>NW_024543218.1:5640000-6266666 GCF_018167655.1 Microtus oregoni
ATACAGAATATTCCAACCAACAATTAGAGCATCCACATTCTTCCCAGAAGTACATAGAACCTTAACCAAAATTGATCACATTATGGGCCACAAAGAAGATCCTGACAAATAAAAAATAATTTCTTGTATCCTATCAGATCATAACAGAAAAAATTAGAAATCAACAGCCAGAGAGACTACTGAGAGTACAAAGACATGTGGAGACAAAACAAAACACTTTTGAATGATGAAAATGAAGGTAAAAATCTACCAGAACCTCAGGGATATAGTCAAGACAGTGTTGTGTAGAGCAGCAGGCTGCGTCCCTCCAGCCGGCTAGCTTTACCCAAAATAATTACATGGAAACTGTATCCTTTTAAACACTGCTTGGCCCATTAGTTCTAGCCTTTTATTGGCTAATTCTCACATCTTTGCTTAACCCATTTCTAATAATCTGTGTAGCACCACGAGCTTGTGGCTTACCAGGGAGGATCTTAACCTGTGTCTGTGTCCTGTGGGAGAATCATGGCGACTGCCTGACTCAGCTTCTTTCTCCCAGCATTCTATTCTGTCTACTCTGCCTACCTAATTTTCTGTCCTATCAGGCCAAGCAGTTTTCTTTATTAGTTAATCAATGAAAGCAACAGATAAGATACAAGACCCACCTCCATCAAGATAGACCAAAGAAGAAAGGTTAAACCTATATATTCATATTTTAAAAGAGAGATTGAGACTTCAAATAAAACAACCTAATAATATACCTCATGGCTCTAATGGATGACAAGAAATAGTAGGGTAGGAGTTAATAAAATAGAGATTAAAAGAACAGTATATGAAATTAAACAAAGAGTGGGTACTTTGAAAAGGTTAACAATATTGGCAAACTTACACAAAAAACAAAGAACACCTAAATTAACAGAATTTAAAGGTTAAAGAGGGTGTTATGATTATGAACTCCAATGAAATCTCAAACATCATTAGGGAATACTTTGAAAATATATATTCCAAAAATGTTGGAAAACCTAAAGGAAAAAAATGGGTGAGTTTCCAAATGCTTATGACTGGCCAAAATTAAAGCCAGCAGAAATAAATAATTTAAAGGATTTGTTATAATTCCAAATAAATTATATTTGGGGTTGAATCTATAATCAAAATTTTCCTACAAAGAAATGGCAGGGCCAGAGAGATGGCTCAGTAGGTAAAAGTCACACACGTCTGATCACCTAAGTGCAATCCCTGAAACCATCTAAAGAGGAAGGAACACATCCTGAAGTGGTCTTTTGAGCTCCACACACATGCTATGGCATACATACACACACTTAAACAACAACAAAAATCCTTAATCCAGTCAGCCAGCTCTACCCATCTGACCACACAGAGCTTCCATAGTGTTAAAATGTTGTGAGAACATTTCTGGTACCTAGCAGTAGACACATTTGAGCTTTTCAGGCAACCCAGAGAACTCAAGGCAACAACAACAACAACAACAATAATAATAATGCATCACTGATTATCATGAGCTCTGTTCTCTCCTTTTAAGCACCAAGACCTAGGAATAGCCTGAAGAATCTGGACTTTTCACTCCACACTCGGGACTGAATCCTAGACCCATCACTGAGCACCGGTAGAACCTTCACATCAATTACCTTACCAAATATGTTCGTCCATCTTTGAAATGGAGTGTAGCATCTAGCACAGAAGGTACACAATGACTTAGTCCACACTCTTTTGGAACCTTTTGGATTGTTACCCTAGCCATTACATGATAACTAAGTTTGTACAATACAATCTGATAACCCAAGATAGCTCCATAATTTGGAAAATCTAGCGGGAAAAAAAAAAGAAGAAAGAAACAGTGTCTCTGGCTATAAAATCTTCATTCAGAATTTCATGATACAGAGCCTTGTGAGGCTGTACAGGATGTGTATCTGCCACCAGTTCCTCTCCCCACCCCACTGTGCCAAAATCACCTATTCATGCTTTGATGCTTCTTTGATTGCACTGAAAGCATGAGTGATTACAACCTATGGGTCAAGGTTGGTGCAAGGAGGAAGGAAACCAGTGGGTAAATACTACCTTCCTCTGTCATGCTGATGGGCAATTTGGAGTTAGGAGGGGGGTTCTATAGGGATTCTCAGTCAAGCAGGATCCAGCCAGCAGCTTGCTGATGTCAAGAATCAGTTTTTCTCCTTTCTTTCCCTTACCTGCACACAAGATTTGATCTTAAACACTGTCTCAGGATTAGCTAGGTATACTATGGCACACTGCCTTAGATAGCCCTACTGCTCAACCTCATCAGCATGCTCTTTGTTTTCTCTGGGTTGCAAGAGCCAGTGAAGGAAAGTAGGGGTCGAAATTCCACCACAAGATTGAAGGGGAAAACAGAAGGTTCATCCTCTCCTCACACATCCAGCATCCTTTGCTTCAAAGTCATATATTCGTTTTGACTTTAAACTCTCTGCTATAAGATTCCAGACATTCCATTTATTAAAGTTCTGTTTTCTCTGACATCCACTTGGCCTCGATCCTATAATAATCTCACTGGAAGAGAAAGCATGGTCATGACTTGGGCTCTGAATAGGGCAGGAAAGCAAGATTCATGGTCCTACCAATAACACAGTAAACTAATTTAAAGGAAGTGAAGTACTCTCAAGACATCACTTTAAAAGAATAAAGGACGATTGAATCCTTGACCAGCTGAGAACCTCATTCTGATAGCTATTAAAAATTTATAAATCCTTCTTGCTTTATATCCCGTGTTACAGGATTGTACTTTTCTTTCTCAAAATAGAATCCTTTATCTTATATCTTTAATTCATCAACACGGCCTTCCAACAACATGTCTCAGAAACAATATCACGGCAGGAAAAGCACATCAAACTCATTTGTCAGTTCAACTCCTGCCACCTGGTTGATGTCTACCGCTAGACACATTTCACTAAAAGTTCAATTCAGCGCAGTCCAATCTGAGTCTCTACCAGATTATTGGAGGTTTTTTTTTTCTACACTGTTGGATACAGGACTGATCACGTTGGGCACAGGCAATGTATCACAGACTTGTCCCTGGAGAAAACTGACTCTCCCTCCTCAGCAACTCTTCAGCTAGAGCAGGAGCCTTGTGAACCCTGTCCAGTGAAGTATTCTGTAGCCACATGATTTAGTGAGGATTTTTTTGTAACAATACATAATTTGAAGGTTTTAAATATTTTATAATTTTAATAATTTTAAATGTTAAGTTTTCTAAAGCCAAAACATGTTTTGAGGGAGAGTATTTTATTACGTGCCTAAAGAAGAAGACTATATCTGCGCATGCTAGCACATGATTAGGTGATTCTGGGAGCATGTTAACAAAACTAACAGCACAGTTTGTTCCTAAGGTGGAGAGCTAGATGTCTGAGAACAGAGTGGAATTTAGATTTTTCATTACATGCCTTTATAGCTTTTCAAGCATGTGACTATATGCTCTATTTCAAAATAAGAACAGTGCTGAACAGATGACTCAGTGTATAAGAGCACTTGTGGCCCAAACATGAAGACCCAAGTTCAGATCACCAGTGCCCATATACAAAGCCAGTAATCTCAATGCTGTTGGGAGACAAAGACAGGAGGATCGAGGGATTTGCTGGTTGCCAACATAGCTCAGATTCAATGAACTATGTCTCAAAGGTAAAGTGGAGAGTAACAAAACAGGGCATCAGCAGAGCTGTGCACACCTATGGCCACATACACACACACACACACACACACACACACACACACTTTTTAAGACAGGGTCACATTATCAGCCTGGCCTCAAACTCAGAGATACCCTGGCCTCTGTCTGACTAGTACTAAGATTAAAGGTATGCACCACTATGCCCAGCAATTTATTTTATTTTAATAAGGAAGATGATTTAGCAAATCTTTAATGTCTTTTTTTAGAATTTGGGAAATGTGCAAAACAATCATGAACTTTTTGGTATTGTGCAGATAAACCTAAAGAGAATAAAAGCCAAAAGGGCCAGATAAAGGGTTAAACAACATGGTGTCAGCGAAGGTATCTGGAATCAGTTGATACGGCTGTAATCAGCTCCTGAAGAACCATGAGAAAGCAGTAAATGAGCCTGTTATATAAGCTGTTATTTAAATTAGACTTCTGTGTAATTCTCTTTAAAATGTCCTTGGGATCAAGGGCACATTTGCCTGTGGCTCCTTGAATATTCTCCATCCCTAGCCCTTGAACTTGGCAGTGATGGCCTTGGTCATACAGCTGTGAATGCATTTCTTTACAATGGCATAGCAAAAGCCTAAATAGTGTTCAGACACTTCACTTTTCTCTCATGAGCACTTTAACACTAACATGGTTTTTATAAAATTGGACATGGCCTTGCACAGCCCTGTAACCACATGCCAAGCAAAGCAAACCCTGTAATTCCCCACCTCAGGACTCCTGAAGACACCTCCCCAAAGCAGAGTTAAAGACCCCAAGACCTAATCCGCTCTCCCACTCTTACTGCAGACAAAGATCTGTCTGCTTCGTCCATATACAAATACACTAGGGGTGGGACTGGAAAGATGGCTCAGTGGTTAAGACCACTAGTGGCTCTTCCAGTGGACCTGAGTTCAATTCCCAGTACCCACCTGGAGGCTCTTATCTGTAACACCTAAAGAACCCCTCTTCTAGAGTGGAGGATCTGATGCCCTCTTCTGGCCTCCACTGACACTGCATGCATATGGTACACAGACATTTGCAGGCAAAACATCAATACATAGAAAACAAAACTAAAGGTTTAAATTTTTAAAGAATATAAATAAAAGTATGGTATGTTTTATCTCTCTGCATGCACAGTTCTGTAGTACACATATAACTTATTATCTCAGGAACTAGTGTACTTAAGGCTACTTGTATGTAATGAAAATGGCCAAGAATATAGTTTCTACACATAACACTAGAGCATAGACACTAGAAACTCACAACACTTTCATATTCATTTATAATTATAAAGCAGAGGGTCAGAGATACAATAAAGCAGGAATAATGTGAGGATAGTTGTTTTTCCTTGACTGTGGGAGAATAGCACTGATTTCACATAAACAAGTATAATAGAGGCTTTTACATGCTTTTTTTTTTGGTTTTTTGAGACAGGGTTTCTTTGTCTAACAGCCCTGACTGATCCTGGATCTAACTCTCGTAGACCAGGCTGGCCTCGAACTCACAGAGATCCACCGGGGATTAAAGGCTTTTTACACACTTCTTCGGAACTGTGAAGTGCATAGCTCAACATTGGCAGCCCAACTCTTCAACCACAAATACACCGAGTTGAAAATCTTCATAACTAGTTTTCATTTATGAAAACCCAATTTAGTCAACTTTAACACTTAAAAAGCATAAGTAATAATCCTAAATTGTAATCTGACATTGAAGTGTTTTGTCTCTACCTTCTGCATTTGTAAGATAATATGTATTTTACTCCATGGGGTCCTTTTGAGGATCAGATGAAAAAATGTCTTGTAACAAAATTCTACAAACTGCAGTTGGATCTATATATTCTTCAAATGTAAATTATCTCCTTCTGGGAGGATCTCCCTCCAGTGCTCATGGGACATTGAGGGCCCATGAGCAAAACTGTTGAGCCGGAAAGATCTCAAAGGATCCTTATAGGACTGGGGAATGTTGGCAAACATGAACATTTTGGGGTAGTTATAATTAAACCTATCATAAAACACTGAAATTAGTGTGTTGTGGAGCTGCTGATAGATCCACACAGTGTGGACAATGAAGAAAATTGCCAGAAGAGGGGTTCACTGGTACACGCAAACCACTAGCCCCCTGGCAAGGAATTGTTGAGGAAGTGAAATAAGGCAAATGTCACACTCCCCCTGGGGAAATGTGGCCTGCAGATATCTAATAACACACTCTGTGCAGTCATTGTATTAGTGTATGCAAGCTCGCCTTCAGGATCTGTTTTAATTACAGGAGCATCATGCATAAAACATGGGAGTCATTTTAACATGTTCATTATCCTGTGCTTCCATTCACAAGGCAAGTTTACCCACAGTCTATTTGTTGGTTCTTATTCTTAAAAATCTCTATAGGTGATAGTTCAGCCAAAATCAGAGGCAGGTGCCCCTGATTGGGAGGATGCTGTTAGTCAACGGACTGAAAACAACTTGTGAAAACCAAGACCACTCTAAGTCTCTGCTGCATCCTTCAGGGCTCTGACTATGGAAATAGATTCACAAGTTTTAATAACATCAGTGGCCCCCAGTTCTTTTCTCTAATGAAACCAAACGGATCTGTGCAGGTTAGGACTGTTCTAACACTTCAAAGCTTTATTTTTTCTTAGGCAGAGAAAATGATTGCCATCTTGCTATGCAATCTCCGAACTTCCCTAAGGCAGCTCAGTATTTAGTCAGATACGCTGAAGTAATTTAACCCTCCAAAGTCTCGGATTAGGCAATTGTAGAATCGTTAAATAATCTTAGGGGAAACATTCTCAAAAGCTCTTTCCTGAAATCAAAAGCAATTTAAGAAAGCCAGAGATACCCGAGGCTGTAGGGATTGATATGTAATTAGTTGATAGATGCATTGTTGTTTATTTGAGACAGTGGGACAGGAGTGGCTTCTCCGATGAGAATCCAACTAAAATGTCAGGGCAGAAATAAACACGTAAATAAAGATAAAGAACTTCAGAAGATAAAACAACAGCAAGTTATTAGAATTGGGTAGGGGCACTAAGCATCAAGAAGAGCAACTTAGGTGTCGTTTTTTTTGTTTCATTTTGTATTATAATAAAAGGTTGGTGCCCTGGGGAGAGGAAGTCTAATTGAATGGCTGTGTGGGTGTCTGCAAGGAAAGCAATTGTGATCAGTCACCAAAAAGGAGATTTTGAGACCCAAACCAAAAACAGAAAAAGAAAAAAAAGTTAAAGACTTTCCCATTAAGGAAAGCTAAGACCAGACATAGCACGCGATATCTCCACTGAAGACACAAACTAAACACAGGAGTGTGTAATGATTTGACACAGTTCTTCCACTCGAGAATCATGACACACAACTGGGCCACCACAGCAGGACACAAAGTCTTGAGTGTGAGGAAAGCTAAGTGTTCATCATTTGAATTATACTTCACAAATATTTAGAGAGATCAACTTGTACCTACATCAGGAGGGAGGTAAGCTAAGATAGAAAGGACAACTGGAAATGTCCTTAAAAAGCCAAAATGTCTGTGGGCTTCTCTCTAAACTCATGAACTCCCAAGGGTAAAAGAAATTAGACATTCCCCCCCAAGAATCTCTTACCCTTCTGTAAGGACCAGCATCCAGTAGCTCAGGGTTTGAGGGGGAAATTCAGAATAGGAGGAATATCACTCAACCTGATTTTTCTATCCAAGGGAGAAAAACTTAATTCTCAGGGGCCAGCCAGGGGTGCTAAACTTAACTCCCTGGAACCAGAAAAAAAGGGAAAAATACACACATATATAGAGTCTTTCTCTGTTTTCTCTCTGTGTATTTCTCTTGTTTGTTTTGTTTTGTTTGTTTTTTGAGACAGGGTTTCTCTATAGCTTTGGATCCTGTCCTGGAACTAGCTCTTGTAGACCAGGCTGGTCTTGAACTCACAGAGATCCACCTGCCTCTGCCTCCTGAGTGCTGGAATTAAAGGCATGAGTCACCAACGCCTGGCTTCTCTCTGTATTTCTTTCTTACCTCTTCCAAGATATAACCCTTCTATGTCTCTTGATGCCTTCATTCTCACTTTAATTTTATCTTTTCCTTACAGCTTATATATCCCAGCAAAATATTTCAAGCAATCTAAAAATTACAATGTGAGGCTGGAGAGCTGGATCAGTGAGGGCACTGGCTGCTCTTCCAGATGTCTTGAATTCAATTCTCAGCACCCACATGGTGACTCATAACGATCTGTAAAGAGATCTGGTGCCCTCTTCTGGTGTGCAGGCATACATGTAGGCACAACACTGCATATATAATAAATAAACCTTTAAAAAACTATAATGTAGTTGCATCCCATTTTTCAAGTGAATGATTACAATGAATACATGTAAAAACAGCATGTTTCCATACTTCATGATGAAACATTTTATGTATTACACATGAAAAACAAATTATTCCCAAGAATCTGCATGCATTCATGTCCAAGCAACTTGTTACAGATTAACAGTATATAAGTTGTTTATTACTTAGCTAACAAAAAGTAATCTTATAAGGAATCTTAAATGAATCACAAACCTGAACCTTTATATGTGTAAAACAACCAATCATCTCTACTTTAAATCCTTAGGGTGCACACCCATTCATCTGCAGGTTTTTATATCAGGACGCTGAGGGCAGAAATGGGCACAAGGAATTAACCATCATCTTGGATCACCAACCCATCCCAGCAGGAAAGGCATGTGAGGTAATAATAATTGGACTGCTTTGTTCTTGTTCCTTTCTAAACCTTTCTAAACTTTAGATTGTTTCCCAAGTTTTGTTTTGCTTTGTTTTTTAACCTCAAAGTTATCAATAAAAACATCTTAAGCTAGCCTTAAGTCATATTTAAAGCTTTATTTCAGCTGGAATGTACCGAAACCTATAAACACAGCTTCCAACACTAAGATTAAAAGACCTAACTTAGCTTCTGGGACTCAATCATTTTTTTCTCAGTTATTAATTTAAGCCACATCCTATTCAGTTCCTAGATGTGTAATATTTCCTTGTTCTATTTTCTATTCTCTACAGCCCCTGCTTTATCAGGGCTGAGGGCAACACCATACCTAGCTTTAACCTGCTTTTGGTCCCGGCCGCCCAGCTAGCCAAAATAATCACACAGAAACTGTATTCATTTAAATCACTGCCTGGCCCATTATCTCTAGCCTCTTATTGGATAACTCTCACATCTTGATTTAACCCATTTCTAATAATATGTGTTCACCACAAGGTCATGGTTTAAAGATTCAGTATGTCTGTCCTGTTGGCTGCATGGTGGCTCTCTGTCTGCCCTTCTTCCCAGCATTCTACTCCACCTACCTAAGTGCTGCCAAGTGTTGCCAAGGCCAAGGTAGTTTCTTTATTCAACCAATGAAAGCAACACAAACACAGAAGGGCCTCCTACACCATTTACCTATATTAGTTTCCCCACTAAACTAACCTCTATCATAATCCTTTACTATATTTATTAAAGACCCCCAATCATCAAAATCCTACTTAATTCAACACTATTATTGAATAAAATCTGCTTTGGTTAAACAGTGTAGTTTAGGAGGAAGTCATCTTCATAATAATACACAGGTAAAAGTGCCCAGTAGAATGGGATATTTCCAAGAGATAGCCATACTACATTAAGGGCTATATTAATCTTCCCACACCCATTCACAACATGCCAGATACTAGAGAAAAATGGCAGAGGCAAAGACACACCATTACCAAGAGACATTCTGAAGCCAAGGCTCTCAGGGGCCTTGCCTATCTGAGATTCACCCATTGGAGCTTTGCTTCCTGGTGGGCCAATCCCCTGCTACTCCTCAGACGTGGCCACCAGCAGTCTCTGATGGCATGGAGCCAAGATTCCTCTACTGAGCATATACAGCCTTCTATTCCCAATCCAGTTCTTTAAAGATACAACCTGCACATTTTAAATTTTAGACATTTTAAATAGCATCAGGTCACTCCCTGGAATGGGAAGTCCTTCTGGGTATGTGTTGCTTTTATTGGTTAATAAAGAAGCTGCTTTCAGCCATTGGCTTAACAGAATATAGCCAGGCTGGAAGAGATATATATAGAGAGAGAGAGTAGGCAGAGTGAGCAAGAAGCCATGTAGCCACTGTAGGGTACAGACATGATGGAACCTTGCCAGTAAGCCACAGCCACGTGGTGATACACAGATTAATGGAGATGGGTTAGTTTAGGATGTAAGGGCTAGCCAATAAAAAACTAGAGCTAATAAGCCAAGCAGTGATTTAATTAATAGTTTCTGTGTGATTATTTCGTGGTCTGGGTAACTGGGAAGAAACAAGTGGCCTCCAACTACAACTCCCCAATAAATAACTTTCTAAATAATCCTGCAAAAAAGGAAGGAGCTTCTTTTGACAGAGTCTTATCAAAACTCTAAAACTAAAATCCTAACAGAGTGTCTTAACGCAGACAAAGGCCAAATGGTCTTTCTCATTGCACATCTTTTACCTGCTTTTCTATGTGCCCCTCTTGTCTGGGTTGAGGAATTATTACCATTTGGAGGGGCATTTAGCCACAAACTTGCTACTTATTTAACTTTTCTATGTCTTGATACAGATTTAATTTTTTCATGTCCAATCTCCCAAGTGGATAATAAAGTTGTGGTGATCAGTTATTGAATCTTCCTCTGCCTTGAGGATTGCAAGGCACAAAGAAGGTGTTCTGCTAAATACTTGGATGATTAAATAATTAAACAAATTAATCTCTATATTTCTCCATGCTTCCTGCTATCCTTCCCTACAGAGTTACTTTAATTTTATTATAATAAAAGGGAAATAGCTACATGTATGCATATAAAAAGCTAAAGGGAAGTGATAGGTCTCAAACTGTGTATGAAGATAAATATGTCCAGGGTTGGAAAGAGAGCTCAGAAGTTAACAGTGTAGACTGCTCTATCAGTGGCTCACAACAGCCTGCAACTCCAGCGCCAGAAGACCCAACACCTTCTTCTGTCCTCCATAGGTACCTACACTCATATGCACAAACCCTACATACATAAAAAGTTAAAAAAATTAATATATTTAAAGAAAAATATGCCTGTCTCTAATTGGGTGTATCATCAAAAACTATACAAGTTGTTGATCAAGAATAGAAAATGCTTTTACTATAGAAATATTGATTTAACAAAACCAGACCAAAGCACACATTTGACTGTAAAGCAACCTTTTGTTTCACAATTAAGCTCCTGAAGTTAGGGGTATAGGAGAGTGGTAGGGTGTTGGCCTAGCAAATGCATAGTCACTGGGTGCAGGAGGAGAGCTGAGAAAGGGGAGGGAAAAGAGACTGTGGTGATTAAGGTTGTCCTTGACCAAGTCACCCGGGAGATCACCTTTGAATGTGTCTGTTTTTCACATTGATGCGTTAAATAAGGCCGGGCAGAAAAGTCCGTCTCCAGTGAGAAGACCCAGCAGCGTGGGTGACACCATTCCAAAGGCAGGGAATCCTAGACTGTTCTACGTGAAGAAAGCAAGCTGAGCACCAGTGTGCGTTCACTGCTCTCTTTTGAATATGGATGTAGTATAAGCAGCTGTTTCAGGCTCCTGACACCTTGACCTCCCAGCCAAGATGGACTATATTTAAAATTTTAAGCTAAATTAAGCCCTTTCTTCCTGAAATTAGTGTTGCTTTTATCACAGCAACAGGAAAATACACAAAGACAACTACAAAATGGGAATAAAATCCTAAGAGTGTAAGCTCTGTTTGTTTTGATATGTCATTCTAAGTGTTTTCTTTTCCATCAGCTTTACTATTGAAATTATCTTCTTTGGCCATAGGCTCAAGCTGCCCCCCACGTTTAAATCTCTCCTCCCACACGTAGATCAATGCAGCTCAGCTCAGACCTCATCAGAGAAGTCTCTGTGCAATGGACACTGGGGAATGATGAAAGCGCAGAGATGAGTGTCAGTGGATTTCTCAGCCATGATGGGGCATCCCTTTTATACACACACACAGAGAGAGAGAGAGACTCAGGGATGGGCCTTCATGGAAAAGAATGCAGAATGATTGTAAGATCCACTCATCAGGGAGGACTGGGCTGAAACCGTGTCTTCTTATATAACAGGACTGCTACACTTGGGAACTCTGAGAGCAGTGGTTACCTGGACCAAATAGAGCCGGTCAATAGTCTAGTATACTAGCCCCACCCCTAGCTGAGAAGCAACTGACAGCTGGTGGTGTAGGGTGGGGAGAATCAGTTTCTTTTTTAAGTGTATGGCTCCTGGTGAGTCAACTATATTCCAGGAGTAGGCTGGCAACACAAATTGCATTCAATGGGTTATTTTTTTTAAAAAAAAAAAAAAGGATGCAAAGTTGAGAGGAATTTGAAGTGGATCTGGAAGAGTTAGGGGAAGAGTCTGGGGTGCTATAATGTATGAAGTGTTCCAATTAATAAAATGTCGTCGTTTAGCAGAAATTATCTTCTCACTTGTACTGTCACTTCGTCCAGGAAAAAAATCTTATCAAGGTGAATCTGAAAAAATATCCATCTACCCAAGAAAATTTATGAATTAACATAAAAATTGACATTACTACTTTAAGAATCAAGGGAAAGCCAAGAGTGGTGGCAAACATCTTTAATCCCAGCACTCAGAGACAGAAGCAGGCAGATCTCTGTGAGTTCAAGGTTAGCCTGGTCTACATAGCAAGTTTTAGGACAGCCAGTGTTGCATAATGAGACCCTGTCTAAAATAAGAATAACAACAATGATAATAATAATCAAGGAATACAGGGCTTATTTCTGATCATATTTCTGGTCAGTTTCACAAAAATTAATACCAATCCAGACAATAAATAGCATGAAAGCAAACAGCAGCTCGGTTGCTAATTTTGAGCTGGCTGCAGGGAATTAGGTTCAGGGAGAGGTCAACAAAATGTCATGTGTTGGTAACCTGAATCCCTCAAAGAACGTAGTGCATATAGGATGGACCAGTGCTTCTCGGTCTTCGCTATACTAGTTATTTTTCCTTTCGCTGTGACAGTATGTCTGATAAGAAAGATTTTTATGAAGGTCTCCATGAAGAAGGGTTTGCTTGCACTCACAATTTCAGGGTACAGTCAGTCCTTCAGGACAGGGAGGGTGATGAAGCCAGTTATATTGCATCTGTAATCAAGAAGTCAAGAAAAATAAATGTTGATGCTCAATGTCCTTTCTCCTATAGATAGTCTGAAAGCAGGAGAGGTGCCACCTAAAATTAGGGTGAGTTTTCTCTCCTTTATTAACCCAGTTTAGAAACTCTCTCAAAGACATGCCCAGACTGGCTAGATGCCTCACTTGGTAAGAGTGCTTGACACACAAGCCTGACTAATTGAGTTTACTCCCTGGAGTACACATAAAAAGTCAGATATGGAGGTATCCATCTGTAGTCCCAGCACTGCTATGGTAAGATGGGTTGCAGAGAAAGGAGAATTGCCTCGAAGCTAAGGGACCAGCTAGCTGAAGCATGCAGTGTAAAAGAAACAGCAAGAGAGACCTCACCTCAAAACACGGTGGAAGAAGAGAACACCTCCCAAAAGTTGTCGTCTGACTTCCATACATGCACCAGGGTGTGCACACGCCAGAACTCACACATACACATACTATTATCATTACACATCAAACACACAAATTATTATTACTATTATCATTATTATTATTAAAACTAAAGACCTGCTCAGAAGTTCATTTCCTAGGTGATTCTAGATCTGTGAAGTTGACAATCTCACACGTGCTTAAGTAGACACACCTGGGACACTTTGAACACTACCAACACCTGTCACTTAAGACTGTTATGTCCAAGTTTCTGGTCCCCAAATGAAATCACAGAGCCAAATTTCTGATGAAAGTTACATGAGGGTTTTTAATGTGCAAACTCAAGTTTGGAGCAATACCTTTCCAGCACCCCAGCATGGTGAGTGTGGAAAGTGTGGCAGGGAGCCCTGGGAGTGTAGAACTTTTAAAAGGGAAATGCCATAATCAGGGGAGGGTCATGTCTTATCATCTTGGAATTAGGTAAGGAGTGCATAGGGTAAGGTAGTTTCTGAAACCCTTGGTCAGTTTTGGGAAAAGAAAACCTAACAGAGAGCCATTAATAACTGACAAGGTATCTTATTTATTTATTTATTTATTTATTTATTTATTTAAGATTTCTGCCTCCTCCCCGCCACCGCCTCCCATTTCCCTCCCCCTCCCCCATCAAGTCCCCCTCCCTCCTCAGCCCAAAGAGCAATCAGGGTTCCCTGTCCTGTGGGAAGCCCAAGGACCACCCACCTCCATCCAGGTCTAGTAAGGTGAGCATCCTAACTGCCTAGGCTCCCCCAAAGCCAGTATGTGCAGTAGGATCAAAAACCCATTGCCATTGTTCTTGAGTTCTCAGTAGTCCTCATTGTCCGCTATGTTCAGCAAGTCCGGTTCTATCCCAGGCTTTTTCAGACCCAGGCCAGCTGGCCTTAGTGAGTTCCCAATAGAACATCCCCACTGTCTCAGTGTGTGGGTGTACCCCTCTCGGTCCTGAGTTCCTTGTTCGTGCTCTCTCTCCTTCTGCTCCTGATTTGGACCTTGAGATTTCTGTCTGGTGCTCCAATGTGGGTCTCTGTCTCTGTCTCCTTTCATCGCCTGATGAAGGTTAATATTTAGGAGGATGCCTATATGTTTTTCTTTGGGTTCACCTTCTTATTTAGCTTCTCTAAAATCACGAATTATAGGCTCAATGTCCTTTATTTATGGCTAGAAACCAAATATGAGTGAGTACATCCCATGTTCCTCTTTTTGGGTCTGGCTTACCTCACTCAGGATAGTGTTTTCTATTTCCATCCATTTGCATGCAAAATTGAAGAGTCATTGTTTTTTTCTGCTGAGTAGTACTCTAATATGTATATATTCCATACTTTCTGCATCCATTGTTCCATTGAAGGGCATCTAGGTTGTCTCCAGGTTCTGGCTATTACAAACAATGCTGCTATGAACATAGTTGAGCATATACTTTTGTTGTATGATAGGGCATTTCTTGGGTATATTTCCAAGAGTGGTATTGCTGGGCCCAGGGGTAGGTTGATCCCGAATTTCCTGAGAAACCGCCACACTGCCTTCCAAAGTGGTTGCACAAGTTTGCATTCCCACCAGCAATGGAGGAGTGTACCCCTTTCTCCACAATCTCTCCAGCAAATTCTGCTATCGCAGGACATTTCTGGAGCTGAAATCAGCCCCCACTCATTATATGGCTTAAGATGAAGCCCCTTCTTTAAAATGGAGTTTGCAAAGTCAGGTCCTCACCCCCCTTCCTGCCCAGAGATTCTGGTTTGTTTTATCTGGAATGTTCCTTGTCAATGGTCATTCTATAAGTTCTCCTGATGACTTCACTGCGTTTCCAGGGTGTTGCAAGGGGAGGGCCTGCTAGCTCTTCCTGGCCACCCAGCTATCTTAAGCCCTGAAATAATCACCTAGAAAACTTATTTATTAAAACACTGGTTGGCCCATTAGCTCTAGTTTCTTATTGGCTAATTCTTACATCTTAATTTAACCCATTTCTATTAATTGGTGTATTGCCACATGACTGTGACTTACTGGCAAGATTCCAACCAGCATCCATCTCAGGCAGAAGATCCATGGCGTCTCTCACTCTGTCCTTCAGTTCTGTCTTCTCTGCCTACCTAAGTTCTGCCCTATCAGGCCCAAAACAGTTTCTTTATTCATTAACCAATGAAAGCAACACATGAAGAGAACCTCACACACCACCAGAGTTAAGAATTATTTGGCTAAATGTTATAAAATTACAAATAAGCTTTCTAAACACATGCTTACATTTCACTGTGTGTGTTCCAGTGCTAAGACATTTGAGCTGCTCATAACCATGCCATTCTTTATGTAAACTTAAATGTTAACACCTACAAGGCACAAGTTTGTACAGTCCCAATGAAATCAATCTGTCGATTTTGTACTGTGTCATCAGAGCCAAAATCGTAAGCATCATGTCAATAAACACTAGATCTTTGAGCCTAGTGCATCTTCTCGGACTGTTAAGACCTAATGTGATAAGAGCTAAATCAATCTAATTTACTGGGGAGAAAAAGAATCAGTAGAAGCCATTATGTGGCCCAGGACTACAGCACTTACTTGGCTTTTGAGATACCCTGGGATTTATCTTCAGCACCACAGAAAGGAAGAAGTGATAGGCAGTGTATCTAATCAGCTGATAATTGAAAATGACCAGAAAAGATTCAATATCAAGCATAATTTAGGACCCAGTGTCACCAAGACTTGGTTTGCCCCTCCTGCATGTCCCCTTGCTGTACTCCTTATTCATACTTTCTTCTGATGGTGATGACACTTTCTCCGCCAGTATGCATCCTCTAAGTGGTAGAAACTCCAGTTTCACATCCTCTTAGCATTTTGATCTGAAAGGCAACAGGGGATCTTCATAACTTTCAGGATAAAGAGCCCAGACAATGACCTTGAAGACTCTGATTAGATCACAAGCAAGTCCTTAGAAACAACTGAAAGTAGCATCTACCCATCAATTTAACACCAGACAATCAAGCCTAGTTCTCAAAGTTTGCTATGAGTGAATATTTGGAAGAAACAGAGAGGAGATTACCAACTGGGATAATTCTATGTATCTCCTAACCAGAGGTGCAGTGATTGAACTAGACAAAGACCACATCAATAGCAGGCTTTCATGTTGCATTTTGAAAGCTAAAAGGACCTCAGAATGACGTCAGCAAAGGAAAGAAGAGATGTTCCTAACAAGGATCCCAACCTTAGTAGGCCTAGTCCTTAGCACAACTGACTCCATGATGGAAGCACCATTTAGGCTACAAAAAAAAAAAAAATCTTTAAGTAGATAGCACCACAAGTCAAAACTAAAATAAATGTCATATCCATCAAAGTCCATAGTTCTGGGACTTTTTCATAGTCTGTAAATGTATTAAACTTGCTTTTTAGCTTTTGTAGTTCTAATCCTGGCTAACTTTTCTTGTTAACTGAAGTATGTCAACCCAAAACATGGTTTACTATGCATAAGAGATCACCATCAGAAAGGCTCGGGACTACACTGGGATCCTGAATATCCAGTGTTGTCACTGGTAAGATAATAAAGACTTTCAATTGGCTTAAACCCATGTCCAGGCAGTCTTCTCTGATGACTACCCCACAGCAATGGTCATATTTGTTTTAGAAAGATTATTTTGGTGAGTTGAGATATACTGAAGAGAATGAGTTTTAAAATTAGAAACCATTTAGAAGGAGATAGGAGTTCTCTACATTTAAACCTGTGATGAAGCAAGAAAAGAAACACAGAATGCACAGAAGGGAATTGAAGAGTGTGTTGTGCAGTAACTGAATTGGGTATGGAATGTCCCAAATGGGAGATGATTCAGGATGACTCACTGTTTTCCAACTTGGAAGCTAAGAGTAAGTAAGTGACGTTGTTAACTAAGAGAATGTAGAACTAGAAGCAAGTTTGGAAAGAGTAGGTTATAAATTCAGTTCAACATATTAAATTATAGTCATCTACGTAATGAAAACAAAGACCAGTTCACACTGCAGAGTTAAGATAAACCTAACTCTGAAGTCATGGCATTGAACAGCTATTACATAAATATAAAGGGTCAGAACTGAAGACAAAATACAAGTAGGAGAGTGAAAAGGGAAAAAAAAGCATTTCGAGTAAATAAGAAATGGCACATTCACAAATAGTTCCCAGTAGGACAGCGTAAAGGGTGTTTTGCCCACCTGGCATGAGCCCTTAGAGGTCTAGCATGAGGGAGAATAAAGGCTTTTATGTGGTGTTAAGACAAAATGGGAGCTAAATTCACCCCTTCCCAGATCTACCTCAGGGCCCCCGGAGAAGAACTCTAGTCAGTTGGCGAGGACATGAGGAGAGGGGCCTTTGGAGCTGCAAGGTATCAACCAGGGCGTCCTGTTGTTCTACTGCCCAACTTCTTAAACTCCCAACTCAATGTGAGAGTTGGAGAAATAGTGGAAACATATGTACCAGGATTTCATTTTCCATTCCTCCTTTGATAGACATGCAGTCTGGCTCCATTTCTCTGCTGTTGTGAATAGAGCAGCAAACACGGATACGCCGGTGTCTCTGTGGTGGAAGATGGAATCCTTTGGGTCTGCCCAGGAGGGGAATAAATGGATAGCATGGACATCCTGGTTTTAAGCTGTTAGCGCGTCCTTCTTGCAAGATCTAGGAAAGGGAAGTGTTCCTTCTTTGGCTTCTGTTGTCCTCCTAAGAGAAAGCCCTCCTCACACCAGGACTAGAAACTGCTACAGTGGAAAGGGGATTAGTATCCGAGAGAAGCAAAATAGAAGAAAGTTCATCAAAGAAAGGCTTCTTAAACTGCTGTCCCTTATCCCCTCAGAAATCTTTGTGGAACTACATGTGTACGTATTTGAAATAGGCACACAAATCAAACATAAAGTGATAATAAATCATACAGAAATTTATTTTAAAACAATTCTTTGCTAAATATATTCAATTCATTATATAATTAAGATTAAAGAAAATTTGCACAATAATATGATTTTTAACAAATAATTAAATCTTGGGTGACATTTCGATACCATAGTACCCAGAATATCTTCAATATTTTTCAGGGTTGATAAATAACCTGATTTTATAATTGTTACTATCAAGAAGGCCCCTTTATGTAAATACGTGATATAAAATTGCAAAATATATGTAGGAAAACTTCAGAATTTGTTGGAAATTTTGTCCTAATCCAATTTAGTAATTTTTCTTATTGACACTCAAGTCAGCAATTTAAACAGTAACATTTTTTAAAAAAAGAGAACAAACTATCTTTTTTAAATTTTATATACCAATCCCAATTGCCTCTCTCCCCCTCCTCCCATCCCTCCCACCTACTCCCCTACCTCCATCCACTCCTTAGAGAGGGGAAGACACATTACATTGGGGAAGGTCCAAGGCCCTCCCTACTATATCTAGACTGAGCAAGGTATACATCCAAAGAGAATAAGTTGCAAAAAAGCCAGTACAAGCAGTAGGGATAAATACTGGTGCCACTGCCAGTGGCCCTGCAGTCTGCCCCAGCCATACAACTATCACCAACATTCAGAGGGACTAGTTTGGACAGATGCTTGTTCCTTCCCTATCTAGATGGAGTTGGTGATCACCCATTAGCTCAGGTGAACTGTTTTAGTGGGAATGCCCATCATGGTCTTGACCGCTTGGCTCATATTCTCACTCCTCCCACTCTTCAACTGGATTTTGGGAATTCAGTCCAGTGCTTAGATGCAGGTCTCTGCCTCTGTTTCCATCAGTTGCTGGATGAAGGTTCTATGGTGATATTTAATATATATTCATCAGTCTGACTACAGGGAAAGGCCAGTTCAAGCACCCTCTCCTCTTGCTTATCTGGGGTCATCCTTGTGGATTTCTAGGAATTTCTCTAGTGCCAGGCTTCTTGCTAGCCCCATAATGGCTCCCTCAATCAAAATATCTCTTTCCTTGCCCTCATCTCTGTCCTTCCTCCATCTCAACTATCCCATTCCCTCAAGTTCTCCTCTCCCTTCCCCTTTGCCCTTCATCTCCCCCTTCTGCTCTCCCTACTCCCACCACCCTCATGATCCCAATTTTGTCAGGCAATGTTGTCTGTTTCCCCTTTCCAGGTAGATCTATGTATGTTTTTCTTAGGGTTCACCTTGTTACTTAGCTTCTCTAGGGTCATGAACTATGGGCTCAATATCCTTTGTTTTACATCTAGTGTCCACTTATGAGTGAGTATATAGCATGCTCTTCTTTCTGGGTCTGGGTTACCTCATTCAGGATGATTTTTTTTTCTAGTTTCATCCATTTGCATGCAAATTTCAAGGTATCATTGTTTTTCTACCGCCAAGTAGTAATAGAATGTGTAAATGCACCACATTTTCTTTATCCATTCTTCAACTGAGGGGCATCTAGGTTGTTTCCAGGTTCTGGCTATTACAAATAATGGTGCTATGAACATAGTTGAACAAATGCTTTTGTAGCACGATTGAGCATCTTTTGGGTCTATGCAAAAGAGTGGTATTGCTGAATCCTGAGGTAGGTTGATTCCCAATTTTCTGAGAAATTGCAATACTAATTTCCAAAGTGATTATACAAGTTTGCATTCCCACCAGCAATGGAGGAGTGTTCCCCTTACTCCACATCCTTTCCAGCATAAGCTATCATTGGTGTTTTTAATCTTAGCCATTCTTACTGTTGTAAGATGGTATCTCAGAGTTGTTTTGATTTGCATTTCCCTGGTGGCTAAGGATGTTGAACCTTTTCTTAAGTGTCTTTCAGACATTTGAGAGTCTTCTGTTGAAAAATCTCTGTTTAGTTCTGTACCCCCATTTTTATTGGGCTATTTGGAATTTTGATGTCTAATTTCTTGAGTTCTTTATATATTTTGAATATCAGTCCTCTGTCTGATGTGGGGTTGGTGAAGATCTTGTCTCATTTAGTAGGCTGCCGTTTTGTCTTATTGACTGTGTCCTTTGCTTTACAGAAGCTTCTCAGTTTTAGAAGGTCCCATTTATTTAATGTTGCTCTCAGTGTCTGTGCTACTGGGGTAATCTTTAGGAAGTGTTTTCCTGTCTCCATGTATTAATGGCTACTTCCCAATATCTCTTCTATCAGGTTCATTGTGGTCAGATTTATATTGAGTTCTTTAATCCATTTGGACTTGAGTTTTGTGCATGGGAATAGATATGGATCTATTTTCATTCTTCTACATGTTGACATCTAGTTATGCCAGCACCATTTGTTGAAGAAGCTTTCTTTTTTCAATTACATATTTTTAGTTCCTTTGTCAAAAATCATGTGTTCATAGGTGTGTGGATTAAAATCTGAGTCTTCGATTTGATTCCATTGGTCAAATTGTCTGTTTTTATGCCAATACCAAGCTGTTTTCATTATTGTAGCTTGATGTCAGGAATGGTGATGCCTCCATAAGTTCCTTTATTGTACGGGATTGTTTTGACTATCCTGGGTTTTTGGTTTTCCATATGAAGTTGAGTATTGTTCTATCAAGGTCTGTGAAAAATTGTGTTGGGATTTTGATGGGTATTGCAATGAATCTATAGATTGCTTTTGGTAGGTATATTCCTTTTGTCATTTTTATTATGTTGATCCTACCTATCCAAGAGCATGGCAGATTGTTTCATTTTCTGGTATCTTCTTCATTTCTTTCTTTGAAGACTTAAAGTTCTTGTCAAACAGGTCTTTCACTTCTTTGGTTAGTGGTACTCCAAGATATTTTATGTTATTTGTGGCTATTGTGAAGAGTGATGTTTGTCTGATTTCTTTCTCAGCTTCTTTATCAGTTGTATATAGGAGGGCTAATGACTTTTTCAAAGTTGATCTTGTATCCTGGTATATATATCCCCATTAGCTGTGGGAGTTTCCTGAAGAATTTTTGGGGTCACTCATCCCACCTGGTGCTTAAAGCTTGTTGAGGTTTTCTAACTAATGAGTTCCTGTATCAGGATCCCTACCCCCAGCACAATGGAGTTTTTTCAACATGACTAAAGAAAAATGGTATTATAAAATATTCAGGGAAATGTGTATGGCTCTTGAAATTACCATGACGGTTTAAATGAGAAAGGGCCATAGAGGCTTATATGTTTAGACGCTTGGTCCCAAGTTGATGACGCTGTTTGGAAAGAATTAGGAGATATGACCTTTTTGGAGGAAATGTGAACACAGAGGTTTCAATAGTCTACACCATTCCAGGTTAACTCTCACTCTGCCTCATGCTTATGGATCAATATGTGAGCTCTCAGCTACTATTTCAGTATCATGCCTTTCGGCCTGTTGTCATGATCCCCACCATGATGACCATGGCCATATCCCTCTGAAATGGTAAGACAGCAAATAAACACTTTCTTCTATACATTGCCTTGGTCACGGTGTCTTATCAGAACAATAGGAAAGACAGGAGATGACCCAAATTTTAAAAAGAGAAAAAAACATGTGTTCTCTCTCGTATTTGGATTCTATCTTGTAATGTGTATATGTGTGTATATAAAAGGGTGTAAACATACATAGGTAAATCCTAAAAACAACTAGAAAGGCAATCAAAAGAGGTGAAAGAGATAGTGAGGAAAGGAGGAGGGCAAACAGAGATTAGAACTGTCAAGACATCCAGTCTCATGGACTAGGTAAGTCTGGATTCTCAGTCTGTGTAAACAGCCATTATTAGACTATCCAAACAGTATTGTATAAGCCATCTAATAAATCCCCTCCTCTCTCTCTCTCTCTCTCTCTCTCTCTCTCTCTCTCACACACACACACACACACACACACACAATCAGTTCTATTCATCTAGAAAACCCCTACAAATATTATCATACCTAATACCTTTTATGCTAATTTTTAGTTAATTTAAATAAGAAAGTATGAGTACCCATTGGTT
Organism: Microtus oregoni; assembly: GCF_018167655.1. Classification (NCBI taxonomy): domain Eukaryota; kingdom Metazoa; phylum Chordata; class Mammalia; order Rodentia; family Cricetidae; genus Microtus; species Microtus oregoni. Next base: position 5,662,071 of record NW_024543218.1, read on the forward strand.
CTGGGTCCTGTCCATCTGTCCCTGTCTTCCAGTTTTTCTCTTTCATTATTCATGTTCATTCTAATGAAAACAGTGAATTTATTCTCTGTCTTTTTCAATCTTTCAGCATCTCTGAGTGCTCCGTGTAGAAAACTCTATTTGCATTTGGGGAAAAGGACTGGATTTGAGACCTGACTGCCACTGCAGTTACAACAGCAGACAAGCCTCCTCACCTCTGTAGAGCTGGAGTGAAAGGACCGAGAGTTTCTCTGCTCAGAGAACTTTGAGGAAATGATCGATGTTGCACACCACTGAGAGCCATAAGCCATGGAACTTCGTCAACACTCAAGTGTTACCTTTGGTGACTAAAGTCTCTGCTGACTCCATCACAGACCCTCTTTCCCTACATTAACCTTCAACTTTTAATCAAATATCTCCAATCTAACATTAGCACAGACTTCCTGAGTTCCTATTATGTGTGAAGCACTGTGCTAGGAGCTAAAGAGGCTGGAGAGAAGGAGCTGGAACTGCATGAGCTCAGCTGTGCTATTGAACACAACAGAATAGAACAACCTTGAGATATGTTGTGCACAGTTATGTATGGCATTCTTATCATCTAAGGTTTTCCTTCCCTTTTTCTCTTTGTATTCTTTTACTTACTAAATCTCATGAATACCAAGAGGGTAAACATGTTCTCTATTACTGAAATAGCCATAGAACACTGTCCTCAGAGACAAAAGCCCTTTCTGCTTATCAGTGTATTTAAAGTTATAGCGTATATAATAACAAATTAAGCAAATTAATTTTTAGTTATAAAGGGAAAAGTTGACAGCTTTTCAAGACCCTAGTTCTTCTCTTAATTACACAGCTCCTTTCCTACCACAAGAGCCTGGTAAGCATCCTAAAGTATTAAGATTTCCCTACAGTGGTGAGTGTGTAGAGCAAAGCTTCTTTGCCTAGACCAGCGTTTAACTCTGTGTATCCTCTGGATTCCCAATATTGTCTGCTGAGTTTACCAAAGACCTCCCGCCCAAGTGAAAGAGTAAATAGAGCTGGTCCGTTTTTCCTAGTCATGTTGGAGAAAGAGGAGAATAGAAAGAAAGGGAAAAAAACAGCGGGAGAGGGAGCCTTCCAATATAGACCCCACCTTGGAAACAGCCACATGAAGTGACTACTTCTAACTTTTTTACAGCCCTCTGAAACTTTTTCCTTCATGCAGGCTTTAGCCTTGTGATCTAGTTATGTGCCCCCAAGGATTACCATGTGGACTGTGTTCCTTTTTCTCTGAAAGAAGAGAATGACAGATAAAAGTTCCCTGAGTCACATAGTCTAATCCTTCCTACCCAAATGAAATTTGAACAAGCTGCCTTGTTCAAGCTACCTCGTTTGGCCTCATGTTTCCTTATTGGTTAAATATAGGGAGCTGGATTGTTAGTCAGCTTTCCATTGCTATGAAAATGAAACAACTGATAAAATCAGCTGAAATGAAGAAGAATTTTGTCTCAGGGCTTCAGAGATGTCAGTCTGTGATTCCCTTCGTCCTATCACTTTGCTCCTGAGGCCAAACATCATTGTGGAAAGCAAGTAGTTAGGCAAAGGTGCTCAGATCATGGCAGAGGGAAGAGAGGGAAGGGAGAAATGATGAGCCTATCAATAATTCTATCCACTTATAAGGTCAAGAGCCCTCATAAATCAATCACTTCCCGGTGTAAGTGGTCCTTCTGTCCATGTGTTGCTTTCTTTGGTAAATGAATAAAGAAACTGCCTTGGCTTAGTTGATAGGACAGAATTTAGGTAGGTGGGAAAGACAGAACTGAATGGTGGGAGGAAGAAAGGCAGAGTAGAAGAGAGACACCATGGAGCCACCAGAGACAGACATGCTTTTCCCTGTAAACCACTGCCACGTGGTGATATGCAGATTAATAGAAATGGGTTAAATCAAGATGTAAGAGTTAGCAAATAAGAGGCTAGAGATAATGGGCCAAACATTAATTTAATTAATACAGTTTCTGTGTGATTATTTTGGGTGTAAGCTAGGTCGTGGCTGGGACAAACAAGCAGGCCCTCTCCCTACAACAACTTCCCAAGGGCCTAACCTCTAAACACTGCCATATATAGGATTATGCCTTCAACCCCTAAGTCAACTATAACAGTTGAACTAGATGGTCCCCATGTTCCTCCCCATTTTAAAATAAGTTTCTAAGATATCCTGAATTAAACTTTGTATTTTTAGTGACATTAGGAACTGATAAATTGTTTTTAAAACCACTGACATAAATTATGTATAGTCATTCTTCATTTGTCATCATATTTCAGGAGCTGATTCCAAGCCAGAGCTAGGATGCATGCCAGGATCAGTGATGTGTTGAGAAAGGGCTTCTAGATGAGAAGTATGACCACACTTGTACAAAACAAAATGGACAGATTCTATAGTTCATTTTAACACTAGTCACAAACTCTCTTCCCTCTTTATGAGAGGGTCCCATATGATTTCCCTTGTCATGCAGGACATTCTTCCAACTGCACTGGCATTGAACTTCACTATGTTGCTTATTTATCCAACAGTATATGTAAATATACAGCCTAGCTCATATCTAAGTGAAAATAATGAATTTGTTTGATTCAACCAGGTCTCATTCTGCCATGACCTTGCGCCACAAGAAGGACACATCACATTGGTGGCTATTTCTTCAGCCAGAGTCACAGAATCAAATGATCCATGTGGTGACTGATTTTGACATGCAATCTGCACCAGAACCATAACTACGAAGTTACAGCTGCAAACATGTAAAGTAAGAAATAAATCTTATTAGTCTAAGTCAGAGATGGCTTACTGTTACACAGGAGTAATGGCTATTGCAGCTCCTATAATAAAGCATCTTAAAGATGTGTTTGTGACTTAGCAGCAGACCCCTTCACTCATTAGCTCTTTGCTTCTGGCCTCACTTCTCTGCTGTTCTTTACAAACCATTCCATTAAAACGTTATTTGGTTACCCTCTCCACCCTCCTCCCCTTCATCGAATCTTTAGCTCGTGGCATTAGGCTTTTATACCACCCAGCATATCGAGCAGTAAGTTCTCATTTGCCAAATCTGATGAGCAATCATCTACCTCCACAGATGTGCAGAGCTGGACATCTCCTTGTTTTACATGGGTTTCATCCTCCACGGTCTCCCTATTGAGTCCAGGTTGACCCTGGAACTTGAAACCCTTTCCCAAGTGACAGGATTGCAGGTGTGCGCCATCATGCTGGGCTTCAGCATCTTCTTTACACATCTTCAGAAATGCCAACCTCTTTTTCTTCCCGCATTCCCTCTCCCTTTATCCTGTTTTCTTTCTGTCTTCCTTTCTGCCCTCTTTCTAAGGTGGAAGGATTTACAGCAGGCAGGCAGAAAAGACATGTGAGTTATCTTAGCATGCTACTGCCACTCAGGGTGTGCCATATGAATGAGGAGAACTCTGGTAGGCAAGCTATCAGCATACTTTAGTGTCCAGGACATTTACCACTAAAACCTGTCAACCTCAGTTCGGTACCTGGAACGCACGCACATAAAAAAAAAAAAGAGAGAACAAACTCCTGCAAGTTGGCCTCTAACCTCCAGATGCCCACTGTGGCACACGTATACTCACACACACATATACAGGTACACACTAAATAAAGAATTTGTTAAAAAGAATAAATTTGCAGACTGATGTGATATGACTCAAGACTATGAAAATGGCACAAATGAAGATGGGCAATTCAGTAGAACACAACTGGGCACCCACAAAAAGACTTGTGTACCTCTGCCAGCAGTTTTTTTTTTTAACAAAGTGGCTCAATATCACAAAAAAAAGATTTATCAATTATCAGTGCTTTTATCAACTGTTTAGGGCTTGAAAAAAATGAACATTGATCTTTCCATCACATCATATACAAATTATTATTAGACATGGATAAAAAACCATACTTTAGAGTCAAGCTACCAAAACTTGAGAAAAGGAAAAATTATAATGACCTGAAGTTTCTTTTTTTTTTTTAATTTATTTATTTATTAAGGATTTCTGTCTCGTCCCCACAACCGCTTCCCATTTCCCTCCCCCTCCCCCGATCAAGTCCCCCCCCCTCATCTGCTCGAAGAGCAATCAGGGTTCCCTGACCTGTGGGAAGCCCAAGGACTGCCCACCTCTATCCAGGTCTCGTAAGGTGAGCATTCAAACTGCCTAGGCTCCCACAAAGCCAGTACGTGCAGTAGGATCAAAAACCCACTGCAATTGTTCTTGAATTCTCAGTATTCCTCATTGTCCGCTATGTTCAGCTAGTCCGGATTTATCCCATGCTTTTTCAGACCTAGGCCAGCTGGCCTTGGTGAGATCCCAATAGAACATCCCCATTGTCTTAGTGTGTGGGTGCACCCCTCGTGGTCCTGAGTTCCTTGCTCGTGCTCCGTCTCCTTCTGCTCCTGATTTGGACCTTGAGATTTCTGTCCGGTGCTCCCGTGTGGGTCTCTGTCTCTGTCTCCTTTCATCGCCTGATGAAGGTTAATATTCCTGAGGATGCCTATGTGTTGTCTTTGGATTCACCTTATTTAGCTTCTCTAGGAACATGAATTATAGGCTCAATGTCCTTTATTTATGGCTAGAAACCAAATATGCAACCACTCTGGAAGGCAGTGTTTCGGTTTCTCAGGAAATTCGGGATCAACCTACCCCTGGATCCAGCAATACCACTCTTGGGAATATACCCAAGAGAGGCCCTATCATACAACAAAAGTATATGCTCAACTATGTTCATGGCAGCATTGTTTGTAATAGCCAGAACCTGGAAACAACCTAGATGCCCTTCAACGGAAGAATGGATGAAGAAAGTATGGAATATATACATATTAGAGTATTACTCAGCAGTAAAAAACAAGGACTTCTTGAATTTTGCATACAAATGGATGGAAATAGAAAACACTATCCTGAGTGAGGTAAGCCAGACCCAAAAAGAGGAACATGGGATGTACTCACTCATATTTGGTTTCTAGCCATAAATAAAGGACATTGAGCTTATAATTCATGTTCCTAGAGAAGCTAAATAAGAAGGTGAATCCAAAGACAAACACATAGGCATCCTCAGGAATATTAACCTTCATCAGGCGATGAAAGGAGACAGAGACAGAGACCCACACGGGAGCACCGGACAGAAATCTCAAGGTCCAAATCAGGAGCAGAAGGAGACGGAGCACGAGCAAGGAACTCAGGACCACGAGGGGTGCACCCACACACTAAGACAATGGGGATGTTCTATTGGGATCTCACCAAGGCCAGCTGGCCTAGGTCTGAAAAAACATGGGATAAATCCGGACTAGCTGAACATAGCGGACAATGAGGAATACTGAGAATTCAAGAACAATTGCAGTGGGTTTTTGATCCTACTGCACGTACTGGCTTTGTGGGAGCCTAGACAGTTTGGATGCTCACCTTACGAGACCTGGATAGAGGTGGGCAGTCCTTGGGCTTCCCACAGGTCAGGGAACCCTGATTGCTCTTCGAGCAGATGAGGGAGGGGGAATTGATCGGGGGAGGGGGAGGGAAATGGGAAGCGGTTGTGGGGACGAGGCAGAAATCCTTAATAAATAAATAAATTTAAAAAAAAAAAAAAAAAAAGCTACGAAGAAACCCTGTCTCAAAAACCCAAAATAAATAAATAAATAAATAAATAAATAAATAAAAATAAAATAAAACAAATCTACTGTAGATTTTTTGATGATATAAAAATCACAAATTACAGCAAAAAAAAAAAAAAAAAACCCCAGACTTCAATATTTTAAACCTTTTCTCTTCAAAAAAAAAAAAAACTCTACAAGTCAAAAGAAATAGATTATGTCTAGTAGAGTGTGCTTGCCTAGCATGGCAGTGGGGGAGATCTGTTCTCAATCACAAGTTATCAAAATGTTCCAAAACAGAAAACTGAAAGAATCCCTTAGCTACTAAATCGAATTTGTCATTGAAGAACTTTCAAAAAGTTCATGGTCCAAGCACAGATTGCCCTAACAAATTCCACCAAATACTTGAAAACTCAATAGACATCAACTTTACATGCGTTTTTCTCAAGACACCTGAACAGAAAGAAATATTTTTGCACTCATGGCATGAGGCACTGTTACTCTGGAACCAAAAAATGTACACACAGTCCAAAGAGAACCAGAGGCTCATGTGTCTCATAGACTGAGATGCAAAAATACTCAACCAGAGGCTGGCTAGATGTGTAAAGGTGATTGCTGACAAGCCTGATGACCTGAATTTGATCCCCAGGACCCACATGGTGGGAGGAGACAAGTTGTCCTCTGACCTCTACATGCATATTCTGGTGTGTATCCACACACTACATACATAAGCAAATAAACAAATATTAAAATCTTTAACCAAGAGGAAACTCTTATATATTGTTGATAGATGAAATATAAACTGGCACAGCTACTTTGGAAATGAGGATGAAGGTGTCTCCAAAGCTAGAAATAGAAATGCTAAATAGGCCAGTTGTGGAAGCGCATGCCAGTAATTTGCTAAAGGAGGCAGGAGAGTCACAAAGTTCAAGGCCAGTCGAGCCTACCCATTTAAAAAAAAAAAAAAAAGAAAAGAAATGCTATAAGGCCCAACTATACCACTACTGGGCATAAAGCAAATCGATTTTATATCCTGCTTGTCATAGTTAGAGCTCTGGTTGCTGTGAAGGAACACCATGACATAAAGCGGCTTGGGGAGGAAAGGGTGTTTCCCTCACAGTTCCGCATCACAGTTCACATCGAAGCCGGTGATGACTGGAACTCAAGCAGGGCAGGAACCTGGAGCCAGGAGCTGATGCAGAGGCCATACAGGGGTTGCTTACTGGGTTTCCCATCATGGCTTGCTCAGCCTGCTTTCTTATAGAACCCAGGACCACCAGCCTAGGGATGGCACCACCCACAGTGAACTGGGCCTCCTTATAAATCGCTAATTAAGACAATGCCCTACAGGCTTGACTGCAGCCTGAACTTATGCAGACATGTTTTTAATTGAGGCTCCTGTGTCTCAGACAACTCTAGCTTATGTCAAGTTGACATAAAACCAGCCAGCACACTACTACAGAGATGCTTACACATGCATGTTCATTGCTGCTCTATTCATAGGAATTTATAAATGAAAACAATCTGATACCCATCAGCAGATGAATGGACAAGAAAAATGTGGTAAATAAACACAATGGAATATCCCTCAGCTGTAAATAAAAATTAAATCACAAAATTTGCAAGTAAATGGATAGAACTGGACAAATTATACTGAGTGAGACAACCCAGGCCCAGAAAGGCAAATTCTGATACTTTATGTTGTTTCTCATATGTGGATCCGAGCTCTAAATCTTTTCTTTTGTGTCTTTTGTGTTTAATGTGGACCACAAGGGAACCCAGGAAACTAAAAAAATGGGCCTTTTAAGGGGGAAAGTTGTTATATTTTTGGTTGTAAGCCTAGCCTTTAATGGATGAGCCATCTCTCCAGCCCTAGCGGGGGAACATTGCTAAAGGAGGGGAAAGGGTAGACTACAGGTACAGCCACAGTGGTGTGGTGAACCACTGGCAGCAGAAAGGTTGCTGCAAGGAGGGACATGGGAATATGGAGAATATCAGGTGATGAAAAGAGAAGTTGAGACAAAGTAAGGAGGTGTAAAAGCCACACGGAAGCCGGCTGTTTCACAGTGCAAATTAAAACAAATAACCAGTAGAACAAGTGTGCAATGAAAAGGCGAGGAAATGCTGGGGAGTTAGGGATTCAGCGGGCAGAGATGGGGTGGGCGTAACTGGAAAGAGGAAGTGGTAGGATGTGAATTTACCAAAACCAAGGATGCACGAAGAAGCCTTATGGGAATCCACTAGCGAGTTAGGTAACTTCAAAGTACAGCTTTGGACAAAGTAAAGCTTAAGGGGAATTTTTAGAATATATAGGTTATTGAGGGGAAATTGCAGTACAAGGCATAGGCTGCCTTATGAGTTACTGGTCAGAAAGGTCCCAGAGCTCTCCAGAGCAACACAGGCTATTGCCATCACACCCTTACTTAGCCGCTGTAACTATGCCATACGATGCTATTGCTGAAGGTCCCCTACACTCTGCTGCAGGACATAAAGAAATCAATCTCAAGCTGAGAAGGAAACTTCGTGTCTGCTAGCTCTCCTCCAGAGTACTGAAAGGCATTATGGAGGCTACTATTCATGTTGCAAAACTGACTTGCCAGGCAAAGTGTGCCCCCTGCTTCAAAGCGTTATGGAATAACCAACCTCATTCTGGTCAGATTTGAGGTCTACTGCACAAGAGGAAACTTCATGCCTGGTACTGTAACTGTGGTCAAAAGCTCCCGGGTGAAGAGGTCATAGAGCTGTTATTGTGTTAAATGGTGTTGTCGTTTGCTTTCCAGTTCCTGTGATACACTCCAAAAGCAACGTGGGGAAGAAGAGTTGCTTTACTTGTCTTATAGATTACAGTCCACCATCAAGTGACGCCAAGGCAGGAATCTGAAAGCAATCACCAGCAGGCAGAAATTGAAGCAGTGACCACAGAGTGTAGCATGATTAATAAAAACCCAGACACAGATATTGGGGTTCAACCTGAAGGTCAGAAAACCAAAACAGTCAGCCACTGGCTCTTACCTCTACCTCGATCCAAAATGGCAATCCTGCCTCTAGGAATCTCAGAATAAGACTGTGTCTGAGAGCTGTCTCCTCCCATCTCATATTCCTCTCTAGGACTGGGATTAAGGTGTGCATCACTACTTTGTAACTCTTCTGAACCAGCACATTCTAGCTATCTATTGTCCTTAGTAACAGTATACAACTAGCCCGAACTGAAAAATAAACAGAAATTTAATCAAGGTGCAGCCCTGACCCTCCCTTCCCATCTTACATAGTGATCTCTAAACTTTGTTCCACAGCTCTGAGTTTGACTATGCTGTAGTATGAGATGTAGCTGGAATTTTCATTGGGGCACCAACCAGCCCACAAATAAAGACATGGAGACATTGTTAAGTATGAAAGCTTGGCCTTAGCTTGGGCTTTTCCCACTAGCTCTTTTAACTTAATTTAACCTGTTTCTGGTCACCTACATTTTGCCTCAGGGCTTTTTACCTTTCTTTCATTCTGTATGTCTTACTTTTCTGCTTCCTCTGTGTCTGTCTGTCTGACCCCTGACATCTACCTGTTATCTCCTTTTCTTTCTCCCTCAATCCTAAATTCCTCCTCCTCCTTACTCTCCCTGCCCAGAAGTCCCACCTATATCTCTTGCCTTGCTATTGGCCATTCAGCTTTTTATTAGACCAATAAGTTGCAGACAAGGTAAAACAGCAACACATCTTTACATAATTAAATGCAACACATCTTTATATAGTTAAACAAAAATTCTACAACATAAACAAATGCAACACATCTTGTAAATAGGTTTCTTTCTCCCGCCCCATACAGCAGCCTTTTCTAAATAATCACTCAGAGTCTTAATATTAATTAGAAACTGTTTGGCCTATAGTTTAGGCTTATTACCAACTAGCTCTTACATTTAATCAATCCATTTCTACTAATCTGCATTGTCACGTGGCCATAGCTTTTACCAGTCTGCTGGTATCTTGTTTCTTGTGCAGTTGGCTTGTGTCTCTCCTGACTTCGCACTTGTTTCTTTCTATATTCAGTTTCCCACCTAGCTATGTTCTGCTTTGCTATAGGCCAAAGCAGCTTCTTTATTAACCAATGAGAACAACATATATTTACAGCATACAAAAGGGTTATCCCACAGCACATCTTTACATAGTTAAACAAATATTCTGCAACATAGACAAACGCAACACATCTTTACAGAGTTAAAGCAATGCAACACATCTTTGCATATTCCAAAACAGTGAGATTTTCTACTAATTTCTTGCATGAGTCGTGTATATTCAGTTAAGTTCAAGGATATGGTAAGGCCAAAAGTCTGCTCATTCAGTCATTATATATTGGAAGTTTCATTGTGATATGATGGAGGAAAAAAAAATGTTCCCTCTATCTGTAAAAAATCTTGGCTGGGGCCTCTGGGTTGGGGGGGGGATGGTTTAACAAGAGACAAACAAACAGAAGCTTACTAACATGTATATTTCAAATGCATATGAGAGTTACCAGGGAATAAGTAATTCTCACAGTGGTTTAGTAATCTGGGTTAGAACAACATCCTCCACAGAGAATAATAAACCAGAGAAGAGCTAAAACAAAGGAAAAGGACCCAAGTCATCTATCCCAGGACATGAGAAGCCAGTGCTTAGGGTAGAAAGGTAGATTCCAGTTTTGGTTTTTTCATTCGTCCGGTGTCCCCAGGCTGACTCAGATAGAGAGAACCCTCGGGTTGGTGATGAACTCCAATCCTCGGTCTTTTCCTGGAGAGAAGGAACTACTCTCTTTGAGAACTCGTGTCCTGCTTTTTGAAAAATGAGGTCAAGGCAAAGAGTTTTTCATGTTTCTGCCTCTCAGCCTCCGGCTTAAAAACAACCCCAATCCAAAGCATACTTTGGCATGGCAGATTGGGCTGCCAGGCTTCGGGATGAGAGGTAACTGAAAAGCGGCCCTACGTCACGCATACTGGGGAGAGAGAGATGGCCTGGTCTGAGCCACCCTGGAAAGTTCCAAAAGTGGCCAACTGAGACCTGCCAGTACCCTATCGGATGCGAGCTCCGTTTTCTTCTTGTCTCACAGCAGTGATGACCAAGGAAAACAGCAATTCACCAAATGCAGATAAACAGACTCAAAAATAAGTGCAAAACCGGCAGAAGCAAGGCAATGCTGGGAACATCAAAGCAAAGTGGTGCTGGGAAAGGCAAGGACAGTATGCTAAAACAGAGACACTGCCTTTCCTGGAGCCGCTCTTTCTCCAGGCAGAAAAGCACACCTGTGAAGAGGTCTGTTGACACAGTCAACTTAGAGGGCCAGCTCCCAGCCCCTGAGGCACTAGGAAAACATTTTCACTTTCTCATAGTTGTGACAGCGTGTCAGACATAAACAACTGAAGGAGAAGAACGTTCGGATTTGCTCAGTTTTCCGAAGTTTAGTCCATTATGGTGGGGTGGGGACGGCAGGGCCAAGCTGTGCAGTTTACATCAAGCCAGCCGAAGAGCTAATTGGCTTTTTCCTCTTTCCCCTGTGATTTCGCCTGGGCCCCTAGCATGTTAGATGGCGCCACCCACATGCAGGGAGAGTTTCCTCTCTAGGTTAATGCTCCCTGGATACATTCTCAGCATGCCAGATGTGAGGTTTACTACTCTCCTAAGAAGCTCTCAGTCCAATGAAGTATACCATCAAAAATAAGCATCCAAGGGCTGGTGAGACAGCCTGAGCAGTTAAATGCATGTGCTGCTCTTGCAAATGACCCAAGTTCAGTTTCCAGTACTCTCATAGGAAATTCACAAGTCTATAATTACAGCTCCAGGGGCTCTCGGGCCTCTTTTGGCCTCCAAAGGTACCTACCCTGGTACTCACACACCCGTGGAATATGCCTTAAAATGAAAAGGCATCATGATGTCCAGATTACAGGACTGGTTACTGACTGCCTGAATCTGCCCATGCACTCACATCTCTTCTGCCACAGCAGAACAGACCAAGATGGAAGTGGATGGAGGTGCTTTCCCAGCATGCACTTCGGCCAGTGAACAGCTGTGTGCAAACTGGGGAACACTGTACGTGATGGGTCAGTTTTCGGAGATTTGCTTATCAGGCATGGTGCCATGACCTGTTGTTGACTCTTCATGTAGTTTCTACTGTCATTCTTAGCTTATGGAATACTAACTGGATGCATTCAATCTCCCCTCATTTTGTAAAAATCCTGCACCTGACACTATTGAGCAAATTCTTCCTATTTGACTTCATCTCCTGCATCACAGAGATCCAGAAACACTAGCAGATAGCTACTCAGCTACCTCCCATCTCGCAGATTGTCCAAATACATGCACTGAGATCCTTAGGAAAACAGCTGTGCCTCATCTAGAGCAGATTATAGGAACTACCAAATTGACCATGGTGCCTTTGTACTCAGAGACATAGGGAACAGTGTTACAGAAACAGGTGAACAAACTCAGATTGTGACAGATGGAGGAATATTTGATGTCCTTCCTAGATTACTACCGAACCTCACAATTAACATTCAGAATTCCGTACTATAACTGGCCATCAGGACCAGATCAGCAAGCTGTGAGCTGTAGATTAGTCCTATGGCTCATCGCTAGTCTACAGCAGACTTTAAAACAGACATGAGCTATATGATTGTACCCAAGTATGTAAATGGTGGGACAGTTGAACAGGTTTATAAACCTCACTCATTGTAGAACAATGGTACCATCAGTGAGTCTCTTACCAGATAAGGACACAAAGAATATTCTGGTTGTTCTAGATGCCACTTCAAGTACCTATCCGGCTCCTGTAAAACTATACAAAAGTGAGAAACTTACTACAACTAAACAATGTGCAGTATGGACAGAATGAAGCACTGCCAACCCATGGAAATAAGTGTGTGGGTCTCATAAAGCAACTTCGCAAGTTTCCAAGTACAGGAGAAGACCAAAACATGCCAAAAAGCAGCCTCTGGAATCTATGTCTTCCAAGATCAAGATGCATAGAACCACAGGTACCTTTGACTTTTGAATTATATGGCTGAGGTGTTGTTGGTGTTTGGATACTGCTTTGCATAAACTTGTCTGTTTCTTTAGCTAGAATGTTTTTAGGCTAAGGAGATGGCTTATTGGGTAAAAGTACCAGGCTTGACTGCAAAGGAAGTTCAAAACAAGCCTGTGTTAAATGTGACTCTACCTCAATCAAATCAAAAAAATCTGAATGCCATATTGTGTTTAATGATACTAGTTAAAAGTAATTCCCATACTGCAAACCACCATTCACTTGCCTGAGCCATCACTGGAAGGTGGCCCATTGTCAGTAACGAATACTTGGGCCTATGTCTAACCCAAAAGAATAGTGAAGAATGGTCTTGTGTTCTCCAACCATAGATGTCCATTTGTTCTTACCTGATCCATGGATTTGGATTGATCTTGTTTTAAAAAAAAAAAATCTATGTATTCTACTCAAGTTCACAGAAACTGGGAGATCTAGATTAACCCTAAGAATATTTATGCAGAAAGGACTGAGTGGTGGAGTTCAACCCATGATAGCTCTGTCTTGTTATCAAACTGGAGCAGACTGGTAACAGAATGTGGAATTTTGAGTTGGTCCATACATCCAAACAAAGATAACAGACAACATGAGTCATTTTTAGCATCCTTAGGTTAGGGAATCTCCCCCCTTTAACTATCTGTACTCATTGTTATGTAGAAACATCCTTAAAATATGACTGAGTGGAGAAGTCAACCTCATGGTAACGTCAATGGCTTAGTCAAAACATTTAGTAGCCCATCAGATTTTAAACCTCTCTCGAGCTATCAGTTCACTTATAAAATCTAAGAAGAAACACTGTTTCAGGAACTAAGACGACTATGGCACATTGAAAAACCTATGTTTCTGTGATAATACAGGAAACATTATAAACACAGCCCAGGCTACACAAAAAGCTCTCTGATTAGGAACTAATGAGACTGTTACTAAGATCTCAGGTTCACCTAATAGAAACATACATGGATCTCCCTGGGAAGCAGAAATAGACAAAATCTCCTGAGAAAATCAGGAGCATGGGGGGGGGGGAAGAAAGAGAGGGGAGGAGACCATAGGGAATGGGATGGTAAAGATGGGGGAAGAACAGAGAGGGAAAGCAAGGAAAAAGATACTTTGATCGAGGGAGCCATTATGGGGCTAGCAAGAAATCTGGCACAAAAGAAATTCCCTGGAATCCACAAGGATGACCCCAGCTAAGACCCTAAGCAATAGTGGAGAGGGTGGCTGAATTGGCCTTGTCCTGTAGTCAGATTGATGACTACCTTAATTGTCATCATAGAACCTTCATCCAGCAACTGATGGAAACAGATGCAGAAATCCACAACAAAGCACTGGGCTGAGCTCCCAAAGTCCAGTTGAAGAGAGGGAGGAGCGATAATATGAGCAAAGAGGTCAAGACCATAATGAGGATACCCACTGAAATAGATTACCTGAGCTCTCTGGACTGACAGCAGGAGAATCAGCACAGGGCCTAACTAGATCCTCTGAATGTGGGTGACAGATGTATGGCTTGACCACTAGCAGTTGCTGGCAAATTAGGTGGTTATAAGTAACCAGGCTAGCTTAAGAGTAACAGGAATACTTTAATGGTTAAAGAGGGGAAACTTACACTATAAGAATGGGAGTTCCAAAATCTGGTAGGTCCAGTGGGCACCGTGCAGAGGGAGCACATGCACCTGCATCTCCCAGATTTTCTACCTGGGCTCCAGGCAGCCACACCCTAATCAGATGTGATTGGTTGAGCTTCCCCATCAAGCAGTGCAGCCAGGATTTATCCCTACTGCTTGAAGTAGTAGTGGTAGTAGTAGTCTTTTTGAAGTCAGTTCCCTTTGGAGGGATACCTTTCTCAGCCTAAATATAATGAGGAGGGCTTTGGTCTTACCTCAAAGCAATGTGCTAGACTTTGTTGACTCCCCATGCGAAGCCTTACCCTCTCTGGGGATTGGTGGGTGGATGTCAAGTGGGGGAGAGGTGGCCAGAGCTAGAGGAGGGGGGGCAGAACTGAGATAGGTATGTAAAATTTCAATTAAATAATTTTCAAAATGCCAAAATAAATATCTCAGGTTCAGGGATAAAAAGAAGGCTCCGTGGTGAAAAGCACTTGTTGTTCAACTTCAAGCACCTAGGGGACAGCTCACAGCCACTTGTAACTCCAGTTCCAGGGGGCCCAACATCCTCTGCTGGCTTTTCCTGGCACCAAACACACATGTGGTACACATATATACATGTATACAAGCAAGACACTCAAACAAAAATTTTATAAACTGAAAATGGAGATGAATAGGCATCCAGATTCATTACCAAATGTACAACACAAAGTACCTTCAGTAAGAAGCCCAAACAGAACAGAGTCTGTCTCAAAAGATGAACTGTCTCAAGTGGGAAGCTTGAGAAGAAGATTTGGGAGCCTAGGGGCCAAGCAGATAAAGCCCACAGTGAGGGCAGAACAAGGGTAACAACAAGCCATGTGTGGCCTTTGTTTTGTTTTTAAGGCAGAACCATAGTAGAAACGGATTTCAAAGAGTCCTCTGTAGGAAGTCGGGTATGATGCAGGCTATCAGGTGCACAGGAACCAACAAACAACAAAGGATTTGGACAGGAAAACTCCATAGAAAGTTTCGAGGGAAAGAGCAAACCTTCAACCTCCAACAAGTCCTCCTGAGTTTTAGTCGAGATCATAATAGCCCTTTAGGCTTAATGAAGAGAAGCATGTAAGGGGTGCTCAATGCAGAGCACTCAACAATACTCCAAGCACTATTGCCTTTTCCACATCTTACCCAACCTTAGAGCTGCTCTGAGGTAACACTGTTGTTCATGTCTACAGATGGGGAGACCTAAGCCTAACTTGCTATGGTTAAATGCCAACTGGTATTCACATCTAGTCAGGCTGGCCTCAGACTGAGCTGATGTGCTTGCTGGAATGACTTTTATGTACAAAGGGCAACTGACGACAGTACCCAAGATAATCTTAAAAACTTAGTGGAGATAGAAACAAGGGGGGGGGAGGAAAATGAGTGAGATAAAGGATCGTGTTAAAGAGGGTCGAAGTTGGCTATGGGAGTGCACACCTGTGATCTCAACACTCAGGAGGCAGAGCCAGAGGGCTTGTCAGAAGTTGGAAACTAACCTAGACTACAGAGTGAGACACAGCCTCAAAAACCAAAACAACTAAGCAAGTAAAATGTTTGCCTTCTAGGCATGGAGACCTGAGCTCTTTATCCCAAACTCACATTAAAAATGCTGGGCAAAGTGGCTGTGTTTATGATCCAAACACTGGGGAAGCAGAACAGGTGAATCCCTGGAGCTTGCTGGCCAGTCTGCCTAGCCTACTTGGTAATTTTCAGGCCAGTGAGAGACCCTGTCACAAGAAGAAAAAGATGGAGCCTAAGAAACAAAAGCCAAAGTTGGTCTAGGCTCCATGTGCAGACATGCATGTGCGTGCACACACAGACACAGACACACAGACAGACAGACAGACAGACACACACACACACACACACACACACACACACAGAGGCAGGGTGGTAGTGAATGATTTCCCCCAAAGTGGCTAACTGTTCCAATAAACTCTACAGGGAGGATAAGAATTAAAAGAAAAGCCATGACATCCAAAGATAAAAGTTTCTTGAGATAACAGGGAGGCTTCATGTAGGTGGCTTATGATCAACTGTGAATCTACAGTCTCTACTGAGTCCAAAATCAAACAAGACTTCAGAGCTGCAGAGGGCAATGGAACCATCAGAAATCCTATGTCGTTTGCTTGGTTTTCAGTGCTTTGGCATGGAATATAGCATGGGTAGACTATCTGTTTTATACTTGATTCTGATTTTATAGATAAATGGTCCCCTCAGCTTTACTTCTGAAAACTAACAAATGAAGACACTAGCTATCTCTCAGAGCACAGCATAGAGAAACTCGAGTATTCAATTAATATTAGCTCCACCCTTCAGCCCAGGTTGTTTTGGTTGGTTGGTTGGTTGGTTTTTTGAAATAGGGTTTATCTGTATAGCCCTGATTATCCTAGAACTCTCTGTAGACCAGGCTGGCCTTGAACTCTGCCTCTTGATTGGTAGGATTAAAGGTGTACCACAACACCCAGCTTAAACATGGGTGTTTACAAAGCCCCAAAGGATCTTGAACCTATAAACAAAATATGACAAAACAATGAAAGCCCAAAGAATCCTGAGAAGTTAAAAAGGCTTCTTGTTTTTGTTCCTGCCCTGGTTGGTTTGTTCACAGTTTTGCTGCTGTTGATGTTTTGGGGTTTGGCATTTTATTTTGTTTTTAGAGAGGAATTCTCTACAGTCCAGGCTTGTCTTGACCTCACTGAGAAGCTGAAGATGACACTGTATTTCCAATTGCTTCTTGAGTGTTGCGGACCCAGCTGTGCACACAGTATGTAAAAAGAAGGGGCCAAGCGATGGTGGCACACGCCTTTAATCCCTGTACTCAGGAGGCAGAGGCAGGCGGATCTCTGTGAGTTTGAGACCAGCCTGGTCTACAGAGCTAGTTCCAGGACAGGCTCCAAAGCCACAGAGAAACCCTGTCTTGAAAAACCAAAAAAAAAAAAAAAAGTTACTAAGTAATATATGAAGCCCTTTATGAAAAAAATCTCAAAGTAAGTTTATCAGGTCAGTTGGCTAAAACTGAGTGATAACAGTGGCAAGGTCCATGGTACATGATGGGGAATCTCAACCAATCACCTTGTTTGGGGGGGGGTTTGCCCTGGGGCCCCAAATAGCCTATAAAACCATCCATGTGCGCTTGTTTGCCCCGTTTCTTTATTTCCCGCTTGTCGCTGGAACCCTGGTTTTGTAAGCTCTCCCCTTCTTCCCCTTAATAAAGCTGACATTAAAGCTAGCCTGGTTAATCCTATTTGCCGGTCGTTTATGCCCTTTCAGGTACACACTTGTTCTCATATGGGGCATGTAAGGTATGCCACTGTGGACTCTGCAGTCACCCTGTTATCAACAAAGACCCTAATAAAGAAGCTTAGTAATAAGGCCCAGGGGTGATAGAACTTAGGGTTAGAGCTAACACTTACTCCTGACAGCTGAATACAGGGCCCACTGAGTAAAATTTATTTTTCTCCTTCAGAACCAATATTCATGATGAAAAATTCTGAAAGCATGCTAATAATAAAATGCTTCCACAAACTACACAAAAAAATTATAAATACAAGAATCTGAGAGTAATTTCAAATGAAATACTAAAAACTTGCTTCAAGTTTAATGCCTTTTTCTGCTTAAGTAACAAGTCAGGCTACATCTACAAACAAAAAATTAAGTTTCTGATATTACCTTGTACCCTCAAAATATGAACAAAGTTCAAAAATAATTTCTGATGAAACTGGGGAGTAAACTAAGCAAGCCTGTCAAAGTAATATCAGTCCCATCATTTTCTATGCAAACAGTGAGAAATTTAGAAACAGTATCAATGTTTCTCCTATATGCTAAGTGAAGAAAACAGACACAACAGTGTTTCCACAATGACTCCACAGCTATGAATTTCTAAAATAGAAAACTGATGTGAGAAAACAAATTCCTGTTTGCCAGGGATCAGGGATGGGAAAAGGGACTCACTGCAAAGGCCATGACATGGATGGGGATGGGAGAAGGGACTCACTGCAAAGGCCATGATGTGGATGGGGATAGGAGAAGGAACTCACTGCAAAGGCCATGACATGGATGGGGATTGGAGAAGGGACTCACTGCAAAGGCCATGACGTGGATGGGGATGGGAGAAGGGACTCACTGCAAAGGCCATGACGTGGATGGGGATGGGAGAAGGGACTCACTGCAAAGGCCATGACGTGGATGGGGATGGGAGAAGGGACTCACTGCAAAGGCCATGACGTGGATGGGTACTGGAGAAGGGACTCACTGTAAAGGCCCTGACACAGATCAGGGAAGGGAGAAGAGACTCACTGCCAAGGCCATGACGTGGACACCTGTGTATGGTGGACAACTCTCTGAACAATGGAGAGTGGTGAGTTCAATTGTTCATTTTCTAAAGAAAGAAAGAAAAAAGGGCTGGGGAGGTGTGGAGGATCTGAGAGGAGTTGGAGAGGGAAAACCATGATTAGAATAGATTATATGAAATTGTTTTCAATTATAAAACTGCAAAATTTTTGAGTTCATATTTTCAGAAAGCTTTTCAAAGAATCCTTTCAGTTAAACATTTTCAAAGTCAGTCAGTAGTGGTTCACACCTTTAATCCCAGCACTTGGGAGGCAGAGCAGATGGATCTCTATAAATTTGAGGCCAGCCTGAGTTCCAGAATGACTTCCAGAACAGTCAGAGCTGTCACAGAGAGAAACCCTATCTTGAAAACCCAAAATAAAGAGATAAAGATGATAGATAGATAGATAGATAGATAGATAGATAGATAGATAGATAGAAGACATTTTAGAGTCTAGAAGTTTAGCTCAATGATACAATGCCTGCCTATTGTAAGCGAATTCCTGGATTTAGTCCTTAGCACTAAAGAAAAAAGAAAGAAAGAAAGAAAGAAAGAAAGAAAGAAAGAGGAAGGAAGGAAGGAAGGAAGAAAGAAAGAAAGAAAGAAAGAAAGAAAGAGTGAGTAAGGGAGAGAAAAAAGGAAAAACACCTTGGTAGAAAAATATATATTTGTGTAAATCTATAATCTAAACAGCTTTTCACAACTATAAGCAGTGTTTACCTCTTGACTCCTATAAGAAACATCTTTAAGTTGTCTTCTAGAAAAAGGCAAAATAAAGACATACTTAAACAGTGACCCTAAACGCAATGGAAACATTCCCAAATTGATCATCACATACACACACCAACTACCTAGCAAGCACTTTTTCTGATATAGCACAGGCTGCAAATTCAGGCCAAACAGGATCCCCAGATATAACACAAAGAAGCAGCATGGCAGAAGCTGCACACTGAGAGAGTGGAGAGAGCATGGCCCTTCTCAGTTAAATTGCCACCACTGGGTAGTGCAAATTGATACCACCCAAAGCTCCAAGGGAGCTGGAGTTTCTGATGTTTAAACACATGCAGACATCTGGACTCAGGTAATATTTTCTGATTCTTTCTGGAATAAGGCTTCCATTTATTTTTTAATATCACCAAATAAACAATCTCCATAGGCAAGTCCATGACCAGGAGTCCACAGTACATGCTTTCTGAATTCGTTCAGCAGAAAAGGGAGGTCTTTCTACTAATTGCTTACCTCTTTAACTGTAGAGGATCTAGGATGGTGTGGGATATCAGTGGAACTGAAGTAGCATTCATCTCAAAATTACAGAAAGGATGGTCACTTGTTGGAAAGCCCATTTCTAAGTACATTGATTGGTATAAAAGTTGATATGTCTGCATGCACTGGCTGGTCCAAGGAGAGATGAGTCTGAAGGAGCTGGGGTAAAGGCAGCACTAATTTTACAGTCAGTGTCCAGACTCCAGAGCAATGAAATAATCCACGTGCTGAAACTTGAGGACTTTGTTGCCCCAACTCATCCAGCCTGGCTGTAAATTCCGAGCAAACAGTTCCAAACACTGCCCGCCTGTCTTGATGTGGTCTTTCAATACTTCTGTATAAAAAGAAAAGAAAAAAATCAGCAGTAAGGAAGAAATCAGTTTACTTTTTAAAAGCAGAGAAGAATAGAAGAAGCAGATGTTTCAGCTTTTAAGATGGACAGCAAATTAGAGTCGAGCATGGCACGGTCGGCTCTGCCATTCTTGTCAGGAATGCAAAGGGGGAAGCACCTGCAGGCTTGGGAGCAGCACCGCTGTAACCACACTAGTTCTGATTCACTGCAATGCATTTACAGACAAGAAGCGAGGCGTTCACGTCCACACACGTCTTTCCAGTTTTCCAATAATGCTCACACCTCTCCTGAGAACTAATTTACTCTATTGTTTAATAAATACAATCCATGAATTCAAAAAACTGTAGAATCAATATAAAGACAGCCTGCTTGAAACTGAAAATGAACTATAAGTCTAGCTTTAGTGCATACTTTAGTGAAATAATGAAGAAAAGAGTTTTATAAAGACAGAAGATTTTAACAGTTGTAACTACGCCTCTTGACTGGCACTTGCATGTTCTAAGATTACTCCCACACTATAGTTCTTTGCCTAAATTTCACCATGCTATTTCCAGTTAATGAGCCCTTATTTATATATTCAGAACCACAACCCTGAAAATCATCTTTTTTGGAGAGAAGACACTTCATTTAGATTAGTTAAGTAACTGTGGTCTGCATTGCCTGAGAGAAAGGAAAACCACAGCAACTTGTTTTTAAAAAGCGCTCATTCCCTTCGAGGACAAAAGAATCATTCTAACCCTGATCAGGTTTTGGTGGCTCTATTAACCACGTAACAGGAGTGGGTATAAAAGCAGTTCCAAGAAGAAAGTACTTTAGCAAGCAGAATACAGATCACAGTCCCTAAGTTAGGTTGGCCTTCGAAGAAGGACAAATAAGGCTTCTTCAGGATTATTTGGTTTTCCTTGGAAATAAGGATCCAGCCCAGGGCTGTACATGCTCAGCAGGGACTCCATTTCTGAGCTACACCTCCATTCTCAGACTTCCTTGGGAATAACTGAAGGTTTAAGAGATAACAATTGTAAAGTTAGAAACACAATACAGCAGAGTGGATCTGGGAGGAACTGGGGGAGAGGAAGTGAAAATGGTCAAAATATATCACATGAAACTCTCAAATAACAAAGCTATTACATTATTTTTAAAAACATTTTGAGTTTCAGATTGTTCTTTGTCCAAGAGTAATATTCTTACTTACCAAAAATCAAAGAGAAATTAAAAGCTGTTATTTCCTGCAATTGACTAACTCAAATTTAGGTTTTGGAAAGATTCTAGATGTTGACATAAAAGACTTTATTCATTTCAAAAGTATGGAACTAAACACAGGGCAACTGAAAAGAGAAAACTTTCCCTGAGACCTAACAGAGAAAACCCTAACTTCCCTTCTGTTTTCTAGAAGTTGGCATGGGCTAAGCTATAGTGCTAAGATTGTGCTAACCACCCCTTCCATCTGTTTTCTAGAAGTTAACATAATCTAAGGTGCAGTGGTTTTACTTAGGTTCTGCAGTCTTTTGGGAAAGATATTCTCTTGATGATGGGGCCAGAGAGACAGCTCAGCCATTAGCAGCCCTTGCCGCAACTGTGAGAATGAGAGGGTCTCTGTCTCTTGCCCGTTCCTGGGACTCTTTTCCTCCTGCTGGGTTTTATGTCCAACTTCGATGCAAGTATTTTTGCTTTGCATTGTTGTATTTTATTTTGTCATGTTTTGCTGTTATCTGCAGGAGGTCTATTCTTTTCTGATGAGAGATTGAGGAGGAGTGGATCTGGGGGGGAGACAAGGAAGTGAGGAACTGGAAGGAGCTGAGGGAGGGGAAATTATGATTGAGCTGTATTGTATGAGAAGGGAATCTATTTTGAATAAAAGGGGGGAAACACTTGCTGTTCTTAAGGAGGAGCAGGGTTTGATTCCCAGCACCCACATGGTCCAGAAGCATCTGTAACTCTGGTTCCAGGGGATCCTATGTCCTTTTCTGGCCTCTGCAGGCATCTGGGATGCATATGGTGTACAGACAAACATGCAAACCAAACACCCACACAGGTAAAATCGTTTTTTGGTTTTTTGGGTTTTTTTTTTTTAATTTAAAAGATGTATCTTGAGGTTTAAGAGCAATAGAGAACAGTTCATGTTTTGAGTGTACATAAAGCAGATTACTAAGATTCACAGACAACGTTCTAAGTGTAAGAAGATACACATATCCTGCCAACCCCCAGAGTTAGGATTTCACTGTGAAATTTACCACAGGAATCCTTAAGTTACTTTCTGAAGGTTTTGACTTGTACCTCTCTATAGCTAAGATGCATGCGCTAACCTAATATGAACTCAAGACAAGGCACCACTTATATTTCATGTATATGACTATGTAAAAGCTTGGAAGTTAACTATATTGAGTCATTCAGATTTTCCTTACAAGTACAACTCTGAGTGGAAATGTTTTCAATTTTAAATGTGTTTGTGCTGCTCTCTACTGGCAGTACGCAGAACTGCACTTTATAGACTATCAGGACAAGACTGATTTTAATCCACAGTCTTTAAATCTTTTCTCTTCAAAATAATCTTTACATGTATTTCTATTCTATTGAAAAAATGGCAAATAATTAAAATTATTCCAGAATGAAAGACTTTGGAAATTAGATATTTTTTGTATTTTTTTTAATTTTATAATTTAAATATCTTCATTTTATGTGTATTGGTGTGAAGGTGTCAGATCCCCTGGAACTGGATTTTCAGACAGTTGTGAGCTGCCATGTGGGTGCTGGGAATTTAACCCGGGTCCTCTGGAAGAGCAGTCAGTGCTTATGGCCGCTGAGCCATTTTTCCAGCCCTGTAAATTTTTTTTAGAACAAATTATAAACCCTCAAACAGAAGACTTATAAATTAAGCTTTGGTACATACCAAAGGATAAACAAAATTCAAGTATACAAATTAGATTTCATTAAAGTGCAACTTGTATTAAATATTTTTTTTCAAGAAACAATAGACTTCACTTTCATCCAGGTCATAAACTAATGCATTAGCATTTATAGAGTCTCAGGTATGAGATTTCAGAGTATCCTTCTAAGCCAAAGAATAGTCAAACACATCTGAGTATTTCTCAAATTAAAGGTATCATAAGGACTCCTTTGCAAAGTTATTTGAGGTAACAGAAATTCTGAGTTCACTATCTTCTGTTGGTTGTGTGTCTGTGTGTGTACCTGTGTTTTCAGGTGTGCTATAAGCACTGAGTATCCCAGTCCCAAAGTGCACTTGCCAAGGTCAGAGTGGCTAGACTGGCTGGCCAGGGAGATCTCTGTGAAGTGCCTGTCTTTGCCCCAGTGATAAAAAACGCACGGCTTTTTACATGAATACTGAGGACTTGAACTCATTCTTGCTGAGCAAGCACTCTTACCCACTGCGCCACCTCGCAGCTTTCTCATGTTCTCATTTCCAGGCTCACAAACCACATTCTGCAAACGTAAATCTGATAGATTTTGAGTAGTAATGATCAAAATAGTAAAATATCTTCCTGAAGAAATTTTCAAAACATAAACTTGGAATATCAAAGTCAGGCTTTCAAGAACTTCCATGAGCAAGTCTTTAAACTCTCACTTGAAAGACAATGAGCATTTGTTGCCTTTTAAATACACCATAAACAATGCAATCACTCCTTACCACTCTGCGGTATTAGACATCATTACTCACTCTGGGAATGAGGGTGGCAAGGAAAGGACTGAGGTAACCTGCCAGAGCAGAGAGCCAGGACTCACACGCACGTGAGCCAGTGCCCATGGCTAACACTGATCCTTGCTGCTCGGTTACACTGAACGAGGAGCACCATGCTCAGCACTCCAGCTTGAGGGAACAGCAGCCTCAGCAGCTTCCTTCCCCTGTTGCAATGGTAGCCTGCCTTCTAGAAATAGAAAATCATCATGTTCGGGGGATCCTAGACATCTCTTCTATTATGCTGGGTCTGAATCCTGAACCTAAGGGCAAACAAGGCCACTAACTGAACTACATCCTCTGAATCCCAACAGTAGTAGCTTGGCACAGGCTACTACTGGAGGGACAAGGACAGTAAAGAAACCGTGGGAGATGATGCTGAAGGACAGCTGAGGTAATACACACTAACATGGGCTCTATTTCATACATTCTATGAGAAGGTTTCTACACGCTTCAGAATATTAAACATCCCACTCACAAACCTACAGACCATTCCAATACGAAATTCAATCCCTTTGGGAATATTTTCTGAATCCTCACAGCCGGGTTTCACAGACACATACCAGCAAGGGGAGGCTTGTGTGAGTGAAGAAGGCAGGGCACACTGACAATCAGTTTCCGATCTGGAACCGGGGGCACTTTCACATCCAGGCTCCTCATTGACACGGAACAAGATGAAAAGCTAATACTTAAAGGATCATTTTTAATTATATGCTACAGTTGCATCATTTTTCCTCTTTTGAATAGTAATTAATTCTATTAATAAATGAATTTAAAGATAGAATCAATGAGAAAAATCAATTTAAAGATTCAAACATCTTTAGAATGTCATTTTTCATATTAACTACTATACTCTGGATAAAACACAAGTTAATAGAAATTTGTATTTGTTATGTAACTTATACTTCTTATCTCTAGGTCATTTTTAAGATTTCAAAAGTATAAAAATAAATAAAATCAGTGATCACTATATTAACTTTAAAAGTCTGTATTTATATAATTTTGAAAAATCACTTGGTTTACCTTAACACTAAAGCAGTTTTTTCTCGAAATCTCCCCAGTACAAGACACTCATAGGTTTTTCGTGTGGAGAATCCAATGGGAACATGAACTCCCCTGAATGCGTGATCTGAAAGGAAGGAACCAAGGAATGCTCATTTTTTTTCCTGACATTATACACTTTCCACAAAAAAAGGAGTTATTAAACTTCCTGTGTTACAACTGCTCAATAAAAAAATATAGTATGAGCTGTGAGTGTGAGCCTTATATATAATTTTAAACTCTCTAGTATTAACATCAGAAAGAAGTTAAAAAAGAATGCAAGGTAATTAATTTTAATTTCATTCAATCTAGCATGTCTGAAACAGTATTTCCACACGTGACCAATTGTAAAGGGTATCATAAGATATGACATTTTTCTCCACTGTGGGTCTTTCATGCCAACAGACATTTACCACTCGACAGTACCTCTCCACGTAAAGGGCACAAGTCAAGCGCTAGAGAGCTGCATGGCACGGTGGCTACCACACTGGACATATGCAGTGTCCATACCACAGTGGAAATGTAGCTATAAGGAATATCTAAAATCTCACATACCATGGGTATTTTAAATATATTGTACTATCATCTCACATAAACAGTCTCTACTTTTTATGATCACTTGTTCCTGGAAACAAGGCCATTGTGAATTCAGTCATTAATTCACCCAAATAAAATTCAACTGATTACTACACATGATTAAGTAGTTAAAATAAAGCCTTCTATACTCAAGATGGCAGAGAGCCAGAGCCACAGTTTAGTAGGGAAGAAAGTGGGGCAGGTGATGATGGAGAAAAGACCTGGTGCCGAGACTGGCTCTTGGCACTATAAATTCCAGGTTGGCAATTAATATCTCCAAAATAAAATAAAACAAACTGACAGCAAAGAAGGGAGTTCAACATGGTTCAACATCATCCTCAGCTACATAGCAAATTCAAGGCTGTATAGATTACAGGAAACGCTGTCTCAAGGGGGAAACAAGCAAACAAAAAACCAGCGAACAAAAGGTTCCCGAATCTTCGCATAACTCTCAATAGTCTTGTTGTTCTCTGCTCTCAGCACTACAACAGAGGGAAGAGAAGGGGCACGCAAAGGCAATGGAGCTGTTGATGAATGGAGAAGACAGTGGAGATAAGACAGTCCCTGATTCTTGCTAATTCATTAAACTACAGCTATCCATGGGTGCACACACACATGCATGCACACCCACATTAAACTACAGCTATCCATGGGTGCACACACACATGCATGCACACCCACATTAAACTACAGCTATCCATGGGTACACACACACATGCATGCACACCCACATTAAACTACAGCTATCCATGGGTGCACACACACATGCATGCACACCCACATTAAACTACAGCTATCCATGGGTGCACACATACATGCATGCACACCCACATTAAACTACAGCTATCACATGGGTGCACACACACATGCATGCACACCCACATTAAACTACAGCTATCCATGGGTGCACACATACATGCATGCACACCCACATTAAACTACAGCTATCACATGGGTGCACACACACATGCATGCACACCCACATTAAACTACAGCTATCCATGGGTGCGCACACACACATGCATGCACACCCACATTAAACTACAGCTATCACATGGTGCACACACACAGGCATGCACACCCACATTAAACTACACTATCCATGGGTGCACACACACATGCATGCACACCCACATTAAACTACACTATCCTTGGGTGCACACACACATACATGCACACCCACATTAAACTACAGCTATCACATGGGTGCACACACACATGCATGCACACCCACATTAAACTACACTATCCATGGGTGCACACACACATGCATGCACACCCACATTAAACTACACTATCCTTGGGTGCACACACATACATGCACACCCACATTAAACTACAGCTATCACATGGGTGCACACACACATGCATGCACACCCACATTAAACTACACTATCCATGGGTGCACACACACATGCATGCACACCCACATTAAACTACACTATCCATGGGTGCACACACACATGCATGCACACCCACACTAAACTACACTATCCTTGGGTGCACACACACATACACGCATGCACACCCACATTAAACTACAGCTATCCATGGGTGCACACACACATGCATGCACACCCACATTAAACAACACTATCCATGGGTGCACACACACATACATGCACACCCACATTAAACTACACTATCCTTGGGTGCACACACACATACGCGCATGCACACCCACATTAAACTACAGCTATCACATGGTGCACACACACATGCATTCAATGCACACCAAATATTTTTAAATAAACTAGAGCTTTTTGTAACTTTATTCTGATCTCTCCTTGATTTCCTAAAACCAGCAGTTTGGGGCCCTACTTCAAAGACACAGGATAAAAAAACAAACATCTTGAGAATAGAAAGATTCGTCCAGGCACAAAGCATAAAAAGCTCTCATCAGAGCCTGATGAAGACACCAGTGATGTGGTCACAGTGAGAACAGTCAGTGTCTTCCCATGAGCAGTATGTGACGCTGTGTTAACAAATGAGCTAATTTTTGAATTCACTTTTACCCAGTACCATTCTGCAATGACTTCCACAGACCATGAAAGATAAAGTTTCTCCTTCACAAAACACAGGTGCTTCTGCCTATTGGTCACCCAAGTAACAACAAGACAGTCAGCAGCAAGCTTAGGAACAGGCATGTGCTTTATCTGCTGTGGTGATAAACAACTGTACCTAAAAATGAGCAGGAAAAACATGAGAAAATTAACTTCAAAAAAGAAATAAAAGCAGAGAAAAGAGCTGTATGGTGCCAACCCCACTAATACACAGTTTCAGGGTCACTTGCATGTGGTAACTATGGAGTCACACTGACACCTGGTGGACCACTGGCACTTACACATGCCCTGAGTTTTCCATTTTACTAGTTTTAAATTGCCAGGCTGTTTGTTTTTGTTTTTTAAATTACTTTCAAATGACTTACATTTTGGTAATTTTCCCACAGGTAATATGCTTTTCCTCCCAGTCAGACTTACACAAATATTGTCTGGATTCCATCATGATGTGTTTCACAGGAGCCCCATCAGAGAGAGCCTTGCAACTAGTGACCCGAATGGTGACATGTCTTGGTACAAAGAAGCACTGGTTTTGAGCCCAGTGATACAGAAGCCAGCCGCCTTCAGTGAGGGGCGGTACCCACTGTAAGCCTCAGTCTTGCACACACTGCTGACCCCTAGATCTCCTATCACCTTGCCCGACCTCACCCTCCCAGAGCAGCTTCAAGCCTGTCTACCACCATGCTCTTGTCATCCCATTTTCTCTCTCTCTGCATGCACTCATTTTAAAGGCCCACTGTCTTATACCTCCTGACCATTAACACTACAAAGTAATTTTGCCAGAAAATTACTTGTTCTACAAATATCCAAAGAAATACAAGTCTTTCCCCAGCATTCAACATACAACTGGAGATGATACATCGGTATTCGAGTGTCCCCATCACTGCTTCTAGACTCTATCAACTTCTGCAAAACCTCCCTTCTCTTTAAGCATCATCCAGTCACACTAGCCCCAAACCTTCCTCACTCTCAATATTCAGTGTGCTGAAGCTCTGACATCCCTCTGTCTCAACAAGGAAAGTCTTGACACTATCCTGGGAAACTTCAAAGCACAAGCCATGTAATGTGTACACAAATGTTAATTCACCTATTCAAATAATATATGCACTCACCCTCCAGAAACCCATTTCAATAACATAATGAGGCCTTGTCATTGTGCACACATGTTGATGTATGCATGCGCATATACACGCACACAAGAGGGATAGACCTAGGGCCCTGTGCATGCAAAGCACACTCTCCATCACTGAAGCGTGACCACACGCACACACAGCCAATGCCACAATGCAGTTCAACTTCTCCATACACATAAATGAGGTGAAGAAAAACATGGGGCAAAAGAATTAGACCACTGAAGGGCTCAGTCAAAGATTCTTTCATTTACCCATGGTTACCACTACTCAGGTTCCTTGTCCAGAATTTCCCTTGGCATATGAATTTATCTCATACTCAGTTAAAATAAACCACCCAGCATCTTCAGCTATCACACTATTTCCTCCCTCCTTTATATACTTTATTTATCTACTTCAACACACCTTCTCTTTGGGGAAACATATGACAGCATCTGTGAAGTTTATCCTTCCAACTCTGTCTTTTCACTCCCACATTCCAGCATCCCGCAATATCAATTATTGTTCCCTTGTTTCTGCATTGTCATCCTCTCTGGTAGTTCATCATCATACTTGGATTATGCTATTAGAAAAGAAAAGGAGAGAATAAAGAGACAAAATGAAAGAGATGGAGAGAGGAGGAAAAAGGGAGAACATATGAGGGAGAACATTTTTTGTAACATTAATTATGTGTTTGTTTATTGGCATGCATCTGTTTTAGGGTGTGAAGGGGTCAGAGAACAACTTGAAGGGATCAGTTCTTTCCTTGCATCATGTGAATTCCAGGGACTAAACTCAGGTCATCAGGCTTGGCAGTGAGTGCATTTTCCCAGTGAGCCACCTGCAGGCCCAAGTATCATTTTAGCCTAGAATGTCTCCATACACTCATGTGTTGAGTGTTCAGTGTGGATTGTGGTGCTGTTCTAAAAACTAGAGAGCCTGAGGGGTGCAGACTGCTGGCTGAAGTAGATCCCTAGGAGAGGTAGGAATCTTTGAAGGTCACACCCAGTACTGGTTGCCATCTAGTGCTCTCTACTTCCTGTCTGCTGCTATGTGCTCCTGCATCTGACTGGGGCCATGCCTTTCCTAATGTGATGGACAGAGATTTCTAAAAGCATGACCCGAAAATCCCTTTCCTTCCTTAAGCTGCTCCTGCTGGGGATGTTGTCAGCTTCTTCCCTTCACTAACGAGGCTAGGGATGCCATGGACTTAAGTCTCCCTACGTCCTCTCATTTGCTTCATTCCTCTGTCAATGCCAAAGACACTTCTACGACTCTACTCACCCAGACAAAAATAAGGAGTTTCCCAAGGGGCAGGCACAGGCATCCTGTTCTTATGGAAAGAAACATCACATTAGAGGGGTCAAGAATGCTGGCAAACTTTCCTTACGCAGATAAACTTGGTGAAGGAACTGAAGATAAACAGGTAACAGAATCAGATGGCAAGCACCCTGGGCTCCTGCATCCACACCATCCCATTCCCAGAACACAAGGTTTCCCATTCTCATGGGGATGCTTTTCAGAGACTATTTTGTCATGGTAGAAAATGTACTAGGTCAAAACCCTGCAGTGACATGTTTTCAATAGCTGCAGATAGACTGTCTTAACTAACCTGGAGTGTTTGGAGGTGAAGAAACAGTCACTAATGCTCTTATAGTCAGTTGTGAGGAGTCACACACATCTCAGTACAGACCAGATCAACAGTCAGTGTGCTACTGAGGGTGTCTGGGACAACTGGTGAGTCAGAATAAATTGACGCATGACATTATGTGTCCATAGAGTTTTATATTAACGTTAGCTATCTCCTTCTGGTACCTCTAAATTCACAGAAATCACTGAGAAAATTTCAAATGATGCATCCTATGGCTTACAATGCTAACTATTCAAAGCACCTACTTCCAATACATCTTTTTAATTAGAATACAAACAGTCTTTCTTTTACACCTTTCACACATGCTAAGTCTTACTTGACCCTTCTTCTGTACTCTTCTCCCTCATCTCCTTTCCCCTATTCGTACCCTCCACCCCAATGTTCCCCTTTGAACACCCCTAGAGTTCAACTTCCATATCATATATGTTCTATTACCTTCCCCACTCACCTCCTTTGAAGTGTCTTATGACTTTGTTTCATGTCAAAAGAAAAAATTCTTGGTTTTTCTAAGGCAGGGTCTCATTGTATAGCCTTGACTAGCCTGGAACTTGCTCTTAGACTAGTCTAGCCTCAAAGTCATAGATATCAGTCTACCTCTGCCTCCCAAGTGCTGGGATTAAAAATATGCACCACCATGCCTAGCCTGACAAAAGATTTTTAAAACATGTCACTAAAAGCATAAGCAGAGACGTGAGAGGCGGGTACCGGCGCGGCGGCATACGCACGAGGCGGGGGGCGGGGATGGGCGTGCAATAACGAGAGCAGATTGCCCCACTACAATTAAATCAAAGAGGTAGGCCTTTTGTTGGCGAGGTCACTAGCAAACGGGGAGCCTGGTCCTGATTCTGAAGACCCTTCAGAGGGGTGAGAGGGTTCTTGGCCTGCGGCAGGAACCAGGAAACAGCGAGGGCAGTTGGTGAGCGAAACGCTTGGCCAGCAGGGAAACCTGATCTGGTTTTAAAAGACCCATTAGACAGGATCAATAGGAAGAGATAGGCAGGTGCCAAGGCAAGAATTCACCCAACAATCTGAAAAACAACATGAAAACACCAGAACCCAATGATCTTACAACAGAAGTATTTGAACACCCTAACACAGAAGAAGTGGAAAAAATTGACTTTATGAAAGCAATAGAGTCCCTTAAACAACATTTAAAAAACGCCCTTATAGAAATGGATGAGAAGTATAACAAAAAGTTTGAAGAAATGAGTAAATACGTACATGATACCCTGGGAAACAAAGAAAAAAAAACGATCAAACAGGTAATGGAAACAGTTCAAGAATTAAAAATTGAAATGAAGACAAAGAGGAAAACACAAACTGAGGACCAGCTGGATATGGAAAATCTAGGTCAACGAGCAGAGTCTACAGAAACAAGCATAATCAATAGAATACGAGAGATAGAAGAAAGAATCTCAGATTCTGAGGACACCACAGAGAAAATAAATGCACAGATAAAGAAAACAGCAAAGCCAAAAAATTCTCAACACAAAACATTCCGGAAATATGGGACACAATAAAAAGACCAAACCTAAGAATAATAGGAATAGAAGAAGGAGAAGAGTCACAGCTCAAAGGCCCAGAAAATATTTTTAACAAAATTATTGACGAAAACTCTCCCAACATAAAGAAAGATATTCATTTAAATATTCAAGTAGCATACAGAACACCAAACAGACTGGATCAAAGAAAAACATCTCCTCGCCATATAATAATCAAAACACAAAATATACAGGTTAAAGAAAGAATATTAAGAGCTGCAAAGGAAAAAGGGCAAGTAACTTATAAAGGTAAACCGATCAGACTTACACCTAACTTCTCTATGGAAACCATGAAAGCCAGAAGGTCCTGGATAGAGGTACTGCAGAAGCAAAGAGACCATGGATGCAAAACCAAACTACTATACCCAGCCAAGCTATCGTTCACTATCAATGGAGAAAACAAGACATTCCAGGATAAGAACAAATTTAAACAATACGTAGCCACAAATCCAGCCCTACAGAAAGTAATAGAAGGAAAATCGCAACCCAAGGAATACAACATTGCCAACACTACCTACAATTACTCAGGCATCTAGCGACCCTTCACCAGTACATCTCAAAGAAGGGAGACACACAAACTCTACTACCAAAAACAATAAGAATAACTGGACTAAACAACCACTGGTCATTAATATCACTTAATATTAATGGTCTCAATTCACCTATAAAAAGGCACAGGCTAAGAGATTGGATACGAAAACAGGATCCAACAGTCTGCTGTTTGCAAGAAATACATCTCAACCACAAAGACAGACATCTACTCAGAGTAAGGGGTTGGGAAAAGGTGTTTCAAGCAAACAGTCCTAAGAAAAAAGCAGGTGTGGCCATACTAATTTCAAACAAAACTGACTTCAAACTAAAATCAATCAGAAGAGATCAAGATGGACACTTTATACTCATAACAGGAACAATTCATCAGGATGACGTTTCAATCCTGAATATCTACACCCCTAATATAAAAGCACCCACTTATGTAAAAGAAATATTACTAGAACTCAAGGCAGACATCAAACAACACACACTAATAGTAGGAGACTTCAACACACCTCTCTCTCCAAGGGACAGGTCAATCACACAGAAACCTAATAGAGAATTAAGAGAATTATTGGAGGTAATGAAGCAAATGGACTTAACAGACATCTATAGAACATTCCACCCAAATAGGAAAGAATATACCTTCTTCTCTGCAGCTCATAGAACCTTCTAGAAAATTGATCACATACTCAGAAACAAAGGAAACCTCCACAGATACAAAAAAAAATCAGTGTCCACCTGTATCTTCTCTGATCACCATGGATTAAAGTTAGAAGGCAACAACAATACTACCCACAGAAATCAGACAAACTCATGGAAACTGAACAGTCAACTACTGAACCACACCTGGGTCAAGGAAGAAATTAAGAAAGAAATTAAAGTCTTCCTTGAATTTAATGAAAATAAAGAGACAACATACTCTTTATGTTGATGAAAGCAGTGCTAAGAGGAAAGTTCATAGCACTAAGTGCCCACTTAAAGAAAACGGAGAATGCATACATTGGGGACTTAACAACACACCTGAAAGCTCTAGAAAAAAAAGAAGCAGCTGCACCCAGGAGAAGTAGAAGACTGGAAATAATCAAACTGAGGGCTGAAATCAACAAAATAGAAACACAGAAAACAGTCCAAAGAATCAATGAAACAAAAGAAAAGAAACAAATGAAACAAAAAGTTGGTTCTTGGAGAAAACCAACAAGATTGACAAACCCCTATCCAAACTAATTAAACAACAGAGAGAGAACACGCAAATAAATAAGATCAGAAATGAAAAGGGGGACATAACCACAGACACAGAGGAAATTCAGAGTATCATTAGATCTTACTACAAAAGCCTGTATGCCACAAAACTGGATAATATAAAAGAAATGGACATTTTTTAAATAAGTACCATATACCAAAGCTAAACCAAGACCAGATGAATGATCTAAATAGACCTGTTAGTCGCGAAGAATTAGAAACGGTTATCAAAAATCTCCCTTCCAAAAAAAGCCCAGGACCAGATGGTTTCGATGGAGAATTCTACCAGAACTTCCAAGAAGAATTAATGCCTATACTCCTTAATGTATTTCACAATATAGAAACAGAAGAGTCATCGCCAAATTCCTTTTATGAAACTACAGTTACCCTGATACCAAAACCACACAAAGACCCAAACAAGAAAGAGAATTACAGGCCTATCTCACTCATGAATATCGACGCAAAAATTCTCAATAAAATACTGGCAAACCGAATCCAAGAACACATTAGAAAAATTATCCATTATGATCAAGTAGGCTTCATCCCAGGGATGCAGGGCTGGTTCAACATACGAAAATCTATCAATGTAATCGACCATATAAATAAACTGAAAGAATAAACCCATATGATCATTTCATTAGATGCTGAAAACACATTCGACAAAATTCAACACCCCTTTATGAAAAAATCTTGGAGAGATTAGGGATACAAGGGTCATACCTAAATATAATAAAAGTTATTTACAGCAAGCCGACAGCTAACATTAAATTAAACGGAGAAAAACTCAAAGCCATCCCACTAAAATCAGGAACACGACAAGGATGTCCACTCTCTCCATACGTCTTCAATATAGTGCTTGAAGTTCTAGCAATAGCAATAAGACAACATAAGGGGATCAAGGGGATTCGTATTGGAAAGGAAGAAGTTAAGCTTTTGTTATTTGCAGACGATATGATAGTATACATAAGCGACCCCAAAAACTCTACCAAAGAACTCCTACAGCTGATAAACACCTTTAGTAATGTGGCAGGATACAAGATCAACTCCAAAAAATCAGTTGCCTTCCTATACACTAAGGATAAGGAAACAGAGAGGGAAATCAGAGAAGCATCACCTTCACGATAGCCACAAATACCATAAAATATCTTGGGGTAACTCTGACCAAGGAAGTGAAAGATCTGTATGACAAGAACTTTAAGTCTTTGAAGAAAGAAATTGAAGAGGACACCAGAAAATGGAAGGATCTCCCCTGTTCTTGGATGGGGAGGATCAACATAGTAAAAATGGCAATTCTACCAAAAGCAATCTATAGATTCAATGCAATCCCCATCAAAATCCCATCAAAATTCTTCACAGATCTGGAGAAGACAATAATCAACTTTATATGGAAAAACAAAAAACTCAGGGTAGCCAAAACAAAAGCATTAGTTCAACTATGTTCATAGCAGCATTATTTGTAATAGCCAGAACCTGGAAACAACCTAGATGCCCCTCAATGGAAGAATGGATAAAAAAAAAAAAGTGTGGAATATATACGCATTAGAGTACTACTCAGCAGTAAAAAACAATGACATCTTGAATTTTGCCTGCAAATGGATGGAAATAGAGAACACTATCCTGAGTGAGGTAACCCAGACCCAAAAAGATGAATATGGTATGTACTCACTCACTAGTGGATTCTAGCCATAAATAAAGGGCATTGAGCTGTTGAAGTAATAAGAGGAGTGGCGGGGCTGCGTCCCCCGCACCCGGCCGCCCACATGGCTAGCTTAGCTTATGCCCGAAATAATTACACGGACACTGTATTCTTTTAAACACCGCTCTTGGCCCATTATATCTAGCCTTTTCTCGGCTAACTCTCGCACCTGGACTAGCCCATTTCTTACAATCTGTGTAGCCCACGATCTGGCTTACCAGGAATGATCTTAACCTGCATCTGCCTGGAGTGGGAAAATCATGGCGACTCCCTGACTCAGCCTCTTTCTCCCACCCTTCCGTTCTGTTTACTCCACCCACCTAAGGGTGGGCCTATCAAATGGGCCTAGCAGTTTCTTTATTGCTTAACCAATGAAATCAACAGATTGATATATGACACTCCCACATCACTGAGCCTATAATTCATGATCCTAGAGAAGCTAAATAGGAAGGTGAACCCCCATCAAAAAAAAACATGTAGTTATCCTCCTGGATAGTGGAAGTATACAAGATTTCCAGGCAAAAATTGAGAGCTGGGGGTGGGGGTGGCACAGGGGTGAGGGGAGACGGGGCAAGAGAAGTGAGAAGGGGAGGATGGGGAGAGCTTTGGGGAATGAGACAGTTGGGATGGAGGAGGAGTCGATATGGGAACAGGGAAGAATATATCTTAATTAAGGGAGCCATTTGAGGGTTGGCAAGAGACTGGACTCTAGAGGGGTTCCCAGGTGTCCAAGGAAACGTCCCCAGCTTGTTCCTTGAGCAGCTGAGGAGAGGGCGCCTGAACTGGCCCTATCCTATAGCCACTCTGATGAATATATTGCATATCACCATAGAACCTTCATCTGGTGATGGATGGAGATAGAGACAGAGACCCACATTGGAGCACTGGACTGAGCTCCCAAGGTCCAAATGAGGAGCAGAAGGAGGGAGAACATGAGCAAGGAAGTCAGGGCTACGAGGGGTGCACCCACCCACTGAGACGGTGGGGCCAATCTAATGGGAACTCACCAAGGTCAGCTGGACTGGGACTGATGGAGCATGTGATCAAACCGGACTCTCTGAACTTGGCTGACATGGAGGGCTGACTGAGAAGCCAAGGACAATGGCACTGGGTTTTGATTCTACTCCATGTACTGGCTTTGTGGGAACCTAGTCTGTTTGGATGCTCACCTTCCTAGATCTGGATGGAGGTGGGAGGACCTTGGACTTCCCACAGGGCAGGGAAGCCTGACTGCTCTTTGGACTGGAGGGGGAGAGGGATGGAAATGGGAGGAGTGGAGGAGGTGATAATTTGTAGTAATAATAATAATAATTAAAAAAATAAAAAAAAGAACATAAGTACTAATTCTTTTGATTTTGTGTAAAGAAAAGAATAATATTAGTATTGGTTTAATTACACTGGAACTAAGAGAATAGTCTATGATATGGAATAGCAAAGGACATAGATCAGGGGCCAATAAAACAGTAAGCGTTCATTTAGAGCGAACACATTATGCACAATTGGAGTATTTTGTATGAACTTGATTTTAGTATATACTATGTGACAATTATAAGCCTTGGTTTTGTAGATGATCAGAACTACATAGACTAAGAGTTAAATCCAAATTTCTAAAGACCATCTTCACAATCTACATATGATAGACATGAATTGGGAAAACCTGAAGGAAGAAAGTGAAGAATTCTAGGAAAACTGCAGCTTTCCTTATACTTATTTTTAAACTGTAGTTTAATGGCTCTGTGACTTCAGTCAACTTCTGCTGTTTCTGGCGTCACAGAAGTTAGCAAGTACTATGTGTCATAGTATTTTCCAAAGCTTAACTACAGTTGGCATGTGCTCCTGAATCTAATGTTAGGAAGATGCAGGACACTCAGGAGCATCCTTTGCTGTGCTGTTGTGTGTAGAGGATGGGGCACGTGCAGGTTTCCACTTTGTTTTTAACCCGTTTCAGCTGTGGACTTGCTCACATGGCACTGACAGAGGATACGACAGTTACAGGCAACCGAAGGAGGCAGAGATCAAGAGTCTCGCTGGTTATGGCCTGCCAAACTGAGATTGATACCCAGACTGTGTAAAGCTGCAAGGAGAGAATGGACTGCAAGAGTTGTCCTTTTACCTCCACATGTGTCCTGTGGCATGTTCTCACACATATAATATACACATACTAAACAAAAATATAAAAAGGTATCTGGTTTATAATGTTAAACAATACATTTTATAGAATATATTAGAATTACCATATATAAATATGCAAAATTATAGTTTATATTATACATATATATAGTAATTTATATATAATGTATTATATTAAAAACACATAAAGGTTCATATTCAGAGTACTTCCGTTCTTAGAATAGGTTGTCTGTTGGCTTCAAAAAGCCTTGTGCTTAATCCAGACAGGAACAGCAGTGCACACCTATAATCCTAGTACTTGGGACGCTAACATAGGTGGACAGTCAAGAAGGGAGGCCAACCGGGGTTGCTGAGTAAGACTCTGTCCAAAACCAAAAAAGCCACGTACTGAGAACCTGGACATTACAGTGGGCTGGAAAGGGCTACACATCTCTCAAACATGTAAATATCACCTTATCTGGAAAACGGTCTTCATACAAGTGATTGGGAACGCTGACGTGAGAGAACCCTGGATTATGCAGGCATGTCTTAATCACCACCATAGGTATCACTGTAAGATAGAGGCAAATGGAGAGTCCATGTAGATAGGAAGATGAAGACATAGGGACCAGAGAGATGCCCAGCAGTTGCAGCACATAGTGCTCTTCCAGAGGGCCCAGGTTTAGTTCCCAGGGCCTACATGGGTGGCTTACAACCATCTGTGACTCCAGTTCCAGCAGACCTGACACCCTCTTCTGACCTGAGGGTATCAGGTACACATGTGGTACACATAAACTTAACATACACATAAATTTAAAAAAAAATGGCTGGGCAGTGATGGCACACACTTTATTCCCAGAGAGGCGGATCTCTGTGAGTTCAAGGCCAGCCTGGTCTACAAAGAGAGTTCCAGGATGGCCAGGACTACACAGGGAAACCCTATCTCAGAAGGAAAAAACCCAAACCAACAAACCAAATTTAAAAAGACAAAAAAAGAGAAAAAGAAGAGACAAAGACAGAGGACAGAGGGAAATTCTAATTTTTGGAGGCAAGATTTTGAGTTTGAGGCGAGCTTGGGCTATGTATAATTATGGCCCCTGGAGGCTGGGGCCAGAGGATCTTCAATTCTAAACCAGCCTGGGATACAAATATAGTCTTAAAAAAGGGGGGGAAAGATGATGCAGAGAAAAGACAGTAAGAAGATGGAGGTAGAGATTATAGACTGATGTGGACATAAGCCCAGGTATGCTGTCAGCCATAGAAGCTGGAAAAAAAACAGATTCTTCCTGAGTCATTTGGCAAGCACACATTTATTGGCTCTTAGATTACATTTGGAGCTATGAGAGAGAAAAAATACTATTTGGTACGGGACAATAGTTTATATTCTGTCAATTATGTTTTAAATAAATACTGATTGGCCAGTAGTTAGGTAGGAAGTAGAGGTGGGTCAAGGAGAAAAGAAGAATTCTGGGAAGGAGGAAACCCATTCCTCCCCAGTCCTGTCCCAACCACAGAAGAAGGAAGATGTGATTGCCCCACTGAAAAAGGTACTGAGCCATGTGGAAGTGGTAACTGAGCTAAGTAACAATATGTCTAACAAAATAAACCAGAACAACCTACATGCAGTATTTTACGGGTCAATATGTGCCAATCCTGCAGTCTCAGCTACTTGTGAAGCCAAAGCAGAAGGTTTGTGAGTTCAAGGCTTTCCTTGAGTACAGAGTAGTTTAAGTCCAGTCTTAATAATTTAAGAGGACTTTTTGGCATGTAAGATGCCTTGGATTCAAACCCCAGCAATTCCCTAACCCCTCCCCTCACCACATAGTTATGTTTTGTATTGACAAATAATTACATTAAAGTGAGAAACAGGAAGAAAGCTGGGTGGTGGTGCACGCCTTTAATCCCAGCACTTGGGAGGCAGAGGCAGGCGGATCTCTGTGAGTTCAAGGCCAGCCTGGTCTACAAGAGTTAGTTCCAGGATAGGCACCAAAGTTACAGAGAAACCTTGGCTCGAAAAACCAAAAAAAAAAAAAAAAAAAAAAAGAAAAGAAAAGAAAAAGAAACAGGAAGAAAAGGAATCTTATCTATAACACATATACTAGTTCCAATACATTTCCTTCTTTCTTTCAGTTCTTTTCAGTTTTGAGACAGGTCTCACTATATAGCCCTAGCTAGTCTGGGATTTACTATACAGACCAGGCTGGCCATGAACGCACATAGGTCTGCCTCCTTCTGCCTCCTGAGTGCTGGGATTAATGGGGGTACACATGGTTAAATTTGCATTTTTCAGTTGGCTACCACATGAGGGATTTTACACAGGAAAATTTAATGAATTAAATCTGGTTAAAAAAAAATCAACCTGCCGGGCGGTGGTGGCGCACGCCTTTAATCCCAGCACTCGGGAGGCAGAGGCAGGCGGATCTCTGTGAGTTCGAGGCCAGCCTGGTCTACAGAGCTAGTTCCAGGACAGGCTCCAAAGCCACAGAGAAACCCTGTCTCGAAAAAACCAAAAAAAAAAAAAATCAACCTCACAAATTTCCTAGAAAGCAAAAGACAAGTTCTATAAAAGAACACCTTTTAATGAAGAATATAAAAGCATCCTCTTTATATATTGTTTATAGTAATATATCGTACCTTATTATGTTTAATCCCATCATCTGTTTCTTCTCCCCAAGGCTGCCCATCATCAAATAATGGTGCACTTTCTGTCATGGCACTATGAATCTAATTAGTTCACAAACAACACATTAGATTGGTGGAGTTGATAGTTTGTAAAATTCATTTTTTTTAAAAGCTACCTGGTGTGGGTGCCGGGACTCTGATTCTCTGGAAGGGTAGGAAGTTCTCTTAACCATGTCATCTCTCAAGCCCTTTGCTGACATTGTTTTGAGATAGGGTCTTCACCTAAAGCTATAGAATGGAGCTCCCACCAGGTGAAGGTGGTATTCTCTAACAAAATACTATTTCTGAGCATTGTTTAGGGCACAAGAGATCCAAGCCAGGCCCAACCAAAAATTATTTTGGAGCTCATGCAACCTTGTTATTTAGTCTCTAAAAGAGACGGGGCCACGGTCAAATTGCTGCTATGCAGACAGACTGTGTGCCAAGTGAGCAAAGAGGCACAGTGAAGAATGAGAGAAAGTATCAAGCCACTTATAAAATATTATAAAGCAATTTGGGATCAGAGCAAAATAACAAATAATGGACAGAGGCCATCAATCAATATATTATATATGGAGGCGAAGAGAATGATTATATTTTCAGTATTGGAGGGAGGGCTCAAATTGTTAAGAGTATTTGTTGCTTTTCCTGAGGACTCAGGTTCGTTTCCCAGCACCCATGTTGCATAGCTCACAAATGCCTGTGACATTGCTTCTAGTGGAACCAATGCTCTCTTCTGGCCTTGCACAGAGATTCACACACATAGATAAGTAAAAATAATATTTTAAGGAATATTTTCAATTGTTCCTTCAACCATTATGTCAGGATCTTGTACTTGCTTAGACAAGCTCCCTATCACTCTATTCCATCACCAGCCAGGAGTAACTTCATTGCAGGGTGCGGGGGCCTGAATTAACAGTCTTATGTATGCTAGACCAGCAAACTATCACTGAGCTATTCTCAAGTTCTCTTTTCCTTTTTATCTTGTGACAGGATCTGAGTTGCACAGGCTGGCCTAAACCTCCCTTTGTAGAGCAATGTAAGGAAGGGAATCTGTGATTCTTCTGCCTTAGCTTCCTAATTAGATGAGATTACAGGCCGGAATCACTAAGCCTGGCTTTAAAAGCCATTTCTGAGATAATAGCAGATCCACTTCTGTAAGAAAAAAAAACTACCTTTGATCCTGACTAAATAACAAAAATACCTTTCTTTGTAAACAGTAGTAGTAATAGAAAATAATTTAGAATGGGGTAAGATAGTTTATTAAGAGTAGTGAGATAAGAAAGTCTTGAAATATCACTACAAGTCTCAGCATTAATAACCTAGAAATATAGTTAAGAAAACATCAAAACAAATG
The DNA here is from genome assembly GCF_018167655.1 of Microtus oregoni. Taxonomy (NCBI): domain Eukaryota; kingdom Metazoa; phylum Chordata; class Mammalia; order Rodentia; family Cricetidae; genus Microtus; species Microtus oregoni. Next base: position 5,703,550 of record NW_024543218.1, read on the forward strand.
GAACTGAAATATGGTACTTGATATTAAGAAAGCTATATCTTACTGAAGAAACAGAGATGAATAAATGAGAAAATTAATACTTCCCCAAACAATAATGTTAAATATTTTCAAGATATGAATTTGTCCCTAATGTTTATGAATGCAATTTGAAACCAGTGGAGGGGTAAACAAAACATAGAATTTTAAATAATATCGATAGGCTGGGAAAATGTTCTGTGGATAAAATGCTTACCATACAAGCATGAGGACTGGAGTTTGGAGGCCCAATAACTGTAGTGACATTTTTTTGTTTTAACAAAGAAAGCTTGCCCTAAGATCAGAGTACAGAGTAAACCACTAGAAGCCATGGAGTGGTGGCACACACCTTTAATCCCAGGACTCAGGAGACAGAGACAGAGGGATCTGTTAGTTCAAGACCACTCTGGGTTACACGAGACTGAATGTCTAAAAGAGAAACAGAGCTCCCGCAAAGGTGATCCCACACCTTTAATCCCAGCACTAGGGAGGTGGAGACAGGATGGATAGGGCTGGATGGAGAGAGGAATATAAGAGGGGAGGAGACAAGAACTCAGTGCATTCTGAGGATTGTTTCTTCGTTCTGAGGAGAGAGCCTGAGGAGGGAGCCTGAGGAGAGGATTGCCCCTTCGGTCTAAGCATAGGTAGAGGTTAAAGGTCTCTCTAGTGCCTGGGCACTCTGCTTCCCAGATTGTTCAGCTTACCCTGATAGCTGACTCCAGGTTTTTATTTGAATTCCTGCTAAGGTAACCATGTAAAAGCTGAATGTGGAGATGAGCATTTGCAGTTCCAGTGCTAGGAAGTGGAGACAAGTTTTTGTAAATTGATAAGAAAAAAGGAAAAAAGGGCTAGCGAGAAGGAGGTAAAAGCATGATATACAGTTTTGGCAACCTGGGCTTGATTGCACATATATGTTGTAGCATGCATACATGTGCACGTGCACACAGTAATAATAATGATGATGCAAAAGGAATAAAGGAAATGATAGGCAATTACTTTTTTTCCAATAAAGATTTATTTGCTATGTCTGCATGTCAGAAAATGGCATCTGATTTCATTATAAATGGTTGTGAGCCCCCCTGGGGTTGCTGGGAATTGAACTCAGGACCTCTGAAAAAGCAGTCAATGCTCTTAACCTCTGTGCCATCTCTCCAGCTCAGGCAATTACTCTTGTGTGAAACTTTTAAGTTCAACTTAAATATATATATATATATATATATATATACATATATATATTTATACATATATATATTTATACATATATATATTTATATTCTTTATGTCCTGTTGTCAGTTATTAAAACCATGAACAACAGACCTGGCTCAGTAACTAACTTCAAAAAATTATGCTATGACTTTCACATGTGTGCCACAGCATGAGCATGTCTACACATCGCTCACCCACACAGAAATAACAAGTTAAAGCTTTCAAAGGCATCATGAGGCCAGGGAAGTGCGGTTCAGCTGAAGAATACACAGAATAAAAGAGGCTCAAACACTAACAAGGGGGAACATAAACCTAGGGAACATGAAGCCAAGTCCAAAAAAACAAAAATAAACAAAAAACAAGCAAGCAAACAAAAAAAGAACAAAAAACCTGGATATAATGGCAAAGACTGATGGTCCCAGTTTCTTGTGAGTTTGAGGTGGGAAGATTTTAAGACTACCAGTGAAATACAGTTTCTATTCCAAAATGGTGAACCAAAACAACCACTCACCATATCCCAGCCATTCCTTTCTCAAATGCAAAGCAACCTGACAACAAAACCAAACCAAACCAAACCCAACAATAACCCTTCCCAAATCATTGTCTCAGTTTGAGACAGAAGGGATTTCATACGAAAGGTTCAAATTAAATGCTGGATTAAAGCTGGATGCAGTGGCACATACCTGTAGTTCCAGCTATTTACCAGATTGCAGTGGGAAGATTATTTGACCCCAGAGTACAGACTAGGCAACATGGTGAGATTCACTCTCAGAAAAACCAACCAACCAACCAACCAAAGAAAGAAAGTTTCAAATTAATAGCAAAAGCACATAGAGAGATGTAAAACTAAGAAAACAAACAGCTTTAAAGTTTCCACATAGGTAGAGTTTGAAACAGTAACGCCTCTCCATAGGCACACAGTGCTCACACATGGCTGTGTAGAGACAGGGTTTCTCTGCGTAGACCAGGCTGTCCCTGAACGAAGAGATCTGCCTGCCTCTGTCCCAAGTGCTAGGACTAAAGGGCTGTGCCATCACATCTGGAGGCTGAGTATTTTTAATTGCTATAAGCTTCCTTGGAGGAAAACTAGTTAGTATGTAGAAAAAGCTTAAAAAATATACAGTCATGCATTGCTTAATTTGTGACACATTCTGAGGAATGACCAGGTGATTTTGTTGTATGAAAACTTCAGCACATTTACAAAAACCTAGGCAGTGTAAGAAAGTCATTCCATGTGGCCCCTTGATCTAATCAGGAAACGTGACACATGAAGCTGCTACAGATTAATATGGCACTGTTTTATAGTAAAAATTATTTGTTTAAAAAATGTAGTCCACTCTAAAATAATTAGGGTAAACATGTTAGGCAACATTAACTCATGTGCTATACTTTTATATGGCTGCAGCACAGGTTTACATCAGCATCACCAGAAATAAGCAATTTTGCAATGGCTCCATCACTAAGTGACAGAAATTAGTTCATATCTGTTATAATCTTATTGGACCACCATGCCATCCATCAATGACTGAACATCAGCATGTGAAGCATGACTGTACACATTTTTAGAGTAAACAGGACTTTGAAACCTATATCCAGGGCTGAAGTGCACCTCAATGGTAGAGCCACCCACGGGTCAACTCTGAATACCACAAAACCAAATAAAACTAGATCCAAAGAAAATGACTTAAAAGTTATCTGTAAGTTGGGAAAATATTCATTCTATATTTCCCTATTTTTTGTGATTAATATTAATTTCATTTTTAAAAAAGGAAAAAATGAATTTCGCAAAGAAAAATGATGGGCTCATTTTTTTTCTAAACAGTAACACCCCAGGAACACAATCTGTCAAGCAGAACTTCTCCCTGATCACCGTACTTACACTAACAGTTTGAAGAACTTCAAATCAAACATGCTTTGAAAGCAGAAGCAGGGTTTGAGATAAGTTGCAAAAGTCAGATTGTGGGAGAATAGAAACTCATTGTGAGGAAAACCAAAACTAAACATTTAAAGGTAAGATTTAAACCATCAATCAAATACCTTGATGCAGTCTATCAGCCATACCAAAGCTGCCACGATGTGAGGCCAGGTATGAGGGGCTCCTACTGCATACAGGGAGCTCTTGGACAGTGCAAAGGGATACCTATGAGAAACAGGAAGATAAGGAGCAACCGTGTTAGCAAGCATAAAGACTACCGTAAAGGTGTATTTTAAAGCTGCACATACACCTGCTGTGCAGATATTTGAGTCTACTCTGAAGGTCTTATTCATCAATGATTTTTGTGTATTTATTCACATCCCACAGATTGCTTTACATGGTGTTTAACAGCTGAGTATAGACGGATTCTCCTAAAAAAAAACAAAACTTTTCATTTTCCTACATTCAATGTACTTCTATTAGACGTTAGTGATTATCTGTCACTAAATCTACTTCCGTCCCTGTATCTCCAAACAAACAGCTTTCCTTCCTCAGTTTCCTGTGTTGGGATCACAGGTGTGCAGCACCACGTCTGGTCTGTGCTTGTCTTTATTTATAATGCCTTTAAACTTCATCTCTCTGATGGGTAGCTCTGTCAACCAGACACAAACTAGAGTCATCTGGAAAGACGGAACCTTAAAGGAATTGTCTCCATTAGGCTGGCCCATGGGCATATCCATGGAGCACTTCCTTAACTCATGACTGTCGGGAGAGGGCTAGTCCACTGTGGGCAGTGCCACCCGAGTAGGTAGTACTGGACTGTAGGAGAAAGCACGCTGGGAAAGCTATGGAGAACTAGTCAGTAAACAGCTTGGCTTCATAGTTCCTACCTCTGTTCCTGCTTGAGTTTCTGCCCTTACTTCCCTTGATGATTAATGTAATAAGTTCTTCTCTCCGTTAGTGTTTTTTTTTTAAAGATTTAGTTATTTATTCTGCATACAATGTGCTGCTGGCATGTGTGCCCACACACCAGAAGAGGGCGCCAAATCTAATTACATGTGGTTTCTGGGAACTGAACTCAGGACCTCTGGAAGAGCAGGCACTGCTCTTAACCTCTGAGACATCTCTCCAGTACCCTCTGTTAGTTTTATGCAAGTATCAGGAAGTCAAAATAAGACAATCTCATTGTTTTCATCAGACTTTACTGCTGTGGTTGCCACTACAAACTGTGGTAACCAGGCTGCACTTTATGTTTTCTTGAGACGGGGACTGAGTAGCTTTGACTAGCCTGGTATTCATCATGTAGATCAGGGTAGCCTTGAATTCAGAGGATCTATTTGCCACGGCCTTTGGAATTCTGGGATTAAAGGCCTACCACCTTACCAGGCTGTACTTTATATTCCTCATGGTTTGAGCTTTATGTTCTATCACCTAAACTTCTGTTAGAATGGACTGCTACAGTTTGAATGTTTGTTCTGCAGAATTCCTGTTGGGAACTTAGTCCCCAGAGTCAGATACTAATGATACAAAGACATGAGACTTCTGGCAGATGAGAGCCCTATGGACGAATCTATTCCAATACACGTGGGTGTTTGAAGGCATGGCCTTGTTATAAAGGTAATCCTTTTCGGACACACACGCTCCTCCTTGCCATATGGTACCTTCTGGCAAGTCATCACCCACCAAGACCGTCCTTCCTTATTAGAGGCTGAGTACATGCTGATGCCATGTTTTTGAACTTTCCATCCTTTATAACCATGAGTTAAGCCAGTCACACGTGTGTGCATGCGTGTGTGTGTGTATATATAAATATATGGTGTGTTTTAAGCCCATAGATCTTCTGTACCAAGTAGTCTACAATATATATTACATATATATGTATTACATATTTAAAATTTATGTATATGGATGTTTTCCTACATATATGCATAACATGTGTGTGCCTGGTGGCTGTGGAGGTCAAAAGAGGAATCACTGTTTATGACTGTGAGGCACCATGTGGGTGCTGAGAACCTAACCTGAGTCCTCTGGAAGAGCAGCCAGTACTCTTAACCACTGAGCCATCTCTTTAGCTCAATAACTCCTCTATTTACCAATTACCAAGCATTGGTGTTTTGTTAAAGGAAAAAAAAGTTGAATATGGTACAATCTATCAATTTTCCTTTCTTTTCAGTGCCTCCTACACATACTGTTCACAGTGATTATCATAACACTGAACCTATTAATTCAAAGGATTCACAAACTTATGTGTGTTTCTTCTGTGTTCTGATAAGATCTTAGACTAATAAAAATATTACATACCCAAGGTCTTTAAAAATTCTTGGAATCTCTTCTTTAAATTTCCTGTAGGAAGTTTATATGATGGGCATAGGAAGCCATAAAGAAACGCAAAGATCCTAAGGAAATCTTTTGTGGATGAGGCTTGAAAAGACTTTATGGATACACGATGTACATAACCATTTTCTTTAAGAAACTACAATCATTTTTATGAGTCCTTGAAAGTTTTGGATTAGAAAAAAACATGTTGGGAGCAAAAACACTCAATTCAGACAATTTAATACCTTATAAAGCTGGAATACATTGCTGAATGAATCCTTTATCATGAACTGAACTTGGGTCCTTTATTTTTTTAAAACTGGAAAATATACCAAGTTGACTATTCCTGGATGAATGCCCATTGGTCCTAGAAGAATATTTTAAGAAGACAATCAAAAACATTTCCTTCTGCGTTCAAGTCTGCATTATTTCAAGGCTATCCATCACACATACACACACACACACAAATTGTAACAACAGCATCAAACATTAGCCTTTGTTTTTTTAAAAAATATTTATGTTTACAGCATTTCTTCCATGTGTGCCCGCAAGCCAGAAGGGGTGCCAGGTCTCATTATAGATGGAATTGAACTCAGGACCTCTGGAAGAGCAGTCAGTGCTCTTAACCACTGAGTCATCTCTCCAGCCCAAGTTTTAAATAACTAAACACAATGTATTCCTTAAAGCAGGAGAGCATACCATGAGGTAACAGCAGTTTTCGGCATAAAATGTGGGGGGATAAAATGTACTTCTGGGACAAGGACACATCTCAGTGTTTTGCTCAGCTTGTGAAGTGCTCTTTGCTCAATCCTCAGCACCACAAATAACAAACCAAATTTCCTTGTGCATGCCGTTATCAACACACATATTATCCTTAAAGGTGTGTTGCAGGCCCATAGATCTTTTGTACCAAGTAGTCGACAAGCCTGTTCAATAACCTAAACTCTTTCATCTCTATTTACGCCCCTGTAATTGTCCCCTTCTTCTACTCCCTTGTTTGCCATTATTCCTTAAGGGAAAATTGTCTGAGTATCAAGAGTTAATATGCATGAAGAACTTAAGAACAGTTGACCCGTATGAACACTCAATAAATATTGCTTAATGAACCACTTGCATCTGGAACATTTTTCTGATATTGAAATTAGGTTCTAAGCATGAAGTGCAGGTCCGTTTCCACCGGTGGTGCAGGCTGCCTCTCCACACAGGAATTGAGATCCCAGGACCTCGATAAACCAGACCTTTATACTTTTCAAACGTGCCTCCAACGTAATGAGTGTGTGTGTGTGTGTTAGAGATAGCCTCGAAATAATGCAGACTTGAACACAGAAGGAAATGTTTTTGATTCCCTTTTTAAAATATTCTTCTAGGACTAGTGGTCATTCAACCAGGAACATGGAACATGCAACTTGGGTTATGTTTGCAGTTCTAAAAAAATAAAGGATCCAAGACCAATCCATGATAAAGCATTCATTCAAGAAAATATTTGACATCTCTCTAAGGTATTAAGTTGTCTGAGGGTTTTTGCTCCCAACATTTTTTCTAATCCAAAACTTTCGATGCCTCATAAAAATCATTGCAATTTTTTACAGAAAATGGTTATGTACATCGTGTATCCATAAAATCTCTTCAATCCCCATTCACGAAAGATTTCCTAAAGATCTTTGAATTTCTGTATGGTTTTTTATGCCCATCGTATAAACTTCCTGACTTGAAATTTGAAGAATTGGAAATTTTTGAGGTTGATTTTTTTTTAAAAAAAAGATTTAACTCATTAATTTTTCCTGTGTATAATCCCTCATGTGGTGGCCACAGCTAGATCCTATGTCCTCTGATCAGAGACATTGTTTTCACAGATGGTCAATGAATTCCCGATAAGGACACTTGGTTAATATAGTCATTTTCCAGAGGTTACGGGTCAGGTATTTGGCACCAGCTTCAGGATTAAACTTAATTTTGAAGTCATAACCTTTGGAATTCTCAGCACTTTTGAAAATAAGCTTTAATTTTCTAGCCATTTTGTGGTAGTCTGCTAATTGTGCTTCGATCTGGAAGAAAACACAAAAAGAAATGTTAAAAATAAAGCAGTCCTAGACTGTGGTTTTCAATGGTCATTTCTGTAACTCTACACAAGCGATTATGCCAGTTTTTAGTAGTTTGATAATTAATGGATAGTAATATTAAAATATATAAATGAAAGGTTTGGATAATAATTCTAAGGCAACAATTCTAATAATTGATTGGTGAGAAGTATACCACTGTTCATTTACTCCATATAAATTATTTTTCATTATCAACTAAAATTTACATTCTCAAACCTAGATATAAATATGAAATAAGACCAAAGTTTAGAGCTGGGCATGCCTTTCTTTAATTGCAACACTTGGGAGTCAGAGGCAGGTGGATCTCTGAGTTTGAGGCCAGACTGGTTTATAGAGAGAGTTCCAGGACAACCAGGGTTACATACAGAAACACTCTGGAAAAACAAACAAACAAAAACAAGACAAAAACTCCAAAGTGTGTGAGGGGGAACCCAAAACATTTTACAGTATTAACACATTTTAATTACCCCAAATAAAAGAAATAGATAATTTACATTTCAAAGTATTATCTTAAATATATTGAAAAAATTTTTAGTGGTTCATATCTCTCTGTCCTTCAAGGGTACATCTGTTACCAGAACAGTGTTTTTTCCCTCTAATAGAGTCCCCAGTTTTCCCAAACTCTTAATTTACTTTACAATGTGACATATCTGTTCACTTTTACTAGCTGAATGTAAGCTCTATAGAATCATATATGTGTGTGTGCGTGTGTGTGCGTGTGTGTGTGTGTTTATCTCCTCCCCTGGCCCTAGAACACAGACTGGTACTTTCTCTTCTCTTCTGTTACTCTCTAGGCCCAATCAGTGGTTTCTTCTCTTCTGTTACTCTCTAGGCCCAATCAGTGGTCTGTTCTCCTGCTTCCTGCTCCTCTTTTCAGTCTAATGGAAGAGCATCCAGGAGTTCACTGCTTATGTCTCTAGTTCTTTCTCCCATTATCAGTTCCCACAGCCAACACTTCTGATGATCTAGATGCAGTTGCAACCATTATATTTCACAAGAGTTCTAGATGTTATATTTATATTAATATAACTAAATATTTATAGTTGTATTTTACAAGAGTTCTATTATACTACCAGACTTGACAAGTAGGGCAAAATTTAATACAGAAAAAAGGTTCCAGATGCATTGTTTAGATAAGATTTTGTAACCTAGACAGACCTTTGATACTCTCAGCTCTCGGGTACCCAGCCCACTAAGTTCTTTTCTCATGGCCAGAGTTGGACCCCTCCCCTAGGTCACTGCTTACCTACCTCCTCGATTATTTTCTTCTTTCAGCGTGTTCAACCAAAAAATGCTATTCTCTTTTAGTTTTATAAACCCAATGTTTACTTATTCCAGAGATTTGTAACCTTTCCTTTCTTATACACCCTCTGAGAGATAAGGTACTCTGAAGTAACTCACTTCAGATTAACTGATGTGGTCTAATTACACTTCATTTTCTTTTTTTCTTTTTCTTTTTTGTTTTCCAAGACAGGGTTTCTCTGTAGCTTTAGAGACTGTCCTGGAACTATCTCTGTAGACTAGGCTGGCCTTGAACTCACAGACATCCGCCTCTCTCCACCTCCTATACTTCGTTTTCTAAAGAAACAAGTGGAGGCTATAAAAGGCTAGATGATGCAGACTGTTCATGCTTTAATAAGAAATTACAGGCTAAAGCTGAATCAAGTTTGACCAAATTCTAGGCTCAAAGACTGGGTGCCACATCCTTTTCATTAGGATTATGTATTGAACTTGATACCCGGAGCATGCTAAGCTTGTGTTCCATCATTAGGTAGACCTCTCATGACGCTAGCTCTTATAAAGATGTATACAGATGTGTACCTATTTCCTTTATACCCAGGGATGGAGCTTACCTACCAGGGTTAGGAGATTAGGGAAGATAACAATAACTAAACGTTTAAAGGTAAGGTTTAAACTATCAATCAAATACCTTGATGCAGTCTATCAGCCATACCAAGGCTGCCACGATGTGAGGCCAGGTATGAGGGGCTCCTACTGCATACAGGGAGCTCTTGGACAGTGCAAAGGGATACCTATGAGAAACAGGAAGATAAGGAGCAACCATGTTAGCAAGCATAAAGGCTACTGTAAAGGTGTATTTTAAAGCTAGACATATACCTGCTGTGAAGATATTTGAGTCTACTCTGAAGGTCTTATTTTTGTGTATTTATTCACATCCCACAGATTACTTTAAACGGTGTTTAACAGCTGAGTATAGAAGGATTCTCCTAAAAAAAAAAAACTTTTCATTTTCCTACAGTCAATGTACTTCTATTACACATCAGTGATTATCTGTCACTAAATCTACTTCCGTCCCTGTATCTCCAAACAAACAGCTTTCCTTCCTCAGTTTCCTGTGTTGGGTGCACAGGTGTGCAGCACCACGTCTGGTCTGTGCTTGTCTTTATTTATAATGCCTTTAAACTTCATCTCTCTGCTGGTTAGCTTTGTCAACCAGACACAAACTAAAGTCATCTGGAAAGACGGAACCTTAAAGGAATTGTCTCCATTAGGCTGGCCCATGGGCATATCCATGGAGCACTTCCTTAACTCATGACTGTCGGGAGAGGGCTAGTCCACTGTGGGCAGTGCCACCCGAGTAGGTAGTACTGGACTGTAGGAGAAAGCACGCTGGGAAAGCTATGGAGAACTAGTCAGTGAACAGCTTGGTTTCATAGTTCCCATCTCTGTTCCTGCTTGAGTTTCTGCCCTTACTTCCCTTGATGATTAATGTAATAAGTTCTTCTCTCCATTAGTGTTTTTTTTTTAAAGATTTAGTTATTTATTCTGCATACAATGTGCTGCTGGCATGTGTGCCCACACACCAGAAGAGGGCGCCAGATCTAATTACATGTGGTTTCTGGGAACTGAACTCAGGACCTCTGGAAGAGCAGGCACTGCTCTTAACCTCTGAGCCATCTCTCCAGTCCCCTCTGTTAGTTTTATTCTGTGTTTTATTCAAGTATCAGGAAATCAAAATAAGACAATCTCATTGTTTTCATCAGACCTTACTGCTGTGGTTGCCACTACAAACTGTGGTAACCAGGCTGCACTTTATGTTTTCTTGAGACCGGGACTGAGTAGCTTTGACTAGCCTGGTATTCATCACGTAGATCAGGGTAGCCTTGAATTCAGAGGATCTATTTGCCACGGCCTTTGGAATTCTTGGATTAAAGGCCTACCACCTTACCAGGCTGTACTTTATATTCCTCATGGTTTGAGCTTTATGTTCTATCACCTAAACTTCTGTTAGAATGGACTGCTACAGTTTGAATGTTTGTTCTGCAGAATTCCTGTTGGGAACTTAGTCCCCAGAGTCAGATACTAATGATACAAAGACATGAGACTTCTGGCAGGTGAGAGCCCTATGGACGAATCTACTCCAATACACGTGGGTGTTTGAAGGCATGGCTGTGTTATAAAGGTAATCCTTTTCGGACACACACGCTCTTCCTTGCCATATGGTACCTTCTAGCAAGTCATCACCCACCAAGACCGTCCTTCCTTATTAGAGGCTGAGTACATGCTGATGCCATGCTTATTAGAGGCTGAGTACATGCTGATGCCATGCTTTTGAACTTTCCATCCTTTGTAACCATGAGATAAGCCAGTCACACGTGTGCGTGTGTGTGTGTATATAAATATATGGTGTGTTTTAAGCCCATAGATCTTCTGTACCAAGTAGTCTACAATATATATTACATATATATGTATTATATATTTAAAATTTATGTATATGGATGTTTTCCTACATATATGCATAACATGTGTGTGCCTGGTGGCTGTGGAGGTCAAAAGAGGAATCACTGTTTATGACTGTGAGGCACCATGTGGGTGCTGAGAACCTAACCTGAGTCCTCTGGAAGAGCAGCCAGTACTCTTAACCACTGAGCCATCTCTTTAGCTCAATAACTCCTCTATTTACCAATTACCAAGCATTGGTGTTTTGTTACAGGAACAAAAAAATGTTGAAAATGCTACAATCTATCAATTTTCCTTTTAGTAAATCCTATACATACTGTTCACAGTGATCATCATAAAACTGAACCTACTAACTCAACGGATTCACAAACATGTGTTTCTTCTGTGTTCTGATAAGATCTTAGACTAGGGGCTGGAGAGATGGCTCAGTGGTTAAGAGCATTGCCTGCTCTTCCAAAGGTCATGAGTTCAATTCCCGGCAACCACATGGTGGCTCACAACCATCTGTAACAAGGTCTGCTGCCCTCTTCTGGTCTGCAAACACACACAGATGGAATATTGTATACATAATAAATAAATAAATTTTTTTAACAAAAAAAGATCTTAGACTAAAAAAATATTACGTACCCAAGGTCTTTAAAAATTCTGAAATCTCTAGTCACTGGTAAAAAGCCCTGTTTTCAATACCACCATGGAGGCTTGTCTCTCTGTCTGTATGTGTTTGGTCTTTCAATCTCCAGCCCCTTGCCTGAAGATCGTGAACTGTATGGTAGCCCATAGAGCACAGACAGGAGTCGTGCGCTACACCCTGTCTTATCTGTATTAATAAATAAGAATGATGTTTGATTGTCTAAACAAAAAAAAATTCTGAAATCTCTTCAAATTTCCTGTCAGGAACTTTATATGATGGGCAAAGGAAACCATAAAGAAATGAAATGATCTTTAGGAAATCTTTCGTTGATGGGGATGAAGAGACTTTATGGATACACGTTGTACATAACCATTTTCTGTAAGAAACTACAATCATTTTTATGAGGCATTAAAAGATTTGGATTAGGCCGGGCGGTGGTGGCGCACGCCTTTAATCCCAGCACTCGGGAGGCAGAGGCAGGCGGATCTCTGTGAGTTCGAGACCAGCCTGGTCTACAGAGCTAGTTCCAGGACAGGATCCAAAGCCACAAAGAAACCCTGTCTCGAAAAACCAAAAAATAAAAAAAAAATAAAAAATAAAGATTTGTATTAGAAAAAACATGTTGGGAGCAAAAACATTCAAATCAGACAATTTAATACCTTATAGAGCTGGAATACATTGCTGAATAAATCCTTTATCATGAACTGAACTTGGGTCCTTGGTTTTTTTTAAACTGGAAAATATACCTACTCCTGGATGAATGCCCACTGGTCCTAGAAGAATATTTTAAGAAGACAATCAAAAACATTTCCTTCTGCGTTCAAGTCTGCATTATTTCAAGGCTATCCATCTCTCTCTCTCTCTCTCTCTCTCTCTCTCTCTCTCTCACACACACACACACACACACACACACACACACACACACATTGTAACAATAGCATCAAACATTAGCCTTTAAGTTTTAAATAACTAAACACAATGTATTCCTTAAAGCAGGAGAGCATACCACTAGGTTACAGCAGTTTTCAGCATAAAATGTGGGGGGAATAAAATGTACTTCTGGAACAGGGACACATCTCAGTGTTTTGTTCAGCTTGTGAAGTGCTCTGTGCCCAATCAGCACCACAAATAACAAACCAAATTTCCTTGTGCATGCCGTTATCAACACACACATTATCCTTAAAGGTGTGTTTTTGGGTGGGAGACGGGGATTTTCTGTATAGCTCTGGTTGTCTTAGAACTTGTCTGTAGACCAGGCTGGCCTCAAACCCAGAGATTAGACTGCCTCTGCCTAATTAAATGCGTGCACCACCACTCAACCTATCTCCATTCTTATACACAAGGGATTCAAAGTACAAAAGGTGAGGTCATACCCCAGGACATACAAATAACAGACTGCTTCCTGTCAATCTGTATCAAACTTCCCCCACCTCTAATCCAGACAACTGCTGATCTAGTCTAAAAAAGTTCTCCAAGGCATATCTAGGTATCACTACAACAAAACTAAGATGATGTTTGTTCTTCTCATGCTCATCCTTTCATGTGTACATTGCTTCCTCGAGACTGGCTGCTACGACAGTCTGAATGCAGTAGCAGACATAGATTCTAACCATCTTTCATTAGTCAGCTATTAAAGGGATCTGACTTTAAAAGTGGGAGACCATGTTTGGCTGCCCAATGAAATTGTTTTGCATTGGAAATGTTTTAATTTTATTACATTTATTTATTTGTGTGTGTCAGAGAGAGAGAGAGAGAGAGAGAGAGAGAGAGATCAGCAAGTTCTCTTCTACCACGTGGGTCTGGGGATAGAAAGCAGGTGTTTGGGCTTGGTGACAGGTGCCTTTACCTGCTGAGCCATCTTGCTCACCCAGAAATTTTTTTTTTAATTCAAAGCCTTGTAGGCGGTGGTAGCATACACCTTTAATCCGAGCACTTGGGAGGCACAGACAGGTAGATCTCAATGTTCGATGCTAGCATGGTCTTCAGAGTGAGTTCTAGGAAAGCTAGGGCTATGTAGAGAAATCCTGTCTCCAAAAACCAAACCAAAACAAACAAAGAAGCAAATAAATAAAACCATTTTATTTTTGAAATCCTATAATGAGATTGTTATTTTAAATTGAGATTATATTGACATTTTCTTAGTTTAACTTCTAATATAATTAATACTGACAGACTTAGACAGTAAAACCAAAGCTCTTTGAAGTCATCCTTAACCTTCGGAGAGTAAAAGACTCCAATACTGAACTAGACATGGCTCCACTGTCACCATCTGATTCTACAGTTTCTGAGAACTAGGTACAGAACATGGCAGTATGCAGGTGAGACCCATTGTTGGAGGCACTTACATTTGAGGGGTATAAAGTTCTGCTTTATCGAGGTCCCGGGATCTCAGTTCCTGTGTGGACAGGCAGCCAGCACCACCGGTGGAAACGGACCTGCCCTTCATGCTTAGAACCTAATTCATGATTTCAATATCAGAAAAATGTTCCAGATGCAAGTGGTTCATTAAGCAACAATTATCACTTTTATTCTGAAGTAGAAGAGTAAGTCTGTTCCTTTACGACAGCATTTTCCCTGTGTGCTGTATTTGTTTTTCATGTACACTTAAGTCCTCACTACAGATAACACCTATGCAACTTCAAGTATTCAATACACTCAAACAAGGCAGTGCAAAAACGAACATATATGATTCCCGCATCACAAGGCAATCCATCGTTGCCAAATTTCTATACGTTATCCCTGAGTACATCACTGCTATCTCTTATGTCTATTTCTATGGCAACTCACAGACTGCTTGACAAGAAATCTCAGGCCCCTTAACTCTCCTCAAAATGTTTCCTTTGGCTTTAAAAATGGGAGTCATTCTGTTTTCCTAATGTCTACTTTTCTTGCTTTATGTTTAACCCCATAGTTTAATACCCACTATTGTCTTTCTGGTTTCATCTCCCTTTCCGTAAAGATAAGCAATCTGGTCCATAACATAATGTAGAGGCTGCTTCCATTCTCAAAACGTTTTAGTATCATAAGCATGCCTATGTCGGACCCTGTCTTCGTCTCTGCAGCGCTAGATGCTAGCCACTCAGCCTTTTCAGGTCCTGCCCTGGCTTCCTTCGAGGGTGAGACGCTGTTGTAATAATAATGATAATGACAATAATAATAATAATAATATAAGCAGCGAAGAGAAGTCACGCCATGCGATAAGGCTCACATAGAAGGTTTATTCGAAGACGAGAGAGAAGGGGCAGAGGAGGCAGAGAGGGGGGCAGACTAGTCCTTGGGGTCAAGAGTGCAGGAGAGTGAGGATGGCAGAGACTGGGAGAAGGGGGGGTGGTTGGTGAGTAGGCCCACCTGTTACAAGGAACCATAGCAAATGTGCGCAGAAGTGGCTACAGGTGAGGAAGTATCCTGTCAGGACCCTAAGGGCAGGCAGGCCAACGCAGATGCCCAAATACTAACACCAAATACTAACACCCACTTTATTGTTTGAGCTGGAGACTTTAGCACGCTTGGCTGTGCACTGAGCCACATCCCTCCTTGTTCAGCTGCTTACATCCCACTTAGATTTTATTCTCAAGACTTCAGTTTCCCAGACTTTTTCTCCTTACAATGCTTTTCAGATGCTGCATTACCATGCGAACGCAGCAGCGTTTTAACCTGTCCCTCCCTGGCAGGTTCTCCCCACACACACACACCCCACACCTCGGTCAGCAATCAGTATCCTCTCTTCCCTCTACAGGCGCTGTGGGCACAAACTTACTGTTCCCTGAATGCAGAGCCTGGCAGTTGCCGCCCCAGGTCTCTGATGCCACAGAGCCTCTTAGCAGGAACAGAGTTAACCCCCTGTCAGCAGTTACCTTTCTCTCGGGTTCTTGGTGAGACCCAGCACCCAACTTCCAGTAAACAGCACAACTGCATACAAAAACACCCGACAACGCCAACCAAGACACATTTTGATTTTAAAGTCTCCGCCCGCGTGTCATCAAACGTCTGCGGCGAGTACGCTTATGCGTTTCTTCTGCACCAGTCGCATTGGCCGGAAGTGAGCAAGTTGGTCTCCCGGCTGCGTGCTGGGATCCCTGTCTTTTGGTAGCCGGTGTCTTCGTCCGGAGAGGAGTCTGGCTCTATCTTCGTAACTGGCACCTAGGATGATAGCGACGTCTGAATGGAGCGGCCGGATCTCTCCTGGAGTCTCATTCCGTACAGCAACATGGCTGAGCCTATGGACTAGGGAAGCGAGGGTTTTCTTTGACTCTGTACGGATGTCTGTCAGGACCAGGTTTAGATGAGTGCTGTTTCCAAGGCGAGAGTCTGGGAGGCAGCGTGCAGCGCTAGAATCCAGTTCATGAGCTTCGGGCAAGGGGCTGGAGGTTGAGAATACACACGCAGAGACAGACAAATACACGGACCTCCAATCCCTGGTACAAAGCCCTTCTTTAAGAGCACCATGGAGGCTAAATACCCTACAGTCAATGGCCAACAGGTGAAAATCCCATCCTCTGATCCTCAAGGCAAAGCACAGCTTTTAGTAACTTCAATTAGAAGGTTCTAGCAGGGAAGAGCAGCTGAAGGCCAGGACCCAATTAGTACCAACAGCAGCGTGTCCCTTTCTGACGGTAGAAGATGCTGTTGAAAATGGTGGAGCTCTACTGACCCTTTGGTAGATCAGGAAGAGTTGGAAGGATAAGTAGCGGCAGGGTGCTCCAAGTGCTGTGAATTCTCCTCTCCCAGAGAGGAACTACAAGCAGGCATTGCCAATTCCCAGGCAGTGGTGGGAAGGCCTAGGGCGAAAGCTTAGATTTCTGAATCTCGGAGCTGTTGTGCCTCTAGCTAGAATTGCAGTTTTGTCCCTAGCAGCCCTTTTAAGTTTCAATCTTTCCTAGCCAACACTGTGTCTCCTCAGCTCACATCCCGGCGGAGGGGAAAACCAAAATCACAGGTATCACCCCATCACGAGTATCAACAGATGTGTTACCCGTTATGTTTCAGATACTATCAGCAGCAGTTCATGCGGATTATCTCATTTAGTTCTCCAAACTAATGACAGTAGGACATAAAAATGACTTTGGTTGGGCATTGTAGCTAACGCCTTTAATTCCAGCACTCGGGAGGCAGAGGCAGGGGGAATCTCTGATTTCCAGGCCAGCCTGGTTTACATAGTGAGTTCTGGGACAGCCAGAGCAACATAGTAGGACACTATCTCAAAAGAACCCAGCCAAACAAAAAGATAACTTTTGAAGCTCAGTGAAATCAAGTAACTTAACTTGGAGTGGTTCACGACGGAGGCAGAGATGGGCAGATCTCTGTGCGTCTCTTGAAAACAAGGCCAGCCTGTTCTACATGCCATGTAAGACCCCGTCTTTAAAAACTAGTTCACGGTCAATTTTATAAGAAATTTGATTATAAACCTTATTATTATTAGCTGTGCTATTCACTTATTTCTTCTTCAGTACCCTCTTAAAGTTTCCACTACATTATCATTAAATAAGCTATATCCAGAAATGTAAAACGTATTTTAAATGAAGATAAAGTAGTTCTGATGAACCTAGTCACTGGAGTGTGTCTCAAACAGATTGTCGTTATCCACCTTTAATCCTGAAGTTCTGACCTAACAAGCTAGTTAGTTTGCTTTAGACTTAGTTGTGAAGTTCTGTCTTAGCAGACTAGTTAGGTGTGCCCTTTCGGTGTACT
The DNA here is from genome assembly GCF_018167655.1 of Microtus oregoni. Classification (NCBI taxonomy): domain Eukaryota; kingdom Metazoa; phylum Chordata; class Mammalia; order Rodentia; family Cricetidae; genus Microtus; species Microtus oregoni. The sequence goes on from NW_024543218.1 coordinate 5,721,123, forward strand.
GTTCATATTGCACTTTGTTTAGCTGGAGCAGTCTTTTAGAGGTAATTACCATTCTTTGACTCGATGGGACGTTCATCTTTTAAGGATTTAATGTCTTGAATACTTGGATGATGTGAACTAGTGCCTCAGTCCAAGGACCAAAACAGGACCATGGAGGGCAACGGAAGAAAGGAACCTGATTTTAAAAGTTTTTCTTTGTTTTTGTTGTGATAGCACTGGCTATCAAACCCAGCAGCCCCACAATGAACTGTACTAATAGGGGCGGCAGGGCTGCGTCCCCAGCACCCCGGCTGCCTGCTCGGCTAGCTTATGCCCCGAAATAATTACACAGACACTGTATTCTTTTAATCACTGCTTGGCCCATTTCTATCTAGCCTCTTCTCGGCTAACTCTCACACCTGGACTAGCCCATTTCTAATATTCTATGTAGCACAGCTAGGTGCGCTTACCGGGAAGATTCTAGACTAAGTCCATCCTGGGTCGGAGCTTCATCGTGTGCATCTTCCCTGGAGCGGGGAGCATGGCGTCTCTCCGAGGCGTCTGCTCCCGAGAGGAGAGCTGTGGAGTCTGAGCTCACTTCCTCTTCCTCCCAGTATTCTGTTCTGTTTATTCCACCTACCTATGTTCTAACCAATAAAATGGGCCAAGGCAGTTCCTTTATTAGCCAATGACCTTCCTCCATCAATGAACTTTGCTCCCAGATCTAGTTCTGATTCTTAGTTCTGGTTTTTTTAGGAGAATATCTGTGCTGCACCATTTGCCACCTGGGTGGCTACTGGATCATCTTTCTTTCATTTACAAGGTCAACTATCAAATTCAGCAGCATCAAAAGCCTTCCTGCAGTAGAAACAAGCCCACTTCTTCTGTTGACCTGGATTCTCTTCAGATGGATGCCACATCCCCTTCTGGAGCTCCTAGTACATGCTCTGCTCCTGACTCTACTGCTGTGCCAGCCATTGAAATGATCACCCAAAACTAAGCCCTCCGCCCTGAGCTATTTAGTGTCCCCAAACCTTACATAACTTCAGCTGTTCACAAAGAATGTCAGCAAAGTGGCCAGAATGAGGATTTAGTGACTGGTGCTAAGCAAGACATCTCCATGATTTTTTTGATGTGTTCTTGGATTCAGTTTGCCAGTATTTTATTGAGTATTTTTACATCAATCTTCATGAGGGAGATTGGTCTGTAGTTCTCTTTCATTGTTGAGTCTTTGTATGGTTTGGTATCAGGGTAACTGTAGCCTCAAAAAAGTACTTTGTCTATGTCCCTTTTGTTCCTATTTTGTGGAACAATTTGAGGAGTATTAGTATTAGCTCTTCTTTGAAATTCTGGCAGAATTCTATGAAGAAGCCATATGGTCCTGTGCTATTTTTGGTTGGAAGACTTTTAATGACTACTTCTATTTCCTTAGGGGTTATAGGTCTATTTAAATTATTTGTCTGTTCTTGATTTAGTTTTGGTATGTGGTACTTATCCAGAAAACTGTCCATTTCCTTTAAATTTTCCAATTTTGTGGATTATATGTTTTTGAAGTATGACCTGATAATTCTCTAAATTTTCTCAGTTTCTTTTGTTATGTCCCTCTTTTCGTTTCTGATTTTGTGTAAGCCCTGGTGATCTGATAATATACAGGGATTTATTCCAATTTATTTGTGTGTGTGTGTGTCTGTTGAGATTTATGACCGAATTTGTAGTCTGTTTTAGAGAAGTTTCCATGAAGTACTGAAATGAACATATATTCTTTTTTGTTTTAGTAGAATGTTCTATAGATGTCTGTTAAGTCCATTTGGGTCATAACATCTGTTAGTTCCTTTATTTCAGTGAGAGTGGAGTATTGCAGACCTAAGGTGCCATACCTGCCGTTGAGTTTTTTTCAAAATTATTGATTTAATGTGTTTGAGTGTTTTGTCTGTAAATAGTTCTGTCCACCATGTGTATATCTGCTGAGACCAGGAGAGGGCATCAGATCAACTACAGCTGGAGATATAGATGGTTTTGAGCCACCATGTGGGTGCTGGGAAACAATCCTGGATCTTTTGTAAGAGCAACCAGTGCTCTTGACCACTGGTCCTTCACTTCAGCCTCAGGTTTTCTTTGATAGCCTATAGGTGGTTCATGTTCAGAAATAAAAAACCTTATGCATATTACCCCATGTGTACTTGTACTCTTTGCACTGATTTAATCTCAGTGGAACTTCTTACATTTAAAAAATAGATGCAATATTTAAAAATGTAGTACAAAAAATAAAATTTAACAGGTTACAAAATGTCCACTTTGCGATAGACTGCAACATTATTTTTTCCTTGTCGCCTTCTCTTTAGAAGCATAAAAGAAGTCTGGCTTTCAATCAAGGTGAATTGGATGCCATGGAACATCATACAAAGGTAGGTAAAAAATATTCATTGATAGGCTGGGAAGTGGTGATGCACACCTTTAATCCCAGCACTTGGGAGGCAGAGGCAGATGGATCTCTGTGAGTTTGAGGCCAACCTGGTTGACAAGAGCTAGTTCCAGGGGAGCTAGGACTGTTACACAGAGAAAACTCTGTCTCAGAAAACAAAAGCAAACAAACAATATATATATATCATGTGGGAAAATTAGTATGAAGTAGCATAAAAATGAACAAAATATATCTTAGAAATTCTGTCTTGGTCAGAATTTGAATTTAAGTGATTTATTTTTCTCAGTAATGAACAATTTAAGCTAATTTTTATAACACTAAATATGCTTCTATTAGTTTAGGTAGTTGATGAATTAATCTTGTGTTGTTACTGGTTAGGTTTTCTGAGAATGTTGCAGTGTTTTTACTCTTGCATGGTTTCTCTCATGTGTCGAATTCAGGTTCAACAATAAACAGTTGAACGTAGACTGTTACTTGACTGTATATATATATATATATATATATATACATATATATGATATGAAAACAGAATCATTGGAGGACAGACAGGGGAGCAGTGATGGGTGGAAGGATGGGGAGGGGAGAATGAGGCTGTCTTATGTATGAAATCAGTTTGATAATATACTTTTGCAGGGTACAATTTGCCAAAAATGCAATAAAATGAATTAGAACCTTTAAAAAGTCTGTACAATTTGTATTTTCAATATTGGAAATGATGTAAAGATGAAATATATAACACAGGCCGGGCGGTGGTGGCGCACGCCTTTAATCCCAGCACTCGGGAGGCAGAGGCAGGCGGATCTCTGTGAGTTCGAGACCAGCCTGGTCTACAAGAGCTAGTTCCAGGACAGGCTCCAAAACCACAGAGAAACCCTGTCTCGAAAAACCACAAAAAAAAAAAAAAGAAAAGAAAAGAAATATATAACACAGAGAATTATGAATAGAGGGAAATACCCTCTAACCCTCTGAAAACAGCAAGAAACCTGCCCACAGGTTCAACATGGGAATAAGAATACTACAGCTCTAGATGATGACTGCTGCCTGGAGGGAGGCTCCAGAGGGCCAGCTCCACAAACATAGCTTGATGTCGCGTATTACGATGAATTGCTGATTTCTGACTTAATTGTTTTAGTTAGCCTATAATGTGATGAGGTTCATCACAACATTTTTATTATATATATGAAATGTGTATATATATATATATATCATTATACTTTGCTCATATTCCACCCCATCATTACTTTTCTCCCTCTTTTTAACCCTTCCTCCCTCCAAGTAGTCCCCTTCTTTCTTCATGATGCATATATACACACAGGCTTAAATAATGATATATATGCACAGATCATCAAGTTTACATTCTGCATGAGAGAAAACATGCATTTTTTTTGTTCTCCTTCCCCTTAATTATCTTGGTTTGAACATTTGGTAGATATTATCATATCACTACTGTAGAAGTCATGGAGTAGTTAGATTATACATTGAATTGTTTTTCCCCCAGAAACTGCCATCCTGGTTTTCATAGCCGCTGCACAATTTTTGTATTTCCACCAACAGTGCATTCCAGTTTTTCTACTTTTTCATCAAAACATTCTGTTTCGTTTTGCAATTGCCATCCTAACGGGTATGAAATGGGATTACATTGTGAGCCTAGGTATCTTCATATTTTATGTTTTCACTTCCATTGTGAGAAAAACATTTTCTAATCTCTCTTTTGATTTCATCTTTGACCTGCTTGAATTATTTAGAAGAGAACTATTTCATTTGCATTTGGTTTATTTTAGTATCAATTTGTTCTTGATTTCTAACTTAAATCCTTTGGGTAGAAAAATAATTTCAGGTTCCTTTAAGTCTGTAGAACTTTATTTCATTGCCCAGCATATACATTATCTTTGAGATTATAATGTGGGGTTGAAGATTATGTTCTGTAACAGTTAGATATGATGTTCCTAGGTGTAACATTGAGAGCTTCACTGTTTACAGAATTTGTGTTACTTGTTTTACCCTTTCTGTTGGGTTTTCAAAGGTGGCTTTAGAGCAGTGTCTAAGGTCAGTATTTCTCCTGTACTGAAGATGTGATTACCCAACACTCTATGAGGACGGTGAAGACCTAGATTTAGGAAGTGTACAAGTTAGCCTGCCATGAAGTTTCATAGATGCTGCAGAAGATGTGGAATGTCTGGACCAGGACAAAGGACTCCGGTTCCTGCCACAAGGAAAAACATGCGCTTTATGTTGACAGGTGCCCTTTGTTCCCTGTAACACCCAATTCTGTGTTACGCCCTCGGTACAGTTCGTGCGCCACTGTACTGTACACGAGTCGGGCAAGGGCCTGGAGATTGAAAGAACACACAAAGAAACCTGGGTCATTCGTAAGGAGCTCAGCCGAATGCCAGTTAATTCAGACTTCTGGAAGTCCTTATCTACCTAACTGCTGCACAAGGACCTCCGCCCAGGCTGGTGGGAAATTACCATACCGACAATGGAGTCAATGCCCTACAGATAATCACCAGGCAGGCTGGGCAGGGGAAGTACAGGAACGAACAGAATGCTTTGTCAGCTGACCAGAAACTGTCCTCGAGATGCACCCCAGGAACAAGGGCAGACCCGGGCCCTACAGTCCCCATGTCCTACATGAACGTTGTGAGGTTTTTCTCTGCAGAGCCTAAGTGAGCATTAAGCAGTGGTTATTTTTCTCATCACCACAGCCAGGTATCTAAGAGAAACAACCTAAGCAAGGAAAAGTTAGTTTTGGCTTGAAGCATCAGCATTTTGTATACATATATTGTCACATTACATCATAGGGGGTTTATGAGGTGTGTTTAATTCCATAGAGTTCACAAGTAGTCTCTTAACACTCTTATAGTCCCATTATACTCTAAAATAACTCTGAGTTTAATAAGAATAGATTTTAATAAATGAAATAAGATGCTCAAAGCACAGCACAAATTTAATTATTTGGAAATTTATTTTAATTGTAATCTAATTTTACTTTATGTATGTGGATGTTTCGCCTGCATGCATGTCTGTGTATCATATGTTACCTGGGTGCCCTCTGAGGCCAGAAGAGGGTCATAGAGCTCCTGGAACTGGATTGACAGCTGATTGTGGACGACTGTGTGGGAGTTGGGAACTGAACCCAGATTCGCTTTAAGAACAGCGAGTGCTCTTGATTGCCGAGCCATCTTTCCAGCCCCTGGAAAATAATTTTAAACCAGCATTATTTTAATGTACTTTAAACAATTGTTTTTCACAGATCAGAGAGCTGGTTTTGGGTGGATCCTTGCAGTTAATCCAAGAAGGTCTCAAAAGCTGTGTTCTCTGCCCCCCGTTGTTGAAACCCAGCATGGAAATAGTGGCCGTGCCCCTTTACCACGCGATGCTTGCAACTTGTCAGAATTATGTGAGATGGCAAAGCACTTGCCTTCCCTCGAAGACATGCATCTTCAGACGCTCCCGTTGGCAGAAGATGATATGTCTGTTATAGAGCTGGATTTATCGTCACAGGTCATTGAAAACAACTCTAGCTTTTCCAGAATGATTAATTTGATGGGACAGAAGTACCTGCTACCACCGAACAGCAGCTTTCTCTTGTCTGACATTTCTTGTATGCAGCCACTTCTGAACTGTAAGTAGTTTTATGTTTGTTTCAGAAAAAGAAAATTTTTCTGTCATCTCAGAGGAGTTTGAACTTGGAATGTAAGTTCAGTTTTCAAATACTGGCTTTGCTCTGTTGTTTATTTTTGAGACAGTCTTTTTAAGTAGCCCAGGCTGCCATTGAACTTGCTGTGCAACCCAGGATGGCCCTGATATCTCAATTGTGCTCGACTTTGCCTTAGTTTCCTGGGTGCTCGGATTCTAGGTCTGCATCACCATACCTACCTCCTGCTTTCTAAAAATAAATGCATTTTATGACAAGTAAAGGGTTAAAGAACTGGCATTTGAGAAAGCAAATATAATACTTAATGTTCTCAGGAATTCAGAACACACTTGTGTTTAATTGAGAATTTATCTATCAAAATGAAAATATTTTAGTTGTGAATATTAATTCCCAAGTCCTTCCTAGCCTTTAATTTTTTTAACTTCTTACATTTTATGTTACTTTTTAACTTTTAACATCATTCTTTTAAGAAAAAGAAATGTTAAGTACAAACATCGTGCAAAAGTACATAGTTTCCTACGGGGAGATGGATTAACTCATCTGTGTTTGAGACAATCAAGTCCTTTCCTATGGGGAGATGGGTTAACTCATCTGTGTTTGAGACAATCAAGTCCTTTTGCAGCAGTGCCCAGTTGTTTTCCGTAGAGTCTGTTATTGTCGTTTTGATTTTTAAAATATCCCTAGGGCTGGTGAGATGGTTCAGTGGTTAAGAGCACTGCCTGCTCTTCCAAACAACTGGGTTAAATCCCCAGGACCCACAACTATAACTCTAATTTCAGGAGGTCTTATGCCCTCTTCTGGCCTTGGTGGGCTCCAGACACACATGTGGTATACAGACATACATGTAAGCAAAACACTTTTTACATAAAATAAAAACAATAAAGTTTTTTTTAAAAAAATACTGACAAAAACTATTCCTATGCAGATTTATCATAATTAAAATTCTTTACAACTGCTGTGGACATCCACTCACCTTAGTTTCAAGATGCCTTAAGAAATATAAAATTTGTGGGGGCGGTGTTGGTGCACTCCTTTAATCCCAGCACTCAGGAGGCAGAGGCAGGGGGGTCTCTGTGAGTTTGAGAAGAGTCTACAGAAGAAATATAAAATCACCTTAGCTATGAAATTTGAATTGGAAGTATTATCGCTGACCAAGATCTCCCCTATTTTGTCACTACAAGGCTATGGGTTATGCATTAACTATTCCTGGATTCTTTTTATAAAAGACTGCAGTGAGAAAGGATTAATGTTCTACATGTGCTAAAAAGAAACCACAAAAACAACAAGTTTTCAGATACTAGTCCTTCTAAAGTCATTCCTTATCAAAGAACTTCTTGAAATTTTTTATTGCAAAAAGTTAAAAAGCTTGAAGTCTACAGTCACCAGGCTGGTAGTCATAGACACACAAAAACCTAACAAGCTTGTTTTCAATGCCTACTTCTGAAGGCCACTCAGGATCAAGTGAGATAATTGCATCAGGATTTTAGCTTAGTGATACATGCTGTTAATAAATTATAATTTATCCTAAGGAATGTAGTAGGAAGAAGTGATAATGTAATCAAGTTGAATTTAATTTGCTAGATATTTTATAATGACACTTTAAGTTATAAGCAACTGTAATATACTTTACTAGTAAAAAGCTTTTAATTATTGGCAGGCCAACTTATGCCCATGTGGTTATCCTATGGCAGTATCTGTGACAAATTCTTCAGAATAGGTAACAGGGATAAGTTACATGTCTTTTTATCTTTTTTTTTTAATTTTCTGAGACTAGGTTGTCTATTTAACAATCTTGACTGTGTCCCTTTTTATCTTTTATGTTAATGCTTTAAAAACAACTACTTACTTATTTTATTTATTGTATTATGTGTAGTTGGAATTTTCCTTGGGCCACCAAGCAACTCCCAAATAATTTACTTATTATTAATTATAAGTGCTTAGTCTTAGCTTAGGCTCGTCCCGCCAGCTCTTTTAACTTAATTGAACCTGTTTCTATTCATCTACATTTTCCCTTGGGGCTTCTTAACTTTCTTTCATTCTGTATGTCCTGCTTCCCTGCTTCCTCTGTGTGTATCTGGCTGGCCACTGGTTTCTCCCTGGTATCTCTTTTTCTTTCTTCCTTTCTAAGCCTAAATTCCTCCCCCTACTTAGTCTCCCTGCCTGCAAGTCCTGCCTATACTTCTTCCTCACTATTGGCCATTTAGCTTTTTGTTGGACTAATCAGGTGCCTTAGACAGACAAGGTAAAACAGCAACACAATTTTACATATAATTAAACAAATACAACAATCTTTACATAGTTAAACAAAAATTTTGCAACAATTAAACATCATTTCTCCTTTTACCTTTTTTCTTCAAACCCTCTCATATATGCCTCCTTGTTCCCTTTCAAATTGATGGATTTTTCATTAATTTTGTTACATGCATATATGTATGTAACCTGCTCGATCTGTATGTTACTTGTCTGCATGCTTTCAGGGTTATAATTAGGTTCAAGGAAGATAAATACACAGGGAGAAAGGAGAGCAAAATAATAGTATGGATATGTGAAAGAATCATAAGGAATCATACTGTTAACTACCTAAGAAACTATAACACACACATACTTTAACTTAGTATTATGTTATTTGTATGTATGTTTTCAGGGCTCACCATTTGGTATTGGATAAGCAATTGATGTACTCTTCCCTCAGTAAGACTAAAACTGTTTCTCCACTCCTGGCATTTGTGAGTTCCCTATAGTTCTTTGTGTAGGGCTGGTTGGCCCCTTGTCCCCTATAGCATTGCCTGTTGTCCTTCTCCAGCTCATATTTAAGCAGTCATGTTAATGAGATTTTATGGGTGTAGCTTCTGACATTCCTAGGAAATACAATTTCACAGCAAACTCCATGATCCTCTGGCTCTTATAATCTATGTGTCCCCTCATTTACAATGTTTCCTGAGCCTTACGTGTAGTGATATTTCACTTGTATTTTAATAAAGAAAGCTTAGCTGAAGATCAGAGAGTAAGTGGTGGCACACACCTTTAATCTCAGTAGCCACTCTAGTTGCCATAGAAACCTGGCGGTGCAGCCTTTAATCCCAGTGGAGCGTTTAATCCCAACCTAAAGAGAGGAATGCAAGGCGGAAGGAGAAGCTCTCACACAAGGTCTCATCACCCTGTTATTTGATTTTTCAGTTAGATTGCCTTCACATATGTATTTATTTCAGGAAGCATCTACTGCCACTGCTCACTACTTCAGTGGCCTCAGTTTTAGCTGTTTCTCCCTGTGTACACTCCCTCGTCCCCCTTTTCTCTCCTTGCACCTCCCCTCACCAGCCTGTAACTTTCTATTCTATTTCCTCTTCCCTGATGAGATGCTTCTCTCCTCCTCAGTCTGTTGCTCTATGCTTAACCTCTGGGATTCTGTATATCCACATGTAAGCTAATACATGCCACACTTGGCCTTCTGGGTCTGTGTACCTCACTCAGGGTGAATTTTCCCCCTAGTTCTATCCATTTATTTACTGTGGATTTAATTCTTTTTTAATGGCTGAGAAATATTCTTTTGTGTGAAGGTACCAATTTTTATTATCCATTCATGTCTTGAATATGTTTTCCAATTTCTGGGTGTTATTAATAGAGCAGTAATGAACATGGTTGAACCAGTGTTTTTGTGGTAGGATGAAGTGTCCTTTGGGTAAATGCCCAAGGGTGATATAGCTGGATCGTGAGGTAGATCAGTTCCCATCTTTCTGAGGAACCCCCACACTCATTTCCATAGTGGCTGTACAAGTCTGCACCCCACCAGCAGTGGATGAGAGTCCCCCGTATTCAACGTCCTTGCCAGCAGGAGCTGTCACTTGTGTTATTGATGCTAGGGATTCTGACAGGTGTAAAATGAACTCTCAAAGCAGATTTGGTTTGCATTTCACTAATGACTGAGAATGTTGAACATTTAAGTGTTTCTCATCCATTTAAGATTCCCCTATTGAGAATTCTCTGTTTAGATTTATACCCCATTTTTAATTGAGTCATTTGTTTTCTTGCTATATAGTCTTTTGAGTTCTTTATGTTTGTTTGAGTTTTTATATAATTTTGGATATTATCCCTCTATTAGAGGTATAGTTGGAAAAAAAAATATTTTACCATTCTGTAAGCTGCCGCTTTGTCTGAATGATGCAGAAGCTTTTCAGTTTCACGAGATCCCATTTATTAATTGTTGATCTTAGTGTCTGTGTTAATACTGTTCTGTTCAGAAAGTCTTTTCCTGTGCCTTTAATTTCAGAGCTGTTTCCTACTTTTTCTTCTGTTAGGTTCAAGATAGCTGTTTTTAGGTTGAGGTCTGTGTCGGAATTCCTTTCCACTAAAATTTTTTTTGGGGTGGAGAGTCTCAGCGTTAGGATGGCTTCTGTGTGCCAAGATCATCTCTTATAAGGGAGAGGAACGGTTATTCTCTTGTATGGTGGTTGGAGATCTGGTTGTAGCTTCCATTGCTTCCAGGGCAGAGGACAGTGGTGAATCTTCACCTTATTGTTATTCATGAGTCTTCCGCAATAAATATTTGATATTCTTTTATTTTGGGCTCTCATGAACTCACTTACCCTTGCCTAAACCTGTGGCCCAGTGTGGGGCATAAACCCACATCCCTGAGAGTAAGAGTCTCATGCTCTACTTGACTGAGCTCTTTGATCTTTTTGGAGGTGAGTTTTGTGCAGGGTGATAAGTATGGACCTGTTTGGAATTCTCTACATACAATCATCCAGTTTAACCACCACTATTTGATGAAGATCCTGTCCTTCCCCCCATGTATTTCTGGTTTCTTCATCAAAGATCAGGTGTCCGGCCGGGCGGTGGTGGCGCACGCCTTTAATCCCAGCACTCGCGAGGCAGAGGCAGGCGGATCTCTGTGAGTTCGAGGCCAGCCTGGTCTACAAGAGCTAGTTCCAGGACAGGAACCAAAAAGCTATGGAGAAACCCTGTCTCAAAAAAAAAAAAAAAGATCAGGTGTCCATAGGTACATGAATTACACCTGATTTCTCAATGGAAACCATGAAAGCCAGAAGGTCTTGGATAGATGTGCTGGCAGACACTAAGTGACCATGGATGCAAGCCCAGACTACTATTCCCAGCAAAGCTTGCATTCACCATCGATGGAGAAAACAAGATATTCCAGGAGAAAAACAGATTTAAACAATATGTAGCCACAAACCCAGCCTTACAGAAAGTACTAGAAGGAAAACCACAAACCAAGGAAGCCAACAACACCCATAATAACACAGGCATCTGACAACTCTCAACCAGCACAACTCAAAGAAGGGAAACACACAAGCACTACCACCAAAAAAATTAACTGAGTTAACAACCACTGGTCATTAATATCACTTAATACCAATGGACTCAATCACCTATAAAAAGGCACAGGTTAAGAGAATGGATACGAAACAAACAGGATTCAACATTCTGCTGTTTACAAGAAACACACCTCAACCTCAAAGGCAGACACTACCTCAGAGTAAAGGGTTGGGAAAAGGTTTTCCAATCAAATGGCCCAAAGAAACAGTGGGTGTGACTATACTAATATCTAACAAAATTGATTTCAAACTAAAATCAATCAGAAGAGATGGAGAAGGACACTTTATATTCATAAAAGGAACAATTCATCAGGAGGAATTCTCAATCCTGAACATCTATGCCCCTGTTATAAAAGCACCCACATATGTCAAAGAAACATTACTAGAACTCAAAGCACACATCAAACCCCACACTATAATAGTAGGAGATTTCAACACTCCTCTCTCAACAAGGGACAGGTCAACCAGACAGAAACTTAACAGAGAAATAAGAGAACTAACAGATGTGATAAACCAAATGGACTTAATAGACATTTATAGAACATTCCACCAAATAGAAAAGAATATACCTTCTCCTCAGCATCTCATGGAACCTTATCAAAAATTGATCACATAATTGGTAACAAAGCAAACATCCACAGATACAGAAAAAAATTGTAATAACCACCTGTGTACTATTGCGTTACCGTGGAATAAAGTTAGAATTTAACAACAATTCTACCCCCAAAAAGCCTACAAACTCGTAGAAACTGAGCAGTCAACTACTGAACCACACCTGGGTCAAGGAAGAAATAAAAAATAGAAACTAAAGTCTTCCTTGAATTCAACGAAAATAAACACACAACATACCCAAACCTATTGGACACTATGAAAGCAGTGCTAAGGGGAAAGTTCATAGCAGTAAGTGCCCATATCAAGAAAATGGAGAAAACTCACATTAGAGACTTAATAGCACACCTGAAAGCCTTAGGAAAAAAAGAAGCAGACTCACCCAGGAGAAGTAGAAGACTGGAAATAATGAAACTGAGGGCTGAAATCAACAAAATAGAAACACAGAAAACAATCCAAAAAATCAATGAAACAAAAAGCTGGTACTTGGAAAAAAATCACCAAGATTGACAAACCCCTATCCAAACTAATCTTTAGTGTCTTAAAGGTTTTGTTTTGGTTTGGGTTTTCGAAACAGGGTTTCTCAGTCACTATGGAGCCAGTCCTGGAACTCCCTCTGTAGACAGGCTGGCCTCGAACTCACGTAGATCTGCCTGCCTCTGCTCCCAAGTGCTGGGATTAAAGGCATGAGCCATCACCACCTGACAGTGTCTTAAAATTTTTATTGTACAAATCTTTCACTTGCTTAGTTAGTTATCCCAAGATACTTTATGTTATTTGAGGCTATTATGGAAGGAGTTGCTTCCCTGATTTTTTGCTCTGTTGTATACAGAAAGGCTCTTGATTTTATCAGTTAATTTTGTATCTAGTTACTTTGGATTTTCCCAGAAAATTTTTAGGGCCAGTTATGTATACTATTATATCATCTATAAATAAAGATACTTTCTCTTCTTCCTTTCCAATTTTATCCCCTTGTTAGTTGCCTTACTGCTCTAGGTAGAATCCTCTAGGTCATGTATTTGATCATAACTTAGTTTATGTCGTCTCATAAGATAAGCACAGTTAGTTACTGGGATGGTGTTTACTCTTACTAACTGCATTGTGAATGAACTTGTACTTCTGATGAATACTTTCACTTCTTCTCACCCTTCAGCTTCCCAGATCTCACATTCCTGCTTTGTTATAAACTTAGACTGAAGGTCTTCCTCTCAGCAATTATCTTTAGATTACTTTTGATTTTTGTCTAGAAGGTGTGTGTGATAATTTTCTTTTTAAGTTGTATGGGTTGTTCAAAGAATTCATGTATCTATTCTGGAGTGTATAGATATCTATATGTGTAAGTGTATCTGTATCTCTATATGTGTCTATATGTTTTTGGAACCATTTGAGAATGAAATAAGAGACAGTTACTCTTAAAATTTGAAGTATATTTGAGAAAAAAAGCAGAAGTGCTGTTATATGACTATAATGCAGTTATGAAGTAGACAGCTAATGTTAATATAGAATTCCTATGGACACATTAGATACCGAGTAGATAGCTAACATTAATATAAAACTCCTATGGACACGTTACATATTACATAGATAGCTAGTGTTAATATAAAACTCCGATGGACACATTAGATATCAAGTAGATAACTAACATTAACATAAAACTCCTATGGACACATTAGTGTCATGCGTTTATTTATTCTGATTCACCCGCTGTCCCAGATGGCCTCTGTAGCACACTGACTGTAGATCTGGCCTGTACTGAGATGTGTGGCTCCTCACAACTGCCTGTAAGAGCATTAGTAAGTTTGTGAATTCTCTGACAGACTGTTGAGTCTGAGGTGATTTTAGAGAATGATGGTTGGTTTTAAAAGTGGGGTTAGTTGTGAAGATTGTGCCTTCAAACTCTGTAGTTTGACTAGCTCTGGGAACACAGTTCTGTGCTCTTAGACACTCACCTGGTCCAATGTTGCTGTGCCTTGTGATGAGTGAATCTTTAATACTTTGAGACCCCACCAAACCATTTTCCGTAGTAGCTACATCACTCTACATCTCTACCAAAATGTGTGTGGCATCTCCTCATGTCTTTACCAATACTTGTTATTTGTTATTCAAATTATAATTATGGTACATGAAGCGGTATCTTATGGTTTTGATCTGCATTTCTCTAAAGACCAACCATACCTGATGGTTTCACATTCTTATCAGTTCTTTTAAGTTCTGGAGAAAGGCTTCTATGTATATTTTAGGGTTGCATCTTTAAAATTGTTGGTTTGTAGGAGATCTTTCTATAAATTGGATACTAGAATCTTATCTAGTATTTTTACATGATTAGCAAATATTTTCTTCTACTTTTTTGTTTGCTTTCTTCAGGATTAAGTAAAGCAAAAGTTTGATATATTTTTTTGTTTGTTTGTTTGTTTTGTTTTTGGAGACAGGGAGACAGGGTTTCTCTGAGTAGCCTTGGCTGTCCTGAACTCATTCTGTAGACTACGCTGGTCATATACTCACAGAGATCCTCCTGCTTCTGCCTCCCAGTGCTGGGATTAAAGGTGTATACCACCACTGCTCAGCAGTTTGTTCTTTTTAAATGTCGTATTTTGAAAATCTTTTTTCAGGCTGGGCATGGTGGTGCATAGTTTTAATCCCAGCACTTGGGAGGCAGAGGTAGACTGATATCTATGACTTTGAGGCCAGACTAGTCTAAGAGCAAGTTCCAGGCTAGCCAAGGCTACACTATGAGACCCTGCCTTAAAAAAAAAACCAAGAATTTTTTCTTTTGACATGAAACAAAGTCATAAGACACTTCAAAGAAGGTGGGTGGGGAAGGTAATAGAACATATATCATATGGAAGTTGAACTCTAGGGGTGTTCAAAGGGGAACATTGCAGTGGAGGATATGAGTAGGGGCAAGGAAATGAGGGAGAAGAGTACAGAAGGAGTGTCAAGTAGATTTAGTATTTGTGAAAGTTATAAAAGAAAGACTGTTTGTATTCTAATTAAAAAGATGTATGAGAAGTAGGTGCTTTGAATAATTAGCATTGTAAGGCATAGGATGCATCATTTGGAATTTGCTCAGTGATTTCTGTGAGTTTAGAGGTACCAGAAGGAGTGTGACTGTTTCCTCACCTCCAAACACTCCAGGTTAGTTAAGACAGTCGGGAATGTGCAGCTATTGAAAACATGTCACTGCAGGGTTTTGACCTAGTACATTGTCTACCATGACAAAATAGTCTCTGAAAAGCATCCCCATGAGAATGAAACCTTGTGTTCTGGGAATGGGATGGTGTGGATGCAGGAGCCCAGGGTGCTTGCCATCTGATTCTGTTACCTGTTTATCATCAGTTCCTTCACCAAGTTTATCTGCGTAAGGAAAGTTTGCCAGCATTCTTGACCCCTCTAATGTAATGTTGCTTTCCATCAGAACCGGATGCCTGTGCCTGTCCCTTGGGAGACTCCTTATTTTTGTCTGGGTGAGTAGAGTTGTAGAAGTGTCTTCGGTATTGACAGAGGAACAAAGGAGAGGACATAGGGAGACTTAAGTCCATGGCATCCCTAGCCTAGTTAGTGAAGGGAGGAAGCTGACAACATCCCCAGCAGGAGCAGCTTAAGGAAGGAAAGGGATTTTCGGGTCATGCTTTTAGAAATCTCTGTCCATCACATTAGGAAAGGCATGGCCCCAGTCAGATGCAGGAGCACATAGCAGCAGACAGGAAGTAGAGAGCACTAGATGGCAACCAGTACTGGGTGTGACCTTCAAAGATTCCTACCTCTCCTAGGGATCTACTTCAGCCAGCAGTCTGCACCCCTCAGGCTCTCTAGTCTTTAGAACAGCACCACAATCCACACTGAACACTCAACACATGAGCCTATGGAGACATTCTAGGCTAAAATGATACTTGGGCCTGCAGGTGGCTCACTGGGAAAATGCACTCACTGCCAAGCCTGATGACCTGAGTTTAGTCCCTGGAATTCACATGATGCAAGGAAAGAACTGATCCCCTTAAGTTGTTCTCTGACCCCTACACACCCTAAAATAGACTCATGTCAATAAACAAACACATAATTAATGTTACGAAAAAGCCTCATATGTCCTCCCTTTTTCCTTCTCTCTCCATCTCTTTCATTTCCTCTCTTCATTCTCTCCTCTTCTTTTCAAATAGCATAATCCAAGTATGATGATGAACTACCAGAGAGGATGACAATGCAGAAGCAAGGGAACAATAATTGATATTGCAGGATGTTGGGATGTAGGAGTGAAAAGACAGAGTTGGAAGGATAAACTTCACAGATGCTGTCATATGTTTCCCCAAAGAGAAGGTGTGGTGAAGTAGATAAGTGAAGTGTATAAAGGAGGGAGGAGACAGTGTGGTAGCTGAAGAGGCTGGGTATGAGATAACTTCATATGCCAATGGAAATAATGGACAAGGGACCTGAGAAGAGGTAACCATGGGTAAATGAAAGAATCCATGACTGGATTGAGACGCTGAGAATAGACTGAGCCCTTCAGTGGTCTAATTCTTTTGCCCCATGTTTTTCTTCACCTCATTTATGTGTATGAAGAAGTTGACCTGCATTGTGGCATTAGCTGTGTGTGCGTGTGGTCACGCTTCAGTGATGGAGAGTGTGCTTTGCATGCACAGGGCCCTGGGTCTATCCCTCTTGTGTGCGTGTATATGCGCATGCATACATCAACATGTGTGCACAATGACAAGGCCTAGTTATGTCATTGGAATGGGTTACTGAAGGGTGAGTGCATATACTGTTTGAATAGGTGAATTAACATTTGTGTACACATTACATGGCTTGTGCTTTGAAGTTGCCCAGGGTAGTGTCAAGACTTTCCTTGTTGAGACAGAGGGATCTCAGAGCTTCAGCACACTGAATATCGAGAGTGAGGACAAAATGTGTTCATTGAGGAAGGTTTGGGGCTAGTGTGACTGGATGATGCTTAAAGAGAAGGGAGGTTTTGCAGAAGTTGATAGAGTCTAGAAGCAATGATGGGGACACTCGAATACCGATGTATCATCTCCAGTTGTATGTTGAATGCTGGGGAAAGACTTGTATTTCTTTGGATATTTGTAGAAGAAGTAATTTTCTGGCAAAAAAATTTCTGACTTTATAGTGTTAATGGTTAGGAGGTATAAGACAGTGGGCTTTTAAAATGAGTGCATGCAGAGAGAGAGAAAATGGGATGACAAGAGCATGGTGGTAGACAGGCTTGAAGCTGCTCTGGGAGGGTGAGGTCGGGCAAGGTGATAGGAGATCTAGGGGTCAGCAGTGTGTGCAAGACTGAGGCTTACAGTGGGTACCGCCCCTCACTGAAGGCGGCTAGCTTCTGTATCACTGGGCTCAAAACCAGTGCTTCTTTGTACCAAGACATGTCACCATTTGGGTCACTAGTTGCAAGGGGCTCCTGTGAAACACATCATGACGGAATCCAGACAATATTTGTGTAAGTCTGACTGGGAGGAAAAGCATATTACATCTGGGAAAATTACCAAAATGTAAGTCATTTGAAAGTAATTTAAGAAACAAAAACAAACAGCCTGGCAATTTAAAACTAGTAAAATGGAAAACTCAGGACATGTGTAAGTGCCAGTGGGTCCACCAGGTGTCAGTGTGACTCCATAGTTACCACATGCAAGTGACCCTGGAACTGTGTATTAGTGGGGTTGGCGCCCTACAGCTCTTTTCTCTGCTTTTATTTCTTTCTTGAAGTTAATTTTCTCATGTTTTTCCTGCTCATTTTTAGGTACAGTTGTTTATCACCGCAGCAGATAAAGCACATGCCTGTTCCTAAGCTGGCTGCTGCTGATTGTCTTGTTGTTACTTGGGTGACCAACAGACAGAAGCACCTGTGTTTTGTGAAGAAGAAACTTTATCCTTCGTGGTCTGGGTAAGTCATTGCAGAATGGTACTGGGTAAAAGTGAGGTCAGAAATTAGCTCGTTTGTTAACACAGCATCACATACTGATCATAGGAAGACACTGACTGTCCTCAATGCGTACGCATCAGGCTCTGATGAGAGTTATTTATTTATTTATTTATTTATTTAAGATTTCTGTCTCTTTCCCGCCACCACCTCCCATTTCCCTCCCCCTCCCCCAATCAAGTCCCCCTCCCTCGTCCAGCCCAAAGAGCAATCATGGTTCCCTGCCCTGTGGGAAGTCCAAGGACCACCCACCTCCATCCCGGTCTAGTAAGATGAGCATCCAAACTGCCTAGGCTCCCACAAAGCCAGTGCGTGCAGTAGGATCAGAAACCCATTGCCATTGTTCTTGAGTTCTCAGTAGTCCTCATTGTCCGCTATGTTCAGCGAGTCCGGTTTTATCCCAGGCTTTTTCAGACCCAGGCCAGCTGGCCATGGTGAGTTCCCAATAGAACATCCTCATTGTCTCAGTGTGTGGGTGCACCCCTCGCGGTCCCGAGTTCCTTGGTCGTGCTTGATGAGAGCTTTTTATGCTTTATGCCTGGGAGAATCTTCCTATTCTCAAGATGTTTGTTTCTTTAACCTGTGTCTTTGAAGTAGGGCCCCAAACTGCTGGTTTTGGGAAATCAAGGAGAGATCAGAATAAAGTTACAAAAAGCTCTAATTTATTTTTAAAATTTTGGTGTGCATTGAATGCATGTGTGTGCGAGCAAGCACGTATGTGTGCATGCGTGTGATATATGTAATTTAATGAATTAGCAAGAATTCGGGAACTGTGTTACCTCCACTGCCTTCTCCATTCATCAACAGCTCCATTGCCTTTGCGTGCCCCTTCTCTTCCCTCTGTGTGTTTGGCTGAGATCAGAGAACAAGATTACTGGAGAGTTATGTGAAGATTTGGGATCCTTTTGTTCTCCTGTTTTTTGTTTGCTTGTTTTCCCCTTGAGACAGGGTTTCCTGTAATCTATACAGCCTTGAATTTGCTATGTAGCTGAGGATGATGTTGAACCATGTTGAACTCCCTTCTTTGCTGGCAGTCTGTTTTATTTTATTTTGGAGATAGTAAGTTGCCAACCTGGAATTTATAGTGCCAAGAGCCAGTCTCAGCACCAGGTCTTTTCTTCATCATCACCTGCCCCCCTTTCTTCCCTACTAAACTGTGGCTCTGGCTCTCTGCCATCTTGAGTATAGAAAGCTTTATTTTAACTACTTAGTCATGTGTAGTAATCAGTGAATGTTATTTGAGTGAATTAATGACTGAATTCACAATGGCCTTGTGTCCAGGAATAAGTGATCATAAAAAGTAGAGACTGTTTATGTGAGATGATAGTACAATATATTTAAAATACCCATGGTATGTGAGATTTTAGATATTCCTTATAGCTACATTTCCACTGTGGTATGGACACTACATATGTCCAGTGTGGTAGCCACCGTGCCATGCAGCTCTCTAGTGCTTGACTTGTGCCCTTTACGTGGAGAGGTACAGTCGAGTGGTAAATGTCTGTTGGCATGAAAGACCCACAGTGGAGGAAAAATGTCATATCTTATGATACCCTTTACAATTGGTCACGTGTGGAAATACTGTTTCAGACATGCTAGATTGAATGAAATTAAAGTTAATTACCTTGCTTTCTTTTTTTTACTCCTTTCTGGTGTTAATATTAGAGAATTTAACATTATATATATATATGACTCACACTCGTGGCTCATACTATATTTTTTATTGGACTACACAGGATGTTTAATAACTTCTCCTTTTTTGCTGGAAACAGAATAATGACAGTAAAAAAAAATCCACGTTCCTTGGTTCCTTCCTTTCAGATCACCCACTCAGGGGAGTTTGTGTTCCCATCGGATTCTCCACACAAACAACCTTATGAGTGTCTTGTACTGGGGAGATTTTGAGAAAAATCTGCTTTAGTGTTAAGGTAAGCCAAGTGATTTTTCAAAATTATATAAATACAGACTTTTAAAGTTAATACAGTGATTACTGATTTTCTTCATTTTTATACTTTTGAAATCTTAAAAATGGCCTAGAGATGAAAAGTATGTTATATAACAAATACAAATTTTGATTAACTTGTGTTTTATCCAGAGTATAGTAGTTAATATGAAAAATGACATTCTAAAGATGTTTGAATCTTTAAATTGATTTTCCTGATTGATGCTATCTTCAAATTCATTTATTAATAGAATTAATTACTATTTAAAAGAGAAAAATGGTGCAACTGTAGCATATAATTAAAAATGATCCTTAAAGTAATAGCTTGTTATCTTGTTCTGTTTCAATGAGGAGCCTGGATGTGAAAGTGCCCCCGGTTCCAGATCGGAAACTGATTGTCAGTGTGCCCTGCCTTCTTCACTCACACAAGCCTCCCCTTGCTGGTATGTGTCTGTGAGACCCGGCTATGAGGACTCAGAAAATATTCCCAGCCGGATATTGAATTTCGTATTGGAATGGTCTGTAGGTTTGTGAGTGGGATGTTTAATATTCTGAAGCGTGTAGGAAACTTCTCATAGAACGTATGAAATAGAGCCCATGTTAGTGTGTATTACCTCAGCTGTCCTTCAGCATCATCTCCCAGGGTTTCTTTACTGTCCTTGTCCCTACAGTAGTAGCCTGTGCCAAGCTACTACTGTTGGGATTCAGAGGATGTAGTTCAGTTAGTGGCCTTGTTTGCCCTCAGGTTTAGGATTCAGACCCAGCATAATAGAAGAGATGTCTAGGACCCCCTGAACATGGTGATTTTCTATCTCCAGAAGGCAGGCTACCATTGCAACAGGGGAAGGAAGCTGCTGAGGTTGCTGTTCCCTCAAGCTGGAGTGCTGAGCATGGTGCTCCTCGTTCAGTGTAACCGAGCAGCAAGGATCAGTGTTAGCCATGGGCATTGGCTCACGTGCGTGTGAGTCCTGGCTCTCTGCTCTGGCAGGTTACCTCAGTCCTTTCCTTGCCACCCTCATTCCCAGAGTGAGTAATGATGTCTAATACCGCAGAGTGGTAAGGAGTGATTGCATTGTTTATGGTGTATTTAAAAGGCAATAAATCCTCAGTGTCTTTCAAGTGAGAGTTTAAAGACTTGCTCATGGAAGTTCTTGAAAGCCTGACTTTGATATTCCAAGTTTATGTTTTGAAAATTTCTTCAGGAAGATATTTTACTATTTTGATCATTACTACTCAAAATCTATCAGATTTACTTTTGCAGAATGTGGTTTGTGAGCCTGGAAATGAGAACACGAGAAAGCTGGGGAGATGGCACAGTGGGTAAGAGTGCTTGCTCAGCAAGAATGAGTTCAAGTCCTCAGTGTTCATGTAAAAACCTGGGCATGGCTGTGTTCGTGTGCCTAAAGCCCCATCAATGGGGCAGAGACAGGAGCTTCACAGAGAGCTCGCTGGCCAGCCAGTCTAGCCTGAGGTTGTGCTTCCAGTTCAATGAGAACCTGCCCCAAGGAGTAAGGCAGGGAGCCCTGAAGGAGGACATCTACTCCGACCTTGGCAAGTGCACTCTGGAATTCAGATGTTCGGTGCTTATAGCACACCTGAAAACACAGGTACACACACAGACACACAACCAACAGAAGATACTCAGTGCTTATAGCACACCTGAAAACACAGGTACACACACAGACACACAACCAACAGAAGATAGTGAACTTTTGCCTCAAATAACTTTGCAAAGGAGTCCTTATGATACCTTTAATTTGAGAAATACTCAGATGTGTTTGACTATTCTTTGGCTTAGAAGGAAACTCTGAAATCTCATACCTGAGACCCTATAAATGCTAATGCATTAGTTTCTGATCTAGATAAAAGTGGACTCTATTGTTTCTTGAAAAAATTATTTAATACCATTTGTACTTTAAAGAAATCTTATTTGTATACTTGAATTTTGTTTATCCTTTGGTATGTACCAAAGCTTAATTTACAAGTCTTTTGTTTGAAGATTAATAGTTTGTTATAAAAAGTTTACAAAAAATATAATACCCCAAGCCTTTCGTTTTGAAATAATTGTAATTTATTTGCCATTTTTCAATAGAATAAAAATACCTGTAAAGATTATTTTGAAGAGAAAAGATTTAAAGACTGTGGATTAAAATCAGTCTTGTCCTGATAGTCTATAAAGTGCAGTTCTGCGTACTGCCAGTAGAGAGCAGCACAAACACATTTAAAATTGAAAACATTTCCACTCAGAGTTGTACTTGTAAGGAAAATCTGAATGACTCAATATAGTTAACTTCCAAGCTTTTACATAGTAATATACATGAAATATGTGGTGCCTTGTTTTGAGTTCATATTAGGTTAGTGCATGCATCTTAGCTATAGAGAGGTACAAGTCAAAACCTTCAGAAAGTAACTTAAGGATTCCTGTGGTAAATTTCACAGTGAAATCCTAACTCTGGGGGTTGGCAGGATATGTGTATCTTCTTACACTTAGAACGTTGTCTGTGAATCTTAGTAATCTGCTTTATGTACACTCAAAACATGAACTGTTCTCTCTTGCTCCTAAACCTCAAGATATATCTTTTAAATTAAAAAATTATTTTATATGTGTGGGTGTTTGGTTTGCATGTTTGTCTGTACACCATATGCATCCCAGATGCCTGCAGAGGCCAGAAAAGGACATAGGATCCCCTGGAACCAGAGTTACAGATGCTTCTGGACCATGTGGGTGCTGGGAATCAAACCCTGCTCCTCCTTAAGAACAGCAAGTGTTTCCCCCCTTCTATTGAAAATAGATTCCCTTCTCATACAATACAGCTCAATCATAATTTCCCCTCCCTCAGCTCCTTCCAGTTTCTCACTTCCTTGTCTCCCCGCCAGATCCACTCCTCCTCAATCTCTCATCAGAAAAGAATAGACCTCCTGCAGATAACAGCAAAACATGACAAAATAAAATACAACAATGCAAAGCAAAAATACTCACATCAAAGTTGGACATAAAACCCAGAAGGAGGAAAAGAGTCCCAGGAATGGGCAAGAGACAGAGACCCTCTCATTCTCACAGTTGCGGCAAGGGCTGCTAATGGCTGAGCTGTCTCTCTGGCCCCATGATCAAGAGAATATCTTTCCCAAAAGACTGCAGAACCTAAGTAAAACCACTGCACCTGAGCTTATGTTAACTTCTAGAAAACAGATGGAAGGGGTGGTTAGCACAATCTTAGCACTATAGCTTAGCCCATGCCAACTTCTAGAAAGCAGAAGTGGAGTTAGGGTTTTCTCGGTTAGGCCTCAGGGAAAGTTTTCTCTTTTCAGTTGCCCTGTGTTTAGTTCCATACTTTTGAAATGAATACAGTCTTTTATGTCAACATCTAGAATCTTTCCAAAGCCTAAATTTGAGTTAGTCAGTTGCAGGCGATAACAGCTTTTAATTTCTCTTTGATTTTTGGTAAGTAAGAATATTACTCTTGGACAAAGAACAATCTGAAACTCAAAATATTTTTAATAATAATGTAATAGCTTTATTATTTGAGAGTTTCATACAATATATTTTGACCATTTTCACTTCCTCTCTCTCAGCTCCTCTGAGATCCACCATGCTGTATTGTGTTTCTAACTTTACAGATGATTTTCAGTGTAGTAGTTATGAATATATAAATAAGGGCTCCTTAACTGGAAATAGCATAGTGAAATTTAGGCAAAGAACTATAGTGTGGGAGTAATCTTAGAACATGCAAGTTCCAGACATGGGATGTTGTTATGATGGTTAAATACGTCTGTCTGTATACAACTCTTTTCTTCATTATTTCACTAAAGTATGTACTAAAGCTAGACTTATAGTTCATCTTCAGTTTCAAGCAGGTTGTCTTTATATTGTTTGTACAGTTTTTTGAATTCATGGATTAAACAATAGAGTAAATTAGTTCTCAGGAGAGGTGTGAGCATTATTGGAAAACTGGAAAGGTGTGTGTGGACGTGAACGCCTCGCTTCTTGTCTGTAAATGCATTGCAGAGAATCAGAACTAGTGTGGTTGCAGCGGTGCTGCTCCCAAGCCTGCAGGTGCTTCCTTCTTTGCATTTCTGACAAGAATGGCAGAGCCGACCGTGCCATGCTCGACTCTAATTTGCTGTCCATCTTAAAAGCTGAAACATCTGCCTCTTCTATTCTTCTCTGATTTTAAAAAGTAAACTGATTTCTTTCTTACTGCTGATTTTTTCTTTTCTTTTTGTACAGAAGTACTGAAAGACTACATCAAGCCAGGTAGGCAGTGTTTGGAAATGTTTGCTCGGAATTTACAGCTAGGCTGGATGAGTTGGGGCAACAAAGTCCTTCAGTTTCAGCACGTGGATTATTTCATTGCTCTGGAGTCTGGACACTGACAGTAAACATTGTGCTGCCTTTACCCCAGCTCCTTCAGACTCATCTCTCCTTGGACCAGCCTGTGCGTACAGACATGTCGTTATGAGCTGGTCATCCTAAAAATTTTGGTTTATCTGCTTGGATGTCCCCAAACTCATCAGACCATGGGAAGCCTTGTCTAAAGCACAGGTAAGGGTGTGAGATCTGAGAAGCACAGGAGAAACCACAGACTGCAGAAAAGACATGAAGATGGACCTAGGAACTCACATGTGGCAATACCAGGAAAGAAAATTGGATCAGATGCAGGGGTGATCTAAAAATCTAGTGACATGGAACTCATGAGGTACTTTGAATTTCTTAATGTGGAAAAGTATGGAGAAAGCAAGTATAACACCTCTGCTTCTGGTTGGACCTGCCATGGATGGTTCTACAACAGGAAGGAAAAGGATTGGCACAGAAATTAATGATATAATACAGAAAATTAATGAGACATGCAATAAAGTTATAACATGATTCTTTAGAAAATGGTAATCAAATTCTAAACTTTTAGAAAATAAGACTCATGTTTTTAGAATCAGAAAAGGAATGGGAGAAAATGCTCCAAATTTGCAGAAAAACAATCATAAAGTAATACTGAAACATGTTGTAAAAGATGAAAATCTAAACATGTTAACAATGTTTTTAAGCCTGAAGGATACCATGAAGTGAAATATGACAGGCATGAAGAGTCAAATCTCTCACGAGTTCATTTTTATGTTTAAAATTTCTCTTAGAAGTTGGGGGTATAGTTATAGTTACCAGAAGATTGTGAGTGGTTATCAGGGAGGTAGATGGAAGGTGGTTACAAGGAATTTTTTTTTAAATAGAAAGATGGCTACAATTAATATATCATGACAACATCACCTTTAACAATAGCCACAAATAATATAAAATATTGTGGAATAACTCTAAAGGAGTGGAAGGCTGTATGACAAGAATTTTACACTTTAGAAGAAAGAAATTGAAGGAGAGACCAGAGAATGGGAAGATCTCCCATGCCCTTTGGTAGGTTGAAATTAATATAGTAAAAATGAAAATCTTTCCAAAGCAATCAACTGGTTCAATACCATTCCCATGTAAATTTCAGCAAAAAGTTTTACTGCCCTTAAAAACATACTCAACTTCATATAGAAAAGCAAAAAACCCACAGAATAAAACCAACCACAGTGAATCACAGAAAAGGAGAATGTGGGAAGTATATTTGAGCTCATTCGCACAGGAGACCATTTTCTAAATATAACCCCAGTAGCACAGACACGGAGAGCAATAATTAATAAATGGGACCTCCTGATACTGAGAAAATTCTGTGAACCAAAAAACATGATCAACAATACAAAAAAGGCAGCCTATAGTATGGGAAAAGATCTTCACCTACCCCCCACTGGACAGAGGAATGACCTCCAAAACATACAAAGAACTAAAAAAAAAAAAAAAAAAAAAAAAAAAAAAGGTCATCAAAAGAACAAATAATCCAATTAAAAAATGGGGTACAGACATAAACAGAGAACTCTCAACACATGAATCTAAATTGCCTGAGAGACACTTAGGGAAATTTCCAACATCCTTAGCGATTAGAGAAATGAAAATCAAAACAACTCTGAGATTCTCTCTTACATCTGTAACAATAGCCAAGATCAAAAACACTGATAACAACTTAAGCTGGAGAGGATGTGGGATTAAGGGAATGCTCCTTCATTGCTGATTTGAGTACAAATTGGTACAGCCACTTTGGATATGAGTATGGTGATTTCTCATAAAATTAGGAAGCAAACCGCCTAGTGATGGTGCATGCATTTAATTCCTGCACTTGGGAGGCAGAGATGGGCAGATCTCCATGATTTCGAGGCCAGCCTGGTTTACAAGATCTAATTCCAGGACAAGCTCCATAGCTACAGAGAAACTGTCTCTTAAAAAAACCAAAAATAAAAAAAAGAAAGAAGGAAAATAAGGTAACAACCTATATCAAAACACAGCAATACAACTTTTGGATATGGACCCAATGGATTCTCAACCATACTACAAGGACAAGTGCTCAACTACGTTCACAGCATCATTATTTGTCACCCCCAAAACCTGAAAACAACCTCTCAACAGAAGAGTTGATAAAGAAATTATGGTACAATTACAAAATGGAGTACTACATAGTGGATAAGAATAATGAATCTTGAAATTTATGGGCAAATTTCTGGATCTAGAAATCATCATAAAAGAGTGAGTTAACCCAGACCCAGAAAGAGAAATAAAATATGTTCTCACTCCTAAGTGGCTTTTAGATATAAAACAAAGGACATCCATCTTTCAATTCACAATGCCAGAGAACACAGACAACAAAAAGGAACATAAGAGAGACATACATGGATCTACTCTACATAGGACATAGAGAAAAACAATATCTGAATAAATATGGAGCATGTGGATCAAGGGAGAAGGGGAGTGGAGAGGAAAGGAGAATAGTGGAAAAATATATAGTTGAATAAAAAAACAGTTAAAAAAATCCTTGCTACACAGAAGATCATGGGTGAATTATCCAAAGTGATAGTAATAAATGAATATCTGAAATACGGAACTTTGTTTAATTATGTAGCTGAATAAAATAACTCCTCATGCTAAGGCAAACTGATTTATGACATCTAATTAAAAATAATCCACACATATTTTGCAACAGAAAATTGAAGATTCTGCTTTTGTTGCCACAGACTTTCCAGGATAATATTAGTCCTTCTGGGTTCTTTGATTGAGTTCAAAACTATATAGTTATAGTTTTCCTTAGTTATGGCGTGTGTAAATTAGATATGAAAGTTGAGACTCACAAAGGTAGGATAGATGATATATGGTAAAAGGCCTCTTTTTGCTTCAGTGTGGGTGACTTTGCCAAACCCTGAGAAAGTCTGGAGACAGCAGGTCTTCTGTCTTCTTGAAGAAGCCATAGGGTGCTGCAAAATCTGGCATGTCTGTGTGTGAGAAGCTCTTGTTCAAATGCCATGATCTCATATCTCTAAAGACACTTGAGAGCCAGGTACCATTACCTGGTATTTTAAACTGGGTATATAAGCTAAATTTATAGAGCTGTTATAATTTGGAAGCACACATGTACATAAAACATGTTTTGAGTCCTTGTTATTCATGCCACAGCCACGGCTGACAAGGCTGAGTGTCTGGCTATGCTGTGGCTTAGGGGACAGGGTGCATCAGAGCCATGCCAGAGCCCATCCGCTGGGCTTATGGGGTGGCATGAGAGTGCTGTCTGTGAACAAGCAGGAGGGGGGAAACGGAAGTTGGGGCAGGACAGAAAGGCACTGGAGAACCAGATCCCAAGTGCGAGGAGGCAGCCAAGTGGGAGGGGGCTAAATGGAAGTTAGGACAGAACTAGAGATCTGTCCTTGACTAAGCAACAGAGAGAGATGGAAGTGGAGGCAGGATGAGAGAACTGTTTACAGACAAGGCCAAACACAGAGCCTGAGCATCCGAATGTAGGACAAGAGGGCTGTCTACGAATGAGCAGACATAGAAAGGTGGAAATGGGGTGGGGCCAACCGCTTGGTTGCATGGATGCAAATAAACAGAGAAAGAAAAGCAGAAGGGGAGGGTAAGAATGAGGGTGCACTTTAGAAAAACTTGGATTCGGGGGCGTAATTGCTTTTAGTTGGATAGTCTCAATTAAAAAATTTGTAAATGCCTGCTTAAAGGCATTTTGAAATTGGCTAGGAATCACAAGAAACCCACTTTAAATGCAAGCTTGTGATTCGAGGCCATTACAGCGCATCCACTAGACTGGAGTTCAGTCAGGAAACCGGGATACGTGAGAAATTGGCCAGGGACATCTTTCCAAATCACATCTCAGCAAGAGGCCTGGCCTCTGCTGCCTGTGTGTGCCAGGATTTTGGCATGTCTGAATCTTCAGCAAAAGCCTGAAATCTCTCATCTCTACCTGCATTCAGTTTAAAAAGGGAAACTTACATGCACAGGAAGGGCATTTTCCAGCATTGTCCTGGAAAAACTGAACCTCCTTGGTGGTACCTCCATGTTAGGAAAAAATTCTAAGACAAGTCACTTTGCTGGCACACAAAAGTCCAATAAAACAGATTAAATCAAATTCAAATGTCCATGGTTTATTAAGTGCAATGCCCTCAGGTGGCTGAGGGCATGGCAGAGGAGACAGAAAATGGGGGAACACATGTAAAGCCAGGACCACTTGTTTTTCCCTGGAAACCCACTTAAATACCCTGTGGGAGGGGTCAGGACCTGGCATGCTGGGATTTGGAGTTCATACCAATGCAACTCCCAGGCCATGGGTCTGGGATAGATGTCAGGAGCTAGGATGACACTCCCAACTTAGCAATAATGTAGAACTGTAGGATTAGTGATATAAATGATTTACCAATGCGTAGAAAATAGTTAAATCTCATAAAGTATAGTGGAGCTCAGAAAAGACTGCATCTAAACACTCGAAAGATAAGAATATGTTAATCGGGTATGTTGGAGATAAGAATGCTTGGGTACACATTGTTTACCAGGATCGTCCAGTGGCTCCAAACCATTATAAAGAAGCCATCGCTGATTTAAAACCAGTCACCTTGTCCATCCCCATATCAAAGAATAGACCTCTAACAAGCTGCTCAATGAGGCATTACAGGGTCACAACCAATCTTAAGGCCGATTAGCCATAAAGTTCTAGTTTTCTTTTTGAGAAAAACATAGTTCTGCCAGATGGAAAATATGACAGGAGGTGACATGTGTTTGAAATGTAAAACACTGTTGTGTGAAGGACTGGCTTGATCAATCAAAAACTTTATTTTGGACCTCAGGCAGGGAAGAGGTATGATCTTGGGAGACCTAGTATAATTTGGGACCTAAGCCTTGTGAGTTTCACTAATTACCTGATGTACTGATAATAAAACAGAGCTCCTTGAGTAAAACTAGGAATATACTTTGGAGAGCTGGTAATGGCCTGGTGTTAAGGCCTTTGTGGTTGAGTTGCTTCAGATCTTGAGAAAACTGTTCTTCCCCCTATATGGAGCTATGGTTATCAGCTCAAGGCAACTATGCACTTAGTAAATATTTCAAAATATCCTGTGTACCTCTTGTATAGAGTTGTTGGACTAGCCTCCTCCTAAACTTGTCTCATTGTGTGATAGTTTCTACTGACTTCATATAATTCTTCCATTTCCTTCCTGGAAGTAGTATGCAAAATGGTAATCTTTTCTTCCTTTCTTCCTTCCTTCCTTCCTTCCTTCCTTCCCTCCTCCTCCTCCTCCTTCTTCTCCTTCTCCCTCTCCCTCTCCCTCTCTCTCTCCCTCTCCCTCTCCTTCTCTTTCTCCTTCTCCTTCTCCATCTTCTTTTTTGTTTTTTCAAGATAAGGTTTCTCTGGGACAGTCCTGACTATCCTGGAACTCACACCATATACCAGGCTGGCCTTGAACTCACTGACAACCACATGGTTCTTCACCCTAAGTCTTGAGATTAAATGTGTGAGCCACCATCACCAAACAAGATGCTATTTTTCTTTAGAAGCTTACTAGGGGTGGGATGTATCTTCTGCAATACCTCCCCACCCTATCCTTTTAACTTTTACCTGTCCTGTCTTTCTCATCCATTGTGATCTTTACATTAAAACACTGTCAGTGAAGAATGACATGCTGTTTTCAGCTCACTGGTATACTTAAGAAAATATTCTGAGAATATCTTTGCTGTGTAACTCTGCCATCTGCCTAAATGTCCAGACTGGCAATTTGCTTGTTTCTATTTCAATTGTTTAAAATATAATCTGGATTATGAGCCTAAAGGACACTTAAGGATAATAGCATATATGGAATGCAAAATCTGTCTATGATGTCTCCTCTTTGAGCATTAGCCAGATATTAATGCATACAATCATTAAGGAGATTTTTCTGTATTAATCTCCTAAATGTGTGAAGTGATTTCTCAATGGAAAGGCATACTAATTCTAGAACAGTTGTATTTCACTCCTGTTAGAAAAGTTGTTTCTGAGACAATTTTTCCTAGGTAGACTCAAGTGGCCTTCATCCCTGACTGTTGATTTTCAGTGCAATTATCTTGAGTGTCCTCTATATTTCACCTTCAAAATTCTTAAATGATTATACCACTTTGCAGTTTTCAAATTATGTATTTGAGTCATGTAGTTGACTATTCAATGCAGTTACAGGAAAAGGATTTGCATATGGAGCATTCCTTCTGTCTTCAAACCAAAATATTAGGAATAGTTTATTGTGTACTGTGCAGGTGAAACAGCATTGGCAATCAGTTGTTGGAGCCACCATTAAGAAAAATTGCCTGATTCTGGTAGGGGGAGTGATTTTGTATTTTCCCTGCATGTTTTAATTAATGCCATGTGAATGAACACAGACCAGATTGTGTAGTTGTACAGATTGGAGAGGTTATCTTGAGCCAAAAAACATTGAATTTGCAATTATGCAATTATCCTATGCAGATATGGTTGATCTTGCTTGACACATTTATTTCAGCTCAGAGATTTGAGAAACAGGCCATTGACTAACTCTCTGTGTCAGGTTCAGATCTCCCCAGCCAACATACGTATATGGGCACCATCAACCTATCTCTTATTAATGATATTCTCTCTTTCAGGGAAGGGTCTACTCTTCTTTCAAAGTCAATATAGAAAAGTTTTATTTAATTTTAGAAGTACATTATTCAGGCTGGAGAGATGGTTCAGTGGTTAAGAACACTGGCTGCTCTTCCAGAGATCCTGAGTTCATTTCACAGCAACCACATGGTAGCTTACAATCACGTAAAATGAGATCTGGTGCCCTCTTCTGGCCTGTAGGCATGCATGCAGGCAGAACACTATATGCATAATATACAAATTAATCTTTTTAAAAAGTGCATTTTTATCATCACTTTAAAAAAATCACTTTTTGGTATCATTTTCAAACACTTAAAACACTTGTTTTGCTACTCTTATCTCTATTTGTTTCTGTTCTGTCATGTTTCTAAGTCATTAATATTCTCATTTAATTTCTCTAGACTTATCTTGGTTATTGATTTCTGTGTAGAGCAATGTCTCCTATAGTTAAAGCTTACCTCATTCTATGTAAACGAGAACAATTTTAAACACCCAATTTTACCTCTGCTGTTCAGAAATGAGACAACTGTCCTGTAACTCTTTCCAGGTTTGACCTTGAGTAATCAGTGAGAAAGGAAAGTAGAGCAGTTAATGAGTGTCTGCTAATCATTCTGGCTTGTATTGGGGACTTACAAGTTAAGAGGGACTTGTACAAGAGTTAAGCTCATTGGCCAACTTTAAAGCTGGTGGAGGCACAGTGCAGAAAGGGAGCAGTTGTGCTAAGGGTGGGCTTTCCTCCTTCAACGGTCATTGAGCTTAGCTCTGTGGAATCAGGTAGTCAATGGTAGATGCTCTGTGAATGTCCTGATTGACTACTGTTTGCACTCTACAGACCAGGGCAATCAAGAATCTGGGTAAAAGACTGACCTTATCTGAAACCTAATTGCTATATTTAAAGTAGTTTATCCAAAATAGAAGATCTGGGTAAAATATTGTGGCCCTACCTGACAGAACTGTTACTTCTCTGAATTAAGATGTTTATATTTAGAGAAAATATATGGGAAATGTTTAATATGCTCGAATACAAATTCCTAGGCTTTGGAGCACATGGCCATGAAGCCTGTTTCAATATATCTAAGTAATTTTTTAGATTAAAACTGCATCATATTCACATTATCTTTGCTCCATCCAAGCCCTAACAAGACCCTAATTGTTTTCTTTTTTTTTTTTAAATGCAAAAGAAAACACAGAACTTTTATTTGTTTGTTTTGGTTTCAATTTGGGAAGGTAAAAAACCAAAAAAACTGGATGCTAATCAGAACCAGGTGTGTCTGAGAAAGAGCGCCTAGTGAAGACTATAAATAAATTTAACGTAAAGCAGAGAACGTTATTCTCATGAGGAACAGAACCCTTGATGTTTGAACCTACTACCTGAAAAGTAAAGAATAAACTTTCTAACATGGACCGGATTGTTAATGATTAATAATATCCAAGTTGAATGAACTCTGTCATCATTACAACATTTCTCAGTTTCTACCCAAAATCAGAAACTACAATCAAAGCCAAATGAATAGACCCTAATTGTTTTCTAATTCCTGTTCTGTTTTTCAAACAACAGTTACAAATTAATAATAGTTTCAGAGTAACAGTAGTTACTTTATGAATGTGACTGTGTTTGTCTTCGGGACTGTGCATCTCTGAGGCAATGGGATGGCTGCACTGGGAAGAGTGTGTGTAATGGGATATGTGCACGAAGGTCACTCTACTTTGTATGAGGAACAGGATGTGCTCTAGTACTAAATATAAACTTTCTTAGCTATGGCCCCGTCTGCTGGGCTGGAAGGGCAGACATTGAAGGACTATGCTGTCTGAGTCATTTGATCTCTGATCCTCCAGTAGAGGAGCTGCTAATATTGTGAGGCCCAGCTGGGTGGCCCTAGCCAATGAGAGATTCTGGGAAGTGTTAGCAGTCAGGTGTACTAGTGGCAAGTTCTTTCTATAATTCTATCAGGTTCTTTCTATAATTCTCTTCTCTCTGTGCTATAGGGAGTTGTAAGGAAGACCAGAGGCTATAGCATCATGAGTGTTGGATATTCATAACAGGTCTGTTGAACTGCCATTCCTGCTGTGGCTTGGATGACCCATGAGCCAGACTGCAGCTATGTTGGTCCAGTGGTTTTTGTTGGTGGTGGCTCTTGTTCTCTGAGCCACACTATGTATGAATTTACTAGGGAAAGGGAGACTCTGCAACCCTGGAATTGGATGATATGATACTGGTTGTATCTCTGTCCAGAGTACACACATGGGCACAGCATTTGTTTCACAGTGGGAAGAGAGATTCTAAATCTGAAGGTTCTTTTTGTCTCCTGCTATATCTCTAAAAAATATGACTTTAATTAAATGTATTGCTTCTCTGTTAGATGGACAGACCACTTCAAAAATCCAGTGGCTCTCACCCTCTCGGCAAGCTCCTGGATCCCAGATATCCAGTCTACCTGGTGTCTTCAGATGTACTGTTCTTCAAAGTATTTTCTAGGGCCCATGTGGGAAAAATTTACAAAGGATTCATTTTACCCGGACAAGGACTTCAGTCCTAGAAGGCCTGCTTGACTTTCCACATCTTGTCTCTTCTACCTCTCATCTCTGCCAGGACATTTAGATCCCATCATTCCCTCATGAACCTCCTTTCCATCATTCATCAGCCTGTTAAAAATACTATTAAATTCTTTTTATTAAATATGCAATTATTTACTATTTAGAGAGATTATATTAGTAAAATCTATCTCAAAAATAATTTCACATTGTAAATTCAGCACATCCAATACAAAAAGTCAGTGGTTTTTACTTTGTTGTGATTTCAGGATACTTTAAATTAAACCAGGTTGAAATTTCATTTTTTCCACAATAACATAAATAAAAATAAGGAATGAAATAAATCAAACAGTAGGAACCATGATATCTTGGTAAAAATATTTTTCATTTGTGTACTTAATAACATTTTTCTAACTGATGTAAATTACACAAGAATTAAAATACAATTAGGCAGTAGAGTATGAAGTCTTTTTTAATTAATTACATATGTACCCTCCAAACTAATCCTTGACATATAAGTTTTCATTCACAAATGCTTACATTTTATTGAAAGACAGAGTATAAGTTATCCTCCCAAATACTGCACTTAGTAGCAAAAGCATACTGGATACTCTACCTTATCTAATTAAGTAACTACAGAGACAAGCCCAAATTCCTCACAGGTTGAATTCACCACATAGACTCTGGGAACCAGCACCATCTCATATACTGATCCTGGGTACGCAATATATCATTTTTGCAATACATACCGTCCTTGCCACAAGCTGTTAAATATCCACTTAGAAGATATCAACAGTTTGTAGGACGCATTCATCTTCACAGAAAAGAATAGAATGCCATTACAATTATTTTTAAGTTCTATTATTGTTTATCAATCATAGCATAGTCTTTCTGAGACTCTGATTTACAACTCACTGTATAACACATGTATCTTAAAATTGGTAGAGCTCAGTCACTCTAAATTTTTCTGAAACCACACATCTTTCTTATACTACATCATGGATTAATTTATCTTATGTAATATAATTTTTAGATGTGTTACATGCATTTATGATGTGGAATATTTGTTTAATGATAAAGACATGTGTTCTTTTTCTTCATATGTTTAAGTCTATAATGTTGTGTTAATTTGCCTGCCTGAAACACCTGATTAATCTAATATAGAGCTAATCAGTCAATAGCTATGCAAGAGAGACAAATATGGGGGGATGGTGGGCAGAGAGAATAAAAAGGAAGAGATATCTAAAAGTGCAGAACAGTGAGAAATAAGGAAGACTCCACAGTACAGCACCCCAACCATCCAGTCAGCTGCAGATACAGAAGGCAAGAGAGATATATAGAACAAGGAATAGTAAAACTCTCAGTGAAAAAAAAAGTAGTTAAAGAGAAATGGGATAATTTAAGTTAGAAAATATGCCTAGTAACAAGCAAAGCCAGGACTGGGAATTCATAATTAAAAGTAAGTCTCTGTGTATTTATTGGGGAGCTGGGTGGTGGGTGCCCAAAGAGTAAACAAAAAGAAACTACAAATTTATGCACACAAAAAAATCGTAGAAACAGCAAACATTTCAAACCTTAAACAAAAGCAAATGTCAGTGAATATCCATTAAACAACAAGCTTTGTGTATGAGAGAGGTCAGAGGACAGATTGTGGGTTGAGGAAGTTTGAGTTACTTTATATTTTCAAAGTAAAAAAAACATAGCATGAGATTTTCTTTGTGATCTAAGAAATAAAGCTGAAGATCAGAATGTGGAAAAAAATTAAAAATTAACTAAAGAGGCCAGGCATGGGACAAAAGAAAAACAAAAATTTAGGCACTATTTTATTGCCACTAACTTCCTAATCTTCATCTTATTTTGATTCCCAAAAGTGATTCTTAAGGTATATACATGTATATATTTTAAATTTTAATCATGATATTAATGGTCATTTTGAGTGTTAAGTAACTATATAAAAAGGCTTCATCTACATCCTTATACATGATTTTGAGTTTGAGTCTTTATCTCTTTTCTCTAGTGAACCATGTCTATGCCTAACAGCAACTTTTGAAGTCTTCAAAAGAATGATGACTCCCCACAAGGAAGATTCCACAAGGACTGTGATAACAGCACAAAGCTGAAAAACACCACCTAAAGATCTTCTTTAGAATATAAACTGCTCAGCAGGATTTTGAGGTACCTAGCTGAGATGACCCAGGCTCTCAGGCTACTTTATCTAGGGCTTGAGACAAGCTTTGCACTGTCCAATTATACAGAGACTGGACATAAAGTGATACAGCTACCTCTCCCAAAATGTGATGATTAACCCACATTTTTCTTCTAAGGATCCCATGAAAATGCCATCACCCCCAGGTTGCAGGAAATAAATTTAAGAACAAAACAGTCACATTCCCAAGTAGGTGAGTGATGTGGAATATCCTTTTGTATATGTGTTGCTTTAATTAGTTGATGAATAATGTTCTTTTGGCCAATGGTCGAGCAGAGTAAAACCAGGCAGGAATTCTGAACAGAAACATATAGAGAGAGTAGGTGGAGTAAAGCAGACAGTAGTCAGGTGCCAAGGAAAGAAGACATGTAGAAAACGAGGTATTGCCATGGCCATTTGACAATACATAGACTAATAGAAATGGGTTAATTTAAGATCTGAGAGTTAACAGAAAGATGCCTGAGTTATTGACCAAGCTGTGTTGAAATTAATATAGTCAGTGTGATTATTCAGTCACAGCTGGCCTGAAATTGAAAGTGCAGTGCTGTTTACAGTGGGGTGGATGGTTTTTGGTTTCCAATGGATTATGTATTATTAAAGTGGGAGGGAAATGGAACACACAGCATTCAGTCTGACAATTCATGGAGACAGGATCTTTCCCATTTGTGTCTAAGAATTCTACAGATGTAAAACAGCTTTATAGTGAGTGGCTCCTTTATTTCTCTGATCTTTCTCAATATCAGACCATGGCCTTTTATTATTGAGAACAATTGGAATTAGTGCTATAGTGATATGTAAAATAAATCTCATTAATCCATTAACTTCCAAAAACCCAACAAAACTTTCTTGTTCATATTGTTTTTTAGAGTCTAACATCATTATTAACCCATCCTTTAAAAGCCTTTTTTTAACCTGCCAAGATAGCTTTCTTTATTAAAGGGGAAATTGAGATAACGGTTATTACTGAATAGTTATCTGATAAAAAACATTCCCTAAAATCTGATTGGAAGATCTTTGGTAACTCCTATGGTCGACTCTGGTTCTAATTTTATATCTTCAGCTTTAGCAACTAAAGCATACACACATACATCTAAAAATCACTTTAGTTGAGATGATACTAGACTAAGATACTTCCATTTAGCAAGTGATGATGAATTTCATTCAGTATGTTTATTCAGTTAAGTTGATTTATTTTTATTTTATGTGCATTTGTGCTACATGTGCATATATGTCTGTGTGATGGTGTCATGTCCCCTAGAACTGGAGCTAAACACAGTTGTGAGGTTCCAGGTGGGTGCTGACAATTGAACTTGGGTCCCTAGAAGGACAGTCAGTATTCTAAGCCACTGAGTCATCTCTCCAGCCCCATCAATCAAAAACAATTCTAAATGTGGCTTTAGAAATGGGGACAGAAGTTACTTTCTCATTCCTTTGTGGTTGGAGCTTTAATGGTGGTGTTTCCCTTTTAAGTATCAATTTGCTTAATTTTAAATTTTAATAGACTTGGGCGCTTTGTTTGCGACCAGCCCACCAGCACGGAGACCTGATCGCTCAGCGCCAGGAGAGCCAATTTTGGGGAGAGCCAGCGTTGGGTAGGCAAGGAGACCTGATCTGGTAAAAGAAGATCCATAAGGGAGCATTTGGAAGAAGAGATGGGCAGACGCCAAGGCAAGAATTCACCCAACAAGCTGAAAAGCAACATGAAGCCACCAGAAACCAGCGACCTCACAACGGGAGGACATGAAAACCTTAATCAAGAAGAAGTAGAAAAGATGGACTTCATGTAAGTGATTGATGCCCTTAAACAGCATGTAAAAAATGCCCTTATAGAAATGGATGAGAAATATAACAGAAAGTTTGAAGAATTGAATAAATCAGTGAATCATACCCTAGAAAACCAAGGAAAAACAATCAAACAGATAATGGAAACAGTTCAAGACTTGAAAACTGAAATGGAGGCAAAGAAGAAAACACAAACAGAGGGCTGGCTGGACATGGAAAATTTAAGTAAACAAAGAGAGTCTACAGAAACAAGCATAACCAACAGAATACAAGAGTTAGAAGAAAGAATCTCAGATTCTGAAGATACCATAGAGAAAATAAACACACTGATCAAAGAAAACAGCAAGTCCAACAAACTCTCATCACAAAATATTCAGGAAATATGGGACACAATAAAAAGACCAAACCTAAGAATAATAGGAGTAGAAGAAGGAGAAGAAGTGCAGCTCAATGGTCCAGAAAATATATTTAATGAAATTATAGAAGTAAACTTTCCCAACCTAAAGAAAGATATACCTATGAAGGTTCAAGAAGCATACAGAACACCGAATAGGCTGGATCAAAAAAAAAAACATCCCCTCGCCATATAATTATCAAAACACAAAGCATACAGAATAAGGAAAGAATATTAAGAGCTGCAAAGGAAAAAGGCCAAATTACTTATAAAGGTAAACCTATCAGACTTACACCTGACTTCTCCATGGAAACCATGAAAGCCAGAAGGTCCTGGATAGATGTACTGCAGAAACTGAGAGACCATGGATGCAAGCCCAGATTAATATACCCAGCCAAGCTTTCATTGACTATAAATGGAGAAAATAAAATTTTCCAGGATAAAAACAAATTTAAACAATACGCAGCCACAAATCCAGCCTTACAGAAAGTAATAGAAGGAAAATCACTAACCAAGGAGTCCAACAATGACCACAATAACTCAGACATCTAGAGACCCTTCACCAACACATATCAAAGAAGGGAAACACACAAACTCTACGACTAAAAAAATGACAGGAGTTAACAACCACTGGTCATTAATATCACTTAATGTCAATGGACTCAACTCACCTATTAAAAGGCACAGGCTAAGAGATTGGATACGAAAACAGGATCCAACATTCTGCTGTTTACAAGAAGCACACCTCAACCACAAAGACAGGCACCAACTCAAAGTAAAGGGCTGGGAAAAGGCTTATCAAGCAAATGGACCGAAGAAACAAGCAGGTGTGGCCATACTAATCTCTAACAAAGTAGACTTCAAACTTAAATCAATCAGAAGAGATGGAGAGGGGTATTTTATACTCATAACAGGAACAGTTCATCAGGATGAAGTCTCAATCCTGAACATCTATGCCCCTAATATAAAAGCACCCACGTACATAAAAGAAACATTGCTAAAACTCAAGGCAGACATCAAACTGCACACACTAATAGTAGGAGACTTCAACACTCCTCTCTCACGAATGGACAGGTCAATCAGACAGAAACCTAACAGAGAAATAAGAGAATTAATGGAGGTAATGAATCAAATGGACTTAACAGACATCTATAGAACATTCCACCCAAATAGGAAAGAATATACCTTCTTCTATGCAGCTCATGGAACCTTCTCAAAAATCGACCACATAGTCGGTAACAAAGCAAACATCCACAGTTACAAAAAAATATTAGTAACCACCTGTGTCTTATCAGATCACCATGGATTAAAGTTAGAATTCAACAACAATGCTACCCCCAGAAAGCCTACAAATTCATGGAAACTGAACAGTCAACTACTGAACCATACCTGGATTAAAGAAGAAATTAAGAAAGAAAATAAAGTCTTCCTGGAATTCAATGAAAATAAAGAAACAACATACTTAAACTTATGGGACACTTTGAAAGCAGTCCTAAGAGGAAAGTTCATAGCACTAAGTGCCCACTTAAAGAAAACAGAGAAAGCTCACATTGGAGACTTAACAGCCCACCTGAAAGCTCTAGAAAAAAAAGAAGCAGACTCACCTAGGAGGAGTAGAAGACTGGAAATAATCAAACTGAGGGCTGAAATCAACAAAATAGAAACACAGAAAACAATCCAAAGAATCAATGAAACAAAAGGCTGGTTCCTGGAGAAAATCAACAAGATTGATAAACCCCTATCCAAACTAATCAAACGGCAGAGAGAGAAGTTGCAAATTAATAAGATCAGAAATGAAAAGGGGGACATAACCACAGGCACAGAGGAAATTCAGAGAATCATTAGATCTTACTACAAAAGCCTATATGCCACAAAACTGGAAAATGTAAAGGAAATGGACACTTTTTTAGATAAATACCATATACCAAAGTTAAACCAGGACCAGGTAAACAACCTAAATAGACTGTTAGTCACGAAGCATTAGAAGAGGTTATCAAAAACCTCACTACCAAAAAAAGCCCAGGACCAGATGGCTTCAATGCGGAATTCTTCCAGAACTTCCAAGAAGAACTAATACCTATACTCCTTAATGTATTTCACAATATAGAAACAGAAGAGTCATTGCCAAATTCCTTTTATGAAGCTACAGTTACCCTGATACCAAAACCACACAAAGACTCAGCCAAGAAAGAAAATAATAGACCAATCTCACTCATGAACATCGATGCAAAAATCCTCAACAAAATACTGGCAAACCGTATCGAAGAACACATTAGAAAAATTATCCATTATAATCAAGTAGGCTTCATCCCAGGGATGCAGGGCTGGTTCAACACACGAAAATCTATCAATGTAATCCATCATATAAATAAACTGAAAGAAAAAAAACATATGATCATTTCATTAGATGCTGAAAAATCATTTGACAAAATTCAACATCCCTTTATGATAAAAGTATTGGAGAGATTAGGGATACAAGGGTCATACCTAAATATAATAAAAGCTATATACAGCAAGCCGACAGCTAACATCAAATTAAATGGAGAGAAACTTAAAGCCATCCCACTAAACTCAGGAACACGACAAGGCTGTCCACTCTCGCCATACCTCTTCAATATAGTGCTTGAAGTTCTAGCAATAGCAATAAGACAACATAAGGGGATTAAGGGGATTCGAATTGGAAAGGAAGAAGTGAAACTTTCGTTATTTGCAGATGATATGATAGTATACATAAGCGACCCCCAAAACTCCACCAAAGAACTTTTACAGCTGATAAACACCTTTAGTAAGGTGGCAGGATACAAGATCAATTCCAAAAAATCAGTCTCCCTCTTATACACAAAGGATATGGAAGCAGAGAGGGAAATCAGAGAAGCTTCACCTTTCACGATAGCCACAAACAGCATAAAATATCTTGGGGTAACTCTAACCAAGGAAGTGAAAGATCTATTTGACAAGAACTTTAAGGCATTGAAGAAAGAAACTGAGGAGTATACCAGAAAATGGAAGGATCTCCCTTGCTCTTGGATTGGGAGGATCAACATAGTAAAAATGGCAATTCTACCAAAGGCAATTTATAGATTCAATACAATCCCCTCAAGGTCCCTTCAAAATTCTTCACAGATCTTGAGAGGACAATAATCAACTTTATATGGAAAAACAAAAAACCCAGGATAGCCAAAACAATCCTATACAATAAAGGATTGTCTGGAGGCATTACCATCCCTGACTTCAAACTCTATTACAGAGCTACAGTGAAGAAAACAGTGTGGTACTGGCATGAAAACAGAGAAGTCGACCAATGGAATCGTATAGAAGACCCGAATTTTGACCCACAAACCTATGAACTCCTCATTTTTGATAAAGGAGCCAAAAGTATGCAATGGAAGAAAGAAAGCATCTTCAACAAATGGTGCTGGCATAACTGGATGTCAACCTGTAGAAGAATGAAAATAGACCCATATCTATCACCATGCACAAAACTCAAGTCCAAATGGATTAAAGACCTCAATATCAGTCACAACACATTGAACCTGATAGAAGAGAAAGTGGGAAGTACCCTACAGGAGATGGGCGCAGGAGATTGCTTCCTATGTGTAACCCCAACAGCACAGACATTAAGGGCAACATTGAATAAATGGGACCTACTAAAACTGAGAAGCTTCTGTAAGGCAAAGGACACTGTCACCAAGACAAAAAGGCAACCTACTGACTGTTCTTCACCAACCCCGCAACAGACAAAGGTCTGATCTCCAAAATATATAGAGAACTCAGGAAACTAGATTTGAAAATGCTAATTAACCCAATTAAAAAATGGGGAACTGAACTGAATAGAGAATTCTCAGCAGAGGAAGTTCTAATGGCCAAAAGACACTTAAGGTCATGCTCAACCTCCTTAGCGATCAAGGAAATGCAAATCAAAACAACTTTGAGATATCATCTTACACCTGTCAGAATGGCTAAAATAAAAAACTCCAATGATAGCCTTTGCTGGAGAGGCTGTGGAGGAAGGGGTACCCTCATCCATTGCTGGTGGGAATGCAATCTTGTGCAACCACTTTGGAAATCGGTGTTTCGGTTTCTCAGGAAATTCGGGATCAACCTACCCCTGGACCCAGCAATACCACTCTTGGGAATATACCCAAGAGATGCCCTATCATATGACAAGAGCATTTGTTCAACTATGTTCATAGCAGTATTATTTGTGATAGCCAGAACCTGGAAACAACGTTGATGCCCTTCAATGGAAGAATGGATGAAGAAAGTGTGGAATATATACACATTAGAGTACTACGCTGCGGTAAAAAACAATGACTTCGCGAATTTTGCATGCAAATGGATGGAAATAGAAAACACTATCCTGAGTGAGGTAACCCAGACCCAAAAAGATGAATATGGGATGTACTCACTCATAATTGGTTTCTAGCCATAAACTAGGGTCACGGAGTCTACAATTGGTGATCCCAAAGAAGCTAAGTAAGAAGGTGAACCAAAGGAAAAACATATAGTTGTCCTCTTGGCTATGGGAAGTAGACAAAATTGTAGGGGAGAAAATTGGGATCTTGGGGGTGGGGTGGGATGCGGGAAAGGGGAGATGGGGAGAGAAAAGTGAGAAGGGGAGGATGGGGGGAACTTGGGGAAACAGGATGATTGGGATAAAGGAAGGTTGGATAGGGGAGCACAGAAGCACAATTCTTAGTTAAGGGAGCCACCTTAGGGTTGGCTAGAGACTTGAACCTCGAGTGGCTCCCAGGAGCCCAAGGCGATGTCCCCAGTTAGTTCCTTGGGCAGCTGAGGATAGGGAACCTGAAATGACCCTATCCTATAGCCATACTGACGAATATCTTGCATATCACCATAGAACCTTCATCTTCTGATGGATGGAGATAGAGACAGAGACCCACACTGGAGCACTGGACTGAGCTCCCAAGGTCCCAATGAGGAGCAGAAGGAGGGAGAAGATGAGCAAGGAAGTCAGGACCACGAGGGGTGCACCCACCCACTGAGACAGTGGGGCTGATCTATTGGGAGCTCACCAAGGCCAGCTGGACTATGACTGAAAAAGCATGGGATAAAACCGGACTCTCTGAACACAGAGAGCAATGAGGGCTGATGAGAAGCCAAGGACAAAGGCACGGGGTTTTGATCCTACTTCATGTTCTGGCTTTGTGGGAGCCTAGCCAGTTTGGATGTTCACCTTCCTAGACATGGATGGAGTGGGAGGACCTTGGACTTTCTACAGGGCAGGGAACCCTGACTGCTCTTTGGACTGGAGAGGGAGGGGGAGAGGAGTGGGGGGAGGGTGAGAAGGGTGGGAGGATGGGGAGAAGGGTGGGAGGAGGGGGAGGGAAATGGGAGGCTGGGAGGAGGTGCAAACTTGTTTTTTTTCTCCTTTTCTCAATAAAAAATGGAAAAAAAATTTTAATATACTTCAACAAATGACTGCAAGATTAAATTAATAGGTAAATAGCTTTGCAC
The DNA here is from genome assembly GCF_018167655.1 of Microtus oregoni. Taxonomy (NCBI): domain Eukaryota; kingdom Metazoa; phylum Chordata; class Mammalia; order Rodentia; family Cricetidae; genus Microtus; species Microtus oregoni. The sequence goes on from NW_024543218.1 coordinate 5,764,378, forward strand.
CAACAAGTACCAATTAACTTGATCAAAACAATTAACCAAACCTTGTCATGGATCTTATAGTTCTTATTGTTTAATAATTTTTTCATCAGAAATAACACTCAACCCTATGTTTCATGGTTTCCTGTAATCTTTAACTTATTGCAATACAAAAGATTATTTTCTGTAAATGTATAGAAGGAGGTACTGAAGTATTTGCTAAAAGTGTTCACATGTGTAGTTAGAGAATAAATTGAAAAACTAGGAACTAGATAAATAGAAATTTAACTGACGGAAAATCCCAGTATATTAGTCGGGGTTCTCTAGAGTCACAGAACTTATGAACTAAGTCTTTCTCTCCATCTCTCTCTCATTCTCTCTTTCTCTGTCTTTCTCTCTGTCTATCAGCTCTGTGTGTGTTTATATATATGGATTAATTTGAATAACTTACAGATTTCAGTTCCACAATGGCTGACACTAAATGGAAAGTCTATGAATCTAGTAGTTTCACAGTCCCACAAGACTGGGTTTGCAAGCTGTATTATGTATATGCTGGAATCTCAGAGAAGTAGACTTCAATGACAATGAAGAAACACATATAGACGCAGGCCGCAGGCGCAGGGACCGGCAGCTACAGGCCACGGATACCAGCGGGGACAGGCACAGCAGCAGATGCAGGTGGCAGGGAACAGCATGCACCACCGAGAGCAGATCGCCCCACTACAATTAAATCAAAGAGGTAGGCCTTTTGTGCCAAGGTCCCAGGCAAAGGGGGAGCCTTGTCCTGTTCCTGAAGACCCTTCTGAGGGGTGAGAGGGATCTTGGCCCATGGCAGGAGCCAGGAAACAGAGCAAGGGCATTTTGTAAGAGGAGCCCCTGGCCAGCAGGGAAACATGATCCGGTATTAAAAGACCCATTAGATAACATTGACAAGAGGAGATGGGCAGGGGCCAAGGCAAGAATTCACCCAATAATCTTAAAAACAACATGAAAACACCAGAACCCAATGATCTTACAACAGAAGGACTTGAACACCCTAACACAGAAGAAGTGGAAAAAAATTGACTTTATGAAAGCAATAGAGTCCCTTAAACAGCATGTAAAAAATGCCCTTAGAGAAATGGATGGGAAGTATAACAAAAAGTTTAAAGAAATGAGTAAATACATATACGATACCCTGGGAAACCAAGAAAAACGTTCAAACAGGTAATGGAAACAGTTCAAGACTTGAAAATTGAAATGGAAGCAAGGAAGAAAACACAAACTGAGGAACAGCTGGATATGGAAAATCTAAGTCAACGAGCAGAGTCTACAGAAACAAGCATAATCAATAGAATACAAGAGATAGAGGAAGAATCTCAGATTCTGAGGACACCATAGAGAAAATAAATGCACAGATCAAAGAAAACAGCAAAGCCAACAAATTCTCATCACAAAACATTCAGGAAACATGGGGAACAATAAAAAGACCAAACCTAAGAATAATAGGAATAGAAGAAGGAGAAGAGTCACAGCTCAAAGGCCCAGAAAATATTTTTAACAAAATTATTGAAGAAAACTCTCCCAACATAAAGAAAGATATTCATTTAAATATTCAAGTAGCATACAGAACACCAAACAGACTGGATCAAAGAAAAACATCTACTCGCCATATAATAATCAAAACACAAAATATACAGGTTAAAGAAAGAATATTAAGAGCTGCAAAGGAAAAAGGCCAAGTAACTCATAAAGGTAAACCGATCAGACTTACACCTGACTTCTCTATGGAAACCATGAAAGCCAGAAGGTCCTGGATAGAGGTACTGCAGAAGCAAAGAGACCATGGATGCAAAACCAAACTACTAGACCCAGCCAAGCTATTGTTCACTATTAATGGAGAAAACAAGACATTCCAGGATAAGAACAAATTTAAACAATATGTAGCCACAAATCCAGCCCTACAGAAAGTAATAGAAGGAAAATCGCAACCCAAGGAATCCGACATTGCCAACACTGCATACAATAACTCAGGCATCTAGTGACCCTTCACCAGCACAACTCAAAGAAGGGAGACACACAAACTCTACTACCAAAAACAATAAGAATAACTGGACTAAACAACCTCTGGTCATTAATATCACTTAATATTAATGGTATCAATTCACCTATAAAAAGGCACAGGCTAAGAGATTGGATACGAAAACAGGATCCAACATTCTGCTGTTTGCAAGAAACACATCTCAACCACAAAGACAGGCATCTACTCAGAGTAAAGGGTTGGGAAAAGGTGTTTCAAGCAAATGGTCTTAAGAAAAAAGCAGGTGTGGCCATACTAATTTCAAACAAAACTGACTTCAAACTAAAATCAATCAGAAGAGATCAAGATGGACACTTTATACTCATAACAGGAACAATTCATCAGGATGACATCTCAATCCTGAATATCTACCCGCCCCCAATATAAAAGAACCCACTTATATAAAAGAAATATTACTAGAACACAAGGCAGACATCAAACCACACACACTAGTAGTAGGAGACTTCAACACACCTCTCTCTCCAATGGACAGGTCAATCAGACAGAAACCTAATAGAGAATTAAGAGAATAATTAGAAGTAATGAAGCAAATGGACTTAACAGAAATCTATAGAACACTCCAGTGAAATATGAAAGAATATACCTTCTTCTCTGCAGCTCATGGAACCTTCTAGAAAATAGCCACATACTCGGAAACAAAGGAAACCTCAACAGATACAAAAAAAAAAATCAGTGTGCACCTGTGTCTTATCAGATCACCACGGATTAAAGTTAGATGGGAACAAAAATGCTACCCCCAGAAAGCCGACAAACTCATAGAAACTGAACAGTCAACTACTGAACCACAGCTGGGTCAAGGAAGAAATTAAGAAAGAAATTAAAGTCTTCCTTGAATTTAATGAAAATAAAGAGACAACATACTCAAACCTATGAAACACGATGAAAGCAGTGCTGAGAGGAAAGTTCATAGCACTAAGTGCCCACTTAAAGAAAACAGAAAAAGCATACACTGGGGACTTAACAGCACACCTGAAAGCTCTAGAAAAAAAAAGAAGCAGACGCGCCCAGGAGGAGTAGAAGACTGTAAATATTATCAAACTGAGGGCTGAAATCAACTAAATAGAAACACAGAAAACAGTCCAAAGAATCAATGAAACAAAAAATTGGTACTTGGAGAAAATCAACAAGATCAACAAACCCCTCTTCAAACTAATTAAACAACGAAGAGAGAACACGCAAATAAATAAGATCAGAAATGAAAAGGGGGACTTACCGCAGACACAGAGGAAATTCAGAGAATCATTAGATCTTACTACAAAAGCCTGTATGCCACAAAACTGGAAAATGCAAAAGAAATGGACATTTTTTAGATAATTACCATATATCAAAGCTAAACCAAGACCAGGTCAATGATCTAAATAGACCTGTTAGTCGCAAAGAACTAGAAACTGTTATCAAAAATCTACCTTCCAAAAAAAGCCCAGGACCAGATGGTTTCGATGGAGAATTCTACCAGAACTTCCAAGAAGAATTAATACCTATACTCCTTAATGTATTTCACAATATAGAAACAGAAGAGTCATTGCCAAATTCCTTTTATGAAACTACAGTTACCCTGATACCAAAACCACACAAAGACCCAAACAAGAAAGAGAATTACAGGCCTATCTCACTCATGAATATCGACGCAAAAATTCTCAATAAAATACTGGCAAACCGAATCCAAGAACACATTAAAAAAATTATACATTATGATCAAGTAGGCTTCATCCCAGGGATGCAGGGCTGGTTCAACACACGAAAATCTATCAATGTAATCGACCATATAAATAAACTGAAAGAAAAAACCATATGATCATTTCATTAGATGCTGAAAAAGCATTTGACAAAATTCAACACCCTTTTATGATAAAGGTCTTGGAGAGATTAGGGATACAAGGGTCATACCTAAATATAATAAAAGCTATTTACAGCAAGCCGACAGCTAAATTAAATTAAACGGAGAAAACTCAAAGCCATCCCACTAAAATCTGGAACACGACAAGGTTGTCCACTCTCTCCATACGTCTTCAATATAGTGCTTGAAGTTCTAGCAATAGCAATAAGACAACAAAAGGGGATTCGAATTGGAAAGGAAGAAGTGAAACTTTTGTTCTTTGCAGATGATATGATAGTATACATAAGTGACCCCAAAAACTCTACCAAAGAACTCCTACAGGTGATAAACACCTTTAGTAATGTGGCAGGATACAAGATCAACTCCAAAAAAATCAGTTGCCTTCCTATACACTAAGGATAAGGAAACAGAGAGGAAAATCAGAGAAGCATCACATTTCACAATAGCCACAAATAGCATAAAATATCTTGGGGTAACTCTGACCAAGAAAGTGAAAGATCTATTTGACAAGAACTTTAAGTCTTTGAAGAAAGAAATTGAAGAGTACACTAGAAAATGGAAGGATCTCCCTTGCTCTTGGATTGGGAGGATCAACATAGTAAAAATGGCAATTCTTCCAAAAGCAATCTATAGATTTAATGCTATCCCCATCAAAATTCTTCACAGATCTGGAGAAGACAATAATCAACTTTATATGGAAAAACAAAAAACCCAGGATAGCTAAAACAATCTTATACAATAAAGGATTGTCTGGAGGCATTACCATCCCTGACTTCAAACTCTATTACAGAGCTACAGTATTGAAAACAGCTTGGTATTGGCATAAAAACAGAGAAGTCGACCAATGGAATCAAATAGAAGACCCTGACTTTAACCCACAAATCTATGAACACCTGATTTTCGATAAAGGAGCTAAAAGTATACAATGGAAAAGGGGGAGCATCTTCAAAAAATTGTGCTCGCAAAACTGGTGTCAATCTGTATAACAATAAAAATAGATCCATATCTATCACCATGCACAAAACTCAAGTCCAAATGGATTAAAGACCTCAATATCAGTCCGCACACACTGAACCTGATAGAAGAGAAAGTTGGAAGTACTATACAACACATGGGCACAGGAGACCACTTCCTACGTATATCCGCAGCAGCACAGACATTAAGGGCCTCATTGAATAAATGGGACCCCCTGAAACTGAGAAGATTCTGTAAAGCAAAAGACATGGCCACTAAGACAAAAAGCCAACCCACTGACTGGGAGAAGATCTTCACCAATCCCGCGACTGACAAAGGTCTGATCTCCAAAATATATAAAGAACTCAAGAAACTAGACCGTAAAAGGCTAATCAACCCAATTATAAAATGCGGCACTGAGCTGAACAGAGAATTCTCAACAGAAGAGGTTCAAATGGCCAAAAGACAGTTAAGGTCATGCTCAACCTCCTTAGCGATCAGGGAAATGCAAATCAAGACAACGTTAAGATACCATCTTACACCTGTCAGAATGGCTAAAATAAAAAACACCAATGATAGCCTTTGCTGGAGAGGTTGTGGAGGAAGGGGTACCCTCATCCATTGCTGGTGGGAATGCAAACTTGTACAAGCACTTTGGAAAGCAGTGTGGCGGTTTCTCAGGAAATTCGGGATCAACCTACCCCTGGATCCAGCAAGACCACTCTTGGGAATATACCCAAGAGAGGCCTTATCATACAACAAAAGTATATGCTCTACTATGTTCATAGCACCATTGTTTGTAATAGCCAGAACCTGGAAACAACCTAGATGCCCTTCAATTGAAGAATGGATGAAGAAACTATGGAATATATACATATTAGAGTACCACTCAGCAGTAAAAAACAAAGACTTCTTGAATTTTGCATGCAAATGGATGGAAATAGAAAACACTATCCTGAGTGTGGTAAGCCAGACTCAAAAAGAGGATCATGGGATGTACTCACTCATATTTGGTTTCTAGCCATAAATAAAGAACATTGAGCCTATAATTAGTGATCCTAGAGAAGCTAAATAAGAAGCAAAACCCAAAGAAAAACATATAGGCATCCTCCTGAATATTAACCTTCATCAGGCGATGTAGGAGACAGAGACAGAGACCCAATTTGGAGCACCGGACAGAAATCTCAATGTCCAAATCAGGAGCAGAAGGAGAGGGAGCACGAGCAAGGAACTCAGGACTGTGAGGGGTGCACCCACACACTGAGACAATGAGGATGTTCTATCGGGAACTCACCAAGGCCAGCTGGCCTGGGTCTGAAAAAAGCATGGGATAAAACCGGACTTGCTGAACATAGCAGACAATGAGGACTACTGAGAACTCAAGAACAATGGCAATGGGTTTTTGATCCTACTCCACGTACTTTCTTTGGGGGAGCCTAGGCAGTTAGGATGCTCACCTTACTTGACCGGGATGGAGGTGGATGGTCCTTGGACTTCCCACAGTGCAGGGAACCCTGATTGCTCTTTGGGCTGAGGAGGGAGGGGGACTTGATTGGGAGAGGGGGAGGGAAATGGGAGGCGGTGGTGGATAAGAGACAGAAATCTTTAATAAATAAATAAATAATTTTTATTAAAAAAAGAAGAAACACATATGTTGACAAGGTGAGGGAAAGTAGAGAGAGAAATGACAGCCCACCTTTATTTTTCCTTGACCTTACAGCAGACGTTATGACCCAGATTAAAGTGTGTCTTCTAGCCTCAAGCTCTAATTTAAAGATATGTGTGATCCATGCTCATTAGTTAGATCAAAGTCATATTGTCTTCTTGCCTTGTGGATCAGAAAACAACTGTGCCCTCCATTTCTGAATTACAGTTCATTCCAGATGTAGTAAATATGACAACCAAGAACAGCTATCACAATGCATCCCTTGTCAACTTGGCATATAATCATATCAACTTATTAATTTCCAAATGGAAAGCAATAACCAGGTTGTAATTATGTCTAAACATAATGTAAGTATACCAAATACAATTCCAAATGGATTATATGTTTAAAATATAGACAATGTCCCCTGGACGACCTCTTTCTAGTGTTTCAAACTTACTTCTGATAACCACTGATATTCTCTTAATTGATGTTGCAGCATGTGATAAGGAATTGAAATAATATAAAAATAGCAGTATAAATAAATTGAATGAACGCACTCATGTCAGTAAAGTTCTCATTTCTGCAACGGTCACATGGCCTTGGATGGTATTTAGAACAGTCATTTTCTACTGCACATTCTGCATTTCTTTCACCCTCTTCAAGCACATCACATGGTTTTGGGTCTTTTTCTAGAGAAGTGACTCATACCTTCATTTCTGATAGGTATGTGACTTTGTCATCCTTCCTGGATACGACTGTTGTAGTTTCCCACTAACTTTGATACCAAGGCACAATACCACAAACAGATGTCCTAAAAGATCTCCTGCACTCCAGACATAATCCTTCTTACCTCCATTGTGCAGAGATAACCTAATTTCCTTATGGTAATTTGGATCTATCACCCTGCTTAAGTTGTTATTCCCTTCTTTGTCTGTGGACTAAAGGACATTCAAAGCACAAATTACCAGAGGGAAATCTGCTTTTAAAGTTCAATAGAATATTTGCTGTGTCTCTTGACATAAGCCCTTCTCTTTTGGAACCAAAACCTTCAGGCCATCAGAATTTATGGTGGCAGAAATAGGAAGCACAAACTTTCCTAGATGGACACTGGTCATAATAGTGAGTAGAAATATTCTCCTTTCAGCCCTAGATTCCTGGGCCAATGGATCCTGGCTACAGGAGACACTATATATATATATATATATATATATATATATATATATATATATATATATATATTGTGCTGATTCAGAGCACATAGGACTTTCTGGAGAAAATTGTTACAGCTCTAAATATGCTGAAACTTAATTGGTGCTGTTATTGTTTTTCAAATAAACAAAGTCCATTCAACCTTTCTATCAGTCCACCTTCTTCAGGATGCTTCAGAACATGGTAATAGCAGAGGATTCTATGTTTATAGGACCACTCTGGGCTTCTCTGGCTGGGAAGTGAGTTCCCTAATCAGAAGCAATACTGTGTGGAAGACAATGCTCATGGAAAGACATTTTTTAAATACTTTGATCATGGTTTTATAGAAGCAGTACATGTAGGAAAGGCAAATTCATAACCAAAAAAGTATCCATTCCAATAAGGACAAAAACTTGTTGCTGAGGGGCAATTGTCTTCTACTCTATAAAGTTTTGTTGCTAGTATTGCTTTAATAGAATGCTTATTGTCCAGTAATCAGGCAGGAAGTATAGGCGGGGCAACCAGAACAGGAGAGTTTTGGGAAGAGAAAAGGCTGAATCTGCAGTCTCACCCAGACTAAAAGGAAACAAGATGAGAAAGCCTCACTGATAAAAGGTACCAATCCATGTGGTTAAAACAGCAATGTTTATCTGTTAATGTATGATGCAAGAGTTCATAAGAAGACTGAGCTAACCCCTGCCTTTGGCATTGTGAACACTATATTGTCCCAATTTCCCATTGGTACGTTTCTTGTATGTTATTCAGTCTCTCTGTCTCTCTGTCTCTGTCTCTCTGTCTCTCTGTCTCTCTCTCTGTCTCTCTCTCTCTCTCTCTCTCTCTCTCTGTGTGTGTGTGTGTGTGTGTGTTTGAAAACCACAGTGATCTTCCTGTCTTTCTTCTGTTGCATGAAAGCAGCAATGTTCTTCTCCCTAACAGCTTGATCAGAGTGAAAGAAACTTTGTTCTGAGGTTAAGAGAGATCATCATAATTATTCATCTATGAGCACAGTATACAGTGCTGTTAGGCAACTTTATCTTCAAGTTTTCTTGTTTTGTGTTCTCTATCTTTTGTGTCTGTGAGAATTATTGTGTTGCTACAGTTACCTTTTAGATCAAACATCAAGGTTGACAATTGAATTTTCACATTGTCATTTACTGAATTTTCAACTAAGACCTTATTGTAGAATATGAACATGCCAGAGACATTTCTTTCCACCATTTTCATAATTTATATATGTTCTGGCAATACTGAGGTAAGAATGTCCCTAAATGTCTCTGCTTTTACATTGTGATCATGTTCAGAACTTGATCTGTTAACTGAGCATGGTTAAGAAGAGGAAGAATATTATGTGAGCATGTTCAGACTCCCTAAGTAAAATCTCCATGCTTCCTTTGTTAGGAAAATGACTGCTTTGGAAAAAACTCCTATGCTTTCTATGCCTCCTGCAGGGACATTGTGAAAATGTCTGCTACTGCAGACAGGCACAAGTGCTATTGAAATGCCTATCTTGGCAGATCTAGAAAATACCTTTGATGGGGGCAGAAAAGAATGGCCAGAAACCCCTGTGCTGTCACTTTAAGCACACGATAGCCATTTGGGAGGTGTTCTTCCCACTCAGGCCTCAGTAACCAATCAGGCCCTCCAGTTGACCTGCCAGTCAGAAGTGGTGCAGGGCTCTTCCTGTGACCCACCTCCATGTTAGGCTTTCCAGAGGAGCTGGCGCCATTGGTTGCCTGTGCTGTGGTGCATTTGCTGCTATGCGGAGATGATGAACTGAGAGCTTTGGAGAGCTGGGGACCAACAATATGGTGAGCGAGGGAATGCAGGCTCCAGATGGCGAGGAGCAGAGGGTGAGGTGTGGGAGACAGTGTGGTGCATTCTCCCTGGATCTGTGTGGGAACCTGCCATGAGAATCCCTGTGTTGTGAAGTCCCGTGCGGTCCTTGCTAATTAGTGGACCTGCAGGCAGGCCTCTGAATAACTCTGTGGGCTTAGTATGTTTAGAGAGTTGGGAGCAGGGAGCTGTGTATACATCTTTTGAGTCAATTTCTGCAGGCTTAATACATTCATGGAAACAAGTGGACAAACTCAGAGAGGCCTAGTTTCTCCAGTATCTTCCTGACATTCAGTACTTTTCATTTAACCTTCACATATAGTCATGATTAATTTTAAATTTCTGGAGGTTATCAAAGGCTTCTCATGTTTTGGGTAGCATTCCATTGTTCTGCTGTAATGTGGAAGAGTAGAATTGGTGATATATAGAGTATTTACCAATGCTTAGGAAATAGGTAAGTCTCACAAAGTAGAATTTAGCCGAGGGACAGCTGTGTCTAAAACACCCAAAATTTAAGTATATGTTAATCAGTACTGGTAGAGATTAGGATGCTTGGGTATGCATTGTTCACCAGTATTTTGCAGATATTTGTCTCCAAACCATTACAAAGAAGCCATCACTGATTTAAAACCAGCCTATCTGCACATCAAAAGAGGCCTCTAACAAGCTGCTCAAGGAGCCATTACAGGGTCACAAACAACCTTAAGGCCTGGTATGCCTTAAAGTTCTTGTGTTCTTTTTGAGAAAATCATAGTTTTGCCAGATGGGAAATAGGAGATCAGGTGACAAATATTTTTAAAGTAAAATAGAGTTGTGGTAAGAACTGATGTGATCAATTGAAGCTTTCATTTAGGATCTCAGGCAGGGAGAAAGAACATTCTTGGGAGCATTCCCTAAGGGGCCAATGTATTGATAATAAAACACAGCTCCTTCTCTAAAAGCAGAAATATGTTTGAAAGAGCTGTAATGGTGGGGGGGTGGGCTAAATCTTCCCACCATATTGAGCTATGGTTGTCAGCCTTAGGCCACTCTGCACTTAGTAAAGTTCTTGAGATACCCCATGTTCCACATGTCTAGAATTGTTTGACTAGCTTCCTCCTAAATTTGTGTAATTGTTTCTACTGACTTCTGGTAATTCTCCCATTTCCTTCCATTTCCCGTCTGGAAGTATACAAGATACAGGATGCTTTTCTTCTCTCTCTATTTTTCATTTTTGTTTTTTGAACAAAGTTTCTCTGTAGGACTGACCTCACTATCTTAGACTGTCCTGACTATTCAAGAACTCACTCTGTAGATCAGGCTTACTTCAAACTCACAGAGATTACTCTGCTTTGCCTCCTGGGTCTTGGGATTAAAGGCCAGCACTGCCTGGTGAGAGGCTATTTTACTTAAGAAGCTTAGAAAGCATAGGACATATCTTCTATAAGAAAATCTTACCCTAGCTTCTATCCTTTTTACAATTTACTTCTCCTGTCTTTCTCATCCCATGTGACCTTCACGGCAGGACCCTGTCATTGAAGAATGCCCTGCTGTTTCAGGTCACCCTTGTACTTAAGAAATCATTCTGAGATTATCTTTGATGTGTAACTTTCCCATCTGCCTAACTGTCTAGTCTGGCAAGTTGTCTGTTTTTATTTCAGTTCTTCAAAGTGTAACCTGGAGCCTGAACCTAAAGGACATTTAGCAATAATGGCATATGTGGAACTCAAAATCTATCTTAGCTGGCTCCTCTTTGAGCATTAGCCAGAGATGGATGCATGCCATCATTAAACAGATTTTTCTTTATTAATTTCCTGAGTGAAGTGGTTTCTCAATAGGAAGGCATATCAGTTTTAGAACAGCTGCATTTCCATCTTGTTAGAAAAATTGTTTCTGAGACAACTTCTGTTGTATTGACTTAGATGGCCTTGGTCTGTTGCTGTGCAGGGCAATGACCTTGCTGTCCTCCATATTATACTTTAAAAATTCTTAAATATTAAGATGTTACCACCTCACACCTTTAAAATTATGCATTTGAGTTATGTAGTTGACTATCCAATGGAAAAGGATTTGCATATGGAGCATTCCTTCTGTCTTCACACCAGAATAGGAAGAATATTGTGTGCACTGCAAAGGACATAGCATAGGCAATCAGCTGTTGGAGCCACCATTATGAAAAAAGGGCCCAACTGTGGTAGGGGAAGTGATTTTGTAATTTCCCAGTATGTTTTATTTTAATTAATGCCATGTTAATGAATACAGAGCAGATGGTGAGTGGTGAACACTTTGGGAAGGTTATTGTGAGCCAATAAACATTGAATTTGCAATTAAGAAACAATCCTATGGAGATATGAATGATCTTGCTTGACACAGGTGTGTCTGCTCAGAGATTTGGGAAATAGGCCATTGACTGTAACTCTACTTGTTAGGTTTTAGATCTCAGCAGCCAACATATTCTTATGGGCAAGATCAATCTATTTCTTATTTGTGATGTCCTCTCTCTTAGGGAAAGGCCTACTATAGCAAAGTTTCATTTAATCTTAAAAGTGTAGTAATTCTTATCACTTTAGAAATCACTTACTGGAATCATTTTCAAATATTTAATTTAAGTGTATTGCTGCTCTTATCTCTATTTGCTTCTGTTCTCCAATGTTTCTAAGTCATTACTAGTTTCATTTCATATGTCTCAAGTGATGTTGATTATTGATTTCTGTGTAGAGCAATGTTTCCTATAGTTTAGGCTTGCCTCTTGCTACGTAACTGAGAATCCTGCCTCTGCTGCCCAGTGCTGGGAAAACAAACTTGCAACTTCTTCCAGGTTTGGCCTTGGCTAGCAATGAGAAAGAAAAATAGAACAGTTAATGAGTGTCTGCTGATCTTTCTGGATTTTATTGGGGACTAAGAAGAGGGACCTGTGCAAGGATTGAGCTCATTGACCAACTGTGAAGCTGTGGAGACACAGTGCAGAAAGGGAGAGGATGGATGGAGGGCGAGAGCTTTCCTCCTTCAACAGTAGTTGAGATTGCCTATGTGGAATCAGCAGTCCATTGTAGATGCGGTATGATTATTCTGATTGACCATTGTTTGCCATGCACAGACCATGGCAGTCAAGAATCTGGGTAAGTTACAGACCTTATTTTAAAACCTCAATGCAATATTTAATATAGTTCATCCAAAATAGAAGATCTGGGTAAAATGTTTTGGTCCTGCTGAACAAAACTGTTACTTTTTTGGATTAATATGTTCATCTTTAGAGAACATATATAAGGCATCTTTAATGTTCTCTAATACATATTCCTAGTCTTTGGAGCACATGGCCATAAAGTTTGTTTCAACTTTTCAAAATGATTTTTGAGATTAAACCTGTATCATATTCACATTGTCTTTGCTCCCTCCAAGCCCTAACATGACCCCAATTGTTTTCTAATTCATGGTCTGTTTTTCATTAACAACAGTTACATAGTAACAACAGTTACACAGAATAGTAGTTACTTTATGACTGTGACCTGTGTTTGTCTGCAGGATTTCCCATCTCTGAGACAATGGGATGGCTGCACTGGGAAGTGAGTGTGCAATGGAATGTGCACACAAAGGACCCTGTGCTTTGGATGAGGAAGAGGATGTGCTCTAGGAGAGTGGAATAATGTGTGCTAAAATACAAAGTGAACTAGGGAACTGTCCGCTGGGCTGTGAGGGCAGAACTGAAAAAACTGTGCTGTCTGAGTCACTTAATCTCTAGTCATCCTGTATGTGAGCTGCTAATATCCTGAGGCCAAGTTAGGTGACCCTAGCCAATTAGGGATTCTGGGAAGGGTTAGCAATCAGGAGTACTAGTGGAAGGTTTGTGGGTTCTTTCCATGTTTCTCTTCTGTCTCTGATTTAGGAAGACTAAAAGCTATACCATGTTGAGTGGAAGGTGTTCAGAGCAGGTCTGTTGAACTGTCATTTCTGCTGTGACTTGGAGGGACTATGAACAGACTGTAGTCATGTTGGTCCATGTGGTTCATGTTGGCAGGGGCCCTTGTTCTCTGAGCCTCCTTTTGTAGAGATTTACAGGGTAAAGGGAGACTCTGGAGCCCTGGAAATGAAGAATATGATGCAGGTTGTATCATTCTCCAGAGTATCCACATAGGCACTGCTTTTGTTGTGCGGTGGGAAGTGAGATTAGAAAACTGAATGTCTAGATTCCAGAAGTATTGAATATCTAATTCTAATTTTAGGTTTGTGTTATAAAGGTTTTAAATATTTTGGTACCTGGTAGGAAAATGATGATATTAAACTTTTTACAGCAATACATGTTTTGAAGACTTTTAACATGATGTTGCTTTTAGCCACAATGATGTAATACAGTGAAGCTTAATTCCAGAAGACAAAAGGAATTTCTGATGTGCAGACTTCTCAGGTGTACATTGTGTTAGACAGGTAGATAGGGCATAACCCACAACTCTTGAAATATTCCATGTAGCAGGAATCCATTTTAAATCATTTTATGCTTGTTTGGGGATTGGTCATCAGTGGGGCTGCATTTCCCAGAACCCAGAAAAAAAGCATGATGGGCAGGAGAGCCATTGAAAGAAATCTCCTCCATTTGAAAGACAGCATCTCAGCATCTATATCATGAGGCTTCTTTTTTTTTTTTTTTTTGAAGACATCAGTAACTTAGGGAGTCAGAAATAGCAGTTTAAGCATCACTTTGAAAAAACTTTTTGAAAGTTGTGAAGTTTGTAATTATTTAATTTCTGTTCACTTATTATCAAAGGCAGCTGGGTAACATTGGTCAAGTTCACATTTTTCCTTACCTAAGTTTTCTTTGGTCTTTTGATTTAAACTTGACAATATTTCACTGCTTTTGTTTTTGTTCCTCTCCAACTCATTATTCTTTCACAAATTTTATACACATTCTTGATTGGTGTGCATTTGTGGAAAATACAGGAGTCATATTATATGAATCTGCTTTTTTTCTATAATGTATGACTGTAATTTATTATTCATTTTCTTTAAAATGGTAGACCTTCACAAATTTTATTCAGAAAGTCTCTTATGTGATCAGTTTCTTTTTTTTTTTTTTTGATCAGTTTCTTAAGATTTGTTTTTTGGTACAGTTTCTCTGGAGAGACTTAATTTTTTTTATCTTAGATGCCTGCCTCTTTCCACTTACTGGCATATCTGTGTGTTCTAGTTGTTGCTATCTTCATATTTGACTCTTTGCTACTAAAGTGTTGGTATGATCAATACATAATCCCCTTGAGCATTCTTTGTGTTTCCACTGTGAATGTAGCTTTGTATTCAGCTTTCCTGTTGTAAATTATTGGACAAACTTATTGGATTTCATTCATTTAATTGTGGAAATTTACCAGACACAAAATCTTAATTTTGGTGCATCATCTTCCTAAAAATCATTTCTTTACTTCTTTATTTATTTATTATTTGTTTTTAATCAATCTTATATAGACTTGATTTATTGGATTAAAGGTTTTATGTGTCTTGGCAAGCGGGTCAGCACATATTCTTTTTGTGTGTGACCTGAGTTCAGATAGTTACACTCAAGGTGGGAGGATAATAAATCTCTACTATTCCCAATCCAGCAGATCTGACAACCTCCTTTTTTGTATGTCACCTGTGTACATATGCAAGACATTCTCTCTCATACACAAATATACACAAGAAATAGCAGTAACCTTGGTTTCAAAGGTTCTTGTGTCTTCAAGTCAGAGCAAAGAAAGTTGCTTTACATGTACCCTGATTCTTCAAAAATCTGTTCTTTTGAAATTTCTTTTATAAAGTTTTTATTTTCTCACTGCGATGCAGAGTTAGATTCAATCACCAATAGTAGGTAACAAAATGTTATCTAAGTTATCCCAAGACACATTAATTTTTTATCATAAGAGAATTAAATGTTTTAGTAATCAAAACTATTTTCTACAAAGTAAAAACATCAGAAGACTTCAAGTGAATCCTGTGACATTTTTAGAACAGCCCTTCTCACCCGAGCCATTTTCTATCATTGCTAAAGGAGAGAACTGGAGTGTATAGCATGCCAGTGATTTCTTGGAGTTTGATTTTTATGAGTATCTTGTAGTTATTGTTTAATGGACCATAATATATATTTGTAGATCTGTGTTTGTATCTTGTTCTATAATGGTGCCATCTATATTTTTGATTTTTTGAACTGTAAACTTATTCCATCATTCAATTTATTGAAAATTATAGACCTTCACCAATTTGTATTCAGAATATTGCTTATGCTATTTGATCCTTAATTGTTCATTTATAATAGTTTCTGGAATAAACAGTTTTAGTTTTCTCTTATTGATCTTAGATGCTTGCCCCTTTCCATTTCCTGGCATGTCTGTGCTTTCTAGTTGTTGCTATCTCCATGTTTGAGTCTTTGCTGCTTAGCTCATTGACAAGACTTTGGTTCTCTAAAACCTTCTCATATATTATTGTGTCTGTGTGCTTATTAGCCTCAGCTGCCAACATGACAAAGCCAAGATTCCTGTGAGGGCACATCAATTAACCATGTGCTTAGATCAGAATGTGCTTAGATCTCTGTCTGAAAGACATTGTGTTGATTGATGATTGATGTTGGAAGATCTTCCACTGAGTTGGCAGTGTCTTTAAGCAAGTGGGCCTGAGCTGATTAAGAGAGCTAGCTGAGCACAAGACAGTGACAAGGCAAAAGAGAAAACTGGGCAACAATGGTTCTGCATGGTTTTGTTTTGTTTTGTTTTGTTTTGTTTTTCGAGACAGGGTTTCTCTGTGGCTTTGGAGCCTGTCCTGGAACTCGCTCTGTAGACCAGGCTGGTCTCGAACTCACAGAGATCCGCCTGCCTCTGCCTCCCGAGTGCTGGGATTAAAGGCGTGCGCCACCATCGCCCGGCGTTTTTTCTTTTTTTTTTTTTTTAATTTTTTTTTTTTATTGAGAAAAGGAGAAAAAAAACATAAACAAAAAACAAGTTTCCACCTCCTCCCAGCCTCCCATTTCCCTCCCCCTCCTCCCACCCTTCTCCCCCTCCTCCCACCCTTCTCCCCCTCCCCCCACTCCTCTCCCCCTCCCACTCCAGACCACAGAGCAGTCCGTGTTCCCTGCCCTGTGGTAAGTCCTAGGTCCTCCCCCCTCCGTCCATATCTAGGAAGGTGAACATCCAAACTGGCTAGGGTCCCACAAAGCCAGCACATTAAGTAGGATCAAAACTCCGTGCCATTGTCCTTGGCGTCTCATCAGCCCTCATTGTTCGCCATGTTCAGAGAGTCCGGTTTTATCCCATGCTTTTTCGGTCACAGTCCAGCTGGCCTTGGTGAGCTCTCAGTAGATCAGCTCCACTGTCTCAGTGGGTGGGTGCACCCCTCGTGGTCCTGACTTCTTTGCTCATCTTCTCCCTCCATCTGCTCCTCATTGGGACCTTGGGAGCTCAGTCCAGTGCTCCAGTGTGGGTCTCTGTCTCTATCTCTATCCATCACCAGATGAAGGTTCTATGATGATATGCAAGAACCTAAAGAAGCTAAGTAAGAAGGTGAACCCAAGGAAAAACATATAGTTATCCTCTTGGCTAAGGGAAGTAGACCAAATTGCCGGGGAGAAAATTGGGATCTTGGGGGTGGGGTGGGATGGGGGTAAGGGGTGATGGGGAGAGAAAAGGTAGAAGGGAAGGAGGGGGGACTTGGGGAAACAGGAGGATTGGGATAAAGGAAGGGTGGATAGGGGAGCACGGAACCACAATTCTTAGTTAAGGGAGCCACTTTAGGGTGGGCAAGAGACTTGACCCTAGAGGGGCTCCCAAGTGCCCAAGATGAGGTTCCCAGTTAGTTCCTTGGGCAGCTGAGGATAGGGAACCTGAAATGACCCTATCCTAGAGCAATACTGATGGTTCTGCATGTTTTGCCTTTAGTGATTAACTTGAGTTTCAATCCTAAGCTCCCACAGTCATGGACTCTAACTTAGGGGTAACAACCAAATAAACCTGTTCATGTCCAGAGGTCCTTTTAGTTAGATAATTTAATCACAGCAACAGAGATGAAAGTAGGAACAAAAAATGGTGCCTCAAAATTGATTTTGTTGCTGCAATGGACTTGGAAATATGGACTTTGGAAGAATTTTGAAGATATCAAGACTTTAGATGGCAAAAATCCAAAAGTCAAAAAAGGCTTGACAGAGCATAATTGACTATTCTTGTAGGACCTGAAAGCCTGGAATGTTGACAGTACTGGCAGGCAATGGAGGTCAAGGTCATAGGATTTTAGTGGGCAAAATGCCCTACAGGGAAACACGGAGTTGATTTGGCCTATCCCTCCTGAGAGATCTGCGTCTCAGGGATTTCAGGTTAAGTCAATGGCTACTGGGGCACAGTGTGACTTCCAGTTCCTGACAGATTGATGGACTCACTCAGGCAAAGGCATTCAGGCTAATTTGTGTTTCTCTTTATAATCCCTTAGCTTGGAAGCTTTACAGGGCAATTGGTCTGAGACAATGAATTTGTATTCCCTGTATAGCTTACAATCTTCATGGCATGCGGGGAACTACAACTGTATTGAGCCCAGCAATTGCAAATAACTTCTGATTCTGATAAATATATAACAATTCGGATTGCTCTCATTAAGCTTTCATAGCCTCATCTAGCTCTGGTCCCCCCAGCCCAAGCCTGGCCTCATTCCTTGTGGCTTTATTAGGTGACATTGGTCTGGTAAGTAAGTACAGGTGCTTAGAAGACTTTATAAAAAATTTTCCTAGAGATTATTTTTGTGATCCTTTGGCCCCAAATTTTTCTTAATATTTCCATGTGTGAAGAAGGTTGTTGAGGCAGAATTAAAAAGTAATGGACTGATATCTCAGAATAAATATTATTTCTGTTGGTTAGTTATTACTACTTCCCTCCTACCACATGGACACTTGCTCGACTCTGTTCATAATAGCCAGAAACTGCTGTGTATGTGAGAGATGGTGTTGATTGATGATTGATGTAGGAAACCTCTAAGAAGGTGGACCTGTCCTGGCATATGGAGCATTCTGAGCATGAGGTACTGACTAGGCAAGAGAGAAAGCCTGTAAACAGTCTTTGCAAATGAGTTTTGCCTTCAATTGTTAGCTTGCAGTTTTTCCTACATTTCCAAAATGATTGAGTTTGATTTGACACAATCAATGAAATAATCCCATTTATTGCTGGAGATGCTTTCAGTTTGAGGATTTAATCACAATAGCATAAAAGCAGGCAGCATAAACAATTACAACACAAAAGTTGATTTTGTTTGTCAGTAGAATATAGGAATGATGACTTTTGCAAGAATGTGGAATATATGAAGATTTTTATGCAACAAAAAATAATAACTGAAACAAAATTAATTGTTCTTGTAGGACCAGGAAAATTAAAATATAGTGGCAGAAAGTGGGTATTGAGATCATAGGATTTCAGTTGAAAATAAACTTGATAAAAAGTCTTTTGTCTGATTTTTTTTTTTCAAGACAGGGTACTACTGTCCTGGCACTAGCTCTTGTAGACCAGGCTGGCCTCAAACTCAGAGGGTTTCACCTGCCTCTGCATCCCCAGTGCTGGGATTAAAGGTGTGTGTCACCAACATCCAGACTTTTGTGTGATATTTTGGCTCCAAAAGTTTTCTTATTCTGCCTGTGCTCTAGAAATTTAGTAATGCCTAATTAAAAAGTAATGGGCTAATGTCTTTAATGGTATATTGAAGCTGTTCAATGGTTATCACTGATGACTCATTTAGGTGTACAGTAAAAAATCCAAGTAGGGCAGAAATAAATGAAAATAAAAAGGTAGTTTCAAAGGGCATTTTGTGTTAAAACAGGCAGGAATTTTCAAAGAGTTTATTATCATTACAGAAAAGCCATTACTGTGCATTGGAAGCTTATCAAGGTGCCCTAAGGGTGAGACTCCAGACACATAAACCTTCAATTTAAGAAAGGTTGAGCTTCCTAGTGTCAGGAAGCTACTTCATTCAAAACCTTCTACGGTCTAAGCTCATTAGTGTCTTTTGCAATTAAGAAATCCAACTTCTCAGCATCACCAGTGATGTGTTGGTCTTGGGAACATGAAAGAATCAAAATTTAAGATCATGGCTTTTTAGTTTATGGTTACAGTTTACCACTGTTGCACGCCTCTGTGTTTGGCAGAGTTGGAAGCCCAATGAGGAGATAATGAGAGTTCATTGCCTGAAGCTGTGGGGATTGAAGCTGGGTGTGGTCTTGTTGGTTCTTTGACTCTCCTGTTCCTTTAGGCCCTGCTGAAAAACCCCCAGTGTGGGGAGACTCTCACTCAAGTGATAGCATGACCCCCCCAGTAACTCACGAGAGACCATCCTTGCTGCAATCACACAAGGTTTTAATCGGTGAGACGGGAACCAGTACACTGGGGCCAAGACTCATAAACCCAAGCAGGGGAAGAGTTCGACCCAGAGTGACCTGGAAAAGGGGTTTTTATAGGAAGTAACCACAACCCAATAATCCGAAAGGGGCAGGGAGGGTGTCACAGAAAATCACAAGGGGGCGACTCCCTGCCTCTCAAAATCATTCAAGGTCATAATCAGCTAGTTCCTGAAACACTTTATTCCAAAAATACCAATGATAATCACAAAGGGAAACTCCCTGTTTCTCAAGATAATTCTCAAGATTACATTCTAGCTTTATCTTCAGCTAGTTCACGAAACACAGTCGCTGAACAGGCTAATCCTAGATTTGATTCTTCTCTTCTTGCTTGGATTTTTGGCTATTTTCTTCGTGCTGGGAGGAGGGAGAACCTGGATTTATCTAGAGCTTTCTTTGGGGATACCTGGATTTATCCAGGTCTTTCACTACCACCCAGTTCTCAATTAAATTTCACACATGGAGGCTTATCTTTTTTTCTTATAAATGTTTGACTTTGGTTTCTTTCAACACAGGTTTTTTTTTTTTGTGTGTGTGTGGGGGGGGGAAATATCTCTATCTACCATTTATTTTTCCATGGACCTAGCCCAGCTCTTTTTTTTTTTTTTAGTTTATTATTTTTTTTAGTTGTTGAAAAAAAATTTCCGCCTCCTCCCCATTTCCCATTTCCCTCCCCCTCCTCCCACACATCGCCCCCTCCCCCCACACCCCTCATCCTCTCCCCACTCCTCTCCTCCTCCCCCCACTCCATTCCCCCTCCCTCTCGAGACTGCAGAGCAGTCCAGGTTCCCTGCCTGCTGGAAGTCCAAGGTCCTCCCACTTCTATCCAGGTCCAGGAAGGTGAGCATCCAAACAGGCTGGCTCCCACAAAGCCAGTTCATGTATTAGGATCAAAACCTAGTGCCATTGTCCTTGGCTTCTCATCAGCCTTCATTGTCCGCCATCAGAGAGTCCAGTTTCATCCCATGCTTATTCAGTCCCAGTCCAGCTGGCCTTGGTGAGCTCCCAATAGATCTGTTCCACTGTCAAAGTGGGTGGGTGCACCCCTCATGGTCCTGACTTCCCTGCTCATGTTCTCCCTCCTTCTGCTTCTCATTTGGACCTTAAGAGCTCAGTCTGGTGCTACAATGTGGGTCTTTGTCTCTATCTCGATCCATTGCCAGATGAAGGTTCTAAGGTGATATGCAAGATATTCATCAGTATGGCTATAGGCTAGGGTCATTTCAGGTTCCCTCTCCTCAGTTGCCCATGGTACTAGTAGGGGACATCTCCCTGGACACCTGCGAGCCCCTCTAGAGTCAAATCTCTTGCCAACCCTAAGATGGCTCCCTTATTAGGATATATATTTCTCTGCTCCCATATCCACCCTTCTTTTATCCCAACCATCCCATTCCCCCAAGCTCCCCCCATCCTCCTCTGCTCATGTTTCTCACCCCATTTCCCCTTCACCCCATGGCACCTCATCCCCAAGTTCCCAATTTTTGCCCGGCAATCTTGTCTACTTCCCATATCCAGGCAGATGACTATATGTTTTTCTTTGGGTTCACCTTCTTATTTAGCTTCTATAGGATCACAAATTATAGGCTCAATGTTCTTTATTTCTGGCTAGAAACCAAATATGAGTGAGTACATCCCATGTTCCTCTTTTTGAGTCTGGCTTACCTCACTCAGGATAGTGTTTTCTATTTCCAGCCATTTGTATGCAAAATTCACTATGTCATCGTTTTTTTACCGCTGAGTAGTACTCTAATGTGTATATATTCCACACTTTCTTCATCCATTCTTCCATTGAAGGGCATCTAGGTTGTTTCCAGGTTTTGGCAATTACAAATAATGCTGCTATGAACATAGTTGAACAAATGCTTTTGTCATATGATAGGGCATCTCTTGGGTATATTCCCACGAGTGGTATTACTGGATCTGGCTGTAGGTTGATCCCAAATTTCCTGAGAAATCGCCACACTGATTTCCAAACTGGTTGCACAAGTTTGCATTCCCACCAGCAATGGATGAGTGTGGCCCTTACTCCACAACTTCTCCAGCAAAGGCTATCATTGGTGTTTTTGATTTTAGACATTCTGACAGGTTTAAGATGGTATCTGAAAGTTGTTTTAATTTGCATTTCCCTGATAGCTAAGGAGGTTGAGCATGACCTTAAGTGTCTTTTGGCCATTTGAATTTCTTCTGTTGAGAATTCTCTGTTCAGTTCAGTGTCCCATTTTTTAATTGGGTTAATTAGCATTTT
The DNA here is from genome assembly GCF_018167655.1 of Microtus oregoni. Lineage (NCBI taxonomy): Eukaryota > Metazoa > Chordata > Mammalia > Rodentia > Cricetidae > Microtus > Microtus oregoni. The sequence continues at coordinate 5,786,496 of NW_024543218.1, forward strand.
AAAGTCTAGTTTCTTGAGTTCTTTATATATTTTGGAGATCAGACCTTTGTCAGTTGCGGAGTTGGTGAAGATCTTCTCCCAATCAGTGGGTTGCCTTTTTGTCTTAGTGACAGTGTCCTTTGCTTTACAGAAGCTTCCCAGTTTCAGGAGGTACCATTTACTCAATATTGTCCTTAATGTCTGTGCTGCTGGGGATATTCGTAGGAAGTGATCTCCTGGGCCCATATGTTGTAGAGTACTTCCCACTTTCTCTTCTATCAGGTTCAGTGTGTTCAGACTGATATTGAGGTCTTTGATCCATTTGGACTTGAGTTTTTTGCATGGCGATAGATATGGATCTATTTTCATTCTTCTACAGGTTGACAACCACTTCTGCCAGCACCATTTGTTGAAGATGCTTTCTTTCTTCCATTGAATACTTTTAGCTCCTTTATCAAAAATCAGGTGTTCATAGGATTGTGGGTTAAAATCCGGGTCTTCTACTCGATTCCATTGATCGACTTCTCTGTTGTTATGCCAATACCAAGTTGTTTTGAAGAGTTTAAAGTCAGGGATGGTAATGCCTCTAGAAGTTCCTTTATTGTATAGGATTGTTTTGGCTATCCTGGGTTTTTTTGTTTTTCCATATGAAGTTGATTATTGTCCTCTCAAGACCTGTGAAGAATTTTGATGGGGACTGCATTGAATCTATAGATTCCTTTTGGTGGAATTGCCATTTTTACTATGTTGATCCTCCCAATCCATGAGCAAGGGAGGTCCTTCCATTTTCTGGTATCCTCTTCAATTTCTTTCTTCAAAGACTTCAAAGTTCTTGTCAAATAGATCTTTCACTTCCTTGGTTAGAGTTACCCCAAGATATTTTGTGCTGTTTGTGGCTATCGTGAAAGGTGAAGCTTCTCTGATTTCCCTCTCTGCTTCCATATCCTTTGCGTATAGGAGGGCAACTGATTTTTTGGAGTTGATCTTGTATCCTGCCACACTACTAAAGGTGTTTATCAGGTGTAGGAGTTCTTTGGTGGAGTTTTGGGGTCCCTTATGTACACTATCATATCATCTGCAATAATGAAAGTTTAACTTCTTCCTTTCCAACTCGAATCCCTTTGATCCCCTTATGTTGTCTTATTGCTATTGCTAGAACTTCAAGCACTATATTGAAGAGGTATGGAGAGAGGTATGGAACACAACCTTGTTGTGTTCCTGATTTTAGTGGGATGGCTTTGAGTTTCTCTCCATTTAATTTGATGTTATCTGTCAGCTTACTGTAAATAGCTTTTATTATATTTAGGTATGACCCTTGTATCCCTAATCTCTCCAAGACCTTTATCATAAAAGGATGTTGAATTTTGTCGAATGCTTTTTCAGCATCTAATGAAATGATCTTATGGGTTTTTTTTTCAGTTTAATTATATGATGGATTACATTGATAGATTTTCGTATGTTGAACCAGCCCTGCATCCCTGGGATGAAGCCTACTTGATCGTAATGGATAATTTTTCTAATGTGTTCTTGGATTCAGTTTGCCAGTATTTTATTGAGGATTTTTGCATCAATGTTCATGAGTGAGATTGGCCGGTAATTCTTTCTTGTTTGGGTCTTTGTGTGGTTTTGTTATCAGGGTAACTGTAGATTTATAAAAGGAATTTGGCAATGACTTTTCTGTTTCTATATTGGGAAATACATTAAGGAGTATAGGTATTAGCTCTTCTTGGAAGTTCTGGTAGAATTCTGCATTGGAACTGTGTTGACCTGGGCTTTTATTGGTAGGGAGGTTTTTTATAACAACTTCTATTTCTTCACGACTAACAGGTCTATATAGATTGTTCACCTGGTCCTGATTTAACTTTGGTATATTGGTAATTATCTAAAAAAGTGTCCATTTCTTTTATATTTTCCAATTTTGTGGCAAACAAGCTTTTGTAGTAAGATCTAATGATTCTCTGAATTTCCTCTGTGTCTGTGGTTATGTCTCCCTTTTTATTTCTGATCTTGTTAATTTGTGTATTCTCTCTCCACCGTTTGATTAGTTTGGATAGGGGTTTATCAATCATGTTAATTTTCTCCAAGAACCAGCTTTTTGTTTTATTGATTCTTTGGATTGTTTTCTGTGTTTCTATTTTTTTATTTCAGCCCTCAGTTTTATTATTTCCAGTCTTCTACTCCTCCTAGGTGAGTCTGCTTCTTTTTTTTCTAGAACTTTCAGGTGTGCTGTTAAGTCTCCAATGTGTGCTTTCTCCATTTTCTTTCAGTGGGCACTTAGTGCTATGAGCTTTCCTCTTAGCACTGCTTTCATAGTTTCCCATAGGTTTGAGTTTGTTGAGTCTTTATTTTCGTTGAATTCAAGAAAGACTTTAATTTCTTTCTTTATTTCTTCCTTTATCCAGGTGTGGTTCAGTAGTTGACTGTCCATTTTCCATGATTTCGTAGGGTTTCTGGGGGTAGCATTGTTGTTGAATTCTAACTTTAATCCATGGTGATCTGATAAGACACAGGTGGTTACTAATATTTTTTTGTAGCTGTGTATGTGTGGTTTTTTACCGAGTATGTGGTCAATTTTTGAGAAGGTTCCATGAGCTGCAGAGAAGAAGGTATATTCTTTCTTATTTGGGTGGAATGTTCTATAAATGTCTGTTAAGTCCATTTTATTCATTACCTCCATTAATCCTCTTATTTCTCTGTTAGGTTTCTGTCTGATTGACCTGTCCATTGGTGAGAGAAGAGTGTTGAAGTCTCCTACTATTAGTGTGTGAGGTTTGATGACTGCCTTGATTTTTAGTAATTTTTCTTTTACATAAGTGGGTGCTTTTATATTAGGGGCATAGATATTCAGGATTGAGACTTTGTCCTGATGAATTGTTCCTGTTATGAGTATAAAATGTCCCTCTTCATCTCTTCTGATTGATTTTAGTTTGAAGTCAACTTTGTTAGAAATTAGTATGGCCACACCTGCTTGTTTCTTAGGTCCATTTGCTTGATAAACCTTTTCCCAGCCCTTTACTCTGAGTAGATGTCTGTCTTTGTGGTTGAGATGTGTTTCTTGTAAACAGCAGAATGTTGGATCCTGTTTTTGTATCCAATCTCTTAGCCTGTGCCTCTTTATAGGTGAGTGAGTCCATTGATATTAAGTGATATTAATGACCAATGGTTGTTAACTCCAGTCATTTTTTCTTTTCTTTTCTTTTTTTTTTTTGTAGTAGATTTTGTGTGTTTCCCTTCCTCAAGTTGTGCTGGTGAAGGGTCATTAGACGTCTCTGTTATTGTGGGCATTGTTGGACTCCTTGGGTTGGGATTTTCCTTCTATTCCTTTCTATAAGGCTGGATTTGTGGCTACGTATTGCTTAAATTTGTTTTTATCCTGGAAAGTTTTGTTTTCTCCATTTATAGTAAATGAAAGCTTGGCTGGGTATAGTAGTCTGGGCTTTCATCCATGGTCTCTTAGTTTCTGCAGTACATGTATCCAGGACCATCTGGCTTTCATAGTTTCCATAGAGAAGTCAGGTGTAAGTCTGATAAGTTTACCTTTATAAGTAACTTGACCTTTTTCCTTTGCAGATCTTAATATTCTTTTTTTATTCTGTATGTTTGTGTTTTGACTATTATATGGCAAGGAGATTTTTTTTTCTTTATCCAGTCTATTCAGTGTTCTGTATTCTTCTTGAACCTTCAAAAGAGTATCTTTCTTTAGGTTGGGAAAGTTTTCTTCTATAATTTCATTAAATATATTTTCTGGACTGTTGAGCTGTACTTCCTCTCCTTCTTCTACTTTAATTATTCTTAGGTTTGGTCTTTTTATTGTGTCCCAGATTTCCTGAATGTTTTGTGATGAGAATTTGTTGGTTTTGCTGTTTTCTTTGATCAGTGTGTTTATTTTCTCTATGGTATCTTCAGTGTCTGAGATTTTTTCTTCTATCTCTTGTAATCTGTTGGTAGTACTTGTCTCTGTAGTTCTTGTTCGTTTACCCAGATTTTCCATCTCCATCCTTCCCTCGGTTTGTGTTTTCTTCATTACTTCCATTTCATTCTTCAAGTCTTGAACCGTTTCCCTTACCTGTTTGATTGCTTTTTCTTTTTTTTTTCTTTTTTTTTTTTTTTTGGTTTTTCGAGACAGGGTTTCTCTGTGGTTTTTGAGCCTGTCCTGGAACTAGCTCTTGTATACCAGGCTGGTCTCGAACTCACAGAGATCCGCCTGCCTCTGCCTCCTGAGTGCTGGGATTAAAGGCGTGCGCCAACACTGCCCGGCTTGATTGCTTTTTCTTGTTTCTCTTGGTTTTCTTGGGTATCTTTGAGAGATTTATTCATTTCCTCTACCTTTTTGTTTGTAATCTCTAATTGTTTATGGCAGTTTTTCACCTCCTATTTAAGGTCCTCTATTATTTTCATATAATTCACTTTTGAGTTGATTTCTTCTAATTCTTCTCGAGTAAGGTGTACAATTCTTCTTATTTCGGGATCCCTGGATTCTGGTGATGTCATGTTGCCTTTCAGGTTGTTAGAGGAATTCTTGCATTGGTGCCTGCCCATCTCTTCCTTCAAATGGAGCCAGGAGAGGCCTGGTGTCTTGATTTAGTGTTTTCTGTGACTGACTCTCTGGGTGTATTTCCTCAGTGTAGAAACAGTAACTGCTCCCGTCCAGAAGGGACTCCTCAGCACCAAAACATAGACACCTGGTAGTCCAATGACCCCTGGACAAAAGGGCGAACTTGGGGGCATGGTGGGGTCAAGTAGAACACAGGAGACCCTGCAGCACAAGCTGAGGGTGCCCATGCTCCCTTGTGGGGGACCTTGAGGCCTGCCCGGTAGGCAGGCACTCACCGCTCTGGGTGGGTAGCCTTAGTGTAGGAGCGGAAAACTGTTCTTGAGCAAAGGACCTAGCAGACCCTCTTCTCCCTTTTTTAAAGCATGCTCAGTTAACAAATCCCACAATGTAAAAACAGATACATTTAGGGGCATTCTTACCTCAAAGTCATGTAGGAATATAAGTTATCATTGGTGCTTTTAATCTTAGCCACTCTGACTATTGTAAGATGCTATCTCAGAGTCATTTTGATTTATATTTTCTTAATTACTAAGGATGTTGAACATTTCCTTAAGTGTCTTTTATACGTTTGATATTCTGCTGTTGAAATTTCTCTATTGAGATCTGTATCCCACTTTTATTTGGAATATTTGAAATTTGATGTCTAATATCTTGAGTAGTTTATGTATTTTGGAGATCAGTCCTTTGTCTGATCTGGGGTTGGGAAGATCTTTACCCATTTTGCGGAATGCCATTTTATCTTATTGACTGAGTCCTTTGCATTACAGAATCTTCTCAGTTTCAAAGGTCCCATTTATTTATTGGTGCTCTCAGTGTCTATGCTACTTATGCTGTATTTTGGGAGTAGTTTCCTATGCCCATACACTGAAGGCTACTTTCCATCTTTTCCTCTACCATGTTTAGTGTAGCCAGATTTATATTGAGGTATTTAATCCATTTGGACTTGAGTTTGTGCATGGATATGGATCAACTTGCATTCTTCTACATTTTGATATCCAGTTATGCCAGCACCATTTGTTCAAGATGCTTTCATTTTTCCATTGTATAATTTTAGGTTCTTCATCAAAAATTAGATGTTCATAGGTCTGTGGATGCATATATGAGACTTTGTTTTGATTCCATTGGTCAACCTGTCTACTTTTATGCCAATACCATTCTGTTTTTAATACTGTAGCTTTATAATAGAGGTTTATGTTAGGAATGGTGATACCTCCAGAAGTTCTATTACTGCACAGGATATTTTGGCTATCCTGGGTGTTTTGTTTTCCACTGTTTTGTTTTCTGATATTAATTTGAGTAGTGTGCTTTCAAGGTCTGTGAAGAATCATGTTGGGGTGTTTTAAATTATTTGTGGCTATCGTAAATAGTGATGCTCCTCTGATTTCTTTCTCAGCTTCTTTATTATTTGTATATAGGAGGAATACTAATTTTTTGAGCTGATCTTGTATCCTGATACCTTAATGAAGGTATTTATGGGTTGTAGAAGATCCGTGATAGAGTTTGTAGGGTCACTTATGTTACTGTTACATCATCTGCAAATAGGAAAAGCTTACTTTTTCCTTTCCAGTTTGACTTCCTATGATCTTTTTTGTTATTTCTCTCTTAAATTTCTGTGTGGTTGACCTTTTCACTGGCGAGAGTGGGGTGTTGAAGTCTCCTACTATTAGTGTGTAGGGTTTGTTGTGGAATTTAAGCTTTAGCACTGTTTCTTTTACATATGTGTGTTTTCTTGTATTGGGGGCACAGATGTTGAGGATTGAGATTTAATCTTGATGGATGTTTTCCTGTGATGAGTATGAAGTGTACTTCCCCATCTCTTCTGATTGATTTTAGTTTGAATTTTATTTTGTTAGATATTAGGATAGCTATACATGCTTGTTTCTTAGGTTCATTTTATTGAAAATCTTTTCCCAACCCTTTACTCTGAGACAATGTCTCTCCTTCAGGTTGAGGTGTATTTCTTATATACAGAAGAAGGATATATTCTGCTTTCATATCCATTCTCTTAGCCTGTTCTGTCTTTTTATAGGTGAATTGAGTCCAATGATATTAGTAGATATTAATAACCAGTGATTGATAATTCCTGTTATTTTTGGTGTTAGTGCTTGTGTTTCCTTTCTTTGGGGTTTGCTGATAATGGGTTATCTGTTGCTTGTGTTTTTGTGGGTACAATTAGCTTTCTTGAGTTGGAATTTTTCTTCTATTTCTTTATGGGAGAATTTGTGGTTAATTATTGTTTAAATCTGGGTTTGTCATGAAATATTGTCTTTTCTCAATCAATGGTTAGTTAAAGATTTGCTGGGGCTAATTGTCTGTGTTCCATCCTTGGTCTCTTACTGTCTACAGCACATTTATCCAGGACTTTCTGCCTTTCATGGTTTCAATTAAGAATTCAAGTGTAGCCGGGCGGTGGTGGCGCACGCCTTTAATCCCAGCACTCGGGAGGCAGAGGCAGGCGGATCTCTGTGAGTTCGAGACCAGCCTGGTCTACAAGAGCTAGTTCCAGGACAGGCTCCAAAGCTACAGAGAAACCCTGTCTCGAAAAAACCAAAAAAAAAAAAAAAAAAAAGAATTCAAGTGTAACTCTGATAGGTCTGCCTTTTTATATTACTTGGGCTTTTTCTTTTGCAGGTCTCAATATTCTTTCTTTATTCTGTATGCTCTGCATTTTGATTTTATATGGTGAGGGGACTTGTTTTTGTTCCAGTCTATTTGGTTTTCTGTAAGCTTCTTGTACCTTCATAGTGATATACTTCTCTGGGTTGGGAAAGTTTTCTTGAATGGTTTTGCTGTATATGTATTCTGTGCCTTTGAGCTTGAGATCTTTTCCTTCTTCGATCCCTGTTATTCTTAGGTTTGAATTTTTCATGGTGTCCCAGATTTCCTGAATGTTTTGCATTAAAAATTTGTTGAATTGAAAATCCTCTTTGACCAATGAATCTATTTCTTCTTTAGGACCTTCAACTCCTGATATTCTTCCTTCCTTCTCTTCTATTTCATTAGTTATGTGTGCATCTGTTGTTCCCATTTGTTTAAATGGATTTTCTATTTCTAGAATTTCCTCTTTTTTTGGTGTTTTTTATTGCCTTTATTTCAATTTTCAAGTCTTGAAGTGTTTCAACTCTTTGCTTCATGCGTTTGATACTTTTTTTCTTGGTTTTCTTTAAGAGATTTGTTGATTTTTTCCATTTTTTTGTTTGCCTTTTCCTCCATTTCTTTAAGCGAATTTTTTATTTCCTCTTTCAATCTGTCCATCATCCTCTTAAAGATATGTTTAAAATTATTTTTTTCTGCCTCTTCTGGGTTAGGCTGGTCAAGTCTTCCTATAGAGTACTTCCATTGGGTTCTGGTGTTACCATGTTGCTTTTTGGGTTGTTGAATAAGCTCGTCCATTGGTACCTACCCATCTCTTCCTCCAATTGTTGCTAACAGAGTCTTTGCCTCTTTTGGTACAATCATTGCAATTGCTGTCTGTGTCTTTGGGAGCTGTTTCTACCTGCTCTGTACTGACACTGTTTGTGTCTTAGGGACTGACTGAGGACTCTCTTGGTCTTCTGTCTTGGTCCACTGTCTTGGTGTGCTCTCTTGATATTCTCTGTGCAGTAACAGTCTCTGTTTCAGAGTTCCTCTGAGGCCATGCAGGATAGAGGTTTTTGGGCCAGAGTAGGACTTCTAGCTTGAAGCCTCCTACTCTGAGAGTTTTAGAGCAGCCAAACTGCTGGAAGCTTGTCTGCTGACTGGCTGGATAACCAGAACCCTACTGTACTGTGGGCTTAGAGAGTGGGGTATCAAGCTGGGTGGGTGTTCACTCACCTCTTTGTCTGCTGTGTGCAATAGCAGCCTGTGCTTGCAAGTTCCTCTGATGCCACAGGAGATTTGACGGTTTGAGGGTAGAGTGGGACTTTTAGCTTACAGGGTGCAACAGAGAGGGTGGTGTATTTGGAGTACCCTACCTGTAGGAATCTTACCTGCTGGCTGACTAGAGAAGATGATGCAGGTGGGGGAGAGGCCCATGGTTTTGCATGGTGCCAAAGGCCTGGAGAGTGAGTGCCTAGTGGGGTGGGTGCTCACACACCTCTTGTTCCACTGTGTGTCCTCTCAGTCTGTGCTTTAGAGTTCCTCTGAGGTCTGCATGTGAGTTTTTTATCTGCTTAGCAGCATGGCTAGGATTAAAGCTGCATCTTTGTTGGCTGGCTCCACAACATTCCATAGATTTCTGAGAGTCTAGCTTCATTGAGGAGATACTGAAGAGAGACGTGTATTATCACAACTCTGGAGTTTCTAGGTCCATGCAGACACCAAGAAGCCTGCAACTGACTGCTTATGAACACAATTTAAATATTTTATGGTAAATCTTCGTATAAGAGCTACAAGGTTTCTGCCTTTAATGCTGAGTCAGGAAACCTCTCCTAAAGTAAACCTTCCTCTGTCTAGAGCAAACAGAGCCCACGTGATACAATGAGCTTTCACCAAGATATTATCCCATTTCTCCTTAACTAAATTTTACTTCTAAGATTTTTTTTCTTTTGCTTTTTTATATATCTCTTTTTTTCTGAATCTTTAGCTGACCGGGTGGCTGGGTAGCTTGCTCATGGACTCTTACTCTCCTTCATTTCTCACTCCTCTGCATTTTTAGATATTTCTTCCTCTTTATTCTCTCTGCCCACCAGCCCCACATATTTCTCTCTCTTGTTTAGCTATTGGCTATTAAGCTCTATATTTCATTAATCAGGTGTTTTATGCGGGCACATTAACACAGCTTTATAGAGTTAAGCAAATGAAAAAAATTAATGCAATACATATTTGCATTATTAAACAAATATTCCACAGCATAAATGCATGTAACACATCTTAAAATCATATTCCATTACATGAATTAATTCATCACATACTCTAAGTGTTATTCTTTTTTAAAAAATGCTGCAAGATCTCCGCAGCAGTAGGCAGCAGAAATGCTGTAGGTCCCAAATGGTGGCGGCGGGCCATGTGGTGGCAGGCAGTGGGCCCTAGGAGCAGCCAGTCCCAGGCAGAGACAGCTGCTGGTCCCAGAGCAGTGGTGGTGGGCCATGTGGCAGCAGGCAGCGGGCCCTGGGAGCAGCCAGTCCAGGCAGAAATGGCTGCTGGTCTCAGAGCAGTGGTGGCAGGCCATGTGGCAGCAGGCAGTGGGCCCCAGGCAGAGATGGCTGCTGGTCCCTGAGCAATGGCTGGTCCCAGCCAGGGAGACACATGGCAGGCAGGCAGAAGACAGAAACATGGATAGACACGACATGCAGGGTGAGGTTGAATGTTTATTCAGGGAGTTATGGAGGAGGAAGGGTGAAGGGGGGGACAGAGAGAGAGAGAGAGAGAGAGAGAGAGAGAGAGAGAGGAGGAGGAGAAAGAGACAGAGAAGGGGGGAAGCAGAGAAGTGGGGAGAGAGGCAGATGGAAAAGAGAGAAAGAGCTCAGGCCAGAAGCTGAAGATAAGCCTGCCTCAGCGGATGGGGAGGGGAATGGGTGTAGCTTGTCTCTTAAAGGGACCAAAACCATAACATTCCCAGGTCTTCCTTATAATAAAAAGCACGCATGTCAAGGAAGCAGAAAAGGAAGGGCCCAAGATGGCGGCGGGCAGGTCAGAGGTAATGGGAGTGGGCGTGGCTTGTCCCTTAAAGCAACAGGAAAGCACAACACTAAGCAAGATCTGTGATTTATGTAAAATTTATAGTAACTGGGATCTGCCTATGTAAAGATACATATGTCTTACTGTTACTTGAAAATCAGAGTCTCCAGCCGGGCGGTAGTGGCGCACACCTTTAATCCCAGCACTTGGGAGGCAGAGGCAGGCGGATCTCTATGAGTTTGAGGCCAACCTGGTCTATAAGAGCTAGTTCCAGGACAGGCTCCAAAGTTACAGAGAAACCCTGTCTTGAAAACAAAAAAAAAAAAAAAAAAAAAAAAAGAAAGAAAAAAAAAAAAGAAAAGAAAAATCAGAGACTCCTTCCCAGCTCCCCTTTCCCCCAAAAAAACCCAGGTCTGGATGAGTTCAGAGCAGAATTCTACCAGAACTTCAAAGAAGAGTTAGCACCTATACTGCTCAAATTGACTTGGTAGAGTGAGGAATATATTGTGGAAGGGGACAGGAGCTCATGCATTCAAACAGAGTATTCATGGAAACACGATCTTGCCCACTTTGGTCTAAGGATTCAGTAGACATAAAAGATCTTTATAGTCTTTGACTCCTTTACTTCTCTGATCTTTCAGAATTTATTCCACTATCTGCCTCTGTCTTTTTATAATTAAGAACAATTAGACATTGTACTATAGTGATATGTAAAATAAATTTCATTAAACCATTTATATTCAAAAATCCCACAAAAGCTTCTTGTGTGCATTGTATTTTAGAGTTTACATCATTATTAACACTCACTTTTAGAACATTTTATTCCAATTTTATACTTTCAGGTTTAGCAACTGAAGCATGCACACATGCCTCTGAAAATCCATTAAGTATGGATGACACTAGATGAGAGCTCCATTTAGACAGTAATGGTGAATTTCATTATGCATGTTAAATGTATTTATTTTATGTTATGTGCATTCATGCTTTGCATTCAGGGATGCCTGTGTGACAGCGTTATGTCCTCTAGAACTGGAGCTATAGACAGTTGTGAGCTTCCATGTGGGTGCTGAGAACTGAGCCAAGTTCCTCTAGAAGAGCAGGCAGTGCTCTTAACCACAGTACCATCTCTCCAGTGCCATCAATTCTAAATGTGGCTTGAGAACAGGAGACAGAGTTTATTTCCCATGCTTTGGTGGTACAAGCTTTGATTTTCCTTTAGGCATCAATTTACTTAATTCTTCAATTCTAATAGACACATGAATGCAAAAATAAACTAATAGATAAATAGCTTTCCAGTAACAAGTACCTATCAACTTGATAAAAACAACCAAATCTTGCCATAGATCTAATGCGTCGTACTGTTTTATATTTTTTTGTCAGAAATAACACTCAATCCTTTGCTTCACCGTTGGACATATTTTTTTTTACCTTATTACAGTATAAAGGCTTATAGTCTTAAAATGTTTATAATGTGATACTAAACTTTTTGATAAAATATTTCTGATGTGTAGTTAGAGTATAAATAGAAAAATTAGAAACTAAAAGTTTAAAATTTTAATTGACTGAAAATCACAGTATATTAGTCAGGGTTCTCTAGAGTCAGAGAACTTATGAACTAAATCTCCATCCATCTATCTATCTATCTATCTATCTATCTATCTATCTATCATCTATCTATCTATCTATCCATCCATCCATCTATCTATCTATCATCTATCTATCTATCATCTATCTATCCATCCATCCATCTATCTATCTATCTATCTATCTATCTGTTTTCATATGGGGATAATTTTTTGGAATAACTTTCAGAGTACAGTCCAAAAATGACTGTCAGTGAATGGAAAGTTCAAGAATCTACCTCAGACCCACAAGACTGGGTTTCTCAGCTGTTTTGTGTATATGCTGGAATCCCAAAGAAGTAGACTTCAATGACAATGAAGGAATGCATGTGCTGACAAGGTGAGGGAATGCAGAGATGTTAGAGCCCACACGACTTTAAAGGGAATGCACATATTACAGACCAATAGGCAGATCCACAGGAAGTGTATACAACCACCTCCACATGGAGCAACCCATTTCGCTGAGATGCAGGAACACTTCTCTTTTGGAAAAGTCACTTTGTGAAGTCATGATTCTTCCCTTTGAAATGGGATTTGTTCCCAAAACACCTCAGCAGTGTGACTTCTGCAGGGCAATGGTGTGAACTTGCTTCCTCACACCAGTGGGCTTTAGAGTGATAACATTCATTCCTTTCTCTAACAGTCAAATTTACATTTGTCAATCCCACAAATTTACCCTCTAACAGAACACATAGAAATTTCTATAGAAGGCAGGCACTGAGCAGTAAGACAGCATGCCCCACCTTTGCTAAAAAACAAATCTGGGCATTCCCAAAACTGGTTATCACAAAGAGAATAGATAAGGAGAATGGGTGAATCCAGGAATCAGGCATTTATTAACTTTATCTAATGGTTTGGAATGTCAAGTACTTCCACTTGAATGCTGGTTCATTCCTGGGTCAGGTCACTTGTTCAGGGGTACTGCTTTGTCAGGTTCTACCTGCCTGCTTTTGTCATTCTGATATGCCTATTATCACTGTTCTTGCCTGTGGAATATTCCAACTATGTCTGTAAAGACTAGAAACCTCTTGGAGATCAGCCCTTACTCTTACTATTCTTCTCCTCACTACTTCTACTTCTTCCCCTTACTCTCCTTTTTTCTCCTTTTCCTTCCTCTTAGTCCCTTCCCTTCCTTTTCTCCTCCTCCTCCTCCTCCTCCTCCTCCTCCTCCTCTTCTTCTTCTTCTTTTTCTTCTCTGTGACCCTTCACTTCAATTCTTTCCCCTTGCATGAAAAATAAAGAAGATGCAGAGATAATGTACTTAAGTTTAACTTTTACACTCAGATCCTTGCCTGCTGTTCAGGTCCAATTCTAAGCACTCTGGGAGTACTGAGGCTGGTACTCACAGCCCCCTGGTAGAGAAAAATAATACCCCTTTTTCTTCTTCCATTGTCCGTCCAGCACAAGGTGTGACACAAATTGAAGGTGTGCCTTCTAGCTTCAAGGTCTAGATCAAAGTTGAGTGTCATCCATCCTTACTATTTGGATCATTGGTGTGTTGTCCTCTTCCCTTAAGGTCCAGATCACAATTGTGCCCTCCATTTTTGAATTGTAGTTCATTCCTGATATAATAAAGTTGAAAACCAAGAATAACTATCATAATCGATCCATTGTCAATACAATCATATCACCTACTAATTTCTAAATGAAAAGCAATAACTGGGTTGTAGTTATGACTAAACATAGCATAATTATGTCAAATACAAAAGACTATATATTTAGAATAGTGGCAATGTCTCTTGGAGGATATCTTTCTAGTATCTCAAACACTGATAACCACAAATATTCTCTTAATTGTTGTTGCTACATATGATAAGGAAATTTAAAGGACGTAGAAATAACTTTACAAATGCATTATCAACAAAATACAACAGAAGCACTCATTTCAGTTAAAGTTCTCATTGCTGCAATAGTCACGTGACTTTAGATGGTATTTAGAACTGCCACACTCTGCTGCCCATTCTGTATTTCTCCCAACCTCTGCAAGCACTTCCCAAGGTCTTGGGTCTTTTCCTAGAGAAGTGACCCATGCCTTCATTCCTGATGGGCATGTGACGTTTGTCATACTTATTGGAGTATACTATTCTTGTTTCTCATTTATCTTAATGAGAAGACTTGGTATGACAAGCAGATGCCCTAAAAGATCTTCTGCATTCTGGACATATTATCCTTCTTATCTCTAATTGGATGAGACAATCCAATTTCCCGAAGCTAATCTGGATATATCACCCTGCCTAAGGTTGTTATTCTTTCTTTAGTCTGTTGGTTTAAAAGCATTATTTTTTCTGAATTTTCAAGACAGGGTTTCCCCGTAGCTTTTGGTTCCTGTCCTGGAACTAGCTCTTGTAGGCCAGGCTGGCCTCAAACTCACAGAGATCCGCCTGCCTCTGCCTTCCGAGTTCTGGGATTAAAGGCGTGTGCCACCACCGCCCGGCATCCAAATGTCCTTTCATGGAGGAAGTTTTCCACTGTAGTCAACCTGCCAGTAGTTTGGTGGCTGGTCACTCTAGTAATGGTGTCTTATATGGGGCTATGTTTTGGTCTCTGCTGATTTGTGATATGGCAACCCAGCAAAAGCTGTAGCCAAGTCAGCCATGATGAGTGCAAGTCCACGTTGTTGAACCCATGCCTATCTTGCATTTTGGCAATATGGTCACTTTGGTCATGGGCCCATTGGACACTGACATGGATAACTGGAAAAAGAGGCTGACTGTACATAGAAGAGTCATCTAGTCTGAGTGGGTATTGAACTCCTCCTCAGCTGAATTCACCTTTTGATCAGCATTTACATGGAATATAAGGATCTTTATACCCTTTTCCCATTTACAGAGATTATTCACTTTCTCCTTCCTCGGATGTCTTCTCTCACTAATTTTCTAATTATGCTCTTTAGTAATACCTGAGCATCCATTCAAGCTACTGAATGAAGTTCAGAATAAATCAGTGCATTGCTAGTTGTCGATTACACAATTGTTCCTTCCAAATAAACCAGATTCAAATGTTTATTGTTTGAATTTCTGCCCACTGTGACCATTTCCTTTCACAAGCATCTTTCAGGGTTGTCCCAGATAGGGATTGTAATCCTGCAGCTCCCTAATTCTGGGGCGTTCATGCATGATGTATTGAACCATCAGCCAGGGCCTAATCATCTCTTCCTCATTCAACCAGTAATAGGGAATAGACTATAAGTGTATGCTTGACAACAGAAGACATTGTAACAAGAGTAGATACCATTGGAAGTTGGCCATTTCTTCATGTAGCTTCCTTGTGTCTTCAGGACCTACTTGGTCCTGATCTCTAATATACCACTTCCATTTGATGACAGGTTGTAGCTATAAATGTCTTATTTTATAACGTGATAGACCCAGTAATACCTAGCTCATGATGGGCATTTCACATGACTTGGTAAGGTGTTGACTGTAATGGATAAAACCGCATATGGTTGATACTTCTAGGTTCTAGGGGTCATGCAGGGGCAGACAAGCCCTCAGTTACCTGAGGATGTTAAAGACACCCTCCTGCATTATCCATATATGACTCAGCTAAGCCCTTGCCTGCTTGCATGAGCCCCATCATCTGCATATGATGTAGTCATGTCAACCTCTGTGTGTATACACTAGGCAGCTTTTAAAAGCTGGATGAGCCATCTTCCTCCCTCTCTCTGCACACTGACTTCCCAGGCCTGTCATGTCCTCTCAAATAAACTCCTAAGCGTGTTTGCTGTGTGTTCTGTGTTTCCTTCTGGTTAAGAAAAAATCCTAACATTGCTCAGCTCTGCTAGCTCATAGAAGTCCAATTAGGTAAAATGAAACCAAATCAAAATGCCCATCATTTTATTAAGTACGTGCCCTCCCATGGTCGATCCCATGTTGGGAGACAGGACAGGGGGGATTCCATGCAAACTTGAACCAAGTGTTTCTCCTCTAGGATCCCACCTAAATATGCTGTGGGAGTGGTTCTGACCCCTCCCTTTGGGGGGGTTCTATACCTGGCATGCTGGGATTTGGCATCCAGGCTAATGCAACTCCCAGTCCCAGTGGGCTGGGATGGATGCCAGGGGCTGGAGTCTAAGCTCCAGACTTAAACTTCTCACTTGTGCCAATTAATTTCATTGACCCACTGTCAAATGTTCAGTTTTTCCCAGTGAATTGAATTTATGGTATGTGCTTGCATATTTGAGTATATTTATTTTTGCAAATGCTTTTATGGGCAGCAGTGGCAGATATTTGGAATGAATTTAAGAGGTAATATTGTTCCAATTCTCCAGTGCTCCTTTCTCTGTATACTATTCAGTTTTTTTGTTTTCCTCGATTGTGTGATTTTTTTTTTTTGTTTGTAGACTGTGTAGCAGCTGTGGCCTTCTGCCTAGTCAGCCTGCTCAGAGCAGAAGCAGCTTTCTCTGAGATTAATAGAGATCATTATAACTGTTCCTCCAGAAGCACTGTATAGAGAGCTGTTAGGTGACTTTTCCTTGAAGTTTTCTGGTTTTGTGTTCTCGATCTTTTATGTTTGTGAAAATTATGGTGTTGGTAAACTTATCTTTTAGAATAAGCATCAAGATTGATAATTGAGTTTTCACAGTGTGAAATCTACTTGATTTCACTTGAAATCTACATGATTTTCAAGGAAGACCTTATGGTACAGTATTACCATGCCAGAGGCATTTCTTTCAATTATTTGTCTAATTCACATTTGTTCCTACATGATTTTGAGATAAGAATGTCTCTAAGTGTCTCTGCTTTTACATTGTGATTATGGTTAGAAGTGGATTTGTTAACTGAGCATGCTAAAGGAAAGGGAGAACATTACACGAGCATGTTCAGACTCCCTACGTAAAATCTCCATGCTTCCTTTGTTGAGGAAAAACACTGTTTTGAAAACAACTCCCAAGCTTTTTGTGCCTCCTGCAGACAAGATTTTTTTCTCATTTCTTCTGTCTTGGCTTTTGAAATGGCTATTTTTGGTAGTCAAAACTGACTACCTCTGGGATAATCTGTTACAGGAAGAACTGATTATACCTGAGAGAGATTTTTTTTGTTAAATATTTATTTATTATGGATACAATATTCTTTTTTTTTATTTTATTGAGAAAAAGAAAAAAAAGTTTCAGCCTCCTCCCAGCCTCCCATTTCCCTCCCCCTCCTCCCACCCTTCTTCCACTCCCCCCACTCCTCTCCCCCTCCCTCTCCAGTCCAAAGAGCAGTCAGGGTTCCCTGCCCTGTAGAAAGTCCAAGGTCCTCCCACTCCGTCCATGTCTAGGAAGGTGAACATCCAAACTGGCTAGGCTCCCACAAAGCCAGAACATGAAGTAGGATCAAAACCCCGTGCCATTGTCCTTGGCTTCTCATCAGCCCTCATTGCTCTCTGTGTTCAGAGAGTCCGGTTTTATCCCATGCTTTTTCAGTCATAGTCCAGCTGGCCTTGGTGAGCTCCCAATAGATCAGCCCCACTGTCTCAGTGGGTGGGTGCACCCCTCGTGGTCCTGACTTCCTTGCTCATCTTCTCCCTCCTTCTGCTCCTCATTGGGACCTTGGGAGCTCAGTCCAGTGCTCCAGTGTGGGTCTCTGTCTCTATCTCCATCCATAAGAAGATGAAGGTTCTATGGTGATATGCAAGATATTCGTCAGTATTGCTATAGGATAGGGTCATTTTAGGTTGCCTATCCTCAGCTGCCCAAGGAACTAACTGGGGACATCGCCTTGGGCTCCTGGGAGCCACTCGAGGTTCAAGTCTCTAGCCAACCCTAAGGTGGCTCCCTTAACTAAGAATTGTGCTTCTGTGCTCCCCTATCCAACCTTCCTTTATCCCAATCATCCTGTTTCCCCAAGTTCCCCCCATCCTCCCCTTCTCACTTTTCTCTCCCCATCTCCCCTTACCCGCATCCTACCCCACCCCCAAGATCCCAATTTTCTCCCCTGCAATTTTGTCTACTTCCCATAGCCAAGAGGATAACTATTAAGTTTTTCCTTGGGTTCACCTTCTTATTTAGGTTCTTTAGGTTCACCAATTGTAGACTCCGTGACCCTTATTTATGGCTAGAAACCAATTATGAGTGAGTACATCCCCTGATCATCTTGTTGGGTCTGGGTTACCTCACTCAGGATAGTGTTTTCTATTTCCATCCATTTGCATGCAAAATTCGCGAAGTCATTGTTTCTTACCGCAGTGTAGTACTCTAATGTGTATATAATCCACACTTTCTTCTTCCATTCCTCCATTGAAGGACATCTAGGTTGTTTCCAGGTTCTGGCTATTACAAATAATACCGCTATGAACATAGTTGAAGAAATGCTTTTGTCATATGATAGGGCATCTCTTGGGTATATTCCCAAGAGTGGCATTGCTGGGTCTAGGGGTAGGTTGATCCCGAATTTCCTGAGAAACCGAAAAACTGATTTCCAAAGTGGTTGCACAAGATTACATTCCCACCAGCAATGGATGAGGGTTCCCCTTCCTCCACAGCCTCTCCAGCAAAGGTTATCATTGGTGTTTTTGATTTTAGCCATTCTGACAGGTGTAAGATGGTATCTGAAAGTTGTTTTGATTTGCATTTCCCTGATAGCTAAGGAGGTTGAGCATGACCTTAAGTGTCTTTTGGCCATTTGAATTTCTTCTGTTGAGAATTCTCTATTCAGTTCAGTGCCCCATTTTTTAATTGGGTTAGTTAGCATTTTAAAGTCTAGTTTCTTGAGTTCTTCATATATTTTGGAGATCAGAACTTTGTCTGTTGCGGGGTTGGTGAAGATCTTCTCCCAGTCAGTAGGTTGCCTTTTAGTCTTAGTGACAGTGTCCTTTGCTTTACAGAAGCTTCTCAGTTTTAGTAGGTCCCATTTATTCAATGTTGGCCTTAATGTCTGTGCTGCTGGGGTTATACGTAGGAAGCGATCTCCTGTGCCCATCTGTTGTAGGGTACTTCCCACTTTCTCTTCTATCAGGTTCAGTGTGTTCGGACTGATATTGAGGTCTTTAATCCATTTGGACTTGAGTTTTGTGCATGGTGATAGATATGGATCTATTTTCATTCCTCTACAGGTTGACATCCAGTTGTGCCAGCACCATTTGTTGAAGATGCTTTCTTTCTTTCATTGTATACTTTTAGCTGCTGTATCAAATATCAGGTATTCCTAGGTTTGTGGGTTAAAATCCGGGTCTTCTACTCGAATCCATTGGTCGACTTCTCTGATTTTATGCCAGTACCACACTGTTTTCATTACTGTAGCTCTGTAATAGAGTTTGAAGTCAGGGATGGTAATGCCTCCAGCAGATCCTTTATTGTATAGGATTGTTTTGACTATCCTTGGTTTTTTGTTTTTCCATATAAAGTTGATTATTGTCCTCTCAAGATCTGTGAGGAATTTTGATGGGGATTGCATTGAATCTATAAATTGCCTTTGGTAGAATTGCCATTTTTACTATGTTGATCCTCCCAATCCAAGAGCAATGGAGTTCCTTCCCTTTTCTGGTATCCTCTTCAATTTCTTTCTTCAGTGCCTTAAAGTTCTTGTCAAATAGATCTTTCACTTCCTTGGTTAGATTTACCCCAAGATATTTTATGCTGTTTGTGGCTATCGTGAAGGGTGAAGCTTCTATGATTTCCCTCACTGCTTCCATATCCTTTGTGTATAAGATGGCGACTGATTTTTTGGAGTTGATCTTGTATCCCGCCACATTGCTAAAGCTGTAAATGTTCTTTGGTGGAGTTTTGGGGGTGGCTTATGTTGACTATCATATCATCTGCAAATAACGAAAGTTTAACTTCTTCCTTTCCAATTCGAATCCCCTTTATCCCATTATGTTGTCTTATTGCTATTGCTAGAACTTCAAGCACTATATTGAAGAGCTATGGCGAGAGTGGACAGCCTTGTCGTGTTCCTGAGTTTAGTGGGATGGCTTTGAGTTTCTCTCCATTTAATTTGATGTTAGCTGTCAGCTTGCTGTATATATCTCTTATTGTATTTAGGTATGATCCTTGTATCCCTAATCTCTCCAAGACTTTTATCATAAAGGGATGTTGAATTTTGTCAAATACTTCTTAAGCATCTAATGAAATGATCATATGGTTTTTTCTTTCAGTTTATTTATATGGTGGATTACATTGATAGATTTTCGTATGTTGAACCAGCCCTGTATCTCTGGGATGAAGCCTACTTGATCATAATGCATAATTTTTCTAATGTGATCTTGAATACGGTTTGCCAGGATTTTGTTGAGGATTTTTGAGTCGATATTCATGAGTGAGATTGGCCTGTAATTCTCTTTCTTGGTTGAGTCTTTGTGTGGTTTTGGTATCAGAGTAACTGTAGCTTCATAAAAAGAATTTGTCAATGACTCTTCTGTTACTATATTGTGAAATACATTAAGGAGTATAGGTATTAGGTCTTCTTGGAAGTTCTGGTAGAATTCCGCATTGAAACCATCTGGTCCTGGGCTTTTTTTGGTATGGAGGTTTTTGATAACAGTTTCTAGTTCTTTGCGACTAACAGGTCTATTTAGATTGTTCACCTGGTCCTGGTTTAACTTTAGTTTATGGTATTTATCTAAAAAAGTGCCCATTTCTTTTACATTTTCCAGTTTTGTGGCATACAGGCTTTTGTAGTAAGATCTAACGATTCTCTGAATTTCCTCTGTGTCTGCGGTTATGTCTCCCTTTTCATTTCTGATCCTATTGATTTGCATATTCTCTCTCTGCCGTTTGATTAGTTTGGATAGGGGTTTATCAATCTTGTTGATTTTCTCCAGGAACCAGCTTTTTGTTTCATTGATTCTTTGGATTGTTTTCTGTGTTTCTATTTTGTTGATTTCCACCCTCAGTTTGATTATTTCCAGTCTTCTACTCCTCCTAGGTGAGTCTGCTTCTTTTTTTTCAAGAGCTTTCAGGTGGGCTGTTAAGTCTCCAATGTGTGCTTTTTCTGTTTTCTTTAAGTGGGCACTTGGTGCTATGAACTTTCCTCTTAGGACTGCTTTCATAGTGTCCCATAAGTTTGAGTAGGTTGTTTCTTTATTTTCATTGAATTCAAGGAAGACTTTAATTTATTTCTTCCTTGATCCAGGTGTGGTTCAGTAGTTGACTGTTCAGTTTCCATGAGTTTGTAGGCTTCCTGGGGGTAGCATTGTTGTTGAATTCTAACTTTAATCCATGGTGATCTGATAAGACACAGGTGGTTACTAATATTTTTTTGTAACTGTGGATGTTTGCTTTGTTACCAAGTATGTGGTCAATTTTTGAGAAGGTTCCATGAGCTGCATAGAAGAAGGTATATTCTTTCCTATTTGGGTGGAATTTTCTATAGATGTCTGTTAAGTCCATTTGATTCATTACCTCCATTAATTCTCTTATTTCTCTGTTAGGTTTCTGTCTGACTGACCTGTCCATTGGTGAGAGAGCAGTGTTGAAGTCTCCTACTATTAGTGTGTGCGGTTTGATGGCAGCCTTGAGTTTTAGTAATGTTTCTTTTACGTACATGGGTGCTTTTATATTAGGGGCATAGATATTCAGGATTGAGACTTCATCCTGATGAATTGTTCCTGTTATGAGTATAAAATGTGCCTCTCCATCTCTTCTGATTGATTTAAGTTTTAAGTCAACTTTGTTAGAAATTAGTATGGCCACACCTGCTTGTTCTTAGGTCCATTTGCTTGATAAAACTTTTCCCATCCCTTTACTCTGAGTAGGTCCCTGTCTTTGTGGTTAAGGTGTGTTTCTTGTAAACAGCAGAATGTTGGATCCTGTTTTTGTTGGATACAATATTCTGTTTACATATATGCCTGTGGGCTAGAAGAGGACACCAGACCTCATTACATATGGTTGTGAGCCCCCATGTGGTTCCTGGGAATTGAACTCGGGTCCTTTGGAAGAGCAGGAAATGCTCTTAACCACTGAGTCATCTCTCCAGCCCCCACCTGAGAGAAATTTTACTTTAAAGTTTTTTGGGTTTTTTTGTTTTAGTTTTTCGAGACAGGGTTTCTCTGTAACTTTGGAGCCTGTCTTGGCACTAGCTCTTGTAGACCAGGCTGGCCTAGAACTCACAGAGATCTGCCTGCCTCTGCCTCCTGAGTGCTGGGATTAAAGGCGTGCGCCACCACCTCCCGGCACTTTTAAAGTTTTGAAATGGGAAAATCCTCCATTAATCTGTATAATTTGAGATGATTGGACCCACCTTAAGCTGCTTGGTGTTTGTGCACACTTAACCAGTGAGCCATCTCTCCAGCCTGTGTCTGTGCACAGTTTTAACAACATCACTTATGAGCAGAGGTAGTTGGATTTTGAGACCATTCTGGCCTACAGAATGTAGAACCAGCTACACAGAAAAATCATGTCTTGAAATCAACAGCAACAACAAAAAAACTGAATCAAATAAACCCAACTTTAATCAGCATCTTGCATTCTGGTAGCAGCAGTCACATATAAAGTATTTTGAAGAAGAAAAGTTGCTTCTTTTGCCTCTGTGCTCTAGCTCTGGCTACCAAGTTCATTCCTTTACTAGCATTAGAACCTACTTCATTGTAATTCTGGTGAATAATTAAAACCAGCTGAGTCACAGAGCCTTGTGGGCTGAACAACTACTGGATTCTTCACTTAATCTTAGACAAAAGGCTGAGAAGCAATCTTTTGTATTCTTCAGTTGCCATTGGTAGTCAGCTTTTCTTAAGTTACCTGGACCACTGCTTGTGAGACATTCTAATAAGCTCACTTTTTACATACATGGTGAGAATCATTCTGCCTGTCCCGTTCATGTAGAGAATCTTGAATACTGCAGTTGTATATTTTATTCACCTGACTATGGAGGAAGATGTGCTGGCTAACAATAGTGCTCATGAAGACATTCTTCCTAGCTCCATTACTCTCTATTTATTCAAATTTCCACAAACACTACTTTTTTTATTATTACTCATTTGCCTGGAGTTTGCTTCGAATTTAATGAATAAATCCCATAAACAAAAGATTCATCATCCAGCTTTCTGATGTGGGAAAGACCAATCATCTTGATTGAGATCTGGTTCCTGCTTTTCTTTTTCCTGTCGTGTAAAATCCCTGTGAAAACCATGTAAAAAGTACCTTCAGTTCATCTGACCTCAGAATGAAGCCACAGAACAAATATTTCATTTTGTAACTTTAAAACTCTCTTTAATTGTTAGTATTCTAGGCAACCTTACCTCTGTGGGACAGGAAATTACTCCACCCACCTAGCACAGTGCACCTTACAAGTCACAGTAGTGTGATGGAAAAAAAGAGAAAGTTCCTATGGAGTGCAAGAAGATGACATTGATTGCTTTTGTAGCCAGGGGCAAGTGCTATTGAAATGTATATATTCTCAGATCTGGAGAAGTTCTCTGTTGGGGTGAATGGATTGCACAGGAACCAGTATTCTGTCTCTTTAAGCACACTATAGCCCTATGGGAGGTACTCTAGCCACTCAGGACTCCCTAGCCAATCATGCACTCCAGGTAACCTGCCAGTCAGAAGCAGTGCAGGTCTCTTCCGGGCAGCTGCCTTCAGTCTTGGCTTTGAAAAGGAGCTGGCGCCAGTGGATTCCTGTTCTCGGGTGCAGTTGTTGATGAGCTGAGGACTTTGGCAAAATGGAGAAGCACAACATGGTGAGTGAGGAAATGCTGTCTCCTGGTGGGGAGGAGCAGAGGGTGAGGTGCGGAAGACTCTATGGTGTTACCTCCATGGGTCTGAGTGGGAACCTGCCGCCATTTTCCCTGTATTGTGAAGTCCCTCATGGTCCCTGGGAACTCATGGGCCTAGGGGCAGGCCTCTGAATAGCTTTGCTCTGGTGGCTTAATGTGCTTAGAGTATTGGGAGTAGGAAGCTGTGTGTACAAACAACTTCCTTGTCAAGTTCAAATGGGTTGATGCATTTATGGAAACAACTTGCCAAACTCAGAGAAGCCTAGTTTCTCCAATATCTTCTCAATATTGAGCATTTTGCATTTAAGCTTTAAATATAATCTGAATTTATATTTAAATTTGTGGACGTTATCAAAGGCATCTCACATGTCGTGTAGCTCTCCACTACTGTGTCATAATGGAGAAGAGTAGAATTGGTGATACAATAGATTGACCAATGCTTAAAAAATAATTGTCTCACAAAGTAGAATTTTGCAGAGCGAGAACTGCGTCTAAAACACCCAGACTTTAAGTGTATGCTAATTAGGGCTGGTAGAGATTAGAATGCCTGGGTTTGCATTGTTCACCAGGATTGTCCAGATATTTGACTCTAAACCATTTCAAAGAAGCCAGCACTGATTTAAAAATAAAAAGTCACTGCCAGGTGGTGGTGGTGCACACCTTTAATTCCAAAACTCTGGAGGCAGAGGCAGGTGGATCTCAGTGAGTTCAAGGCCAGCCTGATCTACGAAAGTGAGTTCCAGGACATAACAGAGAAACCATGTCTCAAAATATCAAAAAAAAAAAAAAAATCCCACCTCACTTGGTCCATCCAAATAACAAAGAAAATACCTCTTAACAAGCTGCTCAAGGAGGCAGTACAGGGTCACAGCCAACCTTAAGGCCTGGCATGTCATAAAGTTCCATGACATACAAGAAGAAAAGCATTCTCCTGTCAGATGAGCAATATGACACCAGGTGACATATTTGAAATGTAAAACACTGTTGTTTGAAGGACTGGCCTGATCAATCAAGGCTTTCATTTAGGATCTCAGTCAGGGAGGAAGGATATTCTTGGGAGACCTAGTAACAGCTTTATGCCATGTAAGTATCCCTGAGGACCTGATGTGTTGATAATAAAACAGAGATCCTTTTCTAACACAGGAATATGCATTGGAGAGCCCATAATGGCCTGGTTTCCAGGCCTTTGTGGAGGGGTTGCTTCAGATCTTGACAGCCCAACCCTTCCAACCATATGGAGCTATGGTTATTAGTACCAAGGCTGCTCTGCACTTACTTAGCCAAGATTTCAAGATACCCTGTATACCCTTTGTTTAGAATTGTTGGGCTAGCCGCTTCCTAAATTTGTCTCATTGTATCATAGTTTCTGCTGTCTTCATATAACTCTCTCATTTCCCCCCAGGAAGCAGTATACAAAATGATTGCCATCATTCTCTCTCTCTCTCTCTCTCTCTCTCTCTCTCTCTCTCTCTGATACAAGGTTTCTCTGGGACAGTTCTGACTGTAGACTAGGCTGGCATTGAACTCACAGAGAAGCACAGGGCTCTTCTCCCTGTGTCTTGGGATTAAAGGCATATGCCATTCTTCCATTGAAGGGCATCTAGGTTGTATTTTCTTCTTGAATTTTGCATAGAAATGGATGGAAATAGAAAACACTATCCTGAGTGAGGTAAGCCAGACCCAAAAAGAGGAACACGGGATGTACTCGCTCATATTTGGTTTCTAGCCATAAACAAAGGACATTGAGCCTATAATTAGTGATCCTAGAGAAGCTAAATAAGGAGAACCCAAAGAAAAACATATAGGCATCCTCCTGAATATTAACCTTCATCAGGAGATGAAAGGAGACAGAGACAGAGACCCAATTTGGAGCACTGGACAGAAATCTCAAGGTCCAAATCAGGAGCAGAAGGAGAGAGAATACGAGCATGGAACTCAGGACCGTGAGGGGTGCACCCACACACTGAGACAACGGGGAGGTTCTATTGGGAACTCACCAAGGCCAGCTGGCCTGGGTCTGAAAAAGCCTGGGATAAAACCAGACTTGCTGAACATGGCGGACAATGAGGACTACTGAGAACTCAAGAACAATGGCAATGGGCTTTTGATCCTACTGCAGGTACTGGCTTTGTGGGAGCCTAGGCAGTTTGGATGCTCACCTTACTAGACCTGGATGGAGGTGGGTGGTCCTTGGACTTCCCACTGGGCAGGGAATTGATAGCTCTGTGGGCTGACAAGGGAGGGGAACTTGATTGGGGGAGGGGGAGGGAAATGGAAGGAGGTGGCGGGGAAGAAACAGAAATCTTTAATAAATAAACAAACGGAAAAAGAAAGAAAAAAAAAGCATTTGCCACCACCACCTGGCAAGATGGTATTTTTTGTTTGTTTGTTTGTTTGTTTTTTAAAGACAGGATTTCCCTGTAGCTTTGGAGCCTATTATGGAACTAACTCTTGTGGAGCAGGCTGGCCTTGAACTCACAGATATCTGCCTGTCTGCCTCCCGAGTACACGGATTAAAGGAGCACCAGCACTGCCCTGCTAAGAGGCTATTTTTCTTAAGAATCTGACTAGGCTAGCTGAGCTGTGGTGTTGCACACCTTTAATCCCAGCACTCGGGAGGCAGAGGCAGGCGGATTTCTGTGAGTTCGAGGCCAGCCTGGTCTACAAGAGATAGTGCCAGGACAGGCTCCAAAGCTACAGAGAAACCCTGTCTCGAAAAACTAAAAAAAAAAAAAAAGAATCTTACTAGGCATGGGACGTAGCTTCTGCCACACCTCCCCACCCTATCTTTTTTACCTTTTACTTGTCCAGTCCATTCTTTCTCCTCCCTGTGATCTTCACCTTAGAACCCTGTCAGTGAGGAATGACCTGCTGTAACAGGTCACTGGCATACTTAAAAAAAATATTCTGAGAATATTTTTGACTAAATATTTAGACTGGCAAGTTGCCTGTTTCTATTTCAATTGTTCAAAGTATAATCTGGACCATTATCCTAAGGGATACTTATGGATAACAGCATATATTGAATGCAAAATCTGTCTAACCTAGCTCCCCTTGAGCATTGGACAGAGATCAATGCAAAACATCATTAAAGAGACTTTTCTTTATTAGTCTTCTAAGTGTGTGATGTGATTTCTCAGTGGGAAGGCATATTGATTCTAGAAGAGCTGCATTTCCATCCGGATAGAAATATTGTTTCTGAGACAACTTCTGTTATGTTGACTCAGGTGGCCTTGGTCCCTGTCTGTTGCTTTCCTTGGCAGTGACCTTGAATGTCCTCTATATTACACCTTCAAAGTTCCTAAATGACTGTACCAACTCACAGTTTAAAATTACATATTTGCTGGGCAGTGGTGGTGCATGCCTTTAGTCCAAGTACTCAGGAGGCAGAGGCAAGCAGATCTCTATGAATCTGAAGCCAGCCTGGTCTACAAGAGCTAGTTCCAGGGGAGGCAACAAAGCTATAGAGAAACCCTGTTGAATAAAAAAACCAATAAAATAAAATAAAGCAATTGAGCCATGTAGTTAACTGCACAATGCAGGTGCAGGAAAAGGATTTGCATATGGAGCATTTCTTCTGTCCTCAGACCACAATAGGAAGAATAGATTATTGCGTGCACTTCAGGGGGCACAGCATAGGCAATCAACTGTTGGAGCCACCACTAAGAAAAAGGGCCTGACAGTGGTAGCAGGAGTGGTTTGTAATTGCCCAGCATGTGTAAATTAATGTCATGTGAATGAACACAGACCAGATTGTGTGGGTGTCCAGATTAGGAAGGTTATCTTGAGTCAAGGAACATTGAATTTGCAATTAGGCAACTATCCTCTGCAGGTATGATTGAGCTATTTATTTTTTTGTTTGTTTGTTTTTGTTTTTCGAGACAGGGTTTCTCTGTAGCTTTGGAACCTGTCCTGGCACTAGCTCTTGTAGACCAGGCTGGCCTCCAACTCACAGAGATCCACCTGCCTCTGCCTCCCGAGTGCTGGGATGAAAGGCGTGCACCACCACCACCCGGCTGAGCTTTTTTTTTTTTATCGAGTTTTTTTAATTGATATTTATTGAGCTCTACATTTTTCTTTGCTGTCCTCTCTGCCTCTCCCCCCCACTTCAGCCCTCTCCCAAGGTCCCCATGCTCCCAATTTACTCAGGAGATCTTGTCTTTTTCTACTTTCTACTTCCCATGTAGATTAGATCCATGTATGTCTCTCTCTTAGTGTTCTCATTGTTGTCTAAGTTCTCTGGGATTGTGGTTTGTAGGCTGGATTTCTTTGCTTTATGCTTAAAAACCACCTGTGAGTGAGTACATGTGATAATTGTCTTTTTGTGCCTGGGTTACCTCACTCAAAATAACGTTTTCTATCTCCATCCATTTTCCTGCAAAAATCAAGATGTCATTACTTTTTTCTGCTGTGTAGCACTCCATTGTGTAAATGTACCACATTTTTCTTATCCATTCTTCTATCGAGGGGCATTTAGGTTGTTTCCAGGTTCTGGCTATGACAAACAAAGGTGCTATGAAAATAATTAAGCATGTGTCCTTGTGGCACAATTGAGCATCCTTTGGCTATATACCCAAAAGTGGTATTAGTGGGTCTTGAGGAAGGCTGTTTCCTAATTTTCTGAGAGATTGCCACACTGACATCCAAAGGGACTGTACCAGCTTGCATTCCCACCAGCAATGCAGAAGTGTTTCTTTTTCCCCACAACCTCTCCAGCATAAGTTGTCATCAGTGTTTATGATCTTGACCATGCCTTCAGGTGTAAGATGGAATCTCAGAGTTGTTTTGATTTGCATTTCTCTAATGACTAAGGATATCAAACATTTCCTTAAGTGTCTTTCAACCATTTTAGATTCCTCTGTTGAGAGTTCTCTGTTTAGGTCTTTACTCCATTTTTTATTGGATTATGTGTTCTTTTGGTGTCCAATTTCTTGAGTTCTTTGTATATTTTGGAGATCAGACCTCTGATGTGGGGTTAGTGATGATCTTTGCCCATTCCATAGGCTGTTTTTTTGTCTTGTTGATCATGTCCTTTGCTTTACAGAAGCTTTTCAGTTTCAGGAGGTCCCATTTATTAATTGTTTCTTTCATGTCTGTGCAGCTGTGGTTATATTTAGGAAGTGGTTCCCTGTGCCAATGCCTTCAAGTGTACTTCCCACTTTCTCTTCTATAAGTTTCAGTTATGGCTGGCTTTATTGAAGTCTTTGATCCATTTTGACTTCAGTTGTGTGCATTGTGATAGATATGGGTCTATTTTCATATTTCTACATGTTGATATCCAGTTATGCCAGCACCACTTGTTAAATATGCTTTCTTTTTTCTCTTTGATATTTTTTACTTCCTTGTCAAAGATCAGGTATTTGAAACTGTTTGGATTGATATCTGGGTCTTCTATTCAGTTCCATTTGTCTTTCTGTCTGTTCTTACCCCAATACCACACTGTTTTCATTACTGTAGCTCTGTAGTAAAGATTGAAGTCAGGGATTGTGATGCTTTCAGAAGTTCCTTTTTTGTATAGGGTTGTTTTGGCTCTCCTGTTTTTTTTTTCCATATGAATTTGAGTACCATTTTTTTTTGAGGTCTTTGAAGAATTTTGCTAGGATTTTATGGGCATTGCATTCAATCTGTAGATTGCTTTTGGTAAGATATATGATCTATCTTCCTTGCAGAGTTATGTCTGCTCAGAGATTTGTAAAACAGGCCATTGACTAACTCTATGTGTCAAGTTACATAACTCAGCAGACAACATATGTATATGGACACCATCAATCTATCCCCTCTCCTAGAGAATGGCCTACTCTTTTTTAAAGTCAATATAGAAAATTTTATTTAAATTTAAAACAGCATTTTTTTTTTGAGACAAGGGTTTCCCTGTAGCTTTGGAGCCTGTCCTAGAACTAGCTCTTGTAGGCTAGGCTGGCCTCAAACTCACAAAGATCTGCCTGCTTCTGCCTCCCAAGTGTTGGGATTAAAGGCATGTGCCACCACTGCTGGCCTAAAAGTGCATTATTGTCATCACTTTAAAAATCACTTTTTGGTATCAATTTCAAATACTTTCTTTAAGTGTATTGCTGCTGTTATCTCTATTCGTTTCTTTCTCCAATGTTTCTAAGTCAGTGATAGTTTCATTTCATTTCTTTCAAGTTACATTGATTTCTATGTAGAGCAATGTCTACTATAGGCTTGATTCATGCTATGTAATTGAGAATTACTTTAAACACCTAATCCTGCCTCTGTTGCCCAGTTCTAGGAAGACAGTCCTACAACTCCTTTTAGGTTTGTCCTTTAGTAGTCAGTGAGAAAGAAAAATAGAGTAGTTCATGACTGTCTGCTAATCTTTCCAGCTTTTGGGGGACTTAGAAATGAAGAGGGATTGGTTTTAGAATTGATTTGAATTCATTGACCAACTTTGAAGCTGGTGGAGACACAGAGCAGGAATTGAAAGGGTGGCCTGAGGGCAAGAGCTTTCCTCCTTCCACTGAGATTACTTATGTGGAATCAGGTAGTCAATAATAATAATAATAATAATAATAAGAAGAAGAAGAAGAAGAAGAAGAAGAAGAAGAAGAAGAAGAAGAATGCTGCATTATTATCCTGATTGATCATTGTTTGCAGTCCACAGACAATGGCAATCTGGGTATGGGACTGACTTTATCTTAAAACCTAATTGCTATATTTACAGTAGTTCACCCAAAATAGATGATCTGGGTAAAATGTTGTGTCCCTACTTAGCAGGACTGTTACTTTTCATTATTAAGAGCTTCATCTTTTGGGAAAATACATGAGAAATATTTATTGTGCTCTAATACAAATCCCTAGTCTCTGGAGCACATGGCCATAAAGGCTGTTTCAACTTTTCAAAATTATTTTTGATATTATAACTACATCATATTCATATTGCCTTTGCTCCCTCCAGTTGCTAACATGATCCTGATTGTTTTCTAATTCATAGTCTGTTTTTCTTTAACAAGAGTTACAAAGTAACCACAGTTACACAAGAACAGCAGTTACTTTATGAATGTGACCTGTTTGTCTTCAGGATTTCCCATCTCTGAGGCAATAGGACATCTGCACTGGAAAGTGAGTGTGTAATGGAATGTGCGCACAAAGGACCCTGTACTTTGGATGAGGAACAGGATGTGCTATAGGGGAGTGGAATAATGTGTACTAAATACAAACTTTCTAAACTAGCCCCCTGTCTGCTGGGCTGGGAGGGCAGAACTGGAGGACTGTGCTGTCTGAGTCATTTGATCTCTGATCCTCCAGTAGAGGAGCTGCTAATATTGTGAGGCCCACCTGGGTGACCGTAGCCAGTGAGAGATTATGGGAAGCATTAGCAATGGTGAGTACTAGTGGCCTGTATTTTGTGGGTTCTTTCCATGATTCTCTTCTGCCTCTGCTGTAAGAAGTAGTAAGGATGATCACAAGCTATACCATGGTGAGTGTTGGGTGTTCAGGTCTGTTGAACTGTCAGTTCTGCTGCAACTTGGATTGATCATGAGACAGACTATATGTAGTTGTGTTGGTCCATGTGGTTCATGTTGGTAGTGGCCCTTGTCCTCTGAGCCTCCCTGTATATGAATTTATTAGGGCAGGGGAGACTCTGGAAATTCAGGATATGATGGTGATTGTCCAGAGTACACACATGGACACTGCTCTTGTTGAAGAGAGATTAGAAAACTGAAGGTCTAGATTCCACAAGTTCTCAGTATTGCATTCCAATTTCAGGTTTGTGTTATAAAGATTACAAATAGTTTCAGAACTGGCAGGAAATGATGACATTGATCTTCTAGCAATGCATTATTAGAATGTTTTAATGTGATGCTGTCACTAGCTGCAATGGTGTGATCCAGTGAAGCTTAGTTCCAGGGGACAAAGGAGTTTCTGATCTGCAGAGATTTCTCAGGTGTGCATTGTGTTGGGCAGGTAGTTAGAGCACAATCCACACCTTAAGCCATAATTCTTGTAGCAGAAAATAAATTTTAAACCATTTTTTTGTTTTCCATAGACAACATTCTTCATGACACATTATTTTAAAAAAACCCATCCCTTGAAAATGAGTTTTAAAAAATCAACAAAATCCAGCTCCCACCTCCTTATTCCCTCTTCTTCCCATGCCCTCCAAATAAAAGGGAAAAATGTAAAGAAAGAAGTAAAACAAAAGAAGAACACCTGATAAACAACAACAACAACAAAAAAAACACTGTAAAACTTTCCAAAACAAAGTAGTATATTTCCCCGGGGGTAAGTGGAATTTACGCTGAATCCACTGGGAGTGAGTTCTTTCTGCTACAAAAACCTGCAAAGAAAGACACTCAAGACAGAAAAATAAACAAAGAAGCAAACAAAATAATTGACCAGACAAACTGGAGAGGCTGGAGCCCTGAGGAAAGAAGGATAGGGTGTTCCTAGCCCTGGGAAATCAGAAGCAGGCAGGGACTGCAAAAGGCATAGATAAGATGAGGGTAGGTAACAAGCTGAACAGATTGGTGCCCTTCCAGAGCTCTGGGTAAAAATAAGTGCTCCTACCACCCGTGCCCACCTACCCTTAGCAGACACAAAGAGAGTGAAGTGGAGCAGGAAAACAGGGTGCAGGTTGCACATTTGAGAAATGTCCATATCAAATCTCCAGAGGGAACATGTCACCTCTACCCCTCTCCCTGGGCCTACCCTACTACCCAGAGCATGTCCCTCCTAAGTTAGTTATGGAATTCTATCCCTTCCACAGTATATCTTTTTTAAAAAAATATTTTTTCCAAATTTTGTTTTTCTTTCTTTTCTTTTAATTTTTTTTTTAATCCCAGAATCAAGACTATGAGCTGTTGTAATTGGTAGTTTTGGCATGGTATGGGGCACATGGGAAACCCATCGGTTGTGCTGACGGGAATCACCTTGATCTGTCTCCCTCAAAACAAGGAATCATCTAAAGTCAGGGAAGTCCTCACTAACCCTTTGTCTAATAATTCTATATATGCAAACCCTTTGGCAAGACCACTAAATTTGTCACAGACTGTAGTAACACCGTTGAATGAACCACAGCCATGAAAGTGAGCTTCCAGCTCTTCTGCTATTGCACTGTAGTCCACATTGCCAACATAGATGGAACTGGCATCAGCCTCCGTCTTCTCCTCTAGAGATGTGATTACTGAGCCAGCATTGCCTGGGGTTGTACTCTCATTCATCTGCTTCTCTACCTCATTTTGTAGCTCCTCATCCTCTTCCACCATCTCCCTGACTCCCTGAAGCTTTGATCACTTCTAGCTCTGGGCCCTCAATGATGTTATCCGTGGGATCCACCTTAAGTAGTCCCAGCTCTTCCTCCTGCTCTTGGCTGCCAGGGGCTCCCCAGGTGTTCCCAGAACCTGTAGAGAGAGGAAACAGGACCAGGGCTCCTTGGGCAGGCTGTTCCCATAGTCCCCTGCACCCCTGGATCTCCCTTCCAGCCTCCCCAAAGGCCCCAGGCCCACTCTCAGGCACAAATCTCCAACCACCTCTTCCCCCACTGCTCCTTAAATCTTTATTCTAGGTTGTTTGGGATTGGGCATCAGTGGAGCAGCATTTATCTGAAACCAGAAAAAAGCACAAGGGGCTGGAGAGCCATCAAAAGAGATCTCCTCTGTTTGCAAAGAGAACATCAATATCATGAGGTTTCTATCTTTGTAAGACAGATCAGTAATTGGAGGTCAGAAACAATAGTTTAAGGGTCACTTTGAGATAACTTTGTGAAAGTTGTGCAGTTTGTGTTTATTTAATTTCTGTACACATATAATCAAAGGTAGCTGGGTAACATTGGTCAAGATCACACTTTTCCTTGCCCAAGATTTCTTTGGTCTTTTGATTAAAAGTTGACTATATATTTCTGTCACTGCTTTTGCCTTTTTATTTCTTTCCCCTTAATTCTTTCACAAAAGTTGTGCACATTTTTGATTTATGTATCATTGTGGAAAGTATAGATGTCATATTACATAAATGAGATACTATTTTTCTATAATCTAACTGTAATGCAAATATATTATTGATTATCTTGAAAATAATGGGCCTTCATCAATTTTATTCAGAAAATTTCTAAATTTATCAGGTCATTATTATTTTTTTGGAAAGTTTCTGTTGCAAGACTGCTTTTTTCTTCTTAGGTGCCTGCCTCTTTCCATTTCCTGGTGTATCTGTGTTTTCCAGTTGTTTCTATCTTCATATTGAAATCTTTGCTACTTAAGTGTTGGTATGATAAATACATTATCCCTTGAGCCTTCTGAGTGTTTCCACTGTGAATATTGGTTTGTTATCGGCTGTCCAGTTATAAGTTATTGGGCAAAGCTATTTGTATTCATTTAATGGTCGAAACTTATCATACACAAAATTATAATTTTTAGATCATCTTTATAAGGATCATTTTTTCTTTTTTATGTTTTGTTTTTCTTGTTTTCATTAATCTGAGAAAGACTTGACTTATCAGAGAAAAGGTTTTATGTGCCTTGTAAGGTGACTCAGCACATATTCTTTTTGTGGATGACCTGAGTTCAAATACCTACATGCAAGTTGGGAGGTTAATAAATTTCTACTATTCCCAATTCAGCAGATCTGACAAACTCCCTTTTTGTAAGACACACACACACACACACACACACACACACACATATATATATGTAAGATAGTCTCTATCATGCACAAACATACACAAAAAAAATAGCAGTAACCTCATTTCCAAAACTGCTTGGGACTTATAAAGCAGTTAGAGTAAATCAAGTTACTTTACATGTACACTGATTCTTTAAAAATCTCTTCTCGTGAAATTTCATTTAAAAAGTTTTCATTTTCTCACTCTGATGCAAACTTGGGTTCAATCACCAAGAATAGGTAACAACATGGTAATTGATCCCAACAGACATCATTTTCTTTATCATAAGAGAATGAGATGCTTTCAGTAATCAAAACTATTTTCTGTAAAGTAACAACATCAGAAAACTTCAAGAGAATATTGTAAATTTTGGTGAAACAGCCCTTGTAGTGTAGAGATGGATGCAACTCTGTAGAAAGTGTGGCGGGTCACTTCCCGCCACCCAGCTAGCCTTACCCAAAATAATTACATGGAAACTGTATTCTTTTAAACACTGCCTGGCCCGTTAGTTCTACCCTCTTATTGGCTAATTCTCACATCTTGCTTTAACCCATATTTAGTAATCTGTGTAGCACCACCAGGCGGTAGCTTACCAGGAAAGATTCAGCATGTCTGACCTGGCGGCTGGCTTCATGGCGACTGACCCACTTCCCTTCCCAGCATTCTGTTCTGTCTACTCCACCCACCTGTGTTCTGACCTATCAAGCCAAGTAGTTTCTTTATTAATTAACCAATGAAAGCAACACATTGGCATGACCCTCCTACATCAAGCCCTTTTCACCAAACCCATTTTCAATTATTGGTAAAGTGTAGTAATATGAGTGGCAGGGCTGCGTCCCCAGCACCTCCACCACCTGGCTAGCTTATACCCCGAAATAACAACACACAAACTGTATTCATTTAAACACTGCTTGGCCCATTAGCTTTAGCTAATTCTGATATCCCAATCAACCCATCTCTAATAAACTGTGTGGCACTGGTCTTACCGGGAAAGATTCAACATGTCTGACCTGGTGGCTTGCTTCATCGCGTGTGTCTGCCTCAGAGAGCAGAGCTATCACGTCTGCCCAGGAGAGGGAAGCATGGCGTCTCTGAGCTCACTTCCTCTTCCTCCCAGCATTCTGTTCTGTTTACTCCACTAACCTATCAGGGCAAGCAGTTTCTTTAACCAATGACCTTCCTCCATCATTTCCCCTTTTTCTGTTCAATCAAAAAAGGAAGGCTTTAACTTTAACATAGCAAAATTAAATATAACAAAACAGTTATCAAGTAAAAATTCCAATATTTACATCTATTTATCTTTATCAAACAAAAGAGAACAACTTAACTATCTATTCTTTTTTGTTTGTTTGTTTGTTTTTTCGAGACAGGGTTTCTCTGTGGTTTTGGAGCCTGTTATCTATTCTTCAGCTGCATCAAAGACTCCAGAAGGATATAATATTACCTAAGTAAACAAGAAATAAGCAACTTTCAAAACTCTAGAAATGACAGAGACACTTTGCTGCCTAAACAGTCACCAAAAGTTCCTCTGTACCCTGTACCGTCGGGACATCCATCTTCGGCCTACAGGCCCATAGTATCCAGAGACATTTCCATGAAGCAGGAAATTTCAAAGGCAGTTCAGTCACTATCTGCTGTGTCCTGCAGAATGTCTCGCAGACTCCTTCATGAATCAGGAACCCCAAAAGATCATCTCACCTTTAGGCAAGTTCAGTAGTCCTCTCTCTGTGGGTTCTCTGTGTCCAGTTTATGCAATAGTCCAGGGAAGAGCAGTTTCTTGCCCAAATGGCTATCAAACTCCATAACGAGCCTCTTCAATGCCCATCATCCAGGAGCAGACATGTCTCATTGTCATGAAAAGTCCTAAGTTATTAAAACATTAAATAGCATATTCCGTAGTCTTTGAAAGATATGAAGAATGCTGATCTAACTGAAATATATCTCTATATATCTAGAAAATCTAACTAACATGACTACAAGCTTGACTGTTATTGATGATTATCCATTAATAACCTATATTTCCTAAATATACATTACATTTTTAAATGAACTACACAATCACAATACTTTAATCAAGATCAGAAACACATATACATATCACAAAATTGACCTTAAATCTCTATCAATAAAGCAAAATCTATACTAATGCAAATTATTCATATCTATATCATATCCCCTTTTAAATGTAAAAGAACATTTATAAACCATATTTGGGAACATGGGCGCAGTTTTTTCTCTCCAAACTGCTTCCTGCTGAATGGGGGCGTCGTTAATTAGGTCTTTCATGGTATAGCCTGTGTGCTAGTTTCATCTCAGTTGGCAGTTGAGTGAAGCAATTTTCTGAAGGTGTTCACATTAACCCTTCAGGAGGGCATGGTCCATCATACCATATAGGAATAGAAACAATCCACAGACTCTCACCCTCTGTGAAAACAAAATAAGAAACTCCTTTCCAAAGCATCATGTCCTTAGATCCAAATTTCAAAGTCAAGGCATTTTCAAAATATCTATGTTGGATTAGTTCAGCAGCATTTATAAACAAATATCTTTTAGCAGCTGTTGCTCCTTCCTCAGCATTCAAACAATTCAAAGAGAGCATAATAGCAAACAGTATCAAGATTCTCTGTGTATTTTCTCTTTGTGCAGCTTTGTTTTAACCTTTATTTCATTTATTTTTACTTTTAACTTTTTGCTTTTTGAGACAGGTTCTCTGTATCTTTGACCTGGAATAACTCTATAGACCAGGCTGTCCTTGAACTCTCAGAGATCTGCCTGTCTTTGCCTCCCAGGCATTCGGGA
This sequence comes from Microtus oregoni, assembly GCF_018167655.1. Lineage (NCBI taxonomy): Eukaryota > Metazoa > Chordata > Mammalia > Rodentia > Cricetidae > Microtus > Microtus oregoni. The sequence goes on from NW_024543218.1 coordinate 5,823,295, forward strand.
TTAAAGGCGTGTGCTACCACACCTTGAAGTCACAGAGGTCAATCTCCTTCTGCCTCCTAAGTGTTGGGATTAAAGGTGTGTACTACCACACCCAACTACTCTCTTTCTTCCTTATTTTTGTTTTTTACTTTAAGAACTTTAACTGGGGCTGGAGAGATGGCTCAGCGGTTAAGAGCATTGCCTGCTCTTCCAGAGGTCCTGAGTTCGATTCCCAGCAACCACATGGTGGCTCACAACCATCTGTAATGAGATCTGGTGTCCTCTTCTGGCCTGCAGACATACACACAGACAGAATATTGTATACATAATAAATAAATATTTAAAAAAAAAAAAAAAAAAAGAACTTTAACTTTTAGTCTGCATATATTTTCAACACACTGTAAACCATTTAGAAATTTTCTTTGTCTTTGAATCTCTCTTTACTGTATATCTCTTTTTCTGACCACATGAGTCTTTAATGTACCAAGCAATATCAGTAGGACTAAAGCCGTGGCTTTGCCGGCTAGATGTAGCCCATTCCTTAGCTTTCTGCCATTCCAACCTTGTGGCTGAGGTACCGGCCAGAGCCGCATTCAGTGCTACAAGTCTACAGTGTTTCAAGGTCCTTGCCATCAAACAAACTGCAACAGACAACACTCAAGTCCTCTCTCTGTAGCTGGCCCTCCTGCCTCAACAGTCAGAGTTTGCACTGGAAGGACGGCCCAGAAAGCTGGCATTTTAAAACAACACAGGTTTTTTTTTTCCTGCTGCTGAGTCAGGAAAATTTCAAAATGGAGGACATACCATTTTGTGCTAGCTCTGGGGCCGCCAGGTAGGAGCGGCACTCAGCACTTTAATTCTGAGACTGAGCATGCAGCACTGAAATTCTTTTCATCCAAGTTACGTCCAAATCTGACACACAGAGTACTGCGCAGTCTGAAAGCATGTCTCTGTATGGCGGCAGGAATCCGCCATGCTCTTCTGCCTGCCTAAGTCTGATTCGGCCGGCTGACCAGGAGAGGGGAGCATGGCATCTCTGAGCTCACTTCCTCTTCCTCCCAGCATTCTGTTCTGTTTACTCCACCCACCTATGTTCTAACCTATCAGGGCAAGCAGTTTCTTTATTTAATTAACCAATGACCTTCCTCCATCAGTAAAGGAGAGAACAGGAGTGTACAGGATGTGTGATGCTCAGTGATTTCATGGGAATTCATTTTGATTAGAATCTTGTAGTTCTTCTTTAAGAAACAATTATATATATTATATATGTATATATATACATATACTATATATGTAGATTTGTTTTCGTTTCTTGTTTTTTGAATAGTGCTGTCTATTGATTTTGTGAACCATAATTCAATTATATTATTCATTGTTTATGAAAATGATGGACCTTCACCAGTTTGTACTCAGGATATTTATCATACTCTTTGGTGATAAACAGTTTTACTTTTCTCTTCTTGATCTCAGATGCTTGCTTCTAATTATTTAATTTTATTTTTCTTTTTTTTTTTTTTTTGATTTTTGAGACAGGGTTTCTCCATAGCTTTTGGTTCCTGTCCTGGAACTAGCTCTTCTAGATCAGGCTGGCCTTGAACTCACAGAGATCTGCCTGCCTCTGCCTCCCGAGTGCTGGGATTAAAGGTGTGAGCCACCACCGCCCGGCTTTAATTTTATTTTTTATTTATATTTTAATAATAAAACTTGCCTGAAGATCATAAAGTAAAACAGATGCCATGGCCAGCCTTACACCCCAGGCAATACTGACACACACCTTTAATCCCAGTAGTCACACCAAGTTGTTGTAGAGTCAAATGCTGGTGTCTCATATCTTTAATCCTATCACTAAGGAGTTGCAGATAAGAAGTGGCATGCCTGGGCAGAGAGAGAAATATAAGGTGGTAAGAGAGAGGAGCTGAGGACTGAGTGTTTTGTAGAAACAGCATTCAGTCTGCGGACTTGTAGAGACAGGATAGCCCATTTGGTCAGTCTAGCGAAATTCATCTATTGGTTCCCTTGGAGGGGATGCTGAGGCTGAGGAAAAGTTAGATTAAGAGAAATGAAGACAGACTCATAGGATAGACTGAGAGGATGAAAGGTCAATAGAAAACAGTTTATTTCTCAGCCAGCATATATACTAAACACAGATCAAAAAGCAGTACAGTCAGCTCCCCACCTCCCTGCACTGTGCTTGGAGGCAGCTCAAACCTGTGCATTTTCTGATTCAGCTAAGCAGCTTCTAATCACTAACAAGGAATGCCCCTGGCTGGCCTACACTAGCCCACATCTTAATAGAAAAAAATGGTCTCTTTTTAACTGGGCAAAATGTTTTTTTTTTTCTGTTGGCTAACACAGATGTTATTCACAGCCCTCAAGGTTACTGGAAGAAGAACAGCAGGCATGTTTGAACTTAAAGGGCTTCTTTATGTCTGAAATGACTCCAGATGATCATTATGATTATTAATATTATGGTAAAGGGATATTTGTTGTTATTCTCTCCCAAGAAATTACTCCAAGCTCGTTGCCAATGTTTACTTCCTGTCCATTAGGATTCAATTTTAACTTTAGTAAAACTTGCTACAATTTAAACTTGGTCAATTCTTGCTAATAGATGAAGTTTCAATTTTCTTTTTAAAATCAACTCAGATATGTTCCACATAACTTTATAGCTTTTAGTCTGTTTATATGGTAAAAATATCAATTTTAAGATAATATCTTTCCTCTGCGGTAAAATTCCTACAGGGGAATGGATGGAGCATAAAATGTCTAGAATGAAGACCATGAAATGGTGGCTCATTCCTTTAATCCCAGCTCTTGGGAGGCAGAGGCAGGTGGAGCTTAAGGCCAGCCTGGTCTACAAGAGCTAGTACCAATACACATTCCAAAGCTAAAGACAAAGCCTTTATCAAAAAAAATGTCTTGAATGTAAACAAACTTCAGACCCAAACAATCTGTATGTACCTCCTATAATTTTATTTCCACTAAACCAATTTTTTTCTCTGCTTTAGATGATAATTCTCTTTGACTATTTAAATACTTGTCACATTTTATGATTTGGTTCTAATTACTGTTTTGAATTTTTTTTACTCCAACAGTGGGATATAGATGGTCAATGTCTTGCAGCAATTTCTGAAAATTATTAAGATTCCACAAATAATATCTCCTAATTTTTAACTTTTGGGGTAAAACTTTTGTAAAATTATTTTATATGCTGAATAATTAATAGAATCTCCTTTTTGTATATTTTCAGAAGTAATTTTTAATCCCCAAAGAGACAAAGTTTGCTTTACTTCTGCAAATATTTACTCTAAAGTATGTACATTTGAATCATCTAATATAATTCTGAATAATGTTGAAAACATACCTAACTTGAGTATATTTTCAATTGTAATAAGTAACAAACTACTAATGTGCAGTACTTTATATCCTTATTTGTTTATAATAATAACTTTCAAGGACTAGAAATTTTCATTACATGTTTAAATGAGTTGTATTAGGTAAAGTATCTTGAGTAAAAATATAACATCATAGACAGTATGTTTTAACAAAAATAATGCCAAATTAGTATCAAAAGGAAGCATACATATCTATATCAATGTAAAAATATATAAATAAGTAGTTACTTTTTAAACTTAATTTTAAAGATCTACTCTTTTATCTCATCATATGTATGTATCCCCCTTTATTCTTTTTAGAGCAGATTCAGTAATCTACACTTTTATCCTGTCATTTTGTCGGGTGGTTTTTTTAGGTGGATGTATATTTATGAGTATATAGAGGTGGAATCTGGCTATGTCCCTCTATAAAACCAAACATGTTATTAAAATAAAATTTCAGAGTTTCTGTCTCATGTCAGGAGCATGGGACAGAAAGAAATAAGAATTTAGAAATTTTTTTATTTTTCTTCATATCTATTTTTGTCTCTATTGTACATGCCATTGAATATTTATGTCTGTATATGTCTATATAAATAATGTTTTAGTTTTCCACAATGAACAATGAATTTTCCTGCATTAATTTTGATGTTTCCAGGAAGAATTTGGGGCCCCACAACAACAACTCAATCTGGTTGATATTATACATCATGATGATGATAACACTACTACAAGATCTGTTTTGAGTACCAGCTGCTCAAGATGGTTCCAACTTGGTTAGCTGAAATGGTGCACTTTTTACAATGTTCTGGACAGACCTCCAAATAGGAAGCTCAGAAAAACCTTACCAAATACTCAGAGGCTATTTGCAATTATACTAGACAGTAATCTTTGAACTTAACCATCATTTTACTTTCACAGGATCCCATAGAAAGAACATCGCCCCCTTGACAGCTGGAAGTAATTCTAAAAGACTACATCCCCTCTCCCAACAAAGTTTGTCCTCAGGGTTAAGAATATCATTTAGGGGTTGATTATATTTGGTATAGGATTGCAGGTTGGAGGGGAAAGTTTATAGGCTCAGGGATCTCTTTGGAAAAAATGGGAAAATTGGATGGAATAATAGATTAGTGTGAGCTTACACACTAATAATAGTGAGTAATAGAGTGAATGCTTGTGAGTTATAATTTATAGGCAATTGCATTGGTATAGATTCTTGTATATTGATATAATATTAAACTATATTGAATATTGTATGCATTCATGCTTCTACCTCTGCTTAAAACATTTTATATATTGATATATATTTATCATATTGCAATGTACATTTCTACCACTGATCAAGATAGTTATACATTGTTTATATTTTGAGGTCATTGTCCTCATTTGTTGCAAGTTGGTTATTGTATAATATTCTAATATGAAGTCTTAGTCTTTAAGTTATATAGGTATTAAGAATTATAGATCAGGGCTGGAGAGATGGCTCAGTGGTTAAGAGCATTGCCTCCTCATCCAAAGGTCCTGAGTTCAATTCCCAGCAACCACATGGTGGCTCACAACCATCTGTAATGAGGTCTGGTGCCCTCTTCGGGCCTGCAGGCATACACACAAACAGAATATTGTATACATAGTAAGTAAATAAATAAATATTTAAAAAAAGATCTCCCACTTAAAAAAAGAATTATAGATCAATAGTCATCTATGTTTGTCATACTTATAGTTAAAATAATCAGGTTCTTTACATAAACAGAGATTATATTCTGCATAGATAGGTAAGCTTCAACCACTTCAAAGAACTGTAGAATATGGCATATAAATAACTTAGGGTTCTGTTGAAGTGAGGCACTATTGCTCCTGGTAGCATTGATCTCTTCCCCAGAGAAAGTTGAGCACTGAAAACACTCCATTAGGAGCTTGTTTTTTTCTTGGCAAAACTCTTTTGAGCAAAGACATGCTCACGCCTCAACCACTGACAAGATACATAGTATCTGAAAATGGATAAGCAAATCTGTTAAATCTTGCCAAGAAAGGGTAAAATGGTTTTGAAAAATTCCCTACCTCTGAAAATGATCTGTCAGTTAATCTAGGTCTTAGCAAAAGTTAGTCCCTTCAACATTGCAAATGAGACTTTGCATGATTGCCCAGGTAGCCAGTTGTCTCTGTAATTTGTTGCACATTTTGAAAGCTGCTTGATTGCACTTCCTGCTTACTCAAGTAATATTTCCCTTCTCAGATTCAATGGAGTTGAAGACTAGATAGCTGTGGTTACTTTCCTCTCATGACTTGTCCAAATTATTTATTAAACAAGAATTAAACTAGTTAGGATAAGATAATTATTGAATATTTGTTCTTATTGTATATAATTTTGTATTGGTCTTAGAACTCTCTTATTTAAACAAAATGGGGAGGTGCTGTTGAAAGTCTTGCAGCCAGTGGTTTCCCATCCATTGGGACATGACATATTATACTATATTTGCCAATGCAGAGCATGAGTTTGGCCTCTTTTCTGGCTACGTGATTCAGATTTTAATCTCCATTCAAGCATAGGATTCTGAGTTGTGAGTCCATCCCTAAATAAATATACATCTATTTCTCAATTCTGAGCTCGTGCTGGATGTCTTTTAAGCATCCATCTTCCAGTATCACTAAATGTGAATCATTGAAATGACTAAATGCATTTTTTCCATTGTTGACCATGAACCAATAGTGATTGGGTTCACAATGTATTTGATTGAATGACCAACCTCCCAGAAAACATTATGAATTTGAACAAGTTTCTCTCCTTAGTGATTTTCTTTCAATTTTCTGTGAATCTTTAGTAGGAAAAGCCTTTCTAGATAAAATTCCTCACTGTATGCTTGGAGTCTCAATACCCTCAAGTAATTTCCTGATATTTATATCTACAGTGGTGTGTTTGACATTAATCAGCCAACTTCCTACTTATACTGAAATGCTTTTACCATTATTATAGGCTCAATCTCTAAATCATATAAGACATAGCAGAAACAGTTGTTATTCAGTGTTCAGGACTTTGGTAACCTGCTGTTTTGTTTTATTTGCTTATCTGAGTAACTGTGGCTCTCAGTTCCTGAAAGTAAAGGGAGGCATCATTTCTGGCTCTATTTGTTTTTATGTTATTGGATGATGGCCCTGGAATGTAGGTTTTGTTCATGTCGAGTGTATGCTGCTGTGCTTAGCTTCATGCTTATCTTGAATTTTAAAATTTGACAGAGGGTATCACTCTGATTCCCAGGATGCCATGGATTGATAACATAAACTGCCTGAGTATTTTGAGTCATTAAATTGCAGTTGCATGAACTTTTTCCTGCTTGTTGTACTTGCTTTGATTCTTTTAAAATCAATATGACCATTTTATATGTCTGCATGGATATGCACCATATGGATACCTGGTCATCAGAGTGAACAAAGGATCTCAGACATCCTGACCATGGAAAAATGGAAAGTTGTGATCTCCATGTAAGTACTGGCAAATGTGTCCACCTCCATTCAAGATCAGCAAGAATGCATGCTGCATTACTCTCCTCTCTCTCCAGCTCTGTGTTGATTATTTATGACCAACATTTATATTTCTATTGTTTTCATCTGTCCATTGGTAACAGTTTTATATAGGCAGTTCTTTTCCTACAAAATGTTATTGGTATTGCAGTTTATATTAGGGTACTTCAGAGGTCTGGAAGATGAATACAGAACTGGAGTGAAAACAACTCTTTGAAGGAACTTCAATAATAGCCTTTCAGTTTTTCTATCCTATTGTTTGTTTCATTGAGTTTTGCAATGGAGATAGGGTCTTAATGTGTACTGCCACCTCTCCTGGACCTGATTGCATAGACTTGACTGGCATTCAACTCAGAGACAAATATATCCACCTCTGTTTTCTGAGTGTTGTGGTTAAAGCCACAATACATCAGTACGCCCAGTTTGTCCATCATTCTTTCCTTTCTGTGGTATGTATCATACAATTTTCTCATGCATACGATGTACTGTTGATTTTTTTTTCCTTTTCTCTCCCTGTTAATAGATACTGTTCATATAAAGTGAAATCCCATCAAAAGTGTGGAGAAATGACAGAATTGACTCTCCTTTTCCATTTTCTTCTAAAGTGGCTACCTATGTCATGGAATAAGAATGGGGAACAGCAGAATCATACAACTATACTTTCAAAGAAGTACGCATTTACAATGTTGTCACTGTTATGCTTACATTGTACACATGTGTGATATATTTTCAAAGGCAGTGACCTATGATGATGTGCATATCAACTTCACTCAAGAAGAGTGGAATTTGCTGAATCCTTCCCAGAAAAATCTCTACAAGGATGTGATGTTGGAGACCTTCAGGAGCCTAGCTACTATAGGTAAAAGTGAATTTATTTCATGCTTCAAAATATGGAGACAACTTTTTCTTGGTTAATTATTTTGTTCTGTAATTTGTCTTAGAAAGAAGAAGAATAAGCTGAACAACACAGTCATAGTTCTTAGATTCACTTAAGATAATAAGCTAATTGTTGCACAATGTTAAATAATATAACATAGATATTCTGGTACTGTATTTTAGGATACATTTGGGAAGACCTTAACACCAAAGAACATTGTCAATTTTCTAGAAGACATGCAAGGTAATTTTCTTGTGCAAGTTCATAACAATATGCCTGTGATGAGTTTGTAATGTGTTCTGGAACTTTTAAACAAAAGCAATAGTGTAAATAAACACAGCTTTAAATGCATTGATGATTATTAAATTCTCACAAATCCGTATACCTCAATTTCCTGTATGTGGATTGCATTTTCAAGGCATTCATTTAAAAATGGTCAAGGAAGCAAAGTTTATACAGATAGCACCATTTGATTGATAGCACAATGAGAGCTATGTTGTAGATCTGCCAGTCCATTGGTTTCTTGCTATTCATGACATAAAATATATGCACATTTCAGTGATGATGAGTAGAGCTGCAAAACTTTCTACTAATTCAATAGCCCATGGTAAGCCTTGTATCACTCATATACTTTTTGTGACTGTGCTAAGTTTAGTGAAATCAGATTACTCAAGGGTCAAGGGACATATGTTGTGGAGAAACCTTAATAACTATACCACAAGTCTGTGAAAGTCAAACCTTGGGGATTTATTGTAGTAATCTTTTAGTCACTATTCTTCTTTTCATATATATATATATGTGTGTGTGTGTGTGTGTGTGTGTGTGTGTGTGTGTCACTCTTGACACAAGTGTATGAGCATAGGGATATAGAAAGATTTAGCATACCTCTCCTTAAGAACAATAAGAGCAAGTAGATTCTACATGTTGAATTGGATCCAAGAATACAAAGTTAATTTATTTTCTACCATCATTGTTAATACATAAATACAAACTTATATTACAAAAAAAAATCCATGAGTTCTAAGTCTGTGCAAATATTTCCGTGTGTCTTAGTTCACTTAACAAATGCATAATGATTCACAATATAGTAAAATTTAGGAATGCAGTAAAGTTGTTAAAGCACTCAGTATAAGCAATTCTCTTCAAAAATGTGAAAAATATCCTAGAAAAAATATAGGTATAGGTATAAATGAAAAGATAAACCATGACATAAAGGAATTTATCATAACAAATATTTTTCCAGATGCAAAATGACCCTTAATGAGAGAACAAAACATGATTTTAAACAAAGTTATAAAACCTTAATATTTGATTGCTTTTTACAATTTGAAAAAAATATGAAATTAAATCATATAGATATGAAGTTGAATAGTGCATTGAATGTGGTAAAACTTTTAAGTGTGTAAATTATTCTTCCAGGATTGAAAGAAATCAAACTGAAGAGAAGTTTTCAGTATATTCTCACTATGCTAAAGCCTTGTCTTATAATACTCATCTTCTAAGGAACGAAAAAACACATACCCGGGAAAAATCCTGTGAAATTAAGCAATGTGATAAAGCCTTTGCTTATCACAGTCATCTTCAAATGCAGAAAAGAACACACACTGGAAAGAAACCCTATGAATATAGTCAAGGTGATAAAGTCTTTGTTCTTTATGAAACACATCAAAGTCATAAACGAACACATACTGGAGAAAAATCATATGAATGTAATCTGCTTGGTAAGGTCTTTGCTGATCACAGTCATCTTCAAAAGAATGAAAGAATACATACTAGAGAGGCACCCTATGAATATAATCAGTTTAGTAAAGCCTTTGCTCAATACAGTGTTCTTCAAACACATAAAAAAACACAAACTGGAGAAAAACCCTATGAATGTAATCAGTGTGGTAAGACCTTTGCAAAAAACAGTACTCTTCAAACTCATAAAAGAACACATACAGGAGAGAAACCCTATGAATGCAATCAGTGTGGTAAGGCCTTTTCACAACACAGTACTCTTCAAACCCATAAAAGAACACATACAGGAGAGAAACCCTATGAATGCAATCAGTGTGGTAAGGCCTTTGCACAACGCATTCATCTTCAAATACATAAAAGAACACATACAGGAGAGAAACCCTATGAATGTAATCAGTGTGGTAAGGCCTTTGCACATCATAGTACTCTTCAAACCCATAAAAGAGCGCATACAGGAGAGAAACCCTATGAATGCAATCAGTGTGGTAAGGCCTTTGCAGTTCACAGTCATCTTCAAGTGCATAAAAGAACACATAGTGGAGAGAAACGTTATGAATGTGATCAGTGTGGTAAGGCCTTTTCTCGACACAGTGATCTTCAAAACCATAAAAGAACACATACTGGAGAGAAACCCTATGAATGCAATCAGTGTGGTAAGGCCTTTGCACATCATAGTACTCTTCAAACCCATAAAAGAGCGCATACAGGAGAGAAACCCTATGAATGCAATCAGTGTGGTAAGGCCTTTGTAGTTCACAGTTATCTTCAAATACATAAAAGAACACATACTGGAGAGAAACCCTATGAATGCAATCAGTGTGGTAAGGCCTTTGCAATTTACAGTCATCTTCAAGTGCATAAAAGAACACATACTGGAGAGAAACCCTATGAATGCACTCAGTGTGGTAAGGCCTTTGCTCGACACAGTCATCTTCAAATACATAAAAGAACACATACAGGAGAGAAACCCTATGAATGCAATCAGTGTGGTAAGGCTTTTGCTCAACACAGTGGTCTTCAAAAGCATAAAAGAACACATACTGGAGAAAAACCCTATGAATGCAATCAGTGTGGTAAGGCCTTTGCTCAACACAGTGGTCTTCAAAAGCATAAAAGAACACATACTGGAGAAAAACCCTATGAATGCAATCAGTGTGGTAAGGCCTTTGCTCAACACAGTGGTCTTCAAAATCATAAAAGAACACATACTGGAGAGAAACCCTATGAATGTAATCAGTGTGGTAAAGTCTTTGCTCAACACAGTAATCTTCAAATACATAAAAGAATACATACTGGAGTGAAACCATATGAATGAAATCAGTGTGGTAAGGCCTTTGCAGACCCCTGTACTCTTAAAAGGCATGAAACAAAACATACTTTAGAGATACCTGTGGGTGGAATCTGTGGTAAATCCTTTTTCATAATCATCTATAAATATATCATCTGAGCCCTCCTCTAGAGATACTCTGAAGTTAATGTGTGTATTCTTCAAAAAATGACAAGAAATCATACTGTAGTGAAACCCTATTAGTTAATTCAGTGTCATAATGTTTTGTGCTTCATATTGGGGTAAGACTTTGTGTGTAATCAATCTGATAAAGCTTGTACATATTTCTGTAATCTTTTTGATGTGAGGAAAAAACTGGGGGCTTATTTTAAATTATTCTTCAAGAGATTAAGCCACTTACATTTAGTTAACCAACAGCAGTTATTGTGTAAAGAAAAGTTTGATAGTGTTGACAATTTGTTTAAGCATCATGATACCTCTTTTTATTTTAGTCTTAACCTGCAAAGTAATGGATAAAACCTTTTATGAAGTATTATGTGTTAGAGAAACGGTATTTCAGCATTGGTCCTGAAACCAGAGTCAAAGGAAAGAACTTTGTCTCTGAATCTAGAAATAGTTAATGAAACAACATCTCACTGAAAACAGCCAAAACATTAAAATGGGTCAGTAAACGAAATACAATTTGGCTCTAAAACCAGAAGCATAAAATTCTAAAAGTTTCAACAATGTTTTTAAGCCCAAAGAATATAATTATGTGAAATATGAGAGGCATGAAGAGTGAAATTTCTCTTAAGTTTACTTTTATGTTTTGTGTAAAAGTTCCCTTAGAAGTTGGGGGTATAATTATGGTTATCAGAAGATTGGGAGTGGTCATCAGAAAAGTTGAAGGTGTTTACAAGGAATATATTTTGAAAAAGAAAGATGGCTAGAATTAAGATATTATGGGAACATCACCCTTAACAATAGCCACAGATAATATAAAATATTATGGAATAACTAACTAAAGAAGTGAAAGGACTATAGGAAAAGAACTTTAAATCTTTGAAGAAAAAAATTGAAGAAGACAGCAGAGAATGGGAAGATGTCCCTTGACCTAGTTAGGTACAAATCAACAAATTAAAAGTGAAAACCTTTCCAAAAGCAATCTACAGGTTCAATACCATTCCCATGTAAATAGCAGAAAAATTCTTCATCACCTCAAAATAAAATACTCAACTTCATATAGAAAAGCAAAAAACAATGCAGGATAGCCAAAACAATCCTATATAAAAAATGATTTCTGGAGGCATCACATTCCCTGACTTTAGTCTACTACAGAGCTACAGCACTGAAGAGAGTCTTGTGTTGGCACAAAAAGAGACAGGAAGACTAATGTAACTGATTCTAAGACTCAGATATCAATCCACTCACCTACTACACTTGATTTTTGACAAAGCACAAAAAAATATAAAATGGGGGAAAAAGTGTATTCAACAAATGGTTCTGGCATAACTGAATATCAATGTGGGGAAGAATGAAAGTAGATTCACATCTATCATCATGAACAAATCTCAAGTCCAAATGGATCAAAGGCCATAACATAAAGCCAAACACACTGAACCACATAAAACAAAACATCAGAAGTACACTTGAACACATTGGCAAAGAATATCACCTTCAAATTATAACTCTAGCAAAACACACTGAGAGAAATAATAAATGAGACCTTCTGAAAAAAAGTTTCTATAAATGAAAGGACATTTTCAACAATACAAAAAGGTAGCCTATAGTATGGGAAAAGATCTTCACCTACCCCACATTGGACAGAGGACTGATCTTCAAAACATACAAAGAACTAAAAATTGGTCATCCAAAGAATAAATAATTCAATTAAAAATGGAGTACAGACCTAAACAAAGAACTATCAACATATGAATCTAAAATGACTGAAAGACACTTAGGGAAATTTCCAAACTCCTTATCCATTACAGAAATGAAAATCAAAACAACTCTGAGATCCTCTGTTACATCTGTAGCAATAGCCAAAATCAAAAACACTGATGACAACTTAAGCTGGCAAGGATATGGGGTTAAGGGAACACTCCTCCATTGCTGATGGGGCTGCAAACTGAGTCAGTTACTTTGGATACCAGTATGGTTATTTCTCTGAAAATTAGAAAGAAAACTGCCTGTTAGTGGTGCATGCCCTTAATCCCTGCACTTGAGAGTCAGAGACAGAACTCTGTAACTTTTAGACCATCCTGGTCTACAAGAGCTAGTTCCAGGACAGGCTCCAAATCTACAGAGAAACTGTGTTGAAAAACCAAAAATTAAAAAAAAAAGAAAGAAAGAAAGAAAGGAAGAAAGGAAATTAGGAAACCACCTATCTTAAAACCCAGCAATGCCACTTTGGATATGTTCCCAATGGATGTTCATATACTACAAGGATAAGTGCTCAACTGTGTTCACAGCAACATTATTTGTTCACATCCAGAGCCTGTAAACATCCCCTCCACTGAAGAATGGACAACAAAATTGTGGCATATTTACACAATGGAGTACTACACAGTGAATAAAAATAATTACATCTTGAAATTTATGTGCAACTTTCTGGATCTAGAAAATATCATAAAAGACCAAGATAACCCAGACCCAGAAAGAAAATATAATATGTACTTATTTCTAAGTGGCTTTTATGTATAAAACAGAGGACAACCAGCCTACTATTCACAATGCCAGAGAACATATACAACAAAGAGGAAACAGAGAGACATACATAAATCTATTCTATATAGGACATAGAGAAAGACAAGATCTAATAAATTGGGAGCATGTGGATCATGGGAGAAGGAGGGGAGAGGGAGGGAGCGTAGTGGAAAAAACAGTTAAAAAAATCCTTGGTACACAACAGTTCATGGGTGAATTATACAAAGTAATAGTAAGAAATGAATAGCTGAAATATGGAACTTGGCTTAATTTTGTACCTCAATAAAATAATTCCTCTTATTATGGCAGACTGATTCATGACATTTAATTAAAAACAATCCACATGTGTTCCAAAAAAAAATGAAGATTTGTACCATATCTCCCCATGATCCCAAATCTATAAATAAACATACACACATGAAAGAGAAAGAAATGTTTGATTTTACTTAATATATCTGCATTCATTCTAAATTGATCATTCAACACTGAGTTCATGTTTTTATGATGAATTTTGAAGGCTGTACAAGTCAAGAGTGACAGGCCCTGAACTATGCAAGTACGAATTGAATCTTTGACTTTTGAAAATATCAAGTTAGAATGTAAGAATATCTTGGGCAGATGAACATCTACAGTTCACTGGATCTTGTATATAGTAAATCCAGCAGCCAGAATCAAGATCTGGATTCAAGAAAGCAAAGCACACACTTTACAGAATCATTTATTATGTAAGAGACCATGCCCAAGTCGATTGGTATCTTAAAGGCTATAGACTAAAGGAGTTCTCATAGCACCTACCCCTTTTCCTCAAATAAGAATTTCTAAGCCCAGTACAAAACTATGTACACAAGAAACAGATAAAGTTAGAATGACAACAAGAATAGTCAATATTAAGGAAGGAATACATCCTAATGTTTTGATAAACTTTCTATCCAATGGAATCTATGTCTTGTAGTAGGAATGACTTAGCTAGATAATAATAGGATGGTAACTATGATTACCTAATCTTCAACCCCATCAAAGGCCTGAGAAGAGTAATAATTTTGCTTGAGTAGACAGGTAGTGAAGTCTAGCATCTTCCAAAAGTTGTAGTAGATGACAGAGACAACTGACTGCCTGAGCAATCAACCAAACTCTCATTACAGTTTTGAAGAATAAGACTTCATATCAGAATATAAGACAATCTTTAAGCAACTAAGCAGTAAAGCAGAACAATGACCTCAAAATAAAAACAATGTATAAATATCTTGATCAGAGGTAGAATTATATAATGCTATATGATAAATATATCATAAAATTGTAAGAATAAACAATTTTTAAACAGGTAGAATCATGCATTTATACAATCTGACAAAATAACTTATCATGGGTGTTACAAATATTTTAAACAAAAATAGGCACATATTCTATATAATAAGTCTAATTTCAATTTGTATCAATATACAAAAGTCTATACCAATGTAAATTATCCATAAATAATAGCTCACATATATTCATTCTATTACTTACTATTATTATTACCATGAGTAAGTAAGCTGCCGTTTATTCCATTCAATTTTCCCTCTTTTTTATTTATTTATTTAATAAAGATTTCTGCCTCCTCACTGCCACCGCCTCCCATTTCACTCCCCCTCCACCAATCAAGTCCCCCTCCCTCATCAGCCCAAAGAGCAATCAGGGTTCCCTGCTCTGTGGGGAGTCCAAGGACCACCCATCTTCATCCAGGTCTAGTAAGGTGAGCATCCAAACTGCCTAGGCTCCCACAAAGCCAGTATGTGCAGTAGGATCAAAAACCCATTGCCATTGTTCTTGAGTTCTCAGTAGTCCTCATTGTTCGCTATGTTCAGCAAGTCCAGTTTTATCCAAGGCTTTTTCAGACCCAGGCCAGCTGGCCATGGTGAGTTCCCAATAGAACCTCCCCGTTGTCTCAGTATGTGGGTACACCCCTCGAAGTCCTGAGTTCCATGCTCATGCTCTCTCTCCTTCTGCTCCTGATTTGGACCTTGAGATTTCTGTCCGGTGTTCCAATGTCTCCTTTCATCTCCTGCTGAAGTTTAATATTCAGGAGGATGCCTATATGTTTTTCTTTGGGTTCACCTTCTTATTTAGCTTCTCTAAAATCACGAATTGTAGGCTCAATGTCCTTTATTTATGGCTAGAAACCAAATATGAGTGAGTACATCCCATGTTCCTCTTTTTGGGTCTGGCTTACCTCACTCAGGATAGTGTTTTCTATTTCCATCCATTTGCATGCAAAATTCAACAAGCCCTTGTTTTTTACTGCTGAGTAGTACTCTAATATGTATATATTCCATACTTTCTTCATCCGTTCTTCCATTGAAGGGCATCTACGTTGTTTCCAGGTTCTGGCTATTACAATGCTGCTATGAACATAGTTGAGCATATACTTTTGTTGTATGATTAAGCCTCTCTTGGGTATATTCCCAAGAGTGGTCTTGCTGGGTCCAGAAGTAGGTTGATCCCGAATTTCCTGAGAAACCGCCACACTGCTTTCCAAAGTGGTTGCACAAGTTTCCACTCCCACCAGCAATGGATGAGTGTACCCCTTTCTCCACAACCTCTCCAGCAAAGGCTATCATTGGTATTTTTCATTTTAGCCATTCTGACAGGTGTAAGATGGTATCTTAAAGTTGTCTTGATTTGCATTTCCCTGATTGCTAAGGAAGTTGAGCATGATGTCTTTGGCCAATTGAACTTCTGTTGAGAATTCTCTGTTTACCTCAGTGCCCCATTTTATAATTGGGTTGATTAGCCTTTTACGGTCTAGTTTCTTGAGTTCTTTATATATTTTGGAGATCAGACCTTTGTCAGTTGCAAGGTTGGTGAAGATCTTCTACCAGTCAGTGGGTTGCCTTTTTGTCTTAGTGACAGTGTCCTTAGCTTTACAGAAACTTCTCAATCTCAGGAGGTCCCATTTATTCAATGAGGCCCTTAATGTCTGTGCTGCTGGGGTTATAGGTAGGAAGTGATCTCCTGTGCCCATGTGTTGTAGAGTACTTCCCATTTTTTCTTCTATCAGGTTCAGTGTGTTCAGACTGATATTGAGGTCTTTAATCCATTTGGACTTGAGATTTGTGCATGGTGATAGATATGGGTCTATTTTCAATCTTCTACAGATTGACATCCAGTTTTGCCAGCACAATTTGTTGAAGATGCTCTCTTTTTTCCATTGTATACTTTTAGTTCCTTTATCAAAAATCAGGTGTTCATAGGTTTGAGGGTTAAAGTCAGGGTCTTCTATTTGATTCCATTGGTCGACTTCTCTGTTTTTATGCCAATCCAAAACTGTTTTCAATACTGTAGCTTTGTAATAGAGTTTGAAATCAGGGATGGTAATCCCTCCAGATGATCCTTTATTGTATAAGATTGTTTTGGCTATCCAGGGTATTTTGTTTTTCCATATAAAGTTGATTATTGTCTTCTCCAGATCTGTGAAGAATTTTGTTGGGCTTTTGATGGGGATTGCATTGAATCTATAGATTGCTTTTGGCAGAACTGCCATTTTTTGTATATTGATCTTTCCAATCCAAGAGCAAGGGAGATCCTTCCATTTTCTGGTGTCTTCTTCAATTTCTTTCTTCAAAGACTTAAAGTTCTTGTCAAATACATCTTTCACTTCCTTCTTCAGAATTACCCCCAAGATATTTTATGCTATATGTGGCTATGGTGAAAGGTGATGCTTCTCTGATTTCCCCCTCTGCTTCCTTATCCTTAGTGTATAGGAAGGCAACTGATTTTTTGGAGTTGATCTTGTATCCTGCCACATTACTAAAGGTGTTTATCACCTGTAGGAGTTCTTTGGTAGAGTTTTTTGTGGTCGCTTATGTATTTAATCATATCATCTGCAAATAACGAAAGTTTAACTTCTTCCTTTCCAATTTGAATCCCCTTGATCCCCTTATGTTGTCTTATTGCTATTGCTAGAACTTCAAGCACTATATTGAAGAGCTATGGAGAGAGTAGACAGCCTTGTCATGTTCCTGATTTTAGTGGGATGGCTTTGAGTTTTTCTCTGTTAGTTTAATGTGAGCTGTCGGCTTGCTGTAAATAGCTTTTATTATATTTAGGTATGACCCTTGTATCCCTAATCTCTCCAAGAAATTTATCATAAAGGGGTGTTGAATTTTGTCGAATGCTTTTTCAGCATCTAATGAAATGATCATATGGTTTTTTTCTTTCAGTTTATTTATATGGTCGATTACATTGATAGATTTGCGTATGTTGAACCAGCCCTGCATCTCTGGGATCAAGCCTACTTGATCATAATGGATAATTTTTCTAATGTGTTCTTGGATTCGGTTTGCCAGTATTTGTTGAGGATTTTTGCGTCGATGTTCATGAGTGAGATTGGCCTGTAATTCTCTTTTTTGGTTGGGTCTTTGTGTAGTTTTGGTATCAGGGTAACTGTAGCTTCATGAAAGGAATTTGGCAATGACTCTTCGGTTTCTATATTGTGAAATACATTAAGGAGTATAGGTATTAGCTCTTCTTGGAAGTTCTGGTAGAGTTCTGCATTGAAACCATCTGGTCCTGGGCTTTTTTTGGTAGGGAGGTTTTTGTTAACAGTTTCTAGTTCTTTGGGACTAACAGGTTTATTTAGATTGTTCACCTGGTCCTGGATTAACTTTAGTTTATGGTATTTATCTAAAAAAGTGTCCATCTCGATCTCTTCTGATTGATTTAATTTGAAGTCAGTTTTGTTAGAAATTAGTATGGCCACACCTGCTTTTTTCTTAGGACCATTTGCTTGAAACACCTTTTCCCAACCCTTTACTCTGAATAGATGTCTGTCTTTGTTGTTGAGATGTGTTTCTTGCAAACAGCAGAATGTTGCTTCCTGTTTTCTCATCCAATCTCTTAGCCTGTGTTTTTTTTTTTTTTTTTTTTTTTTTTTAGACAGGGTTTCTCTGTGGTTTTGGAGCCTGTCCTGGAACTAGCTCTTGTAGACCAGGCTGGTCTCGAACTCACAAAGATCCGCCTGCCTCTGCCTCCCAAGTGCTGGGATTAAAGGCGTGCGCCACCAACGCCCGGCCTTAGCCTGTGTTTTTATAGGTGAATTGAGACCATTAATATTCAGTGATATTAATGACTAGTGGTTTTTTACTCCAGTTATTCTTATTGTTTTTGGTAGTAGAGTTTGTGTGTCTCCCTTCTTTGAGATGTACTGGTGAAGGGTCGCTAGATGCCTGAGTTATTATAGGCAGTGTTGGCAATGTTGGATTCCTTGGGTTGCGATTTTCCTTCTATTACTTTCTGTAGGGCTGGTTCTGTGGCTACGTATTGTTTAAATTTGTTCTTATCCTGGAATGTCTTGTTTTCTCCATTGATAGTGAACAATCGCTTGGCTGGGTATAGTAGTTTGGGTTTGCATCCATGGTCTCTTAGTTTCTGCAGTACTTCTATCCAGGACCTTCTGGCTTTCATGGTTTCCACAGAGAAGTCAGGTGTAAATTTGATCAGTTTACCGTTATAAGTTACTTGCCCTTTTTCCTTTGCAGCTCTTCAAATTCTTTCTTTAACCTGTATATTTTGTGTTTTGATTATTATATGGCAAGTGGATGTTTTTCTTTGATCCAGTCTGTTTGGTGTTCTATATGCTTCTTTAATATCCAAAGGAATATCTCTCTTTATTTTGGGAAAGTTTTCTTCCATAATTTTGTTAAAAATATTTTCTGGGCCTTTGAGCTGTGACTCTTCTCCTTCTTCTATTCCTATTATTCTTAGGTTTGGTCTTTTTATTGTGTCCCATCTTTCCTGAATGTTTTATGATGAGAATTTGTTGGCTTTGCTGTTTTCTTTGATCAGTGTGTTTATTTTCTCTATGGTGTCTTCAAAATCTGAGATTCTTTCTTCTATCTCTTGTATTCTATTGATTATGCTTGTTTCTGTAGACTCTCCTCGTTGATCTAGATTTTTTCATATTCAGGTGGTCCTTCGTTTGAGTTTTCTTCCTTGCTTTCATTTCAGTTTTCAATTCTTGAACTGTTTGCATTACCTGTTTGATCGTTTTTTCTTGGTTTCCCAGGGTATCATGTAAGTATTTGCTCATTTCTTCAAACTTTTTGTTATACTTCTCATCCATTTCTACAAGGGCATTTTTTACATGTTGTTTAAGGGACTCTATTGCTTTCATAAAGTCAATTTTTTCCCACTTCTTCTGTGTTAGGGTGTTCAAGCCTTTCTGTTGTAAGATCATTATGTTCTAGTGTTTTCATGTTGTTTTTCAGATTGTTGGGTGAATCCTTGCCTTGGCGCCTGCCCATCTCCTCTTATCGATGCTATCTAATTGGTCTTTTACAACAGGATCAGGTTTCCCTGCTGGCCAGGGACTCCTCTTACAAAATGCCCTCGCTCTGTTTCCTGGCTCCTGCCGTGTGCCAAGATCCCTCTCACCACTCAGAAGGGTCTTCAGGAACAGGACCAGGCTCCCGGTTCGCCAGTGACCTCACCAACAAAAGGCCTACCTCTTTTATTTAATTGTAGTGGGGCGATCTGCTCTCAGTGTTGCACGCCGGTCCCCGCCGGTTGCGTCTGAGCCAGTCCCCTCTGCTTGTGTCTGCACCACGCCAGTCCCCACCGCTTACGCTGTGCCTGTCTCCGCCGCTTGTGTCTGCGCTGCACCTGTCCCCCTCCCTCTTTTTTTTTTGAGATTTCTGGGTGTACATAATTTTATCCAACCCTCAACCCCGTATGTGTAATAATCTACTCTTTTTTTTTTTTTTGGTTTTTCGAGGCAGGGTTTCTCTGTAGCTTTGGAGCCTGTCCTGGCACTAGCTCTAGTAGACCAGGCTGGCCTCGAACTCCCAGAGATCCGCCTTCCTCTGCCTCCCGAGTGCTGGGATTAAAGGCGTGCACCACCACTGCCCAGCAATAACCTACTCTTAAATGTTGTCCTTAACCGTGAAGACAAACTTTCTTTGGAGAAGGGATTGCGTCTTCTAGAATTGTTTCCAGATGTCAGTGGGGCGATGTTCTTTCTATGGGCTATTACAAAAGTAAAATGGTGGTTAAATTTCAAGATTGCTTTTTTGTATAATTGCAAAGGTCACTGAGTATTCGATAGGGTTTTTTCCAAAGTTCTTACTTGGAATTCTGGCCAGAATGTTGTAAGAAGGTGCACCATATCCACAGCTTGTACCCATAAATTGGTCTCATAGTAGAGGTATCAGCATCATGCCATCATATCAACTAGAGACATTGTGGGGCTCCAATATCTTTTTCTTGGAAGATGATCATTGTTGAAAATGTAAACATTATTCATATAGACATATATTCAGTGAAAGATAAGATATAGACAAAATGGTCATGAAAGAAAGTAAAATATTCCTCTAAAATCTTCTTTCTGTCTCATACTAGATGGCTGTTGACATGAGACAGAAATTCTGAATTTTTCTTAAGCATAGACATTGTCTAATTCTAAAACTTTTTCTGATTCTGAAGTAGAGATGTAAACACAAAGGAGACAACTTCTAAAGCTGTAGCCCATACAAAGCACCTAACAGATTATCTCTCTGGGAGTGTGCCTACTCACAGGTTTACAGGTCAGTAGTGCCCTCCTTCCTGAGAAACAAACCATACAGTGTGTGGCAACCAGAACTAGTCTGAAGAGATAAACAGCTACTATAGGTGAGGGGAAAATGAGAACCTTCCAGATAGTGAGAACAGTGTAAGCCGTGATGTAGAGGCTACAGCAAAGTCAGCAGGACCTTTAGAGACATTCATCCCTGTGCCAGTAGAGCAGTAACAACACACATCTGCCCTAAGCCAGAAACTCTGGAAGGAAAACACACTGTGTTTTGACAGTCTTCCAAATAATTCCAGTATGTGTTTAAGTTTTGGGACCTCTGATCCAGGCTACCAGCTCTCAAATACTGTTTGCAGGTGACTTCTCTGTGATAGGATAGGAGGTAAAGTGGATATAAGTTCAGATAAGTTTGGAAGTGCATAGTCTGCGCTGGTTTTGGAAAGCTACCAATAAACAGTCATCATTTAAAGGTTTTAAGAAGTCCTACAGCAAAGACCTTTATTTCTCATTCAGCTTTGGCTCTCTATGATTCTTCAGACTGTCTATTCATACTTCCATATATTCCCGCTTGGGATATCATCCTCACTATTCGCATGGATGCACTAAAACCTACAGATAAGGAGACTGTCCCAAAGTCACAGAATGTGTTTCCATGTTTAAAAAGACCTTAAAAGTTTTTGTGTTCTCAATACCCTGCATCTTCTGTCCTTCCACTCTACTGTGTATCCAGGCATAACTCTGCATTATTTAGCTCAGAAGCAGGACAAAAGTCTCTGAGTTTATTTTGAAGGAATTTTCTGACTACACATCCTTGTAGCACCTACTCTTTCCTCTGTGCTCAGTTATGTACCTGGTGACTCTGCTTGGAACACTGCCTTCATGACTGTGTGCAGGTTGTATCCCTGCCTATACACACCCATATACAATTTCTGAGGAATATTTCCTCTTAGAAAATCTGCTACACATCTACTTTTGTGCCTCTGATGCTGTTCCACCTTCTCTCATCCCAGAATACCATCTTCTCTAATGGCTGTGACATCCAGATGCATTTGAGACTTACCACAGGCTCCAAAGAGTACCTGCTGCTTGATCTACTTTTGCCGTCTTATTGCTCTAGCTAGGACCTTAAGAACTATATTGAATAGATAAAGAGAGAGTGGACAATCTTGTTCTTGATTTCAGTGGGATTTCTGGGAGTTTCTCTCCATTTAGTTTGATGTTGGATGATGGCTTGCTGTATATTGCCTTTATTATGTTTAGGTATATTCATTGTATCCCTGTTCTGTCCAAGACCTTTATCATGAAGGGATATTGTGTTTTGTCTAAAGATTTTTAGACATCTAATGAGATGATCATGTGGTTTTTATTTTTTAGTTTGTTTATGTGGTGGAGTATGTTGACAGATTTTCATATGTTGCATCTCTGGGATGTAGTGAGCCGGACAGGATCGCCATTACAAGATGGCGCCGACATCCTGTCTTGTTGGAAATAAACAACTCCATATTTGGCTATGCCTTTGAGAGCTGCGTGTCCCCCGCTTCCCGCATGCGCTGTGGATGAGGATCCTTGAGCCTCTCCCAATGCAGTCTAATGTCAGCTGATGGTGGCAGCCAATCACAGGGCGACCCGTGTGCCAATTCCTTATTTAAGCAGCTGCCTCAGTGCCCTTCGCCCCTTCGCTTCATGCTCTCCCTGCCCTTCCCTTCCTGCCCCTTTTGTTTCATGCTCTCTCTCAATCAAGTGTACTCCAGTAAAGCGTGATCTGAGTGGAATCCTGATGTGGTGGTTGTTCTTTCTCGCCGGTCGAGAAGTCCGCCACACTGGGATAAAGTCCACTTTATCATGGTGGATGATGGTTCTGATGTATTATTGGATTTGATTTGCAAGTGTTTTATCTAATATTTTTGCATCAAGTTGGTCTTTAATTCTCTTTCCTTATAATGTCTTTCTGTGGTTTGAGTGTCAGAGTAATTGTAGTCTTATAAAAAGAGTTTGACAATTTTCCTTCTGTTTCTTTTTTTGTGGAATAATTTGAGGAGTATTAGTTCTTCTTTGAAAGTCTTATAGAATTCTGAGCTGAAATCATCTGGTCCTGGGCTTTTTTTGGTTGGGAGACTTTTGATGACTGTTTCTATTTCTTTAGCAGTTATACGTCTGTGGAATTTGCATATCTGGTCTTGATTTAATTTTGGTAAGTGATATTTATCCAGAAAGTTGTCCATTTCCTTTAAGTTTTCCAACTTTGTGGAGTACAAGTTTTTGAAATATGACCTGATGATTCTTTGTATTTCCTCCATGTTTGTTCTTATGTCCTCCTTTTCATTTCTGATTTCATTAATTTGCATATTCTCTATTTGCCTTTTGGTTAAAATGGATAAAGGTTGGTCTATTTTGTTGATTTTTCTCAAAGAACCTACTCTTTGTTTCTTTGATTCTTTGTATTGTTCTCTTTGTTTCTATTTTGTTGATTTCAGCTCTCAATTTGATTATTTACTGCCATCTAGATCTCTTAGGTGAGTTTGCTTCTTTTTTTCCAGATTTTTCAAATGTTCTGTTAATTCCTTAGTATGGCATTTTTTTCAGCTTCCTTATGGAGACATTTACTGCTATGAAGTTTCCTCTTAACATTTCTTTCATTGTCTCCCATAAATTTGGATATGTTGTGTGGTCATTTTCATTGAATTTTAGGAAGTCTCCCTTTATTTCTTCCTTGACCCATTGATGATTCAGGTTGGCATTGCTTAATTTCCATCTGTTTGTGGGTTTTCTGGAATTAGTATTGTTGTTGACTTCTAGTTTTCTTTTTTCTTTTTTTTTTTTGACTTCTAGTTGGGGTATTTCAATTTTTTAATATTTGTTGAGGTTTGCTTTGTTACCACATATGTGGTCAATTTTTGAGTAGGTTCTATCTGGTGCTGAGAAAAATATATATTCTTTTCTGTTTGAATGGAATATTCTATAGATGTCTGTTAAGTCCATTTGAGTCATAATACCTCTGTTCATTTTTTTGTCTGACGGACCTGTCCAGTGGTCAGAGGGAAATGTTAAAGTTTTCCACTATTAGTGTGTGGGGTTCAATGTATGTTTTAAGCTTTAGAAGTGTTTCATTTACATATGAGGGTGCTCTTGTATTTGGGGCATAGATGTTCAGTAATGAGATTTCTCTTGATGGATTTTTCCTGTGAGTAACGTGAAATGACCTTCTTTGTCTCTTTTGATTGATTTTAGCTTGAAGTCCATTTTCTTAGATATTAGGATAGCTACACCCACTTGTTTCATAAGTTCATTTGATTGGAATACTTCTTCCCAACCTTTTACTCTGAGACAATGTCTGTCTTTGAGGTTGAGTTGTGTTTTGTGCATGCAGAAGAAGGATGGATTCTGTATTTGTATCCAATCTGTTAACCTGTGTCTTTTTATAGGTGAGTTGAGTTCATTTACATTAAGGGATATTAATAACCAGTGATTGCTATCTCCTGTTAATTTAGTCTTCATTGTTGGTAATGTTAAATTGTGCATTTTCCCTTCTTTGGGATTTACTGCTATGAGATCATCAATTGTCTATGTTTTTGTTAGTGAAGCCAACTTCCTTCGGTTGGAGTTTTCATTCTAGTATTTTGTGTAGGGCTGAGTTTGTGGCTAGGTACTGGTTAAATCTAGTTTTGTCATGGAATATCTTGTTTTGTCCTTCTGTGGTGATTGAAAGTTTTGTTGGGTATAGTAGTCTGGGCAGGCATCCGTGGTCTCTTAATGTCTGCAAAATGCTTGACCATGACCTTCTGGCTTTCATTGTCTCCAATGAGAAGTCAGGTGTAATTCTGATAGGTCTACCTTTATATGATACTTGAACTTTTTCCTTTGCTGCTCTTAATATTCTTTCTTTATTCTGTATGTTTAGTGTTTGGATTATTATGTGGTAAAGGGACTTTTTAATGGATCCAGTCTACTTGGTGTTCTATAAGCATCTTGTATCTTCACAGGCATATCTTTCTTTAGGTTGGGAAAGTTTTCTTCTATAATTTTATTAAATATATTTTCTGTGCTGTTGAGTTGAGCTTCCTCTTCTCCTTCTTCTATTCCTATTATTCCTAGATTTGGCCTTTTCATGGTGTCCCATGCTTTCTGGATATTTTGGGTTAACATTTTGTTACATTTAATGCTTTTTTTTAAACTGATGAATTTGTTTCCTCTATTGAATCTTCAATGCTTGAGATTCTCTCTTCCATATTTTATATTCTGTTGTTAATGATTGTGTTTGTGGTTCGTGATGATTTTCTCATAATTCCTTTTTCTTGGTTTTCTTTAAGCAATTTTATGATATTTTCCAATTTTTTGTTTATCATTTACTCCATTTCTTTGAGGGAAATTCTCATTTTTTCTTATGAGTTTCAAACATCCCCTTGAAGTTATTTTTAGATCATTTTCTTCTGCTTCATCTATATTTGGTTGTTCAAATCTTATTGTTCTTTAGGTTTTCTTAGTGTTTTATTGCTATTTGTGGTGTTGCTTGTGTTCTTATCTTTTCTACTCTTTTATTTCTCTAGTAGGTGTGGTTGGGGCTGTCTGAGATTCTGTTGATTAATCTTCTAGGTGACCATTAATACAAAGCTCAAATTGTTGTTCCTCATGGTACAGTCAGTACCACAGTTCTAGTTACCCCATTGGTTACCCTGTGTTCCTGGAGATAGCTCAGCATTCCTGGGCTTTGCTCTGCTCCCTTGGAGTTTGCTGTCTCAGGCCTACTTTGGCCTAGGTTACCAGCTTTAACCCATTTCTGTAAATTCTGGTCTGCATCCCATTCTGCAGAAGTTCCTGGCTTTGAGTTGGTCCTGCAAAGGTCTTTGGCTCCAGTCTACTGCCTCAGAGATCCCAGGCTCAGGTGCGCCCAGAACCACAGAGGACTTAACTCAGGCTTACTCCCTAAGACATCCCAGATTCATGCTAGGGCCTGCAGAAGTTTCAGTTTCCTGTCTGTTCCCCTTTGATGTCCCATACCAAAGCCTGGACCAACAGAGGTCCTGGGTCAGGATTTTTCCCTCTGAGGTCCCAGACTCATGCTCAGCCCCACAGCAATCTGTTTCCTGTCTACT
Source organism: Microtus oregoni (assembly GCF_018167655.1). NCBI lineage: Eukaryota > Metazoa > Chordata > Mammalia > Rodentia > Cricetidae > Microtus > Microtus oregoni. The sequence continues at coordinate 5,849,387 of NW_024543218.1, forward strand.
CATTAGAGGCCCCAGATTAATTCTTAGATTGGCAGAGGTCTTGGCTCAGGCCTATTTCCTTGGGGGTCCTAGACTCATGCCAAGACCCATGGGGTTCCTGGCTTAGGTTTACTCCCTTGAAGGTCCCAGATTTATGTCTGGACACTCAGTGCTCTCTGGCTCTGGCTCACTCACTCAGTGGTTACTCTCCTGTACCTGATCCAGTGGAGTTTGCTGTCTTCATTCTACCCCTTGGTTTCTAATAGTATACCAAGACCAGAAAACAAAATCCTATTCTTCAAATATCTGGTCTGTCTCAATTCTGGAACTTGAATACCTTTATGTAGTACACATATGAACATGAATATGTAGAGACATTCATGATATCATTGTGTTTTCCCTAAATATGGACAGAGCTAGATGAATTTCTTACAGTTTAAACGAGACTAAGACCTCTGGGAGATGTTGGCAGAGGTTGAAGTTAGGTCTGTCAAAAAGCACAAGAACCGATATTTGTCTGGTTATAGGACAACAAACACCCTGAACAGCATTAAGCTGGGATTCATTTATAACCGTACCCAACAACAACTGCATCTTTCAGTATTCCTGACTCATCTGAGAAGGCTTGCTCTACCTGTCATCATGTTATCTTATGCTCTCCACATCTATCCTGAGTGGCTGTCCAACCTCCCTCCAGGGTCTCTTTCTGAGAGCTTATGAGCAGGCAGAGCTTCAGAGACACTGAGCATATGCACTCCCCACGCTCACAAGCCTCATTGATAGGCATCATTGATTTGGGATCCCCTTCTGTATGGTAGGAATATGCTTTATTACCACTGTTTAATAAAGAATCTTCTTTGGCTTATGGTAGGGCAGCATATAGCTAGTTAGGAAAACTAAATTGAATGGAGACAGAAAGTGGGCAGAGCCATGGAGATGCCATGTAGCCACCCAAGAGTCATGATGTGATGTGAAGAAACCATGAACCTTGTAGTAAAATATAAAATAACAGAAACGGGTTAATTTAAGATGTAGAAACTATATACCAATATGCCTGAGATGTTGACAAAATAGTGTTGTAATTAATATAGTTTTGTGTGGTTATTCAGCTCTGGGTGGTCAGGAAACAAATGTGCAGTCCCCATTTACACATCATCCACACCATATGGAGCGAGGTCTGACCTCCAACAGTGGTCTACTGCTGTGGAATATTATTGTCACTGTGTAAAGTTGTGTTACATTTTTTGATGCTTTTTTAATGATGCAAACAAGTTTTACATTTTTGAATAAATTAAATTAACCTGAGGTTCAACTGGCTGCATCAGCAACCATCTGACAGGAAGCTGTAGGGAGAAACTAAGTATAGTGATAGTTTTTATTGAAGGCTGAGTAGAAGGACACACCTTTTTTCATAAATGCAATCAAAAAGAACACATTAGGATTTCACTATTCAACCTCTCCAAGCTAGCAGGAATTTACCTAAATATTTAAATCCTGACTTCCATAGGATAGAGATTTAGATATAGATTTTCTTAGTGTCTTGATAGGATCCCCTATCTCATATCTCTGTGAGTCTGTGGCCAGTACCTGAGGGAAAAGAATTCCTTCATTGCTGTATCCCATAGCACAAATTGCTGCTGGTAAATGTGGAGTTGCAATTGCTGTTTGGACAAAAGCTGCTTGAGGTGCAGTCAGTGTATTGAATGCAAAACATCAGTGTGGCCCTCCTGCTAGCTGACTCCAGGCCACGAGAGCCCCTCAAAAGCACTATGTCTGCCCTTTTGGGTCTGCCCCTGTCCACTGGGACTCTCATTGAGGAAGGCTAGAAAGAGCAAAGAAATAAAGGAGCAGGGCAAAGGATAGAAGCTGCTCCCCCTGGGTCTAGTTGGTATATTTTCCTCACTAAGAATCAAGAAACTTCAACACATGGGATAAAACATGGATTTTCTGCAGATGTGGTATGCATCATTCTAAAGATATCACAAGGAGAAATTTCAAAATGATCAAGAACTCAAGATGGGCAATGGAGTTGTTTGCCTCCAATATCCGCATTAGGAGGGAGAGGAATGAGACTCTCTATGAGTTTGAGGCCAGACTGGTCTACAAAGAAAGTTTCAGGACAGCCAGAGTGGTTAAACAGAAAAAAACCTGTTGCGGGGGGGGGGGGGGGGGGGGAATAAATGAATAACAACCTAACCACAAAATCATCAACAACTGTCTTTAATTAGGGCCAGAAGTCTATGTCTTGTATTTAACTGTTTTAGCATACCATACTCACCTCTAAATCTAAATAATACACCTTACAATTTCATTTAAAAAGGAAATACTTGAGGATGAGGAATAAAACCTGGACGGATGACACAGCAGTTAAGAGCACTTACTGTTCTGCAGAGGATTCACACCCACATAGCGGATCACAACATAGATTCAGGTGACCCGATGCTCTGTTTTGGCCTCCATGGACACTGCATACATATGGTGCACATATAGATAAGCAGTCAAATATTAATATACATAAAATAAAATAAATAGTTTTTAAATTTATATTCTTCTACTTTCAATTTGTTCTAAATCTTTAAGTTTTATGAATTACATTATTTGATTTTATTTCGTATTTTTAAGACAATGTCTTATGTAGCTCTTCCTTAGTCTGGAACTATGTAGACCAGTGTCTGCCTGTCTTTGTGGGAAGTCTTTCTATATATTGTTGCTTTTATTGGTTAATGCATTAATATAGAAAGTGTTGACACCATCAGAGGAGAAGCCTCAAACTGCTGGGATTAAAGGCATATACCACTATACCCAACTATGTGACAAATATTTATGTATCTATTGTAAGGACACTTAAATACAGTGTTTCTCACTATTTAGTATCTATCTTAGTTATACACACTTTTTTCCTCTAAGTCTTTGAATTCTGCTGAAAATAGTTTTCTGTTGTGTAGCCAAGGATTTAAATTTACTCAAGCGGTGATTCCTAAGTAGAGATCTCCCCAAGGGATTGGTAGCAATGCTGGACTGAATGTCCCCACTGTAGTTGATACACACAGAGTCCCAAGGGGAAGTTACCATTGCTCATGGATAACTTCTGAACATGCATGATTTGGGGCAGGCAGCAGTCTGCCTATGCTGCTTTTTATTCAGTCTCCGACACATTTAGTGAATCAGCTTTTCTTGATCATGTGCCTATTGTTAACTAAGAAGTTGAAGGGGTAATATATTAATATAAACATCTCAAACAGTAACTGGGATATGAATAGAGGATTTTAAGATGTCAGAACTTTTAATCCTTCTCTGCCATCACTAGGAATCTAGTTTAAGAAAAAAATGAAGGAAATGTGTATAGCATGGTGGTGCATGGTGGTGCATAACTATAATTCTCATGCTTAGGAGATAGAGGTGGAAAGATTAGAAGTTAAAGAAACTCCGCAAGCACAAAGTAAGAATGAGATCAGCCTGTAATACATGAAATACATTTAGATACACACACATGCATGCACACGTGCACACATGCATACACACACACATAGAAAAAGGAAAAATATAGTTCAGTTAATGATTAATATGTGCAAGTATTACAGCATAAAATATGTTAATCCACATTACAAAAAATAATGAAAATTTGATGTGCAATTTGAAGAGAATGTTTAAATAACTTTCTGTGGCATTCAATGGTGATTTTCAACAGACTTGAGAAAATATTTTAATAGAAATACTAGATTATAGGTAATTATTATGATAATCAATGGAAGGGGAAAAGGGCAGATCATCAAACATTGCATTCACTTCTGTCCTAGTCTTATTTTATAAATTATTTCTCCCATTTATATATGATTAAATCTGTAGAAAATTCTGGAAAATTGTGGTGAGATGCTAACAGCTGCTTCCACTCTGCACAAAGATAACTACTCTTCTCCTTTTCAAAACAGTTAGATATTTTTAAAGAAATATGACCTTACACCCCAAAATAAATCATTTTTAAGAAGTCTGAGGACACCTTGCTCCAGAGTAGATAGGCTCTGGTAGAGCAGAAGTGATGAAGCTGGTGATGCAAGTCCAGCCACGTGAGAAGACAGAGGGAGATGGTTGGAAAGAAAATCAGGAAATGTTGACAGGGATGAGGAAAATAGCTGGGAGGACATATGTGGGATAATATATATGATTAACATATACTATTTGGCATCATATAAGTGGGTGAGCAAGAGGGAAGACTGAGCTTCAGGAGATATCTTGACTGGGTAGAAATGTTATCACCATCCACTGTGGTACCGAAACAAGTGTGTCAGGGGTAGCTTGTGTTGTGGGAACTCCTTCAGCTGATAGCCTTTTAGATACCAGCCCATCTCAGGCATGGTGTCATGTACCATAAATGCAGATGAAAAGCATTTTCAGGCCTCTTGGCTGCTGGATTCATTTCTAGTTCCCAGTACTCACAGAGGACTGTGGATTACTACTCTTTCTGTGAGTTTATTCACAGATAAATAAACGTTTGTTATACTCTATTCTAGACTATTGAGAAACTCTTTGTACAACCACAAATTGGCGACCATGTGTCCAGAGTCCAAGCCATTGCTGGGTCCTGTCCAGACCCTCGATGCAGTCTTCTTCCATCACATGCAGTTGAAGTACCCCTCTGCAAATAAACTATCACTTTGATGTGCAGCTGTGTACCATTTGGCTGACCTGCCATGTGGCAAAATGAGAATTTCCTTGTACCCATGCCCTCCCTACTAAGCAGCTGACTTTCTACTGCCTGTGGCTTTTTGCTGAAAGTCCTCTGTGGCTTCTCTAGCTTCTTCCAGTCCTGTGCTGATCAAGCTGAGCTCAGACTCTCAAAACAGGGGCTGCTCCAGATTCCATTCCAAGTTTGGATCTTTTAATGCCTAGCCTGAGCTTCAGCCAGTAACCTCGTAGCTTGTACCTGCCTGCCAGTTCTGTGTTCCTTGATATTATGCCCAACTCTAAACTCTGTATGGGGATGTGCTGTTCTAAAGTAAGTAACTAAATTTGTTAGTATTTCTAAGTCTTATGCAATTCAGGTACTGATCTAGGACCTGCTTTCTTGCTGCAACTTTGACACCTTCTGGTCAATCAAGATTATTACACCTATAAGAATTTTCTGTAAGTTATAATGGAGGTAAGTTAATTTGATTAATAAATAAATAAATTTGAAAATTGTAAACCAACTTCAAAGTAATGACAGACAATATCTCTATGCATGAATTTAACATTTTTTTCTATTATGGATTAAATTCTACAAGGGCTATATGAGCTACCTTCTACATATACTTTTGTGATCATAATGGCTAATAGTTTTGATCTTCTTATTATATTCTTAAGGAAATGGTTTGGTAATGGGGCCAAGCATGTGAAACCTTTAGAAAGGATACAGACTTTAGCTAAAAGCATTTATACAATTGAAAATGAAGACTTTAATTTGACAGGAAAAATTCAATCCATGACAGTGCATTATGAAACCTTCCAAAAGGTACTGAAAGGTTGCATAGTCTTGAAAGGGCAATCAAATTCTGTTATAATGTTATGATAATCTAGCAGATAAAACATCCCTTCAGGAAGGTAATCTACATACCACCTAAATAATATTTAAGGATGATAAGATATCATTAATTGAAAAATTTAAAATCTTGGAATCACACATGCAGAACAAGAACCAGAAATTAATTGATTCAATGAAATCATTAAAATTGTTCACAGGTCAAGAGATGCAAGCTATATAAAAGACAATGTTAAAAAAGACTAAGGAACTTATCAGAACAAGGAGAGGAGATACAGGCAGAGGATTTAGCACCACCAGTAATTCTCAGAGTCAGAAATGACTCACCAACTGTTTTGACTGCTTATCCTGTTATTGCCTCTGAAAAGTCAGCAAATACTCCATACCAAATGGATACAAAGAATGCACATGGAAACACATAAATATAAAAGATTTAAAAGAAATTTAGCAAGCAGTACTATCTTATGGCATACATTCAACAATTTGTTACAGATATGGTAAACACATGGCTTCAAATTAATTCAGTTGTCATTGAAGATGAGTTTTGGATACAGTGGAAGTGCTATTGGAAAGAGGAGGCTAAAGCCTTAGAACAGCAAAGTAGAGTCAAATGCTTTGCGGCTTCCCAAGTACAAATTCTAGACTAGGGCCATTATGCTGAACAACAGAGTCAAGCTATTTACAATTAACTCACTTTGTTCGTAAGTGATACAGCAGTCTTGAAAGCTTGGGACAGATTTTAAGAACCAGGAAAAAGATTTGCATCATATACTAATATCATAGAATGCCCAAGAAAACATTTTACAAAGATTAATTAAGCTGTACAAATAGGGTACCAGATCTAAAAGCTTGATGAGCACTCTGTCTCATCAAGAATCTCTGTCTTTTGAAAATGCCAGCTCAGAATGCCAAAAAAATTACTTGGGCCATTAGTGGTTTAAGTTTTCCACAATGAACGATAATTTTTTGCAGTAATCTTTGGAGTTTCCAGGAAGAAGATGGGACACCACAACAATGATTACAACTGTTTGATATGATTTCATTAAGCTGATAGCACCACTTTAAAGATAGGGTTTGGGGTTACAAACTGCTCAAGATCATTATAACTTGGTTATCTGAGATGGTGCAACTTATTACAATGTTCTGGTGAGAACTTCAATAAGAACTTCAGTAACACCCGACTGAACATTCAAAGATTATCTGTAATTAAACCAGACAGTAAACTTAAAATGTAACCATTATCTTTAGTTGTTACAGGATCACATGGAAATGACATTGCCTCCATGACAGCTAGAATTAATTCTAGAAAACTACATCTCCTATACCAACAAAGATTGTCCTTAGGGTTAGTGACATCAATTAGGAGTTGATAATAATTTGTACAGGGTTGGGGGGTGGAAATGATGTAATATTAGGGATCTCTTTTGATAAAAAAGGGGATTTTGTGCAGTGGGATAATAGAAAGATTAGATTATTAATTGTGAACTATTACTAATAGACAATTTATATTGGTATAGACTTAAATATATTGATACAAATTCAAATTATATTTGTTGTATTAAATATACTTCTATTTCTGCCTACAATATCTGTGCAACTATGCAATGTTATTTTTCACATTGTTTGCATGCATGTTTCTACCTCTGCTTAAGATATTTTGCATATTGACAAAACATTAAGATATTCTTATTATATTGTACTATACATTTCTGCCTTTGTTCCAGAAAGACATATATTGTTTACATTTTGAGCTCATTGTCCTCATTTGCCACACATTTGTTTAAATATTGTTTACTTTTTAAATATTAAGCTTTGTGTTTCAATTTATATAGGTATTAAAAATTGCAAGTCAATAGTCATCCATGTTTGTCATACTTATAGTTAGACTAATCAGAATCTTTAGATGCATAGAGATTGTATCCTGTGTAGATAGTTAATCTTCAAACACTTCAAAGAATTGTAGAATATGGCATTTAGATAATTTAGGATTCTGGTGGTGTGATACATGATTACTACTGGCAGCACTGATCTAGTCCCAGGAAAATGTTGGGCCCCAAAGACACTGCACTTGGAGCTTGTTGTCTTCTTGGCAAAACTGGGCATTGAGCAAAAAAAAAATGCCCCTGAATTGAGCACTAACAAAATTCATGTTTTCCCAACTGAACAAGCAGGACACAAGGAAAAAGGCTTCCAAACCTTGCTAAGACAGGGTAAGATGGTTTTTCAAAAATTTCCTGCCTCTGAAAATGGTCTGTCAGTAACTCCAAGCATTAGCCAAAGTTGTTTGCTCCAAGGTTGCAAATGGGACTTTGAGTGATTGCCCAGTTAGATGACTGTCTCTGACAGTTCTTCTTTTTAATCTTTTTAATTGATTTTATTGAGCTGTACGTTTTTCTCTGCTTCCCTCCCTTCTTCTCCACTACCCTTCAAGCCTATCTCATGGTGCCTGAGCTCCCAATTTATTCAGGAGATTTTGGCTTTTTCTACTCCAAATGTAGATTAAATCTATGTATGTCTCTCTTAGGGTCTTTTTTGTTGTCTAGGTTCTCTGAGACTGAATTCTTGGCTTCTTTGCTTTGCTTTATGTTATTTGTCTTTCTGCATCTGGGTTACCTCACTCAATATGATGGTTTCTATATCCATCCATTTGTTTTTTTTTTATTTTTAAATTATTATTACAAATTTTCACCTCCTCCCTTCTTCCCATTTCCCTCCCCCTTCCCCCCATACCACCTCCCCCTCCCTCTCCAGTGCCAAGAGCAATCAGGGTTCCCTTCCCCGTGGGAAGTCCAAGGTCCTCCCCCTCTCCATCCAGGTCTAGGAAGGTGAGCATTCAAACAGACTTGGTTCACACAAAGCCAGTACATGCAGTAAGATCAAAACCCAGTGCCATTGTCCTTGGCTTCTCAGTCAGCCCTCCTTGTCAGACATGTTCAGAGAGTCCAGTTTGATCACATGCTCCATCAGTCCCTATCCAGCTGGCCTTGGTGAGTTCCCATTAGATCGGACCCACCGTCACAGTGGGTGGGAGCACCCCTCATAGTCCTGAATTCCTTACTAATATTCTCTCTCGTTCTGCTCCTCATTTGGACCTTGGAAGCTCAGTCCAGTGCTCCAATATGGGTATTTGTCTCTATCTCCATCCATTGCCAGATGAAGGTTCTATGGTGATATGCAAGATTTTAATCAGGATCTCTCGGAGATCCCAGGAGAGCCAGCATTGGGGTGAGTTTCTGGCCCTGCGGCGCCAGCCTGGGAAGGGGAGCTCAGAGGTTCCTTGGCCCCCTATCCTTCTTGAGCTCTCTGCAGGGCCTCCACTCCCTGCATACCGCCTCTAACTTCCTAGCCCACCCAGCTTCCATCCAGAACCCTCCCCACTTTGGCCCCACCATCCTCTTTTGGCACATAACATCACCCAGCCCAGACTGTGGGCACTGGGTCCGAATCCTCGGGGTACCCAAGCAGGAGGGAGTTCCTTTGTTTCTATGGCCTGCCTGCACCAAGCAGGGTAGGCGCTTTGTTTGTGAGCTGGCCAACCAGCACGGAGACCAGATCTCTAGGCACCAGGAGAGACAACGTTGGGGAGAGCCAGCGTTGGGTAGGCAAGGAGACCTGATCCGGTAAAGAAGATCCATAAGGGAGCATTTGGAAGAAGAGATGGGCAGACGCCAAGGCAAGAATTCACCCAACAAGCTGAAAAGCAACATGAAGCCACCAGAAACCAGTGACCTCACAATGGGAGGACATGAACACCTTAATCAAGAAGAAGTAGAAAAGACTGACTTCATGAAAGTGATTGACGCCCTTAAACAGCATGTAAAAAACGCCCTTATAGAAATGGATGAGAAATATAACAGAAAGTTTGAAGAATTGAATAAATCAGTGAATCATACCCTAGAAAACCAAGGAAAAACAATCAAACAGATAATGGAAACAGTGCAAGACTTGAAAACTGAAATTGAGGCAAAGAAGAAAACACAAACAGAGGGCTGGCTGGACATGGAAAATTTAAGTAAACAAAGAGAGTCTACAGAAACAAGCATAACCAACAGAATACAAGAGTTAGAAGAAAGAATCTCAGATTCTGATGATACCATAGAGAAAATAAACACACTGATCAAAGAAAACAGCAAGTCCAACAAACTCTCAACACAAAATATTCAGGAAATATGGGACACAATAAAAAGACCAAACCTAAGAATAATAGGAGTAGAAGAAGGAGAAGTGCAGCTCAATGGACCAGAAAATATATTTAATAAAATTATAGAAGAAAACTTTCCCAACCTAAAGAAAGATATAACTATGAAGGTTCAAGAAGCATACAGAACACCGAATAGGCTGGATAAAAAAAAAAAAACATCCCCTCGCCATATAATTATCAAAACACAAGGCATACAGAATAAGGAAAGAATATTAAGAGCTGCAAAGGAAAAAGGCCAAATTACTTATAAAGGTAAACCTGACTTACACCTGACTTCTCCATGGAAACCATGAAAGCCAGAAGGTCCTGGATAGATGTACTGCAGAAACTGAGAGACCATGGATGCAAGCCCAGATTACTATATCCAGCCAAGCTTTCGTTCACTATAAATGGAGAAAATGAAATTTTCCAGGATAAAAACAAATTTGAACAATACGCAGCCACAAATCCAGCCTTACAGAAAGTAATAGAAGGAAAATCACTAACCAAGGAGTCCAACAATGACCACAATAACTCAGACATCTAGAGACCCTTCACCAACACAAATCAAAGAAGGGAAACACACAAACTCTACGACTAAAAAAATGGCCGGAGTTAACAACCACTGGTCATTAATATCACTTAGTGTCAATGGACTCAACTCACCTATTAAAAGGCACAGGCTAAGAGATTGGATACAAAAACAGGATCCAACATTCTGCTGTTTACAAGAAACACACCTCAACCACAAAGACAGGCACCTACTCAGAGTAAAGGGCTGGGAAAAGGCTTATCAAGCAAATGGACCTAAGAAACAAGCAGGTGTGGCCATACTAATCTCTAACAAAGTAGACTTCAAACTTAAATCAATAAGAAGAGATGGAGAGGGGCATTTTATACTCATAACGGGGACAGTTCATCAGGATGAAGTCTCAATCCTGAATATCTATGCCCCTAATATAAAAGCACCCACGTACATAAAAGAAACATTGCTAAAACTCAAGGCAGCCATCAAACCGCACACGCTAATAGTAGGAGACTTCAACACTCCTCTCTCACCAATGAACAGGACAATCAGACAGAAACCTAACAGAGAAATAAGAGAATTAATGGAGAATCAAATGGACTTAACAGACATCTATAGAACATTCCACCCAAATAGGAAAGAATATACCTTCTTCTCTGCAGCTCATAGAACCTTCTCGAAAATTGACCACATACTCGGTAGCAAAGCTAACTTACACAGTTACAAATAATATTAGTAATCACCTGTGTCTTATCAGATCACCATGGATTAAAGTTAGAATTCAACAACAATGCCACCCCCAGAAAGCCTACAAACTCATGGAAACTGAACAGTCAACTACTGAACCATACCTGGATTAAGGAAGAAATAAAGAAAGAAATTAAAGTCTTCCTGGAATTCAATGAAAATAAAGAAACAACATACTTAAACTTATGGGACACTATGAAAGCAGTCCTAAGAGGAAAGTTCATAGCACTAAGTGCCCACTTAAAGAAAACAGAGAAAGCTCACATTGGAGACTTAACAGCCCACCTGAAAGCTCTAGAAAAAAAAGAAGCAGACTAACCTAGGAGGAGTAGAAGACTGGAAATAATCAAACTGAGGGCTGAAATCAACAAAATAGAAACACAGAAAACAATCCAAAGAATCAATGAAACAAAAAGCTGGTTCCTGGAGAAAATCAACAAGATTGACAAACCCCTATCCAAACTAATGAAACGGCAGAGAGAGAATTTGCAAATTAATAAGATCAGAAATGAAAAGAGGGACATAACCACAGACACAGAGGAAATACAGAGAATCATTAGATCTTACTACAAAAGCCTATATGCCACAAAACTGGAAAATGTAAAGGAAATGGACACTTTTTTATATAAATACCATATACCAGAGTTAAACCAGGACCAGGTGAACAATCTAAATAGACCTGTTAGTCGCGAAGAATTAGAAGAGGTTATCAAAAACCTCCCTACAAAAAAAGCCCAGGACCAGTTGGTTTCAATGCGGAATTCGACCAGAACTTCCTAGAAGACCTAATACCTATACTCCTTAATGATAGAGGAAGGTCATTGGCTAGTAAAGGAACTGCCTTGGCCCATTTTATTGGTTAGAGGATAGGTGGGAGGAGTAAACAGAACAGAATGCTGGGAGGAAGAGGAAGTGAGCAGAGTCTCGACCTCTCTGCTCTCGGGAGCAGATGCCTGAGAGAGACGCCATGTCCCGCTCCCAGGATGAAGCTCCGACCCAGGATGGACTAGGATAGAATCTCCCCGGTAAGCGCACCTTGGGGTGCTACACACAGATGATTAGAAATGGGCTAAATTAATATGTGAGAATTAGCCTAGAAGAGAATGGGCCAAGCAGTGTTTAAAAGAATACAGTGTCCGTGTAATTATTTCGGGGCATAAGCTAGCCGGGCAGGCGGCTGGGGTGTTGGGGACGCAGCCCGGCCGCCCCTATTACTACACCTTAATGTATTTCACAATATAGAAACAGAAGAGGCATTGCCAAATTCCTTTTATGAAGCTACAGTTACTCTGATACCAAAACCGCACAAAGACTCAACCAAGAAAGAAAATTATAGACCAATCTCACTCATGAACATCGATGCAAAAATCCTCAACAAAATACTGGCAAACCGAATCCAAGAACACATTAGGAAAATTATCCATTATGATCAAGTAGGCTTCATCCCAGGGATGCAGGGCTGGTTCAACATATGAAAATCTATCAATGTAATCCACCATGTAAATAAACTGAAAGAAAAAACACATATGATTATTTTATTAGATGCTGAAAAAGCATTTGACAAAATTCAACATCCCTTTATGATAAAAGTATTGGAGAGATTAGGGATACAAGGGTCATACCTAAATATAATAAAAGCTATATACAGCAAGCCGACAGCTAACATCAAATTAAATGGAGAGAAACTTGAAGCCATCCCACTAAACTAAGGAACAGGACGAGGCTGTCCACTCTCGCCATACCTCTTCAATATAGTGCTTGAAGTTCTAGCAATAGCAATAAGACAACATAAGGGGATCAAGGGGATTCGAATTGGAAAGGAAGAAGTGAAACTTTCGTTATTTGCAGATGATATGATAGTGTACATAAGTGACCCCCAAAACTCCACCAAAGAACTTTTACAGCTGATAAACATCTTTAGTAATGTGGCAGGATACATGATCAACTCCAAAAATCAGTCGCCCTCTTATACACAAAGGATATGGAAGCAGAGAGGGAAATCAGAGAAGCTTCACTTTTCACGATAGCCACAAACAGCATAAAATATCTTGGGGTAACTCTAACCAAGGAAGTGAAAGATCTATTTGACAAGAACTTTAAGGCATTGAAGAAAGAAACTGAGGAGTAAACCAGAAAATGGAAGGACCACCCTTGCTATTGGATTGGGAGGATCAACATAGTAACAAAGGCAATTCTACCAAAGGCAATTTATGGATTCAATGCAATCCCCATCAAGGTCCCATCAAAATTCTTCACAGATCTTGAGAGGACAATAATCAACTTTATATGGAAAAATAAAAAACCCAGGATAGCCAAAACAATCGTATACAATAAAGGATTGTCTGGAGGCATTACCATCCCTGACTTCAAACTCTATTACAGAGATACAGTGATGAAAACAGTGTGGTACTGGCATAAAAACAGAGAAGTCGACCAATGGAATTGTATAGAAGACCCGAATTTTAACCCACAAACCTATGAACACCTCATTTTTGATAAAGGAGCCAAAAGTATACAATGGAAGAAAGAAAGCATCTTCAACAAATGGTGCTGGCATAACTGGATGTCAACCTGTAGAAGAATGAAAATAGACCCATATCTATCACCATGCACAAAACTCAAGTCCAAATGGATTAAAGACCTCAATATCAGTCCGAACACACTGAACCTGATAGAAGAGAAAGTGGGAAGTACCCTACAGGAGATGGGCACAGGAGATTGCTTCCTATGTGTAACCACAACAGCACAGACATTAAGGGCAACATTGAATAAATGGGACCTACTAAAACTGAGAAGCTTCTGTAAAGCGAAGGACACTGTCACCAAGACAAAAAGGCAACTTACTGACTGGGAGAAGATCTTCACCAACCCCGCAACAGACAAAGGTCTGATATCCAAAATATATAGAGAACTCAGGACTTTAAAATGCTAATTAACCCAATTAAAAAATGGGGCACTGAACTGAACAGAGAATTCTCAGCCGAGGAAGTTCAAATGGCCAAAAGACACTTAAGGTCATGCTCAACCCCCTTAGCGATCAGGGAAATGCAAATCAAAACAACTTTGAGATATCATCTTACACCTGTCAGAATGGCTAAAATAAAAAACTCCAATGATAGCCTTTGCTGGAGAGGCTGTGGAGGAAGGGGTACCCTCATCCCTTGCTGGTGGGAATGCAATCTTGTGCAACCACTTTGGAAATCGGTGTGGTGGTTTCTCAGGAAATTCGGGATCAACCTACCCCTGGACCCAGCAATACCACTCTTGGGAATATACCCAAGAGATGCCCTATCATATGACAAGAGCATTTGTTCAACTATGTTCATAGCAGTATTATTTGTAATACCCAGAACCTGGAAACAACCTAGATGCCCTTCAATGGAAGAATGGATGAAGAAAGTATGGAATATATACACATTAGAGTACTACGCTGTGGTAAAAAACAGTGACTTCTCAAATTTTGCATGCAAATGGATGGAAATAGAAAACACTATCCTGAGTGAGGTAACCCAGACCCAAAAAGATGAATATGGGATGTACTCACTCATAATTGGTTTCTGGCCATAAACAAGGGTCATGGAGTCTACAATTGGTGATCCCAAAGAAGCTAAGTAAGAAGGTGTACCAAAGGAAAAACATATAGTTGTCCTCTTGGATATGGGAAGTAGACAAAATTGCCGGGGAGAAAATTGAGATCTTGGGGGTGGGGTGGGATGGGGGTAAGGGATGGGGAGAGAAAAGGGAGAAGGGGAGAATGGGGGGAACTTGGGGAAAAAGGAGGATTGGGATAAAGGAAGGTTGGATATGGGAGCACGGAAGCACAATTCTTTTTTTTTTAAATATTTTTATTTATTTATTATGTATACAATATTCTTTCTGCGTGTATGCCTGCAGGCCAGAAGAGGGCACCAGACCTCAGTACAGATGGTTGTGAGCAACCATGTGGTTGCTGGGAATTGAACTCAGGGCCTTTGGAAGAGCAGGCAATGCTCTTACCCTCTGAGCCATTTCTCCAGCCCCCCGGAAGCACAATTCTTAGTTAAGGTTGCCTTAACTAAGTTAGTTAGTTAAGGTTGCCAACGTAGTTAAGGTTGCCAACCTTAGGGTTGGCAAGAGACTTGAACCTAGGGTGGCTCCCAGATGCCCAATCCGAGGTCCCCAGTTAGTTCCTTCGGCAGCTGAGGATAGGGAACCTGAAATGACCCTATCCTATAGCAATACTGACGAATATCTTGCATATCATCATAGAACCTTCATCTGGTGATGGATGGAGACAGAGACAGAGACCCACACTGGAGCACTGGACTGAGCTCCCAAGGTCCCAATGAGGAGCAGAAGGAGGGAGAACATGAGCAAAGAAGTCGGGACCACGAGGGGAGCACCCCCCCACTGAGACAGTGGAGCTGATCTATTGGGAGCTCACCAAGGCCAGCTGGACTGTGACTGAAAAAGCATGGGATAAAACTGGACTCTCTGCGCATGGCGAACAATGAGGGCTGATGAGAACCCAAGGACAATGGCATGGGGTTTTGAACCTATATAATGTGCTGGCTTTGTGGGAGCCTAGCCAGGTTGGATGTTCACCTTCCTAGATATGGACGGAGGGGGGAGGACCTAGGACTTAACACAGGGCAGGGAACCCTGACTGCTCATTGGACTGCAGAGGGAGGGGGAGAGTTGTGGGGGGAGGGAATGAAGGGTGGGAGGAGGGGGAGAAGGGTGGGAGGAGGGGGAGGGAAATGGGAAGAGGAGGAAACTTTTTTTTTCTCCTTTTCTCAATAAAAAAAAAAGTTAAAAAAAAGATTTTCATCAGTGTGGCTATAGGATAGGGCCAGTTCCAGCGCCCTCGGCTGCTCAATGAAAAAGCTGGGGACATCTCCTTGGAAACCTGGAAACCCTTCTAGAGTCAAATTTCTTGGCAACTGTAAAATCGCTCCCTAAAGATATATACTTCCCTGCTCCCTTATCCATTCCTCCTCCATCCCAAAAGTTCCATTCCCCAAAGCTCTCCCCATCCTCCCCTTCTCACTTCTCTCTCCCCATCTCCCCTTACATCCACCTGACCCCTACCCCCAAAGCTTTCAATTTTTGCCTGGCAATCTTTTCTACTTCCAATATCCAGGAGGATAACTACATGTTTTTGTTTGGGTTCACCTTCCTATTTAGCTTCTCCAGGATCACGAATTATAGGTTCAAAGTGCTTTATATATGGCTAGAATCCACTAATGAGTGAGTACATACCATATTCATCTTTTTGGGTCTGGGTTACCTCACTCAGGATAGTGTTTTTTATTTCCATCCATTTGCATGCAAAATTCGAGAAGTCATTGTTTTTTTACTGCTGAGTAGTACTCTAATGCGTATATATTCCACACTTTCTTTAGCCATTCTTCCATTGAGGGGCATCTAGGTTGTTTCCAGGTTCTGGCTATTACAAATAATGCTGCTATGAACATAGTTGACCAGATGCTTTTGTCATATGATAGAGCATCTCTTGGGTATATTCCCAGAAGTGGTATTGCTGGAACCTGGGGTAGGTTGATCCTGAATTTCCTGAGAAACTGCAACACTGATTTCCAAAGTAGTTGCACAAGTTTGCATTCCCACCAGCAATGGATGTGTGCTTCCCTTACCCCATATCCTCTCCAGTAAAGACTATCATTGGTGTTTTTGATTTTAGCCATTCTGACAGGTCTAAGATGGTATCTCAAAGTTGTTTTGATTTGCATTTCTCTGATCGCTAAGGAGGTTCAGCACAACCTTAAGTGTCTTTTGGCCATTTGAAATTTTTCAGTTGAGTATTCTCTGTTCAATTCAGCACCCCATTTTTAATTGGGTTAATTAACATTTGAAAACCTAGCTTCTTGAGGTCTTTATATATTTTGAAGATCAGACCTTTGTCTGTTGTGGGGTTGGTGAGGATCTTCTCACTATCAGTAGGATGCCTTTTTGCCTTAATGACAGTGTTCTTTGCTTTACAGAAGCTTCTCAGTTTTAGTAGGTCCCATTTATTCAATGTTCCCCTTATTGTCTGTGCTACTGGGGTTATACGTAGGAAGTAGTCTCCTGTGCCCTTATGTTGTAGACTACTTCCCACATTCTCTTCTATCAGGTTCAGTGTGTTCATATGGATATTGAGGTCTTTAATCCATTTGGACTTGAGTTTTGTGCATGGTAATAGATATGGATCTATTTTCATTCTTCTACAGGTTGACAACCAGTTATGCCAGCACCATTTATTGAAGATGCTTTCTTTCTTCCATTGTATACTTTTAGCTCTTTGTTCAAAATCAGGTGTTCATAAGTTTGTGGGTTAATATCCGGGTCTTCTATACGATTCCATTGGTCGACTTCTCTGTTTTCATGCCAGTACCAAGCTGTTTTCATTACTGTAGCTCTGTAATAGAGTTTGAAGTCAGGGATGGTAATGCCTCCAGAAGATCCTTTATTGTTTAAGATTGTTTTGGCTATCCTGGGTCTTTTGTTTTTCCATATAAAGTTGATTATTGTTCTCTCAAGGTCTGTGAAGAATTTTGTTGGGATTTTAATGGGGATTGCATTGAATATATAGATTGCCTTTGGTAGAATTGCCATTTTTGCCATCCAAGAGTATGAGAGGTCTTTCCATTTTCTGGTGTCCTCTTCAATTTCTTCCTTCAAAGACTTAAAGTTCTTATCAAGTGCATCTTTTCACTTCCTTTGCTAGAGTTACCCATAGATACTTTATGCAGTTTGAGGCTATCATAAAAGGTGAAGTTTCTCTGAATTTCCTCTCTGCTTTTCTATCCTTTATGTATAGGAGAGCTACTGATTTTTTTTGAGTTGATCATGTAACCTGCAACTTCACTGAAGCTATTTATCACCTACAGAAGTTCTTTGTTAGAGGTTTGGGGGTCACTAATGTACACTATCATATCATCTGCAAATGGCGAAAGTTTTACTTCTTCCTTTCCAATTCGAATCCCCTTGATCTCCTTATGTTATCTTATTGCTATTGCTAGAACTTCAAGAACTATGTTGAAGTGATATGGTGAGAGTGGGCAGCCTTGTCTTGTTCCTGCTTTTAGTGGACTCACTTTGAGTTTCTCTCCATTTTATGTGATATTAGCTGTTGGCATGCTATATATTGCTTTTATTATATTTTAGGTATGATCTTTGTATCCCTAACCTCTCCAAAACCTTCATCATAAAGAGGTGTTGAATTTTGTCAAATGCTTTTTCTGCATCTAATAAAATGATCATAAGGTTTTTTTTTCTTTCAGTTTATTTATATGATAATTTATTTATTTATTAAAGATTTCTGCCTCCTCCCTGCAACCGCCTCCCATTTCCCTCCCCCTCCACCAATCAAGTCCCCCTCCCTCATCAGCCCAAAGAGCAATCAGGGTTCCCTGCCCCGTGGGAAGTCCAAGGACTTCCCACCTCAATCCAGGTCTAGTAAGGTGAGCATCCAAACTGCCTAGGCTCCCACAAAGCCAGTACGTGCAGTAAGATCAAAAGCCCATTGCCATTGTTCTTGAGTTCTCAGTAGACTTCATTGTCCACTAAGTTCAGCAAGTCCGGTTTTATCACAAGCCTTTTAACCTGGTCTTGGTTGAGCTTTGGTACATGGTACTTATCTAAAAAAATGTCCATTTCTTTTGCATTTTCCAGTTTTGTGGCATACAGGCTTTTGTAGTAAGATCTAATGATTCTCTGAATTTCCTGTATCTATGGTTATGTCCCTCTTTTCATTTCTGATATTATTTATTTGTGTGTTCTCTCTCTGTCGTTTAATTAGTTTGGATAGGGGTTTGTCAATCTTCTTGATTTTCTCCAAGAACCAACTTTTTGTTTCATTGATTCTTTGGACTGTTTTCTGTGTTTCTATTTTGTTGATTTCTGCCCTCAGTTTTATTATTTCCAGTCTTCTACTCCTCCTGGGTGCGTCTGCTTCTTTTTTTTCTAAAGCTTTCAGGTGTGCTGTTAAGTCTCCGATGTATGCTTTCTCTGTTTTCTTTAAGTGGGCACTTAGTGCTATGAACTTTCCTCTTAACACTGCTTTCATCTCGTCCCATAGGTTTGAGAATGTTGTCTCTTTATTTTCATTAAATTCAAGGAAGACTTTAATTTCTTTCTTAATTTCTTCCTTGACCCAGCTGTGGTTCAGTAGTTGACTGTTCAGTTTCCATGAGTTAGTCAGCTTTCTGGGGGTAGCATTATTGTTGCCTTCTAACTTTAGTCCGTGGTGATCTGATAAGACACAGGTAGACACTGATATTTTTTTGTATCTGTGGGGGTTTTCTTTGTTTCCGGGTATGTGGTCAATTTTTGAGAAGGTTCCATGAGCTGCAGAGAAGAAGGTATATTCTTTCCTATTCGGGTGGAGTGTTCTATAGATGTCTGTTAAGTTCATTTGCTTCATTACCTCCAACAATTCTCTTAATTCTCTATTAGGATTCTGATTGACCTGTCCACTGGTGAGAGAGGTGTGTTGAAGTCTCCTACTACTAGTGTGTGTGGTTTGACGTCTGCCTTGAGTTTTAGTAATATTTCTTTTACATAAGTGGGTGCTTTTATATTAGGGGTGTAGATATTCAGGATTGAGACTTCATCCTGATGAACTGCTCCTGTTATGAGTGTAAAGTGTCCATCTCGATCTCTTCTGATTGATTTTAGTTTGAAGTCAGTTTTGTTAGAAATTAATATGGCCACTCCTGCTTTTTTCTTAGGACCATTTGCTTGAAAAACCTTTTCCCAACCCTTTACTCTGAGTAGATGCCTGTCTTTGGGGTGAGATGTGTTTCTTGCAAACAGCAGAATGTTGGCTCCTGTTTTCTTATCCAATCTCATAGCTTGTGCCTTTTTATAGGTGAATTGAGACCATTAATATTCAGTGATATTAAACCAGAGGTTGTTTAGTCCAGTTATTCTTATTGTTTTTGGTAGTTGAGTTTGTGTGTCTCCCTTCTTTGAGTTGTGCTGGTGAAGGGTCGCTAGATGCCTGAGTTATTGTAGGCAGTACTGGAAATGTTGGATTCCTTGGGTTGTGATTTTTCTTCTATTACTTTCTGTAGGGCTGGATTTGTGGCTACATATTGTTTAAATTTGTTCTTATCCTGGAATGTCTTGTTTTCTCCATTGATAGTGAACAATAGCTTAGCTGGGTATAGTAGTTTGGGTTTGCATCCATGGTCCCTTAGTTTCTGCAGTACCTCTATCCAGGACCTTCTGGCTTTCATGGTTTCCATAGAAGTCAGGTGTAAGTCTGATTGATTTACCTTTATAAGTTACTAACCCTTTTTCCTTTGCAGCTCTTAATATTCTTTCCTTAATCTGTATATTTTGTGTTTTGATTATTATATGGCAAGGGGATTTTTTTTTGAATCCAGTCTGTTTGGTGTTCTATATGCTTCTTGAATATTCAAAGGAATATCTTTCTTTATTTTGGGAAAATTTTCTTCCATAATTTTGAGATCCTTTCTTCTATCTCTTGTACTCTATTGATTATGCTTGTTTCTGTATTCTCTGCTCGTTTACCTGGATTTTTCATATCCAGCTGGTCCTCAGTTTGTTTTCTTCCTTGCTTCCATTTCAGTTTTCAATTCTTGTACTATTTGCATTACCTGTTTGATCATTTTTTCTTGGTTTCCCAGGGTATCATTTACATATTTACTCATTTATTCAAACTTTTTGTTATACTTCTCATCCATTTCTATAAGGGCATTTTTTTACATGTTGTTTAAGGGACTCTATTGCTATCATAAAGTCAATTTTTTCCTCTTCTGTGTTAGGGTGTTCAAGTCCTTCTGTTGTAAGATCATTGGATTCTGGTCTTTTCATGTTGTTTTTCAGATTGTTGGGTGAATTTTTGCCTTGGCGCCTGTACATTTCCTCCTATCGATGCTATCTAATGGGTCTTTTAAAACAGGATCAGGTTTCCCTGCTGGCCACCCCCCCCCCCCCCCCCCCCCCCCCCGCTTACAAAATGCCCTCACTCCGTTTCTTGGCTCCCGCCATGGGCAAAGATCCCTCTCACCACTCAGAAGAGTCTTGAGGAACAGGACCAGGCTCCCTGTTCGCCAGGGACCTCGCCAACCAAAGGCCTACCACTCTGTAGGCCAGCCACCAAAACAGAGAAACTCCCGCTGCCCTCTACCCCGAGCTCCCGACCCAGCACCCAAACAGGCTAAACTGGGTGATCCTGCGGCCCTGCAGAAGCGAGGGGGAGTGAAGGAGGCCCCTGGGTGCAAGCTGTGACAGGTCAGGGAGAGAGAGTTTGCAGCAGAGGAGCAGCCCCAGCAGAGGGTACCAGCCCTCGCAGACTAACGGGGAGGGGGGTTAAGGGGGTCGGAGAATGCCCCGCTCCATTTCCTGTGTCCCGCTGCAGGCCAAGAACACTAGCCCCAGTCAGGAGGGTCCTCAGAGACAGGACCAGGCTCCCCATTCGCCCCTGGACCTCGCCAGTAAAAGGACTACCCCTCTGCAGGCTAGGCCCCAAAAAACCTACTTGATTTAATTGTAGTTGGACGATCTGCTCTCAGTGTGGGCTTCACTGTTTCATGTTTGGACTATCCCGCATCTGCAGCTTGGGCCTGCGCACCGGTCTCTCTCCGCCACTTGGGCCTGCGCTCTGGTCTCATTCCGCATCTTGGGCCTGCGCACCGGTCTCTCTCCCTGGCTGGGTTTTAAGATAAGTTGTTTCCTAATTTTCTTTCATTCTTTTTTTTTTTAATTTTTGGTTCTCCAAGACACTGTTTCTCTTTAGCTTTGGAGCCTGTCCTGGAACTAGCGCTTGTAGACCAGGTTGGCCATGAAGTCCCAGAGATCTCTCTGCCTCCCAAGTGCAGAGATTAAAGCCATGCCTCACAACCAGGCAGGTGGCTTTTTAATTTTCTATGGAATACCCATACTGATATTCAAAGTAGCTGACTCAGATTATAACCCCATCAGCAATGGAAGAGTGTCCCCTTAACTCCACATCCTCTCCAGATTAAGTTGTCATCAGTGTTTTGATCTTGCCTATTGTTACAGATGTAACAGGGGATCTCAGATTTGTTTTGATTTTCATTTCTCTAATGATTAAAGAGTTTGGAAATTTCCTTAAGTGCCTCTCAGTCATTTTAGATTCATATGTTAAACCTTTTTTATTTAGGTCTGTACTCCATTTTTTCTTGGATTATTTGTTCTTTTGATGACCAATTAAGTTTTTTCTATGTTTTGAAGATCAGTCTTCTGTCCAATGTGGGTAGGTGAATATCTTTTCCCATACTACAGGCTGGCTTTTTTGTATTGTTGATACTGTCCTTTGGTTTACAGAAACTTTTGCTTCAGGAGATCTCATTCATTATTTTTCTCAGTGTCTGTGATGCCTGGGGTTATAATTTGAAAGTGTTCCTCTTTTCCAATGTGTTCAAGTGTACTTCCAATATTCTGTTTTATGTAGTTCAGTGTGTTTGTCTTTATGTTGTAGCCTTTAATCCACTGAGACTTTAGTTTTGGTCATGATGATAGATATGGATCTACTTTTATTCTTCCCCACATAGATATTCAGCATTGCCAGCACCATTTGTTAAATGTTTAATCCATTTTATATTTTTTGGTGCTTTGTCAAAAATCAGGTGCAGTAAACAAGTGGGTTGATATCTGGGTCTTAGAATCAGTTCCATTAGTCCTCCTATCTGTTTTTGTGCAAACACCAGGCTCTCTTCAGTACTCTAGCTCTGCAGTCGTCTGAAGAAGTCAGGGAATGTGATACCTCAAGAAATTATTTTTTATATAGGATTGTTTTGACTATCTTGCATTCTTTTGGCTTTTCTATATGAAGTTGTTTTTATTTTGAGATCTGTGAAGATTTTTCTGATATTTACATGGGAATGTTATTGAGCCTGTAGATTGCTTTTGGAAAGGTTTTCACTTTTACTATGTTGCTTTCTACCTAACAAGGGCAAGGGACATCTTCCCATTCTCTGCTGTCTTCTTCAAAGATTCCTCAGGTCTAAAAGATTATGATAATATGCACAAGCTTTCTCAGATGACTACACACAAAGTCTTACTCCTATATGAAGCACAAAACATTATGACACTGAATTTATTTACAGAGTTTCACTACAGTATGATTTTTTTTCTCCTGTTTGTGAAAAATACACAAATTAACTTCAGGGTTTCTCGACAAAAGGGCTCATATTATGTATTTGAAGATGATTGTGAAAAAGAATTTACCACATTCCTTTCACTGGTATCTCTAGAGTGTGTTACATTTTAAGGCTTTTAAGAGTACAGGGGTCTGCAAAGGCCTTATCACACAGATATCATTAATATGGTTTCTCTCAATTATGTGTTCTTCTATGCATTTGAAGAGCACCATGTTGAGCAAAGGCCTTACCACACTGATTACATTCATAGGGTTTCTCTCCAGTATGTGTTCTTTTATGATTTTGAAGACTTCTCTGAGCTGCAAAGGCCTTACCACACTGATAACATTCATAGGGTTTCTCTCCAGTATGTGTTCTTTTATGCAATTGAAGATGATCATGACGTGCAAAGGCCTTACCACACTGATTACATTCATAGGGTTTCTCTCCAGTATGTCTTCTTTTATGATTTTGAAGACTGCTCTGAGCTGCAAAGGCCTTACCACACTGATAACATTCATAGGGATTCTCTCCAGTATGTGTTCTTTTATGCAATTGAAGATGATCATGACGTGCAAAGGCCTTACCACACTGATTACATTCATAAGGTTTCTCTCCAGTATGTGTTCTTTTATGCACTTGAAGATGACTGTGTTGTACAAAGGCCTTACCACACTGATTACATTCATGGGGTTTCTCTCCAGTATGTGTTCTTTTATGTATTTGAAGATGACTGTGTTGTGCAAAGGCCTTACCACACTGATTACATTCATGGGGTTTCTCTCCAGTATGTGTTCTTTTATGATTTTGAAGAGCAATGTTTTGTGCAAAGGCCTTACCACACTGATTACATTCATAAGGTTTCTCTCCAGTATGTGTTCTTTTATGCAATTGAAGATGATCATGACGTGCAAAGGCCTTACCACACTGAGTACATTCATGGGGTTTCTCTCCAGTATGTGTTCTTTTATGGTATTGAAGAGCAATGTTCTGTGCAAAGGCCTTACCACACTGATTGCATTCATAGGGTTTCTCTCCAGTATGTGTTCTTTTATGTATTTGAAGATGACTGTGTTGTGCAAAGGCCTTACCACACTGAGTACATTCATGGGGTTTCTCTCCAGTATGTGTTCTTTTATGGTATTGAAGAGAAATGTTCTGTGCAAAGGCCTTACCACACTGATTACATTCATAAGGTTTCTCTCCAGTATGTGTTCTTTTATGGTTTTGAAGAGCAATGTTCTGTGCAAAGGCCTTACCACACTGAGTACATTCATGGGGTTTCTCTCCAGTATGTGTTCTTTTATGCAATTGAAGATGATCATGACGTGCAAAGGCCTTACCACACTGATTACATTCATAAGGTTTCTCTCCAGTATGTGTTCTTTTATGCAATTGAAGATGATCATGACGTGCAAAGGCCTTACCACACTGATTACATTCATAGGGTTTTTCTCCAGTTTGTATTCTCTTATGTGTTTGAAAAACAGTACATTGAGCAATGGCTTTACCACACTGATTATATTCATAGGGTGTCTCTCTAGTATATATTCTTTTAATCTTTTGAAGAAGACTGTGATCAGCAAAAAGCTTACCATGCAGATTGCATTCATATGATTTCTCTCCAGTATGTGTTAGTTTATGACTTTGATGAGTTTCATGAACAAGAAATTCTTTGTCATCTTGACCATATTCATAGGGTTTCTCTCCAGTGTGTGTTCTTTTATGCATTTCAAGATGATTGTGATAAGAAAAGACTTCATCAAATTGCTTAATTTCACAGCATTTTTCTCCGCTATGTGTTTTTTCATTCCTTAGAAGATGAGTGTTATAAGACAAGACTTTACCACAGTGAGAATATACTGAAAACTTTTCTCCAGTTTGATTTCTTTCAATCCTGCAAGGATAATTTACACATGTAAAAGCTTTACCACATTCAATGCAGTTGAACCTCATACCTATGAATTAATTTCATATTTTTTCAAATTGTTAAAAGGAATCAAATATCAAGGTTTTATAGCTTTGTTTAAAATCATGTTTTGTTCTCTTGTTAGGGGTCATTTTACATCTAGAAAAATATTTGTGATGATAAATTCCATTGTGTCATGGTTTATCTTTTTTCATCTATAACTATACCTATATTTTTCTAGGATATTTTTTATATTTTTGAAGACAACTGCATATACTGAGTGCTTTACCAACTTTACTCCATTCATAATTTCACTATATTGTGAATCATTATACATTTGGTAAGTGAACTAAGACAGGCAGAAGTATTTGCATAGACCTAGAACTCATGTTTATTTGTTTTTGTTGTAATGTGAGTTTGTATTTTTGTATTAATTGTGATGATAGAAAATACATTAACTTTGTATTTTTGGATGAAATTAAACATGAACACTCTACATAGGAACTACAGTTTATCTTCTTAATTGTTCTTAAGGAGAGGTATGCTAAATCTTTCCATATTCCTATGCTCATACACTTGTGTCAAGAGTGACATATCTTGTGTCAAGAGTGACATATGTATATATATATGAAAAAATAATAGTGTATAAAAGATTTCCACAATGAATCCACAAAGTTCGACCTTCACAGACTTGTGGTATAGATATTAAGGTTTCTCCACAACAAATGCCCCTTAACATAATCTGATTTCACTAAACTTAGCACAGTCACAAAAAGTATATGAGTGATACAAGGCTTACCATGGGCTATTGAATTAGTAGAAAGTTTTGCAGCTATATTCATCATCACTGAAATATGTCTACATTTTCTGTCATGAATAGCAAGAAGCAAATGAAGCAGCAGTTCTACAACATAGCTCTCATGGTGCTATGAATCAAATGGAGATATCTGTTTAGGCATTGTTACCTAGACTTTTTCTTAAATGAAGGCTTTACAGATGCAATTCACATACATGAAATTGAGGTATATGGATTTGTGAGAACTTAATAACCATCAATACATTTAAAGCTGTGCTTATTTACACTCTTGCTTTTGTTTTAAAGTTCCAGAACACATTACAAACTATTAAGGGAAATTGTTATGAACTTGCCCAAGAAAATTACCTTGCATGTCTTCTAGAACATTGACAATGCTCTTCAGTGTTAAGATCTTCCCAAATGTATCCTAAAATACAGTACCAGAATAGATGTTATATTATTTAAGAATGTGCAACAATTAGCTTATTATCTTAAGTGCACCTAAGAACTTTGACTGTGTTATTCACCTCATTCTTCTTTCTCTAAAACAAATTACAGAACAAAATCATAAACCAAGGAAAAGTTGTCTCCATATTTTGAAACATGAAAGAAATTCATTTTCACCTATAGTAGTTAGGTTCCTGTAGGTCTCCAGCATCACATCTTTGTAGAGATTCATCTGAGAAGGATTCAGTAAATCCCACTCTTCCTTAGTGAAGTTGATGTGCACATCATCATAGCTCACTGCCTTCTAAAATACAACATACATGAGTACATTATAAGTATGACAGTAAAATACATACTTCTTTAAAAGTATAGTTTTATGATTCTGGTGTTCCCCATTCTTGTTCCATGACATAGACAGTCACTTTAGAAGGAAATTGAAAAGGAGAATCAATTCTGTTATTTCTGTATCCTTTGTATAGGATACCACCTTATAAGAGCAGTATCTATTCATGGGGAAAGAAAAAAAGATCAACAGTACGTTGTATGCATGAGAAAATTAAAGACTATGAAAAGGAAAAAAAAGATGGACAAACTGGGCATATTAGTGTATTTTGCCTTTACCACAACACTCAGAGAACAGAGGTAGGTATATTTGTTTCTGAGATGAATGCCAGTCAAGATTTAACAGAACTGTTATCCATTTTTTGGATACCATGTATTTTGTCAGAGGTTGAGGCATGAACATGTCTTTGACCAAAGGCCAGTTTTGACAACAAGAAAACAAGCTTTGAGTGTCTCCGGTGCTCAACATTCTCTGGAAATAGACAATGCTACCAGTAGTAATCGTGTCTCACTTCAACAGTACCCTAGGTTATTTAAATTCCATATATTACAGCTCTTTGAAGTGGCTGAAGATTACCTATCTAAGAAAAATATTTTATGTGTGTGAAAAACCTGATTATTCTAACTGTAAGTATGACAAACATAGATGACTATTGATCTATAATTCTAATTCCTATATAAAGACTAAGACTTCATATTAGAATATTGTACAATAAACAACTGTACAACAAATAAGGACAATGGGCTCAAAATGTAACCAATGAATAAATATCTTGATCAATGGAAGAAATGTACATTGCAATTTGATAAATATATTTATCAATATATAAAATGTTTTAAGCAGAGGTAGAAGCATGAATGCATACAATATTCAATATTTAACATTATATCAATATACAAAAATCTATATCAAAGCAATTGCCTATAAATTATAACTCACAAGCATTCACTCTATTACTCACTATTATTATTAATGTATGTAAACTCACACTATCTTATTCCATCCAATTTTCCCTTTTTTTTTCAAAGAAATCCCTGAGCCCATAAAATTTCCCTTCCAACCCACAACCCTATACCAATTATAACCAACCCCTAAATGATGTCTCTAACCCTAGGACAAACTTTGTTGGGAGAGGGGATGTAGTCTTTTAGAATTACTTCCAGCTGTCGTGGGACGATGTTCTTTCTATGGGATCCTGTGTAAGTAAAATGATGGTTAAGTTCCAAGATTACTGTTTGGTATAATTACAAATAGTCTCTGAGTATTTTGTAAAGTTTTTCTGAGCTTCCTCTTATAATGATGCAGCATAATAACCAGGCTAACTTAATATGAAACAGCAAAATTTAATGAAGGGATAGCTTACAACACCAGGGATCCAGCGATGGGCAAGAAATACAAAAGGGCCGGTGGGGCTCACGCCTGCCAGATTTATACATAAACATTAGCCCGAGGCAAACACGCTCCCCATTGAGCTGGGCTTCCCCTACATTATAAGTTCTGTCCAGAACATTGTAAAAAGTGGACCATTTCAGCTAACCAAGTTGGAACCATCTTGAGCAGCTGGTATGCAAAGCAGGTCTGGTAGTAACACTATCATCATCATGCCATCATATCAACCAGGTTGAGTTGTTGTTGTGGGGCCCCAACTTCTTCCTGGGAACTTCAAAAATTACTGCAGGAAAATTCATTGTTCGTTGTGGAAAATTTAAACATTACTTATATAGTCATATACAGACATATATATTCAATGACATGTACAATAGAGACAAAATAGAAATGGAGAAAAGTAAAAAGTTTTTTATATTCCTTTTTCTTTCTGTCCCATGCTCCTGACATTGAGAGAGAAACTCTCAATTTGTATTTTAACGACATGCTTGGATTTATAGAGGGACAGAGCCAGTGTCCATCTCCAAAACCAGCTCTATATATTCATAAATATACATCCACTTACAAAAGGCACCCAATGAAATGATAGGATAAAAGTGTAGATTACTGAATCTAAAAAGAATAAAGGGGCATATATGTGTATCATGTAAAAGTGTAGATCAGTAAAATTAATTTTAAAAAGTAACTACTTATTTATATATTTTACATTGATATAGACATGGATGCTCCCTTTTGATATAAACTTGACATTTATTAAAACATACTGTTTATGATTTTTATATTCTTACTCAAACTATTTTATCTAATTCAACTCACTTAAACATATAATGAAAACTTCTAGTCCTTGAAACTTATTATTATAAACCAATTAGGATATAAAGTACTGCATGTTAGTACTTTGTTATTTATTACAATTTAAGTTATACTCAAGTTAGGTATGTTTTCAACATTATATGAAATTTCATTACTGATTCAAATGTAAATACTTTAGAGAAAATGGTTGGTGACGTAAAACAAACTTTGTCTCCTTGGGGATTACTTCTGAAAATATACAAAAAGGTGATTCCATAATTATTCAGCATATAAAACTTTTATAAAAATGTGAGCCCAAAAGTTAAAAATTAGGAGAGATTATTTGTGGAATCTTAATAATTTTCAGAAATTGCCCCAAGACATTGACCATGTATATCCCACTATTGGAGTAAAAAATTGAAAACAGTAATTAGAACCAAACCATAAAAGGTAACAAGGATTTAAATAGTCAAAGAGAACTATCATCTAAAGCAGAGAAAAAAATTGGTTTAGTGGAAATAAAATTATAGGAGGCACTTATGGATTGTTTGGATGTGAATTTTGGTTACATTCAAGACTTTTTTTGATACAGGTTTCTCTGTAGCTTTGGAATGTGTCCTGGAACTAGCTCTTCTAGACCAGGCTGGCCTTGAACTCCACCTGCCTCTGTCTCCCAAGAGCTGGGATTAAAGGTTTGAGCCATCACCCCCTGGCCTTCATTCTAGACATTTTACTCTCTATGTATTCCCTATAGGAATTTTACTGCAGAGGAAAGATATTATCTTATAATCGATATTTTAAAC
The DNA here is from genome assembly GCF_018167655.1 of Microtus oregoni. Taxonomy (NCBI): domain Eukaryota; kingdom Metazoa; phylum Chordata; class Mammalia; order Rodentia; family Cricetidae; genus Microtus; species Microtus oregoni. Next base: position 5,878,923 of record NW_024543218.1, read on the forward strand.
ATATAATCATACTAACAAACTAAAAAGTTATATGGAAAAAAATCTGAGTTGTTTTTAAAAAGAAAACTGAAACTTCATCTAATAGCAAGAATTTACCAAGGTTAAATTGTAGCATGTTTTACTAATGTTTAGATTGAATCATTATGGACAGGAAGTGAACATTGGCAAAGAGTTTACAGTAATTTCTTGGGAGAGATTAACAACAAATATCCCTTTAGCCATAATATTAATGATCATATAGAGAAGTAACTAATTCTAGGGAAAGATTTCATCTAGCTTCCTGTATTTAATTTTGGGTTTGAGTCTCTATCTGATATCTAGGAATACATAACAAATACTTATCCTTTAACCTCTTACAGATCTGCTGCATATGACAATTAAAATGCTTAAGTTTTTTGCAATGAAATATGAGCATGCATTACAGTGACCTGTGAAGTCTCCAGAAGAAGTGTGAGTCACACAAGGAAGATTTCAACTGCACTATGTTATTGTTTCACCATCTAAACATCAGGTTTGGACTACAAACTGCTCGGGACAGTATCAAAATGGTACACTGAGATGATTGAGACACCTGGGAACATGTTTTAATTAAGCAAACAGTTCATTTTGGAGGTTTGAGGAAGAGATGATGGGCAAAAACACAGACAGGTTGAATGACGGAATTGAATCAAAGACCCAGGTATTAATCCACACACCTATGAACACCTGATTTTTGACAAAGAAGCTAAAATTATACAATGAAAAAAGAAAGCATCTGCAACAAATGGTTATGGCATAACTGGATATCAAATCTATCACCATGCACAATACTCAAGTTCAAAGGGGATAAAGACCTTAATATAAATCTGACCTCACTGAAACTGATAGGAGAGAAAGTGAAAAGTAGCCTTCCAAGCATGGAACAGGGGACCACTTATAAACATAACACCTGTAACAGAGTCTGAGAGGAACAATTAGTAAATGGGACCTTCTGAAACTGAGAAGCTTCTTCTGCACAGCAAAGGACACAGTCAATAACACAATAAGGCAGCGTATTGAATGGGAAAAATTTCCAATCCCATATAAGATAGAGGACTGATCTCCAAAATATATAAAGAACTCAAGAAATTAAACATCAAAATTTCACATAATTCAATTAAAAATAGGGTACAGAACTAAACAGAGAATTTTCTTTTTTAAAAAAAAATATTTATTTATTTATTATGTATACAATATTCTGTCTGTGTGTATGCTGCAGGCCAGAAGAGGGCACCAGATCCCATTACAGATGGTTGTGAGCCACCATGTGGTTGCTGGGAATTGAACTCAGGACCTTTGGAAGAGCAGGCAATGCTCTTAACCTCTGAGCCATCTCTCCAGCCCAACAGAGAATTTTCTATAGAATAATCTCAAATGGTCAAAAGACACTTAAGGAAATGTTCAACATCCTTAGCCATCAGGGAAATGCAAATCAAAATGACTCTGCAATACCACTTTATACCTGTCAGAATGGCTAAGAACAAAAACACCAATGACTGCTTATGCTGGAGAGGATGTGGGAGTAAGGGGAAGACTTTTCCATTGTTGGTGGAAATGCAAATTGTACAACCACTCTGGAAAACAGTATGGCAGTTTCTCTGAAAATTAGGATTCAACCTACCTCAAGACCCAGCAATACAAATGACAATGGTGTGAACTCCCTTACACATCAATATTGGTTGTAAAGTAAAGGATATTCATGCTACAATCCACAGACACAGAGAGAGTTAGTTAACAACAAAGGATCAAGGGAGGGATACATCGATCTCCCTGAAAGGGGCACTAGAATAGGTCTTCTGAATTGAATGGCAGTAGTTGGGTATGGGAACAGGAGAAATCAGAATCAGGGTGCTTGGATGTAGGGAGAATGAGGAAAGACTACAGGAATTGGGGAACATTTGGGAGTTGGTACAATAAATACTCATTAGACTGTATGAAAATGCCCCTAGCAAGGACTTTTAGGAAAGAGGGATAAGAAGCCTGTGGAGTCTTCTCTAACCAGGCAAAGTATTCAATGTTGGGACTGGGACACCACTCAGCAACAGTTACATCTACATCTAGTCCTCCTTGCAAGATATGTTGAGTTATTTGTTCCCCACAACTTGTAGGAGTAAACAACAAATAACTCGTGAAACTTCAGGCCCATTCCATTAGAGGGAGACAATGCCCATCCTAATTGGATGACCAAGAACCTGAAGCTCACTACACTATAGGTCTATGAAGAACCAAACAAGATAGGAAAAAAGTCCATGAAATGATTTCTTATGATATTCTGTTATTCTCATAGAATGGTGCCTCAGCCAAATGTTATCAAACTGGCCTAATCCAGGAACTCAAAGCAGCAGGAGCAGACACAGGTAGTCAAACAATAGAGGAGCTAAGGAGACCCTGCTGCCAATGGGGAGGAAGTACCATAGCAACCGCCTCCCACCTTGGTTGAGGACACTAGGTTAACACAGCCCACAGCATGAACTAAGCAGAAGTTATTGGTGCTCACAGAGACTCGTGATCCTATAGGGGCCTGTGCTAAATGCTTTGCATATATGTTATCAGTTCATACTTTGGTGTTTTGTGGGACTGCTAAGACTTGGTGCTTGTATATGTGGGGTGTACTTTAACTCAATTGACAGCTTTTGAGACCACTTTTCCTCATTCTGGGTTTCTATATCCAGGCTTTACATGGATTCTGTATAGTCTTACTTTAACTTGTTGTACCATGTATGTGGGCTGGTTTTCCATGTTTAGTTGACAATGACCTAGAGACATCAGAAGTTAGAGAGCCTCAAGAAAAAAAATGCTTCCATGGGATTGAGAAAGGAGGCATTCTCTCAATGACTGATCAATGGCAGAGGGCACAGCCCATTGAGAGTTGTGTCATCCCTGGGCTGGTCCTGGGTTCTATAAGAAGAGAGGATGAGTAAGTCCTATGAAGTAAGAAAGTAAGAAGTACTCCCCCATCACATTTGCATCAATTCTTGACTCAAGGTTCCTGCCCTCCTAACTGGTGAGGCTTTATTTTCCAAGGACTTAGTTAATTAGCTCTATCCCAACTGAAGCATTAATCTAATTGATATTTAAAATAAAAACTCAGACCAGGCAGTTTTGGCACATGCCTTTAATCCCAGCATTTGGGAGGCAGAGGTAGGCAAATCTCTGTGAGTTCAAGGCCAACCTGGGCTACAAAATGAGTTCCAGGACAGGCTCCAAAGCCACAGAGAAACCCTGTCTCAGAAAAACTAAAACAAACTAAACTAAACTGAAATAAAATAAAATAAAAACTCATGAGTCAGATAGCAGGGTAAGAACTTGAAAGATCAGAAAATCAATTGATCAGCCACTGGTGACTACTACCTCTTCAATTTCTCCATGCAAGAATAGAGCCCATATCTTCTCTCAAGCCTGCTTAATAATCCTGATTCCTACCTGGTCAAAGACCTCCAAACCTCTAGGGTAATTTTCCGTCAGGTTGTTGTTAGCTCTGTCCTCACTCCAAGCAAGCTTTATTATGAGAACATGATCAAAATGTCATAATTTCCCCTTTCTTACTAAATAAAGAGTGAAGGATTTAACTAACACAGTAAAGGTATATACAAAATATACAATAACTATATACAAATATATATAGGAAACAATGACCAATCCATTTGTATTTAGTAAATTTAGAGAAAATACTTTATTATCTATCCTACTTAGGTAAGTCCAAAGTTTTGCACCTAAATCATTTTTTATCCCAACCTAAAATATACTTTTTATATCTCTTAACCTTACATATTTCATGCTAATTTCTGAGTTGTTTCAATTTGGTAACAGAGAGAACTACAATTATCTAGTATTTAACTCCATTAGAGACCTAAGAAGGATAAAATACTACCTGAGTAAACAGAAAGTATAGTGTTTATCTCCATGCAGAAATCTCAAGTCCAAATAGATCAAAACATAAAACCAACCACATTGAACTTCATTCATAGAAGTGAAAGTGGGAAGTACACTTGAACACATTGGTACAGGAGACCACTTTTTAAATATAACCCCAGCAGCATGAACACTAATAGCAATATTTAATAGATGGGACCACCTAAAACTGAGAACTTTCTGAAAAGCAGAGGAAATGTTCAATAAAACGGCAGCCTACAGGATGGAAAAAGGTCTTCTTCAACCCCACATCAAACAGAGGGCTCATATCCAAAATATATAAAGAGCTCAAGTAACTAGTCATCAGAAGAACAAATAAGCCAATAGTAAAATAATTGTACAGAATTAAACAGAGAACTCTCAACAGATGACTATAAAATGACTGAAAGACACTTAAAAAAATGCTCAACATCCTTAGCCATTAAGAAATGTAAAAACAACTCTGAGATTCCACCTTATACCTGTAAGAATAGCCAAGATCAAAAACACTGAGGACAGTTTATGCTGGAGAGGATGTGGGGTGAAGGGAAAACTTCTCCGCTGCTGGTGGGCATGCAAACTGGTACAATCACTTTAGAAATGAGAATGGTGATTTCTCAGAAATTTAGGACACAACCTGCCTCAAGACCAAGCAATACCACTTTTGGGTGTATACCTAAATGATTCTCAATTATACCCCAAGGGCATGTGTCCAGCTATATCCATAACAGCACTATTTGTATTAGCCTGGTAACAACCTAAACACTCCCTGACCAAAGAATGGATGAGGAAAATGTGCTGCATTTACACAATGGAGTACCACACAGCAGGAAAAAAATGACATCTTGAAATTGCAGGCAAATTTATGGATCAAGAACACATTACACTGAGTGAGGTAACCCATACCCAGAAAGACAAATATATAATGTCCTCACTCATAAGTGGATTTTAGACCTTACGCAAAGAAAACCAGCCTACAATTCTCAACCTCAGAGAACCTAGATAACAAAGAGGAATCTAAGCCAAATACACATGGATATAATCTACATGGAAAGTAGAAAAAGACAGGAGAGGAAGGGAGGAGCGCAGAGAAAAATATATACCTCAATAAAAACAATTTAAAAAAAAAAAACAAGAAATGACATAAACTACTGACTGCCTGGACAGTCACCCAAGATTCCACTGTACTGTTGGACTTTTAACTTTAGCCTATACACCTAGAAGATCTGACCAAGTTTCTGTGAAGCAGGAATTTTGAAGGATTGTCCTGCTTTGCCATGGCAATGCTCAGCTGTCACTTTCTTTTGTGTCCTGCCTATCTAACTTGGACAGTATACTGTCAGTAGTTAAGTCAAAGGGCAGTTTCTTGCCAGTGCCTAAGTCTTGCCAGCAAGAGAGTAATCTACATTTAGTCATTTCTATGATATCCATCATTTCTCTGAAGTAGATTGGTGTTGTCAGAAACAGATATGTCTTGCCATAAAAGCCTTATATAATCATAACATCTTAAATGCCATATTTTGAATAGAATGCCATATTTTAAATAGGAAATATTTGATGACTTATTTAAAATGCATTTTTGGCCAGGGAGTGAATGTGCATGTCTTTAATCCCAGTACTTATGTGACAAAAGCAGGTTGATCTCAGTGTGCTCAAGGCCAGTATGGTCTACAAAGTGATTTCCAGGACAACCAGAGTAATACAAAGGAACCCTATCTTGAAAAAAATGAAAATGAAATGTCTTTTTGTTTCACCTTGATAGCCAACATAAAATGACTGTAAGTATGATTATAATATGTAACTATTAACTGGTAATTTTTATTAATTTAAATAGCTTGTAATAGTAATTTTCAGGACTAGAGATTTATTTTACATCGTAAAGTGACTTGTTGGGCAGAAAACCTTACATAAGAGTAAAAATGTAAGCCGGGCGGTGGTGGCGCACGCCCTTAATCCCAGCACTTGGGAGGCAGAGGCAGGCGGATCTCTGTGAGTTCGAGACCAGCCTGGTCTACAAGAGCTAGTTCCAGGACAGGCTCCAAAACCACAGAGAAACCCTGTCTCGAAAAACCAACAAAAAAAAAAAGAGTAAAAATGTATGTACAGTATGTTTTATCAAAAATAAACTTGAATTTCCATGAATATACAAAAATATGTTAAATAAGATTAGAAACATCTACAATAAAACAAAAATAATCTCAAATATGTATTAATATACAAAAATCCATACTAATGTAAAATATTTAGTACAAACAGTTTTTTATTTAAATTCAAATTAGTAATCTATCATTTATCCTATAATTTCTATATCTTCCAATTTTCTTTTCAGAACGAGAACTAAATTATTATCTCCTTTGTTTAGATTTTTTACCATTACCCATAGTAACTTTTTACCACCTCCACCTCAATGATGACATAAATCATGACATAATGAATGACCAAACTGCTTACCCCAACTCTTGGGAATATGGGAACCATGCTTTTAAAATTATTTTTTGTTGTCTGTGAGCAATGGCATCTATAAGGGTCCCTGAAATAAACCTAGGATAATTTCAATTCATAGGAGAATTGCCTGTATTATCTCTTGTCCAGTCTTTGTGTAACGGGAAAGTGGAAGAATTATCTAAAGTTCTGGCTAGTGTAGTGTATGAGGACCATCTTAGATAGTAATCTTGGAATTGTCCTGAATAATTTATAGCCCAAAGCTGACCTTTGGAGGAGGGTAGTCAGTTTAGTGGCATTACCACACTCTAGGAGGAATCAATGTTGTGGAGTCCTAAGCCCGTCTTTAAGATTTTAATGGTCACTGCTAAGAATGATAGTAGTTTACTGCAGAAAACCTTTTAAGTGCCATATGTAGGAAAGTTCAAAGCAGTTAAAGGAGCATAGATTTTTATTTATATACAGAATTCAAAAACTTAATTTTCAGTTACTTGATATAGATTTAGACCCAAAATCATGAACAGGAATTAAGAAGAAGCCTTTTATTTAAATTAGATTTTAGATGTAGTGCAAACTGATCTTATTCATAATCCCTGTAGTCAGATAGTAGGGCTGAAAGCTGAAAGATCAGAAAAGCACAGCATCCAGCCACTAGTTCTTAGCTCTATAAAATTCCCAGTCCAATGTGGGAGCCCACATGTGACTCAGTTTCCATCTGGAGTCATTTCGAACTTAAAGATTCTATTTGAGTCTGAGCATGCCTGCTGTTCTTCTTCTAGTAACCTTGAGGGCTGTGAATAACATCTGTGTTAACCAACAGAAAAAGCATTTTGCCAAGCCCAAAGAGTCCATTTTTTCTATTAATATTTGGGCTAGTGTAGGCCAGCCAGGGGCACTCCTTGTTAGTGATTAGAAGCTGCTTAGCTGAATCAGATAATGTACAGGTTTGAGCTGCCTCCTAGCACAGTGCAGGAAGGTGGAGAGCTGACTGTGTTGCTTTTTGACCTGCCTTTTGACTGTGTTTAGTACATATGCTGGCTGAGAAATAAACTCAGGCTGCTTTCTATTGACCTTTCATCCTCTCAGTCTAACCTATGATTCTGTCTTCATTTCTCTTAATCTAACTTTTCCTTAGCCTCAGCATTCCCTCCAAGGGAAGCCCTAGATAAATGTTGTAAGACTCACCAAATGGGGTATCCCGTCTCTATAAGTCCTCAGAGTGAATGCTGTTTCTACAAAACACTCAATCCTCGGCTCCTCTCTCGTGCCACCTTATATTCCTCTCTCTGCCCAGGCATGCCACTTCCTATCTGCAACTCCTTAGTGATAGGATTAAAGATATGAGACACCAGCATTGACTCTACAACAAACTAGTGTGACTACTGGGATTAAAGGTGTGTGTCAGTATTGCCTGGGGTGTAAGGCGGGCCATGGCATCTGTTTTACTTTCTGATCTTCAGGCAAGCTTTATTGTTAAAATATAAATAAAAAAAATAAAATAAAATAATTAGAAGCAAGCATCTGAGATCAAGAAGAGAAAAGTAAAACTGTTTATCATCAAAGAGTATAAAAAATATTCTGAGTACAAACTGGAGAAGGTCCATCATTTTCAAAAACAATGAATGATATAATTAAATTATGGTTCACAAAATCAACAATCTAGATGACACCATTGACAAAACAAGGCACAAACATAAACACAAATCTACACTAACACAAACACACACACACTCACACATATATATGTGTGTGTATATATATGTGTGTATATATATATATTATTGATTCTTAAAGAACAACAAGGTTCTAATCAAAATCACTGAATCACTGGCCATCACACATCCTGTACACTCTTGTTCTTTCCTTTATCAATAATAGAAAATGGGTTCGGTGCCGGGCGGTGGTGGCGCACACCTTTAATCCCAGCATTTGGGAGGCAGAGGCAGGCAGATCTCTGTGAGTTTGAGGCCAGCCTGGTCTACGGGGGCTAGTTCCAAGACAGGAACCAAAAAGCTATGGAGAAACCCTGTCTTGAAAAAAATCAAAAAAAAAAAAAGAAAGAAAAAGAAAAAGAAAAGAAAATGGGTTTGGTGAGAAAGGCTGTTTCACCAAAATTTACAATGTTCACTTGAAGTCTTGTGATGTTTTTACTTTAAAGAAAATAGATTTGATTACTGAAAGCATCTCATTCTCTTTTGATAAAGAAAATGATGTGTTAGGATCACTTACCATGTTGTTTCCTACAATTGGTGATGGAATCCTAGTCTGCATCACAGTAAGGAAATGAAATCTTTTTAAATGGAATTTCAAGAGAATAGATTTTTAAAGAATCAGTGTACATGTAAATCAATTTGATTTACTCCAACTGCTTGGAGTTCCAAGCACATCTGAAAATAAGGTTACTGCTATTTTTTGTGTATGTTTGTGTATTTTTTGTGTATGATATTCTCTATATAATTGCTAGAAGTGATCAAAGTTTCAGGGAGTCAGGGAGATAGAGGAAGAGAATGAGAAGTTAAAGGAGCTACAAAATGAGGTAGAGAAGCAGATGACTAAGAGTACAACCCCAGGCAATGCTGGCTCAGTGATCACGTCTCTTGAGGAGAAGATGGAGGCCGATGCCAGTTCCATCTATGTTGGCAATGGTGCAACAGCAGAAGAGCTGGAAGCTGGAAGCTCACTTTCATGGATGTGGTTTCATTCAACTGTGTTACTACAGTCTGTGACAAATTCAGTGGCCTTGGCAAAGGGTTTGCATATATAGAATTCTTAGACAAAGAGTCAGTGAGGACTTCCCTGGCTTTAGATGATTCTCTGTTTAGAGGGAGACAGATCAAGGTGATTCCCATCAGCACAACAGAGGGGTTACCAGTGTGCCCAATACCGTACCTAAACTACCAATTACAACAGCTCCCAGTCTGGATTCTACAGTGGTTTAAACAGCTGGCCCTTGGATCAAAAAAAAAAAATTAAAAAAAAAAGAAAAACAGAAGGTGGAAATTTATTTTTTAAAAAAGATATACTGGGCTGGAGAGATGGCTCAGTGGTTAAGAGCATTGCCTGCTCTTCCAAAAGTCCTGAGTTCAATCCCTGCCTGCTCTTCCAAAAGTCCTGAGTTCAATCCCCGGAAACCACATGGTGACTCACAACCATCTGTAAAGAAGTCTGGTGCCCTCTTCTGGCCTGCAGACATACACACAGATAGAATATTGTATACATAATAAATAAATAAATATAAATAAAAAAGATATACTGTGGAAGGGGGAGAATCCCATAACTAACAGAGGAGGAACCTGTTCTGGGCAGTAGGGCAGGCCCAGGGAATGGGGTAGTGGTGACATATTCCCTCTGGAGATTCGATATGGACACTTCTCAAATGTGCAACCTGCTCCCTATTTTCCTGCTCCACTTCACTCTCTATGTGCCTGCTCACGGGTAGGTGGGCACGGATGGTAGGAGGCCTTTTTTTACCTAGATCTCTGGAGGGCACCAATCTGTTCAGCTTGTTTCCTTCCCTCATCTTCTCTCTGCCTTTTGCAGTCCCTGCCTGCTCCTGATTTACCAGGTCTAGGTACACGGTACCCTTCTTTCCTCGGGGCTCCTTCCTCTAAAGTTTGTCTGGTGCATTTTTTTTTGGTGCCTTTTTGTTTATTTTTCTGTCTTGAGTGTCTTTCTTTGCAGATTTTTGTAGCGGAAAGAACTCACTCACAGTGGATTCAGTGTAAATTCCACTTACCCCTGGGGAAATACATTACTTTTGTTTTGGGAAGCTTTGCACTGTTTTTGTTGTTGTTGTTATTGTTGTTGTTTATCAGGTGTTCTTGTTTTGTTTTATTTTTTGTTTACATTTTTCCCTTTTATTTAGAGGGAATGGGAAGAATTGGGAATAAGGAGGTGGGAGCTGAATTTTGTTTATTTTTTAAACTCATTTACAAGAGATGTGTTTTTTAAAATAATGTGTCATGAGGAAGGTTGTTTATGAAAAAAAGAAAAATGATTTAAAATTTATTTTCTCCTACATGGGTTAATATGGCTCAAGATGTGACTTATGCTCCATCTACCTGCCCAACACAATGCACATCTGAGAAATCTCTGCAGATCAGAAACTCCTTTGTCCCCTGGAACTAAGCTTCACTGGATCACACCATTGCAGCTAGTGGCAGCATCACATTAAAAACCTTCTAATCATGCATTGGTAGAAGATCAATATCATCATTTCCTACCAGTTCCTAAACTAGTTGTAATCTTTATAACACAAATCTGAAATTGGAATGCAATACTGAGAACTTCTGACCTTCAGTTTTCTAATCTCTCTTCCCACTGCACACCAAGGGCAGTGTCCATGTGTGTACTCTGGACAATCACCATCATATCCTGAATTTCCAGAGACTCCCCTGCCCCAATAAATTCATATACAGGGAGGCTCAGAGGACAAGGGCCACTGCCAACATGAACCACATGGACCAACATAACTATAGTCTTGCTCATGATCAGTCCAAGTCACAGCAGAAATGACAGTTCAACAGGCCTGAACACCCAACACTCACCACGGTATAGCTTGTGATCTTCCTTACTACTCCTACTGCAGAGGCAGAATAGAATCATGGAAAGAACCCACAAACTGTCTGCTACTAGTACTCTCCATTGCTAACCCTTCCCAGAATTCCTCACAGGCTAGGGCCACCTAGCTGAGCCTCACAATATTAGCAGCTCCTCTATAGGAGGATCAGAGATCAAATGACTCAGACAGCACAGTCCTTCCAGTTCTGCCCTCCCAGCTGAGCATACAGTGCCCTAGTTTAGAAAGTTTGTATTTAACACATAATTCGACTCTCCTACACCACATCCTGTTTCTCATCCAAAGCACAGGGTCCTCTGTGTGCACATTGCATTGCACACTCACTTTCCAGTGCAGCCGTCCCATTGCCTCAGAGATGGAAAATCCTGAAGAGAAACACAGCTCACATTCATAAAGGAATCACTGTAACTGTGGTTACTTTGTAAGTGTTGTTAAAGAAAAACAAACCATGAATTAGAAAACAATCAGGATCATGTTAGGGTTTGGAGGGAGCAAAGACAATGTGAATATGATGTAGTTTTAATCTCAAAAATTATTTTGAAAAGTTGAAATAGGCTAAAAGCCATGTCCTCCAGAGACTAGGGATTTGTATTAGAGCACAATAAATACTTGTCATGTATTTTCCCTAAAGATGAAGATCTTAATCCAGAAAAGTAACAGTCCTGTTAAGCAGGGACACAATATTTTACCCAGATCATCTATTTTGGATGAACTATTGTAATATCACAATTAGGTTTCAAGATAAGGTCAGTCCCACACCCAGATTGCCATTGTCTGTGGACTGCAAACAATGGTCAATCACGATAATAATACAGCATCGCAACTGATCAATAAGGGCTACCTGATTCCATGTAAGTAATCTCAGTTGAAGGAGGAAAGCTCTCACCCTCAGGCCAACCTCTCACTTCCTGCACTGTGTCTACACCAGCTTCAAAGTTGGTCAATTGAGTTCAATTCTTATACCAATCCCTCTTCATTTCTAAGTCACCAATAAAAGCCAGAATGATTAGCAGACACTCATTAACTGCTCTATTTTTCTTTCTCACTGACTAGTGAAGGACAAACCTGGAAGGAGTTGCAGGACTGTCTTCCCAGAACTGGCAACAGAGGCAGGATTAGGTGTTCAAAATAATTCTCAATTACATAGCATGAGGCAAGCCTAAAGGATAGGAGACCTTGTTCTACATAGAAGTCAACATAACTTGAAAGAAACAAAATGAAACTCTCAATGACTTAGAAACATTGGAGAACAGAAACAAATAGAGATAAGAGCAGCAATACACTTAAAGAAAGTATTTGAAATTGATACCAAAAAGTGATTTTTAAAGTGATGATAATAATGCACTTTTAGCTGGGCAGTGGTGGTACACGCTTTTAATCCCAGCACTCAGAATCAGAAGCAGGTGGATCTTTGTGAGTTTGAGGTCAGCCTGGTCTACAAGAGCTAGTTCTAAGACAGGCTCTAAAGCTACAGAGAAACCCTCTCTCAATACACCAAAAAATGCACTTTTGAGATTAAATAAAATTTTCTATATTGACTTTAAAAAAGAGTATGCTAAAAGAGACTTACATACGAGGTCTCCTGAGTAAATTGGGTACATGGGGACCATGGGAGAGGGTTGAAGAGGGGAGTGGAGAGGCAGGAAGTGAAGCATAGAAAATTGTAGAGCTCAGTAAATTTCAATTTAAAAAAAAAGAACGATCATATCTGCAGAGGATAGTTGCCTAATTGCAAATTCAATGTTCCTTGACTCGAGATAACCTTCCTAATCTGGACACCCACACAATCTGGTCTGTGTTCATTCACATGACATTAATTTACACATGCTGGGCAATTACAAACCTCTCCAGCTACCACAGTCAGGCCCTTTTTTATAGTGGTGGCTCCAACAGCTGATTGCCTATGCTGTGCCCCCTGCAGTGCACACAATAATCTATTCTTCCTATTGAGGTCTGATGAGAGAAGAAATGCTCCATATGCAAATCCTTTTCCTATGACTGTGTTGGCAGTCAACTACATGGCTCAAATGCATTATTTTATTTTATTTTAATGTATTGGTTTTGTTTGAGACAGGGTATCGCTGTAGCTTTGGTGCATGTCCAGGAACTAGTTCTTGTAGACTCTACGTGCACCACTAGTGCCAGGCAAATACATAATTTTAAAACTGTGAATTGGTACAGTCATTTAAGAACTTTGAAGGTGTAATATAGAAGACTCTCAAGGTTGCCCAGGAAAGCAACAGACAGGGACCAAGGCCACCTGAGTCAACAAAACAGAAGTTGTTTCCGAAACAATATTTCTATAGGGATGGAAATGCAGCTCTTCTAGAATTAATATGACTTTCTACTGAGAAATCACAAAACACATTTAGAAGATTAATAAAGAAAAGTCTCTTTAATGATGTTATGCATTGATCTCTGTCCAATGCTCAAGGGGAGCTAGGTTAGACAGATTTTGCATTTAATATATGCTGTTATCCATAAGTATCCCTTAGGATAATGATCCAGATTTTATTTTGAACAATTGAAATAGAAACAGGCAACTTGTCAGTCTAAATATTTAGGCAAAAATATTCTCAGAATAGTCTCTTAAGTATGCCAATAACATGTTACAGCGGGTCATTCTTCACTGACAGGGTTCTAAGGTGAAGATCGTGAGGGAGGAGAAAGACTGGACTGGAAAAGTAAAAGATAAAAAAGATAGGGTGGGGAGATGTTGCAGAAGATATATCCTATACCTAGTAAGATTCTGAAGAAAAATAGCATCTTAGTTGGGCAGTGGTGGGGCACGCCTTTAATCCCTGCAGTCGGGGATTTTTTGAGATAGGGGTTTCTCAGTAGCTTTGGAGCCTGTCCTGGAACTCCTGTAGATAAGACTGGCCTTGAACTCAAAGAAATTCACCCTCATAGGCCTCCAGAGTGCTGGAATTAAAGGCGTGCACCACAACTGCCTGGCAGTGACTTTTTATTTTTTATTTTTTTTTTGGTTTTTTTTTTTTTTTTAGCATTTCAGTTGTTTTTTTGTTTGTTTGTTTGTTTGTTTTTTTGGTTTTTCGAGACAGGGTTTCTCTGTGGCTTTGGAGCCTGTCCTGGAACTAGCTCTGTAGACCAGGCTGGTCCTGAACTCACAGAGATCCGCCTACCTCTGCCTCCCGAGTGAGTGCTGGCTTCTTTGAAATGGTTTGGAGTCAAATATCTGGACAATCCTGGTGAACAATGTATACCTGGGCATTCTAATCTCTACCAGCCCTAATTAGCATATACTTAAAGTTTGGTGTTTTAGATGCTGTTCTCCCTCTGCTAAATTCTACTTTGTGAGACTTAATCATTTTTTAAGCATTGTTCAACCTATTGTATCACCAATTCTACTCTTCTACATTTTGGTACAGTAGTCGAAAGCTACACAACACGTGAGATGCCTTTGATAACTTTTACAAATTTAAATATAGATTCAGATTATATTTAAAGCTTAAATGCAAAGTGCTCGATATTGAGAAGATATTGGAGAATCTAGGCTTCTCTGAGTTTGGCAACTTGTCCATGAATGCATCAACCCTGTTGAAGTTGACTAGGAAAGTGTTTTTACACAAAACTTCCTGCTCCCAATACTCTAAGGAGATGAAGCCACAGAGCAAAGTTATTCAGAGGCCTGCCCCTAGGTTCCGGAGTTAGCAGGGACCATGAGGGACTTCACAATACAGGGAATATGGCGACAGGTTCCCACTCAGACCCATGGAGGTAACAACATAGTGTTTTCCGCACCTCGCCCTCTGCTCCTCCCCACCAGGAGACAGCGTTCCCTCACTCACCATGTTGTGCTTCTCCATTTTGCCAAAGTCCTCAGCTCATCATCTCCCTGCAACAGCAACTGCACCCGAGAACAGGAATCCACAGGCACCAGCTCTGCTTCAAAGCCAAGACTGAAGATGGCTGCCCGGAAGAGACCTGCACTGCTTCTGACTGGCAGGTCACCTGGAGTGCATGATTGGCTAGTGAGTCCTGAGTGACAAGAGCACCTCCCATCGGTATATAGTTTGCTTAAAGAGACAGAATACTGGTTCCTGTGCAATCCATTCACCCCAACAGAGAACTTCTCCAGATATGAGAATATATACATTTCAATAGCACTTTCCCATGGCTACTAAAGCAATCAATGTCATCTTTTTGCACTCCTAGGAACTTTCCCTTTTTCTTCCAGCACACTACGTGGCTGGTATGATACACTGTGCTAGGTGGTGGCGTAATTTCCTCTTTGACAGAGGTAAGGATGCCTAGAATACTAACAATTAAAGAGAGTTTTAAAGTTACAAAATGAAATATTTGTTCTATGGCTTCATTCTGAGGTCAGATGAACTGAAGGTACTTTTTACATGGTTTTCACAGGGATTTTACACAACAGGAAAGAGAAAAGCAGGAACTGTAAGACTTTAAGACAATCCTGAAGCCATTTTTGACAATTCTGAATCCTCTCAGCCTCTGTGCCATAGTGCTTCCCCTCCTCCCCTGGGAACCAAGGACCTAACAGCTACACTCGCACATACTCAGTTCCTGAACAATTACCCATATACGTATGTTTTGGTTCGGTCCCCTGGGAAATAGGGTCAAAATGACCTCTTACCTCATCTGATCTGGCAACAGCTCTCCAGTCAATTATTGGTAATAGCCCTTTCAAATAAGCCAATCAGAATAGTCAAAGAACAATCCCCCTTGCTTCTGTGGCCCCTTTAAAAGTAGACTGTACCCGCTATTCGGGGTCCCTTGGTTTCCCGAATGCTGGGGGACCCTGTCATGACAGAATTAATAAAATCCTCATGCTTTTGTATCAGCTGTGGTGTGTGAGATGGTCTCTGGGGGTGACTCCTTCTCGGTGTTTGGACGCTAGTGTCCAACATTTGGTTCCCTGACTGGGAATCGAGTCGCTCCCAGACACACTCTAGACCCAGTTGGAGGTATAAAGAAATGAGCTCATTTTTATGTTTGTTTGTTTGTGTATTGTGTTTCTGTTTCTGTGTAATTGTGAATGAGTAAATTTGAAGAAATATTGTACCTGCGCAGGGCTAGTATTTGAAGTGGACCAGGCAGTGGGACAGACATGTCCAGGAATACTCCCTGGCTCAGCCGTGGAGGATGCTTCACTGGCAATTTGTGAAACTAGGAGCGACCAGGTCATCTTAGTTTCTAGGGAGTGTGGCCCTTATCGCCCACTCCCTTCCAGGTTCGTATCAGTTTGTTGCCGCATCTTCTGATTTTGAGTCTATGTCTGTCTTTTTGTTCTTGTGTATTTTCAGTTCTACATCAGAATGGTGGTGAGAGCACCAACTTCTGGTTTTGAGTTTATGTCTGTCTCTTTGTATTTTTGTTTTTGTATGTCGGTTTGTCTTTGTTAAAATCCACCTGCAGGAATTCAGAACCTGGCACTAGCCCCCTGGCCATCATCAGTTTCCCTGATTCCGAAAGCAGCCCCACTGCAGGAGGAGGTGGTGGCTGCCCCTCCCCAAGCCTTCTGTCTTCTCTCTTTCCTGTACAGGAGCAAAAGAAACCCAGAATCCAGGCACCTCTGGTTCTTCCTGATATTCAGCCGAGCATGTCAGACTTCTCCCTCCTCCTCCCCCAGAGGAAGCACTTCGTTCCTGAGGAGCCCCGTTGGTCGGACCCTAGCCCTGAAAACTTCAGTACTCAGCATCTATGCTGGGACAGGGGAAGGATGAGAGTGACCTCCCAAGCTTTCCCCTTCGCTCAGTAGCAGGCCAATTACAATACTGCCTTTTTCTGCTTCTAATCTTTACTTACAACCCTTCATTTTCTACGGACCCTCAGGCCATGACTGGGCTTATAGAATTTGTTATTCATCAGCCCACTTGGGATGATTGCCAGCAGCTCTTACAGGTGCTCCTAACCACAGAGAAAAAAAAAAGAATGTCCCAGGAGCTGACAGCAGGCCAACCCAATCACCGGACAAGATAGAGAATGGGATTTCAATACTCCATCTGGTAGGGAGCAGCTCCGTCTTTATTGCCAGAGTCCAATTTGCGGGTCTAAAAAGAAAAAGGGGGGGTTGCAAAGCACCCCACTAATTTGCTAATTTGGCTAAGGTAAGAGCAATAGTACAAAGGTCTGATAGTACTCCTGCAGGATTTTTAGAAAGACTATTGGAGGGGTACAGGATGTACACCCATTTTGATCCCATGGCAGCAGATCGCCAAGCCAATGTAATGATGTCTTTTATAGTCCAGTCAGCATCAGACAGCAAGTTGCAGAGAATGGAGAGACTGCAGAGATGCTCCCTCCAGGACTTAGTAAAGGAAAAAATTAGACCGATAGGGAGGCAACAGAAGACGACAGCTGCAGAGACTGTGCACCTCAGACAGAGCAGCCCCTGAGTGGCCGAATGCAGACTTCAGTGAGAAGTGGCCCTACAGGACTTTGGGCTCAAGACACTTCCCAAAGCAGCTGCTGAGCAGAAGCGGGTCGGAGAATGGCACCGAGCACAGCCGGCTACTGAAGCGATGCTCTGCCCACCTGAGAGGCCTACGCAGCAGCCACAGTGACAGTACTGAAATTCCCTTCCTTGTTTACACTGTACACCCAGGTGTCTGATTCTGGGGTGTACGGGGGAAAAAGGGGGAGGAGTTCCCCCTCGCTATGTCTAAAGCATTTGACTGTGTACACAAGGACTGCTGATTATTCCTGAGTATCCCACACTTTTATTACAAAAAGACCTGTTGGAGACTTTGACTTCCCCTACTGTTCTCCAGGGCTGTAAAGAATAGCAGGCTGCTCTCTGCCTTTGCCGTGCCCACCTCGCTGAGGAAGGCTTTGCAGCCACTGCCAGCTGAATCCTCCTCCCAGCTGCCTGGGTCACAGCCCAACCCTGGGAACTCAACTTATAGCCACCTGCCCCCACAGGCAGCAACTGACTGAAGGAAGGGAGGAGGGGCTGGGAGATGCCGGAGCCCAATTCCAAACAGCCTTCCCGAGCTGCTTGCAAGTTTCACAGAGAACAACTGCTCCCAGCTCCCAGACCGCATCTGTGGGAAGCTTGGGGTACAGCAATGCCCAAGCAGAGCTGGTTTTGTTGACACATGCTGGTAGGATTTGCTGAAGAAGACAGGGCAGCCATGGTGAATGACCTGAGCAGCCTACTTAAAGGGACATCGGCCGGATGGCAGAGAAGCTTTTTCTTACCAGGACTAAGAAGATCAAAGAAGAAATCTCAAGGTTTGGCCTGCTCAAGGTAATCGAGGTTGATGGTAAAACTGCCTTGTTACTCAGAAAAGTCAGGGCATATGTAAGACTGGGAAAAATTACATTGTACATACAGACCCCAGAGTTCAGGACAGGTAAAAAGGATATAGACCCTTACCAAATTAGCCTTTGGAATCTGGCACTAGAAACTGGGTACAGCTCCTTCCCCTAGCCCTGTTCTGTGTGCAAAACACCCCGTCTCAGCTTGGACTAACCCCCTATGAGATCCAATATCGGGGATCCCCCTCTTAGTTTCCTAAGGCCCCTCATGACCCATTTGCTCACAAACCCCATCTGCAGGCGCGGTTAAAGGCCCTCCAGATCTCCGAGCCCAGACATAGAGAACCCTGGCCACCCTAACACCTGGAAATCTTACATTCATTCCAGAATTGACGCCTGGGGTATATCCGGAGGGACATGAGGAAAGCTGCAGAACCCCACAGCCAGAACAGCAGCTGCCCGCTCATACCTGCAATCCACACCTCCTCAAGCCCTTGCTTTGATACCTCTGCCCTCACCCCTGATTTCTGTCAACTAGTGGCAGGGCTAGCCTCCTGGGATATCCGAGATACATATCCCCCACAGCTGCCCCTGGAGGCTGGCAAAAGATTTTCCCCTGGAGGAAATATTTGGGCACGGGGGTTCAGACATCTCCCCCACTTGTCTCCCAGGGGCGAGCAGCGGGACTGTCTCCATGGGTGTCGGGAAGGACTTGGGGCATAAGATGGTATTTAAAACCAAGTACTATCTGATCAGAGCCTGCTGCTGCAGGCTAGATTAGACCCTCCCTAAAGGGGCCCTAGCTATCCCTGCTGCTGCCCGCTGGACTAAGCTACTCTCCCTGCTTCTCTGCTGGCACCTCCCAACACCAGCCCAGGCACCCGGAAATCTCACACCCATTCCAGGTTGGCAATTCTGTATATGTTCAGAGACACCGGCCCCAGAACCTTACACCTCGCTGGAAGGGACCCTACACCTACTGCCCTCAAAGTGGACGGTATTGCAGCCTGGATGCATGCATCTCACATCAAGCCTGCACCTTCACAGGATGACCCAGGACCATCCAAATGAATGCTTCAACGTACCCAAAATCCTCTCAAGGAGGCCTGACTCTGCCAGGCTTGCTGATCTTTGCCCTGACGTTTACTCTGGACCCTAACTAACTTTGAGACTGGGCAAGCCTTAAGGCTAGCCACTGGAGTTATCCCCTGAATACCTGGTTCCCTCAGCTAACTTTTGACCTAGGTTTAACAAATTACTCTTGGGAGGATACTGAGCAAACCCCCAGAAACTTTTATCCTGTATACAAATATTCTGAATGATATATTTGTCTGGGGGGAAAGCAAACTCTGCAGTATGGGGGGGGAGCTTAAAGTATTTTATTGTGCTGCCTGAAAATGTAAAACCAATGTCAATGTCTCCAGGTTGAGGGTTAACAAAAAGGACTTAGTAAAAACAAAAAAAAAAAAAAAGAGCTAACCAGTTAACAGGCAATACTTGGGGTTATAGTTGTATGATCCAGGTAGAAAAGACATAGGGATTCTGTTCACCCTGTGAGTTGTTGTAACACCTCCAACCATAGTACTAGGGCCCAACTTGGTATTGCCTGACCAGGGCCAGCTAGCTCCTGCTGAGGTAGCCCCCCCCTTTCCAGGGCCCTGGGCTCCACTCCTAGTCCTAAAAACCCTTCTACAACTCCTGCTTCACTGCTGGCAAGCTCTAATACAGGCCAGTGACTGTTTAATCTGATAGTGGGAGCCTTTTCTTTGCTAAATAGTACTGACCCCAGCTTGACACAATCTTGTTGGCTATGCTTGTCAGCAGGACCTCCCTATTATAAAAAAAAAAACACTGGTTTGTTAATTTCTGTGTACAGATCCAATTGGTCCTCCAAATTTACTAATATCTCAAGATTGAGATATTTGACCAAATAAGAGGAGGGAATGTAAGACTTTAAGACAATCCTGAAGCCATTTTTGACAATTCTGAATCCTCTCAGCCTCTGTGCCACAGTGCTTCCCCTCCTCCCCTGGGAACCAAGGACCTAACAGCTACACTCGCACATACTCAGTTCCTGAACAATTACCCATATACGTATGTTTTGGTTCGGTCCCCTGGGAAATAGGGTCAAAATGACCTCTTACCTCATCTGATCTGGCAACAGCTCTCCAGTCAATTATTGGTAATAGCCCTTTCAAATAAGCCAATCAGAATAGTCAAAGAACAATCCCCCCTTGCTTCTGTGGCCCCTTTAAAAGTAGACTGTACCCGCTATTCGGGGTCCCTTGGTTTCCCGAATGCTGGGGGACCCTGTCATGACAGAATTAATAAAATCCTCATGCTTTTGTATCAGCTGTGGTGTGTGAGATGGTCTCTGGGGGTGACTCCTTCTCAGTGTTTTGACGCTAGAGTCCAACAGAACCAGATATCAATCAAGATGATTGCTCTTTCCCCCATAGGAAAGCTGGATAATGGCTCCATTACTTTAAGGGTTTTGTTCCTTAAATTTGAAGCAAACTCCAAGCAAATGAATAATAATAAAAAGAGTAGTGTTCATAGAAATTTGAATATGTAGAGAATAATGGAGCTAGAAAAAATGTCTTCATGAGCACTATTGTTAGCCAGTACATCTCCCTCCATAGTCAGGTGAATAAAATATACAACGGCAGTATTCAAGATTCTCTACATGAACAGTAGAATGAATCTCACCATGTATGTAAAAAGTGGGCTTATTAGAATGTCTCACAAGCTGTTGTCCAGGTAACTTACCAGCTGGACTGTGACTGAAAAAGCATGGGATAAAACTGGACTCTCTGAACATGGCGAACTATGAGGGCTGATGAGACGCAAAGGACAATGGCACGGGGGTTTGATCCTACGTAATGTGATAGCTTTGTGGGAGCCCAGCCAGTTTGGATGTTCACCTTCCTAGATATGGACGGAGGTGGGAGGTCCTAGGTCTTACCACAGGGCAGAAAACCCTGACTGCTCTTTGGACTGGAGAGGGAGGGGGAAAGGAGTGGGGGGAGGGGGAGAAGGGTGGGAGGAGGGGGCGTAGGGGGGGAGGAGGGGGAGGGAAATGGGAGGCTGGGAGGAGGTGGAAACTTGTTTTTTTTTTTCTCCTTTTCTCAATAAAAAAAAAAAAAAAAGAATACCTGCCTACCAATGGCAATTGAAGAATCCAATAGCTTGCTTCTCAGCCTTTTGTCTAAGGTCAGGTGAAGATTCTAGTAGTTGTTCTGCCCACAATTCTCTGTGACTCAGCTGGTTTTAAGTATTCATCAAAATTACAATGAAGTAGGCTCTAATACTAGTAAAGGAATGAGCTTGGTAGCCAGAGCTAGAGCACAGAGGCAAAAAAGATACTTTTCTTCTTCAAAATACTTTATATGTGACTGCTGCTACCAGAATGTAAGATGCTGAGTAAGTTGGGCCATAGTCTTTGTTGGATTCAGGTTTTTTTTGTTGTTGTTGTTGTTTTTGTTTTTGTTTTTTGTGATTTCAAGACAGGATTTTTCTGTGTGGTTGCAGAACTCATTCTGTAGGCCAGACTGGTCTCAAATGCAGAAAATCCCAATACCTCTGCTCAAGAGTGATGGTTTTAAGACTGTGCACACACATGGGTGGGAGAGATGGCTCACTGGTTAATTGTGAACAAACACCAAGCAGCTTAAGGTGAGTTCCATCATCTCAAATTATACAGATTAATGGAGGATTTTCCCAGTTCAAAAACCTTTAAGTAAAATCTCCCTCAGGTATAATCAATTCTTTGTGTATCAGGTAATCCCAAAGGTAGTCAGTTTTAACTACCAAAAATAGCCAGACATTTCAGCAGCCAAGATAGAAGAAATGATAAAAAAAAATTCTTGCCTGCAGGAGGCACAAAGAGTGTGGGAGTTGTTTTCAAAACAGTATTGTTCCTCAACAAATGAAGCATGGAGATTTTACGTAGGGAGTCTGAACATTCTCATGTATCATCTCCCTTTCCTTAAGTATGCTCAGTTAACAAGTCCACTTCTAACCATAATCCCAATGTAAAAGCAGAGACCTTTAGGGACATTCTTACGTCAAAATCATGTAGGAACAAATGTAAATTAGATAAATGACGGAAAGAAATGTCTCTGGCATGTTCATACTGTACCATAAGGTCTTGCTTGAAATTCAAGTAGATGACACTGTGAAAAGTCGACTATCAATCTTGATGCTTATTCTCAAAGATAACTTTACCAACACCATAATTTTCACAAACACAAAAAAATAGAGAACACATCAAGGAAAAGTCACCTAACAGCCCTGTATACAGTGCTTCTGGAGGAACAGTTATAATGATCTCTATTAATCTCAGAGAAAGCTGCTTTTGCTCTGAGAAGGCTGACTAGGTGGGAGGCCACAGCTACTACACAGTCTACAAACAAAAAAAATTACACAACCCAGGAAAACAAGAAACCTGAGTAACATCCAAAAAAGGAACACCGGAGAATTGGAACAATATTACCTCTTAAATTCATTCCAAATATCTGCCACTGCTGCCCATAAAAACATTTGCACAAATAAATATACTCAAATATGTGAGTACATACCATAAAACTGAACATTTGACAGTGGGTCAATGAAATTACTTGGCACAAGTGAGAAATGTTAAGTCTGGAACATAGCCTACAGGCTCTGACATTGCAGCACCCAGTGAATGAGGAGTTACATTAGCCTGGATTACAAATTCCAGCATTCCAGGTACAACCCCCCCAGGGAGGGGTCAGGACCTCTCCAACAGTGTATTTAGGTATGATCCTAGAAGAAAAACACTTAGTTCCCAGTTTGCATGGACTCCTCCCTCTCACCCCCCACCCCCATCCTGTGTCCCAACTGGGATCGGTCATCAGAGGGCTCTGTACTTAATAAAATGATGGGCATTTTGATTTGGTTTCATTTTACCTAATTGGACTTCTATGGGCTAGGAGTTTTTCTTTTTTTTTTTTTCTTTTCTTTTTCTTTTTTTTTTTTTTTTTTTTTTTTTTTGGTTTTTCGAGACAGGGTTTCTCTGTGGCTTTGGAGCCTGTCCTGGAACTAGCTCTGTAGACCAGGCTGGTCTTGAACTCACAGAGATCCGCCTGCCTCTGCCTCCCGAGTGCTGGGATTAAAGGCGTGCGCCACCATCGCCCAGCTAGGATTTTTTCTTAACAAGAAGGAAACACAGAGCACACAACAAATACTCCTAGGAGTTTATTAGAGGGGATGTGCACAGGCCTGGGAAGTCAGTGTGCAGAGAGGGAGGAAGATGGCTCATCCAGCTTTTACAAGCTGTCTGGTGTATGCACACAGGGGTTGACAAGGCTACATCATATGCAGATGATGGGGCTCATGCAAGCAGGGAAGGGCTTAGCTGAGTAATATGTGGATCATGCAGGAGGGAGCCTTTAACATCCCTGGGTGCCTGAGGGCTTGTCTGTCCCTACATGACTCCTAGAACCTAAAAGTATCAACTATATGTGGCTTAAATCATTACCAGGTGATGTGAAATGCCCATCACGAGCTGAGTATTTCTGGATCTATCAATTTATAAAGTAGGACATTTACAGCTGCAACCTGTTATCAAATGGAAGTGGTATGTTAGCGATCAGGACCAAGTAGGTCCTGAAGACACAAGGAAGCTACATGAAGAAATGGTCAACTTCCAACGGTTTCTACTCCTGTTACAATGCCTTCTGCTGTCAATAATACACCTATAGTCTATTCCCTATTACTGGTTGAATGAGGAAGAGATGAGTAGGCCCTGGCTGATGGTTCTATACATCATGCACGAACCACCCAGAATTAGGCAGCTGCAGGATTACAATCCCTGGCTGGGACAACCCTGAAAGATACTTGTGAAAGGAAATGTTCACAGTGGGCAGAAAATCAAACAATACACATTTCAATGTGGTTTATTTGGAAGGAGAAATGGTCTAATCTACAACTAGCAATGAACTGATTGATGGACTTTATCCATTGGTTTGACTGGATGCTGAGGGATTAGTAAAGAGCATGATTAGAAAATTGGTGAGAGAAGACATCTGAGGAAGGAGAATGTGAATAATCTCTGTGAAGGGGAAAGGGGGATAAAGATCCTTGTATTCCTTGTAAATGCTGATCAAAATGTTCATTCAGCTGAGGAGGAGTTCAAAACTTAGAGACAGAATGACTCTTCCATGTACAATCAGCCTCTTTTCCCAGTTATTCATGTTAGTGTCCAATGGGCCCATGACCAAAGCGGCGACATTGACAAAGTGGGAGATAGTCATGGGTTCAAGAACACGGACTTGAACTCATCAAGGACTTAGTTACAGTTTTGCTGAGTTGCCATATTATGCATTAGCACAGTCCAAAACTTAGCCCCATATATGACACCATTACTAGAGTGACCAGCCACCAACCAACTGGCAGGTTGACTACACTGGAAAACTTCCTCTGTGAAAAGGACATTTGGGCTTCAAGTGGTCTTAAACCAACAGACTAGAGAAAGAATAACAACTTTAGGCAGGGTGGTATATGCAGTTTAGCTTGGGGAAATTGGATTGTCTTATCACAATAGAGATAAGCAGGATATGTCCAGAATGCAAGAGATATTTTAGGGCATCTCCTTGTCATACCAGGGCTTGCCATTAAGACAAATGAGAAACAAAAACAGTATAATACAATAAGTATGACAAACATCACATACCCATCAGGAATGAAGGCATGGGTCATTTCTCTAGGAAAAGACCCAAGACCTTGTGAAGTGCTTGCAGAGGTCGAGAGAAACACAGAATGGGCAGCAGAATATGGCAGCTCTAAATACCATCTAATGTCATGTGACTATTGCAGCAATGAGAACTTTAACTGAAATGAGTGTTTCTGTTGTATTTTGTTGATAATGCATTTGTGAACTTATTTCTTTTTTCTTTTTTTTTTTTTTTTTTGCTTTTTCGAGACAGGGTTTCTCTGTGGTTTTGGAGCCTGTCCTGGAACTAGCTCTTGTAGACCAGGCTGGTCTCGAACTCACAGAAATCCGCCTGCCTCTGCCTCCCGAGTGCTGGGATTAAAGGCGTGCGCCACAACCGCCCGGCTTCTTTTTTCTTTTTTTCTTCTTCTTTTGGTTTTTTGAGACAGGGTTTCTCTGTAGCTTCGGAGCCTGTCCTGGAACTAGCTCTTGTAGACCAGGCTGACCTCAAACTCACAAAGATTCGCCTGTCTCTGCCTCCGGAGTGCTGGGATTAAAGGCGTGCGCCACCACCGCCCGTCCTTGTAAAGATATTTCTATGTCCTTTAAATTTCCTTATCATATGTTGCAATATCAATTAAGAGAATATTTGTGGTTATCATAAGTTTGAGATACTAGAATAAATCCTCCAAGGGACATTGCCACTATTCTAAATATATAATCATTTGTATTTGACATAATTATGTTAAGTTTAGTCATAATTACAACCCGGTTATTGATTTTCATTTGGAAATTAATAAGGTGGTATGATTGTATGTCATGTTGACAATGGATTGATTATGATAGTTGTTCTTGCTTTTCAACTTTATTATATAAGAAATGAACTACAATTCAAAACTGGAGGGCAAACCGGGCAGTGATGGCGCACGCCTTTAATCCCAGCAATCGGGAGGCAGAGGCAGGTGGATCTCTGTGAGTTCGAGGCCAGCCTGGTCTACAAGAGCTATTTCCAGGATAGGCTCCAAAACCACAGAGAAACCCTGTCTCGAAAAAAAAAAAAAAACCTGAAGGGCACGGTTGTGATCTGTACCTTAAGGGAGGAGGACAACAGGCCAATGATCCAAATAGTAAGGATGAATGACACTCAACTTTGATCTAGACCTTGAAGGTAGAAGGCACACCTTCAATTTGTGTCACACCTTCTTCTGGACGGACAATGGAAGAATAAAAATGGGGTATTATTTTTCTCTACCAGGGAGCCTGGAGTGCCAGCCTCAGTACCCCCAGAGTGCTTAGAATTGGATGTGTACAACAGGCAAGAATCTGAGTGTAAAAATTAAACTTAAGTACATTACCTCTGCATCTTATTTTTCATGCAAGGGGAAAGAATTGAAGTGAAGAAGGGAAAAGAAAAGAAAAGAAAAGAAAAGAAGAAGGAGAAGGTGAAGGTGAAGAAGGGGAAGGGGAAGAGACTAAGAGGAAGGAAAAAGAGAAGAAAGGAGAGTAAGGGGAAGAAGTAGAAGTAGTGAAGAGAAGAAGAATAAGAGTAAGGGCTGGTCTCCATGAGGGTTCTAGTCTTTACAGACATAGTAGGAATATTCCACAAGCAAGAACAATGATAATAGGCATATCAGAATGACAAAAACAGGCAGGTAGAACCAGACAAAGCAGTACTCCTGAACAGGTGACCTGACCCAGGAAAGAAAGAGCCAGCAGTCAAGGGGAAGTACCTGACATTCCAAACCATTAGATAAAGTTAATAAACTTGCCTAAATCCTGGATTCACCCATTCTAATCTCTTTGTGATAACCAGTTTTGGGAATGCCCAGATTTGTTTTTTAGCAAAGGTGGGGCATGCTGTCTTACTGCTCAATGCCTGCCTTCTATAGAAATTTCTATGTGGTCTGTTAGAGGGTAAATTTGTGGGACTGACAAATGTCAATTTGACTGTTAGAAAAAGGAATGAATGTTATCACTCTAAAGCCCACTGGTGTGGGGAAGCAAGGTCACACCATTGCCCTGCAGAAGTCACACTGCTGAGGTGTTTTGGGAAGAATCATGGCTTCACAAAGTTAACACAGACAGATATGCCAATGACTTTTCCAAAAGAGAAGTGTTTCCGCAGCTCAGCAAAATAGCTTGTTCCATGTTTGGGTGGATGTATACACCTCCTGTGGATCTGCCTAGTGCTCTGTCACATGTGCATTTCCTGTATAGTAGTGGAGTCTTCAACATCTCTGCATTCCCTCACCTTGTCAGCACAGGTATTCCTTCATTGTCATTAAAGTCTACTTCTTTGCGATTCCAGCATATACAAAAAACAGCTGAGACACCCAGTCTTGTGGGTCTGAGGTAGATTCTTGAACCTTCCTTTCACTGACAGCCATTTTTGGACTGCACTCTGAAAGTTATTCCCCCAAAAATCCCCATATGATCACAGATAGATGATAGATAGATGATAGATAGATACATAGATAGATAGATAGATAGATGATAGATAATAGATAGATAGAGACAGATGATAGAGAGATGATAGAGAGATACATAGATAGAATGATGATAGATAGATACATAGATAGATAGATAGATAGATAGATGATGGATGGATGGATAAATACATAGATACATAGATAGATAGATGAATGGAAAGAGATTTGGTCCATAAATTCTATGACTCTAGAGAACCCTAACTAATATACTGTGATTTATAGTCAATTAAATTTTTAAACTTTCAGTTTCTAATTTTTCTATTTATACTCTGTTGGACTAGAAGTCCAATCATCAGGGAGTAGTTGCTCCAGACACCACTCACAAAGCCTCAATTGATATTAAAGCAAGAGGATTTTTATTATGTCATGATAGGGCCCTTCAAGTTCGGGATATGAAGGACATCTGATAGCTGTTACAGTCCATCTTTTAAAGCAAAAAGCCACAGACACAAGGGGGGAACCTGTAGGTTGTTTTCCACCTTATTGGATTGGCTTATTCAAAGGGTTACTAGCAGTGATTGGTCTATTCCAGGGCAGGAGAATAGTTGCGTGGTCGGGTGATAAGGGAGAGCATCTCTGTGGTCTTCCTGACCTTGTTCTAGTGACTAAATCAACACATCAGGAACTGAGTCAACATCTGTGGGTTGTCTTTGCCTCAATTCCCAGAATGGAGTTACGTTTGAAGATTATTCACAAGGATATAGGAAGATAAGCAGTCCAGCGTGTGTGTGTGTGTGTGTGTGTGTGTGTGTGTGCGACTGTCCCGTTTCCAAGAGTGAGTGTAAGGTTTTAGAAAAATGTCTTAGGGTTGAGGGGGCTTACAAGTGCATTTAGAGTCTTTCATTCCCTTCTGTTGTTTTGTCAAATCCCAATCTTGGGATTTTCTGAGGTCTCTCTTGAGAGCCTGATATTGGTGGGTCAGTACTAAAACTTGGGTAATATTGAGTTGTTCACGAATGAACGTCAGGAGTTGGTATTTTCTACAGTCCTGGGACTGGAAAGAATCTACTTGGGGTTTTTAGGGAGGGAGCTGGGAAATGGCAGGGCCTGAGGGCTTGGTGTGGTGCTTAGGGCCCCTGCAGGAGGGGGCTAGTTCAGCTCCCCCCATCTTGTCAAGTTTGCTTACATCCCATCCCCCACAGTCAAATATATCAGTCATAGTGTCTGCATGTAGGGAAGAGTCCTGGGGAGAGTTCGCTTGGTATTTTTTTAAGAGTTCTTAGTTTAGATTTGGGTGTGCTGAAGCTTTTATCTGGAGGGTCCTGAGTCATCCTGTGGAGGTGTCAGCTTTATGTGAGATGTGTGGATCCAGGTTGCAACATCTTCTACTTTGAGAGTGGTGGTTGTCATAAGGAGCATGGTGTAGGGTCCCTTCCAGAAAGGTTTAAGACTCTGGGACTGATGTCTCCAGACGTATATGGAATCACCAACAAATGTGAAATCTCTGGGTGTCTGGGCTGGTAGGCAGCAGCAAGAGGCTTCCACACCTGGGTTTGGATGATCAGGATGGCCTTTAGGTGGGCAGATAACATTCTGGGAAGAACAGCATCAAGATTATATTCCTCATTTGCCTTAGTGAGCAGTGGCAGCCCTCACATAGGATCTCATAAGTAGTGAGTTTAAATCACCCAGGGGTGCTTTGAACCCAGAACAGGACAGAGGGAGGGAGGTCTATCCAGTCATTTTGCCGGTCTCTAGGGCCAATTTTTGTTAATTTGTAAAAATTTTCTTTTAGAATTTTATTTATCTTATCTATCTGACCTGAGCTTTGGGGTTGGTAAGCACAATTTTCAATTGATCCCCAATGTCTTGGCCATGCCCTGACTTACCTGGGCAATAAAGGCAGGTCTATTATTGGACATGATGACCTTGGGCATTCCAAACCTTGGGAAGATTTCTTTTATGATCTTTTTAGCCATTACATTGGCGATCCCAGTAATGGTCAATGTATGATGGCTATCTTCTTTGGCAACTGTGTGGCCTCGAGGAGGCTCAAAAAAATTTCCGCAGATGTCAACAGTCCTCTTTGTCTGTATATTGCTCCATGTATGTGGGTAGTGGCAAAAGCATACCTGCCGTCAGCGTAGACATTCCCTCTACCATCTGTAGAGCTTGTATCAAAGCCACAAGTTCTGCTTTCTGGTCGGGCCAATGTCCCTTCAGGGAGATTACTGGCCCAGATCATTTGCTTCCTGTCCACCATTGCTGCCCCCCACCTTCCGCTTACCTTCAGTCTTGTATACCTGCTTGGCTCAGACCCCCAGCCTTGTGCCCCAGGCAAGCTTCGCCATCATTTCCGGCTCTGCCTGGCACAGCTCAGTCTGCCATTCTGCCAGTCACATGTCCTTTCTGCAGATGCTGGTAGGATCCATAGTCCATCGGTGTGAGCAGGGCACAGGAGCAGCAGCCCAGTGCAGGAGGGCACCTGTGGTAGCATTGGGAGTGCTCTATCACAGTCTGACATGTGTGAGGGGAGCGAGACTGCAGGGTGAGCATCCAGGGCTCATGCAGGCTTTAGGGCAAGCATGGCACCAAGGCAGTTGCTGGGAGGCAAGGAGTTCTCTGGTGGTGTGGCAGGGGGAGGTGGTCATCCTCGTGAGGAGGGTGTGGTGGAGGTTGAGGCAGACAAGCAGCCTGCATCTCCTACAGATCTGAAAACAGCAGGGAAAGCAAAGTCCCTCGTTTGGTCAACAAAAGGCTTTGATAATACATTTAGGGGTGATCAGGGAGGAATGAGTCATTTATTTGTTCTTGTCCCAATTTTATAGTTCGTAGGTGTCCATTTTGTTCAACAGTTGTTTTAGCACAGAGTGGTCAGTCCCTGTGTCCCTTAGAAAATCTATAGAGGAATCTAATGTCCTTTTTCTTGCCATAAGCACATTGGCCTTTTTCCAGGGAGTGCCTCTGTCCATCTTCATTTGTCTTTGATCTTCTGTTGTTCAGGCTTCCTATCTGTCTGAGTCCTGTCTTTTTTTTCCTAGTCAAATTTCTTTCTTGTTTATGATCCCTCTGTTTTTTTTTTACTTTTGTCTGCCTCCCGCCTTTCTCTTTCTTTCGCTTCCGGCCCCTCTCTCTTTCGCTTCATTTTCTCTGTCTCTCATTTAACATTTTCTCTTTCTCCCCAAATTCTGCAAGCTATCATCTTGCAACCTATCTACTTGCTGTAACTTTCTCCTTATATCTGATGCTGACTTTCCTATGAAGGTCATGGCTACCACTGCCTGCTGACCTTTAGTGGCTGGGTAAAATGCCTGTAAACCTCCAGTGAACATTTAAGAAACACAGATTTTAACTTGCCCCTGAAGAACCTGTTTTACCTTGGCCAAATTAGTGGGGTGCCTTGCCCCTGAGATTTGCCATGAGCCCGGCATTTTGACTGTCAGTTTCTCCCTTTAAGAATTAATTAGACATAGAAGAATGAAAATAGATCCATATTTATCTCTATGCACAAAACTGAAACCCAAACAAATCAAAGACCTTAACATAAAACCAACGATACTGAACCTCATAGAAGAAAAAAGTTTTAAATACATTTTCAAACACAGCCTCAGTGGCATAGACATTGAGAGAAACAACCAATAAATGAGATCTCCAGAATTAAGAAGCTTTTTGTGTAGCAAAGGATATAATCAACAGAACATAATATCAACCTGTAGAATGGGAAGGTATCTTTATCAATTATTTTTAAAACATATAAGGAACTTAAAAACTTAGTCCTAATAAGAACAAATAATTCAATAAAATTATGTTACAGACCTAAACTGTAAATTCTCAATAGATGATCTTAAAATGACTGAAAGATATTTAAAATTTGCTTAAATATAACATCCTTATTCATTGGGGAAATGCAAATCAAACAATTCTGAGATTTTATCTTATCCCTGTAAAAATGACCAAGATTAAAAATATTGTTTGACAATTTATGCTTAAAAGAATGTGGAATAAAAATCCTCCATTTTTGGTAAAAATGCAAACTGATACAGCTACTTTGAACATTAGTATGACGAATTTTCAGAATTAGGTAACATATTACCTCAAAACTCAGCAATTTTGGGCCTATTTTACATAGCAGAATTATTTTCTCATAGGCAGAATCTGAAAACAACCCAAAATGTACCTTTTTTATATCAATAATAAATGAGAATTGTCGCCATGTGGGGCAACTCAGGGTCCGCACCTCATCAGAAGTATTGCGAGCAGTCAAATGTTAAATTCAGATCTGAACATGGGCACATGGGTGGCTTAGAAGCTCAGCTGGGCCCTGAGCTTGGGTTACATGGCCCTGGCCTGGGGCCAGGGCTTTTACAGCAATAGTTCTTTTTTTTTTTTTAATGTTTATTTATTTATTTATTTATTATGTATACAATATTCTGTTTTGCATGTATGCCTGCAGGCCAGAAGAGGGCACCAGACCTCATTACAGATGGTTGTGAGCCACCATGTGGTTGCTGGGAATTGAACTCAGGACCTTTGGAAGAGTAGGCAGTGCTCTTAACCTCTGAGCCATCTCTCCAGCCCCCCAGCAATAGTTCTTGAAGACAGTGTAGTCCTGTATCCATCTAATCAGAGCTGGGAATTTACTTTTTTTCTGTACACACTGTTTAGTAAGAAATATAGAAACCAACAATCTGTAGTTTTTTATAAGCACATTTTTTAAAGTGACTTAGATTAACTTTCCCCAATTTTTAAACCAGAAGCTTTACCCTGGACACAGCACGTGATGACCAGAACAGAGCATCCCTAGAAGAGAAATGCCACAGGGCTGGGAGGACCTTCTGATGTTGGCTTGCCATACTACCTGTTGCTCCTGAGTCCACATTCATGGTTTACCAAAAGCCACAGGGATACTTATTTGCAATCTCTCTATCTGCTGCCCAAGTGAAAAGGTCCAGGCTCTTTACAGGACTTTTGCTTTCTAATAGGGTATCTAACCCCAGAGAAACAGCCCCCAGGCTTACTGGGTCCTGCGCGGAGGAATTAGCACCAGCTTGGACCCTGCTGGCATGTGTGCCTCCTGCAGGGAAAAGAGACGGGGGAGGGGCAGACCGGCCTTGGTGCCTGCACTGTGCTCTGTAATGAAATGGTTTGACCCAGAGTAGGGGGTTTCTCTGGACAAGCTCTGCATGTGACAATATAGGGAACCTGGTCCGGGTGGCCATAAGGGTCAGGTTGGAAGACTTTTTCTTTTATCTGCAAAATAGTATCTAGATTGAATGTCCCACCCTGTGGCCAGCCCACATCAAAAGTGAGTCATTCCTGCTGGGCAGTGGTGGCGCATGCCTTTAATCCCAGCACTCGGGAGGCAGAGGCAGGGGGATCTCTATGAGTTCAAGGCCAGCCTGGTCTACAAGAGCTAGTTCCAGGACAGGAACCAAAAGCTACAGAGAAACCCTGTCTTGAAAAATCCCCCCCCCAAAAGTGGGCCATTCCAGGAAGCAGACCACTTGCCAGTATTTCTTTCGGGTTTCGACAGCTTGGTCTAGAGCTTTTCTCTAAAGTCAGAGTTAGGGTCAGAGAGGTGGTTACTTACTGCCCCATGGTAACAGATTTAGACTTGAGTACAAACAGATATACAAAAACAAAGACACAACATAAAAACAAAGACACAAAAAGCCAAACCAAAATCAAAATCAGAAACTGCGCAGCACTACAGATTCAGAGAAGGTGAGTGACAAAAAGTCCTGCCTCTTGGGAACTAGAGGAGTGACCTGGTCACTCTTAGCCCCTTCAGATACTGGAGTGTCCTCCAGATTTACAGATTACTGGAGTGTCCTCCAGTACAGATACTGGCCCTACGTAGGTACAATTTCAGAAGCTCTGCAGCACTACAGACTCAAAATAACAACAAACACAGACTACAATAATCACAAAAACAAAGCAGACAGACAAAGACAATAAGAGTGCTCGATGTTACCTCCAACTGGGCCTGGAATGAGTCCAGAAGCAACTCAATTCCTGGCCAATGCACCAAAATGTTGGACTAGAAGTCCAATCATCAGGGAGTAGTTGCTTCAGACACCACTCACAAAGCCTCAATTGATATAAAAGCAAGAGGATTTTTATGCTGTCATGACAGGGCCCTTCAAGTTCGGGATATGAAGGACATCTGATAGCTGTTACGGTCCATCTTTTAAAGCAAAAAGCCACAGACACAAGGGGCGGGGGGAACTGTAGGCTGTTTTCCAACTTATTGGTTTGGCTTATTCAAAGGGTTACTAGCAATGATTGGTCTATTCCAGGGCAGGAGAATAGCTGCCTCATCAGGTGATAAGGAAGAACATCTCTGTGGTCTTCCTGACCTTGTTCTAGTGGCTAAATCAACATGTCAGGAACTGAGTCAACATCTGTGGGTTGTCTTTGCCTCAATTCCCAGAATGGAGTTACGTTTGAAGATTATTCACAAGGACATAGGAAGATAAGCAGTTCAGCAAGTGTGTGTGGGGGTGATGTACCATTTCCAAGAGTGAGTGTAAGGTTTTAGGAAAATGTCTTAGGGTTGAGGGGGCTTAGAAATGCATTTAGTCTTTCAACTCTAAGTAAACATCAGAAACATTTTAACAAAAAGTTTAGTATCACATTATAAACATTTTAAGACAACGACCCTTTATACTAAAATAAGGTAAAAAAAAACAAATGTCAAACAGTGAAGCAAAGGATTGAGTGCTATTTCTGAGAAAAAAAAATATAAAACAGTATGTGTAATGGAAAAATTAAAAATGCTACAGGATCCCCAGCAGCAATAGGGAGCAGAAATGCTGTAGGTCCCCAAATGGTGGGAGCAGGTCATGTGGCAGCAGGGAGCAGGGCCTGGGTAGAGCCAGTCCCAGTCAGAGATGGCTGCCAGTCCCTGAGCAGTGGCTGGTCCCAGGCAGGGAGACACATGACGGGCCGGCAGGAGACAGAGACATGGATAGAAATGACATGCAGAGTGAGGGTGAATATTTATTTGGGGGGTTATGGAGGGGGAAGGCAGAAGGATGGGGAGAGAGAGAGAGAGAGAGAGAGAGAAGAGGAGAGAGAGACAGAGAAGGGGGAAGCAGAGAAGTGGGGAGAGAGGCAGAATCGAAGCTGCCTCTCCGGGAAAGAGAGTGAGCTCAGGCCAGAAGCTAAAGATCAGCCTGCCTCAGCAGATGGGGGAGGGAGTGGGCATGGCTTGTCTCTTAAAGAGACACAACAATCATTACAGTATGAGTCATTAGATCCATGGAAAGATTTGGTTATTTGTTTTAATCAAGTTGATACTTACTAGTTGGTGGAAAATTATTTATCTATTAGTTTATTTTTGCATTCATGTGTCTACTAAAATTGAAAAATTATGTAAATTGATGCTTAAAAGGAAAATCAAAGCTTGTACCACCAAAGCATGGGAAAGTAAACTCTGTCTCCTGTTCTCAAGCCACATTTAGAATTGTACCTGAATGATGGCACTGGAGAGATGGTACTGTGGTTAAGAGCACTGCCTGATCTTCTAGAGGAACTTGGCTCAATTCTCAGCACCCACATGGAAGCTCACAACTGTCTATAGCTCAAGTTCTAGAGGACATAACACTGTCACACAGACATCCATGAATGCAAAGCATGATGCACATAATATAAAATAAATACATTTAACATATAGAATGAAATTCACCATTACTTTCTAAATGGAGGTCTCATCTAGTGTCATCCATACATAATGGATTTTCAGAGGTATGTGTGCATGCTTCAGTAGCTAAACTTGAAGGTATAAAATTGGAATAAAACACTCTAAAAGTAAGTGTTAATAATGATGTAGACTCTAAAAACAATATACCCAAGAAACTTTTGTGGGATTTTTGAAAATAAATAATTTAATGAAATTTATATTACATATCACTGTAGTACAATATCTAATTGTTCTTAATTATAAAAAGACAGAGTCAGATAGTGGAATAAATTCTGAAAGATCAGAGAAGTAAAGGAGTCAAAGACTATAAAGATCTTTTATGTCTACTGAATCCTTAGACCAAAGGAGGCAAGATCGTGTTTCCATGAATACTCTGATCGAATGCGTGGGCTCCTGTCCCCTTTCACAATATATTCCTCACTCTACCAAGTCAATTTGAGCAGTATAGGTGCTAACTCTTCTTTGAAGTTCTGGTAGAATTCTGCTCTGAACTCATCCAGACCTGGGGTTTTGTTGGGGAAAGGGGAGCTGGGAAGGAGTCTCTAATTTTCTTTTTTTAGATAGGGTTTCTCTGTAGCTTTGGAGCCTGTCCTGGAACTAGCTCTTGTAGACCAGGTTGGCCTCAAACTCACAAAGATGTGCCTGTCTCTGCCTCCTGAGTGCTGGGATTAAAGGCATGTTCCAGTACCGCCCAGCTGGAGACTCTGATTTTCAAGTCACAGTAAGACATATGTATGTATATTTTCATAGGCAAAGCCCAGTTACTATAAATTTTTCAGAAATCACAAATCTTGCATAGAGTATGTATGAATTAATTCATGTAATGGAATATGATTTTAAGATGTGTTACATGAATTTATGCTGTGGAACATTTGTTTAATGATGCAAAGATGTATTGCATTAATTTTTTTCATTTGTTTAACTCTATAAAGCTGTGTTAATGTGCCTGCCTAAAACACCTGATTAATCAAATATAGAGCTTAATAGCCAACAGCTAGGCAAGAGAGAGAAATATGTGGGGCTGGTGGGCAGAGAGAATAAAGAGGAAGAGATATCTAAAAATGCAGAGGAGTGAGAAATGAAGAAGAGTAAGAGTCCATGAGCAAGCTACCCAGACACCTGGTCAGCTAAAGAGTCAGAAGGAAAGAGATATGTAAATAAGCAAAAGAAAAAATCTCAGAGGAAAATGTGTTAAGGAGAAACGGGACAATTTCTTGGTGGTAGTATATTTTATCATGTGGGCTCTGTTTGCTAGAGGCAGAGAAAGGTTTACTTTAAGAGAGGCAGAGACCTTGTAGTTATTTTAGGAAGATCTACCATGAAATATTTAAATTGTGTTTATAAGCAGTCAGCTGCAGGCTTCTTGGTGTCTTCATGGACCTAGAAACTCCAGAGTTGTGATAATAAACCTGTCTCTGTTCAGTGCCTCCTCGGTGAAGCTAGACTCTCAGGAATCTATGGAATGCAGTGCAGCCAGTCAACAAAGATGCAGCTTTAATCCTAGCCATGCTGCTAAACAGATTAAAAACTCATTTGCAGACCTCAGAAGAACTCTAAAGCACAGGCTGAGAGGACACACAGAACAACAAGAGGTGGGTAAGCACCCACCCCACTAGGCACCCACTCTCCAGGCCCTTGGCTCCATACAAAACTTTAGGCCCTCCCCCACCTGCATCAGCTTCTCTAGTCAGCCAGCTGGTAAGATTCCTACAGGTAGTGTGCTCCAAATCCACCACCCTCTCTATTGCACCCTGTAAGCTACAAGTCCCACTCCACCCCCGAAACCTTCATATCTCCTGTGACCTAAGAGGAACTTGCAAGCACAGGTTGCTACTGCACACAGCAGACAAAGAGGTGAGTGAACACCCACCCAGCATGATACCCCAGTCTCTAAGCCCTCAGTACAGTAAGGTTTTGGTTATCCAGCTAGTCAGCAGACAAGCTTCCAGCAGTTTGGCTGCTCCAAAACTCTCAGAGTAGGAGGCTTAAAGCTAGAAGTCCTACTCTGGCCCCAAAACCTCTATCCTGCATGGCTTCAGAGGAACTCTGAAACAGAGACTGTTACTGCACAGAGAATACCAAGAGAGAAGACCAAGACATTGGACCAGGACATTGGACCAAGACAGAAGGCCAAGAGAGTCCTCAGTCACTCCCTAAAACACAAACAGTGTCAGTACAGAGCACGTAAAAACAGCTCCCAAAGACACAGACAGTAACTGCAATGATTGTACCAAGAGGCAGACTCTGTTAGCAACAATTTGAGGAAGAGATGGGTAGGTACCAATGGAAGAGCTTATTCAACAACCTAAAAAGCAACATAGTAACACCAGAACCCAATAGAAATACTACAGGAAGACTTGACCAGCCTAAACCAGAGGAGGCTGAAAGAAGTAAGTTTAAACATAACTTTAAGAGGATGATGGACAGATTTAAAGAGGAAATAAAAAATTTACTTAAAGAAATGGAGGAAAAGGCAAAGAAAAAAATTGGAAGAAATCAACAAATATCTTAAAGAAAACCAAGAAAAAAATAATCAAACATGTGAAGCAAAGAGTTGAAACACTTAAGACTTGAAAACTGAAATAAAGGCAATAAAGAAAACACCAATAAGGGGAATTCTATAAATGGAAAATCTATTTAAACAAATGGGAACAACAGATGCACACGTAACTAACAAAATAGAAGAGGTGGAAAGAAGAATATCAGTAGTTGAAGGTACTAAAGAAGAAATAGATTCATTGGTCAAAGAGAATTTTCAATTCAACAAATTTTTAATGCAAAACATCCAGGAAATCTGGGACATCATGAAAATTCAAACCTAAGAATAACAGGGATCGAAGAAGGAAAAGAACTCCAGCTCAAAGGCACAGAATACATATTCAGCAAAATCGTTGAAGAAAACTTTCCCAACCTAGAGAAGTATATCATTATGAAGGTAGAAGAAGCTTATAGAACACCAAATAGATGGGAACAAAAACAAGTCCCCTCACCATATAATAATCAAAATGCAGAGCATACAGAACAAAGAGAGAATACTAAGACCTGCAAAAGAAAAAAAGCAAGTAATATTAAAGCAAACCTATCAGAGTTACACCTGAATTCTTAAGTGAAACCATGAAAGCCAGAAGGTCATGGACAAATGTGCTGTAGAGAGTAAGAGACCATGGATGGAACACAGACAATTAGCCCCAGCAAATCTTTAAATCACCATCGATGGAGAAAACATAATATTCCATGACAAACCCAGATTTAAGCAATAATTATTCAAAAATTTTAGCATAAAAAAAGAAAGAAGTAGAAGAAAAACTGCAACTCAAGAAAGCTAATTGTACCCCCCAAAAAAGCAACAGATAACTCCCTATCAGCAAACCCCAAAGAAAGGAAACACAAGCACTACCACCAAAATAACAGGAATTATCAATCACTGGTTATTAATATCTCCAAATATTATTGGACTCAATTCAATTATAAAAAGACACACACAGGCTAAGAGAATGGATATGAAAGCAGAATATATCCTTCTGCTGTATATAAGAAACACACCTCAACCTCAAGGACAGGCATTGCCTCAGAGTAAAGGGTTGGGAAAAGATTTTCAATAAAATGAACCTAAGAAACAAGCAGGTATAACTATCCTAATATCTAACAAAATAGAGCCTTCAAACTAAAATCAATCAGAAAAGATGGGGAAGTACACTTTATAGTCGTCACAGGAAAAAATCCATCAAGACTCAATCTCAATCCTGAACATCTGTCCCTGAAATACAAGAGAACACACATATGTAAGAGAAACTGTGCTAAAGCTTAAATCGCAGTCAAATCCTACACACAGACTGTAGGAGACTTCAACATCTCACTCTTCCCAGTGAAAAGGTCAACCACACAGAAACTTAACAGAGAAATAAGACAACTAACAGATGTCAGAACTCAAATGGACTTAACAGACATCTAGAGAACATTCCTCCCAAACACAAAAGAATATAAATTCTTCTCAGCACCTCATGGACCTTCTCTAAAATTGACCCCATACATGGTGATAAAGCAAACCTCAACAGACACAAACAATTGTAATAACGACCTGTGTCTTATCAGATCACCATGTTTTAAAGTTAGAATTCAAAAACACTAATCACAGAAAGTCTACAAACCCTTTGAAAGTGAATTGTGCTCAGTTGAATCAACAGTGGGTCAAAGAAGAAAGAAGGAAAGTGTTACGAGCTGGGGGACTTCAGCTCCAGGTTCTTTTCAAGTAATATCTATGAGGACTCTGCGCCCTTCTCCCCAGAGAGTGATGAGTAACCAGACCAAGAAAGAGAATTGTTTTTTTTTTTTTGTTTGTTTGTTTGTTTTTCGAGACAGGGTTTCTCTGTGGTTTTTGGAGCCTGTCCTGGAACTAGCTCTGTAGACCAGGCTGGTCTCGAAAAGAGAATTGTTTTTATGATGATTCTTTACTAGCAACTTCAATATCCAATGCATCAATGGGGTTTACAATCTCAATAGGCATGGGGGATTGATAATGGGCAACACACAGGCACTTCAATATCACAGTTATTAATCCTATTAAACCTAATACATAAAACCAATTCATAACTTTAATCTAACTTATCACTTATCTATAAAATACTTCTTAACCTTAATACAACTTATCCATTATTTATCTATAATTTTAATACAACTTATCCATTACTTATCTACAAAACACTCCCTAACCTTAACTTATCCATTAATTATCTATAAAACGCTTCTTAACTTTAACTTATCCATTAATATTTCCTAATCTTATCAATTATCCATAAAATATCTCTTAACATTTCACACACTAAACATATGTATTAACACATCTATGCTCTTCTCTTAACCTCTCATACACACATGAAATAGCATCATATGACCTGGTATTCCCTGGCTTAAAAAGGGCTTTTTGAATTTCTTCAGGCTGGGCTCTTGTCTGCACTGGGGGCTGGGTAGCGAAGATCGACTCTTGACCCCGTAGTCTGCACTCCGGAGATAAGGTTCCAATGTTCCAGGCTGGTATCTGGTAGGGTCTTGGACTTGGCTTTTCGGGTGACTGAGTCTCGGGAGACAAGGCTTTAGTTCTCTATTCTCGAAGACGAGGCTTTGATCTCGGGATGGCAAAGCATCCTGAAAGGCATAGTATCTAGTCTGTTCTCGGGAGACAGACCTTCAATGTCCACTCTCAGGGAATGAGGATTTGCATTCGGGATGCAAGGCGCTAAATATCTGTTTTCGGGAGACGAAGCTCTGTACTCGGGAGACAGAACATTAAATGTTCAGGCAAGGCGTTTAATATTGCTGCTTTTCGGGAGGCAGGCTAGGAGAATCTCTTTCCACGGAGGCCTGGTGCCAGTGCCATTGTGAGAAGTGAGATAACCATCCTGCTTCAGCCACCTCTTTTAAGTCAGTTCAAAACTGCCCCTCGTTTGATCCTTCTGATAACCAGGTGTCCTAGGTTATCAGTATCAACTGGCCACAGAAGGGTGGGGGTCCCTCTTTTGTGGCAAGATTATTTCATTACACCAAGTTACATTCATTCTTATTCTATAAATTTCCTGCTCTGTCTACACTACAGATTCCCCTTTATTTATTCATTCAGAGGCAGTTTCGAGCTCATTCCAGTGACCAGCAGTGCAAGGCTCGCCCACTCACCCTGCCGGCCTCCGTGGCTCCCAGCCGCGCTCCCCGCCCCCAATGGCAGCCTGGCGCCTAACGCAGGCTCGCCCAATCCAGCCCACCAGGCTGATGGGGGCTTGAGGGCCACAATGAACCACCTACCTTTGTAGTCACTTCTAGGCCAGTCGCATCAGAAAGAGAACCTCAGGAGCAAGTATGTGTTGCTTACTACAGTTGTGTGGACCTGACACTGTATGAGGGGAAGAGAGAAGGACTACTACTGGGGTGTGTATCTACACATAAGATAAAATGCCCTAAAATTAGGTCAGAGAGGTGGCCTCAGAGCCCCGCAAGCATACTAAAAAGCTTTAAATTGTATGTCACAGATGCGTGAATGAATACTTCAATGAATTTTTCTAAATGGAGTCTTTCATGTCTCAAAAACATTCTTAATTTATCAATGAGTGTGTGTATAGATATATATATATTAATATAATGTATTATGCATGCATGTATTTTATAAACTTCCCAAGGGTACTAAGCATCAGAAATGCAAAGCTAAATGAAACATAATCTTATCCCACTAAGAGCACAGCAAATCCAGCCATTACAGGAAATAATAGGAAGGATCCTCAAAAACAAAAAACCCGGAAATAGAACTGCTATTTGTTCTAGCAATCCCCAGCCTGGACAAACACAAAGGAAGGAGAAGCAGTGTGCTGAAGAAGACCTACACTCTCTTTTCAACACAGTGCTCACAACAGACAGACGACAGGATCATCCGAGGAATCCACTGACCAGGAAATAAAAAAAAAAAAAAAAACAAAGTATGGGTGCATATGCCGTGGCACATTATTTTGCCTTATAAAGAATAAAATTCTGTCATTTGTGGACATGCAGATTAGACCTGAAGACATTCTGGCCAATCAAGCACTGAAATATAATTGCCAGGTATACATCATTTATATGTAGAAGCCAAAGTTAATCAGTCTCAAAGAAGTATAAAATTATAGTCATCAGAAACCGCTAAGGGTACGGGAGAGAGGATGGACAACAGGCGAGGCACAGGTGCTTACTTGCATGAGAACAATACTTTCTGTTCTCTGACACAATAGAATAAGTATGATCTACAGCAACAAATTCACATTTGCAAAATAGCCCCTAGAGGGCTGCCAAGATGGCTCAGCAGGTAAAAGAACTTGTTGCCCAAAATGACGACCTGAATTCTATCCTTCCTGGAA
Source organism: Microtus oregoni (assembly GCF_018167655.1). Taxonomy (NCBI): domain Eukaryota; kingdom Metazoa; phylum Chordata; class Mammalia; order Rodentia; family Cricetidae; genus Microtus; species Microtus oregoni. The sequence goes on from NW_024543218.1 coordinate 5,920,780, forward strand.
TCTACAGGGTAGAAGGAACAAACCCACTCCTGAAGTTGACTTCTCACTGTCACACATGCAGTAGAACACACGTGTGTACATGCACACTCACAGAGAGAGACAAAGGCAGAGGAAGAGGAGGAGGGAGAACTGTCTGAGGTGATACAAGTTATCCTGACATCGTCTTCCCATCACACACATACTGAAAGACTAGCCCATTTATATGTAAGCTTAATATGCATCACTTTGAAATAAGTGTGGTTAAAAAGACAAAAGATAAATTATAGTTACTGATATCAGAAGAGAAAACTGAGAAGACACTTGGGGCCCTGCTTCAACTAGCTTAGCCTTAAACAGAAAAGCTTCTCCTTGTAGTGAGAAGGTAACTGTAAAGCCCAAGATTGCACGGGATGCTGAGAATAGAGGGCCTGGAAATGACCTTTATCATACCCTTAAGGAACAGGAAACACAGGAGGAGGAAATAACATAAAAGCCTAGGAACTGAGGATGGGAAGAGGAGCTGCAAAAGAATAGCCAAAAACGAGACAGCTATGCCAACTCACAGCACAGTGTACACCAGCATGCACACCGTGATCCACGGGGATCAGGCCCCGAGGAGTCAGCCATGGAGGTAGAAGGGACACACAGTTGGGAACATATTCTGGGGGTGGGGGAGGCATGGTATCCAGTTATATAGCCACTGGTGAGCCCACCAAGAGCTGATGGCTCGTTACAAACTCGGGACACTCGGATGGCCCAGATTAAACTCTGTGAGACACTAAACAAAACCAAGACTAGTAAATAAGCAGAGAAGGTTTGTATAGGGGACGGGGAATGAACATGGTGGGAGGGAGCTGGGCAGGCAGAATAGAAACTGAAAGAATAGAATTCACTAATAAAAAGTCATTTTCTTAACAAAAGGAAGTCAACTTTATATTTTAATTAAAACCTGGGTCCTGGGAGAGCTTCAAAGAAAGAACAGATTGATTTCAGACTTAGTAAAAAGAAATTCAAAGTGATTGGGAGAAGAGAGAAAAAGACATTGAGCAGAGACAGAAGTGAGCGTTTTTAATGGGATGAGTGATATAGTCACCAAGTAGTGTAAAGATGGCAATAACACCGAAATTAATTTGTAGGTCAATGTCACTCCAGTGAAAATTCCTAATATTTTCCAAAGACCTTGTCAAACATTTGCTAAATCAAAGAAGCGAAAAGAAAAAAGAAAGAAAAGTAAACCCAGCTAAGAATAGCGATGAAAAAGTATTCCTCCTCTTACCCCTCACTTCATTCTTTCCCAAAGGCTCGGTTACTAAGGTAGTGTGCTATTTGTAAGGAGACAGACCAGCATAGCAGGTAAACAGATAAAAGGGCCATGAGCTACCTATGAAGCCATGATTATCTGAACAAGTGTTACAAATAAGTAGACAAATAATAAATGCACTAATAGATGATACTGCCACAAGGAGAGTCACACCCTCGGGCCAAGATAATTACAATTTTTCCTGATCGCATTATCTCCCATCACACAAGAATGCCGGTGATCTCCACCCTTGCCCAACTCAATGCAGTTCCAATTAACTGCCACAGTGACCCTTGTTCAACTCTATGGTGCATAATGGCTCTCACTTACAAAATCCCTTCAACAGCTCCTTCCACTACCTCATGGGAGTCGCAACAAAATGAGATAAATTACTCTGTGAAGATGCTCACAGGGCCCTGCACACAATGACAACAGATACGACCGTTTCTGTCCCCTCTTGCTCATCAATCCCACATTCCCTTCTTTACTGAACGACTTTGTCCTCCTGGCACTACTTCAGCGGAGGAGGTGGGTGTCTTCATGGGGCAGAGAGACCTGCATCAGCCACCTGTCAGGAGCAGGACAACTGCGCCTGGAGCTGCAGCCAACAGGGGTGGGTTCACACGCTCCACAGCTCTACACCAAGAGTTCAGGAGAAGCGACCAACACTTCACTAACACTGAACACATCAACCATGCATGCACTGACATACATTTTCCCTCAAAAGTGTTATCAGTCTCCACCTAAATCTACCTGGTTTCCCTCAGGTAGATATAGGATTTCAGGAACCCTGGAGGAAGGGACCAAGGTAAGAACAACAGATAAAGGGAAATAAATCCCATTCAAAATCTTGTGCATTGATAAATACTATCATTGCTGGTGATAGTAAAGCAGGCTCTTATTAAAGAGCAAGCACTGTATGTATATTAGTTTACCTCTCATGACAAACAACTGACTCAGCAACATGCATGATACTTGGTTTTGTACAGAGAAAAATAATATAAAAGAACACTTGAAATACTCTGAGTCATAATAATTATTAAAACAAAACTATCTGTAGAAACCAGGGTAATGCATATTAAGAGATAACATCCCACACCAGTATTAGAAAGCAGAGAAAAGAGAGACCAGAGCTGGGATGGAAGCGACAGGAATCGGTGTGGAGTGCCATACCCAGCTACTTAGAGAAGTACTGGAAATAACTGATAAAGCTGAATCTGGCTGGCATTCTACACATCCAGGATGCATCAGCTACTACAGATAGAGACAACCTCCAGCGTGTGTCCAGAAGTGGTAGGGTTCACTGCGGAACTTATCTGCAGGGAGGGAAGTGTCATAAGACCCCAAACTCCCATCAATAGAAAAACATGTTATTATTGATTTAAAATAAATATCACATAGCATTTAATATCAATGGGTCAATTGATATACATGCTTTTCCTCACAAATCCATATAATACAGCTGAGCAAAGAGAGTAAGGGGCAGAATGTCACTCAGTGGTCGCCATGTTTGCCAAGTCTGCTCGTAGGCACAAATGTTCTGGCTGGAATGAATGAGATTGAGGGAATGGATCTAGGACCTTCTGTGAATGCCAAAAATCTTTGGAGGCTCACCTTCTGTATAGATAGTCATCCATAACATTCAAGCTTGTAGTCATGTTTGGTAGGTTTTCTAGATGTACAAAAATGCATTTCAGATAGTTAGTTATTCTTCAAGCCTTTCAAAGACCTTCAGAATATGGCATTTAAAATGTTTAAGAACTTGGGACTTACCATGACAAGAGACACAACTGTTCCTGGCAGCACCAATTACTTCAAGAGGATGATGGGCACCAAAGAGGCTCAGAGACAACCAAGTATTTGCTTCTGGTATCATAGGTGTAACAGAAGAAGGAGCATCAATTAGTGGGTTTTCCTGTTGATTCTGAATTCTCACTGACAGCCCCAGAAAGAAGAGCAGGAACAAGGGAATTCTCTGTACCTGGGACTTTCACATACAACATTTAAATACTTAGTATATGGGCTCTCCTGTAAATAATGAGAAAAGCAATCTATAGACTCAGTGCAGTCCCCATCAAAATCCCAACACAATTTTCACAGGTCTTGAAAGATAATAATCAACTTCATATGGAAAAACAAAAAACCTAGGATAGCCAAAACAATACTATGCAATAAAGGAACTTCCAGAGGCATTACCATCCCTTACATCAAGCTCTATTACAGAGCTACAGTAATAAAAACAGCTTGTTATTGACATAAAAGCAGAGAAGTTGACAAATAGAATCAAATCAAAGAACCAGATATTAATCCACACACCTATGAAAACCTGAGTTTTGACAAATAAGCTAAAATTATACAATGGAAAGAAGAAAACATCTTCAACAGATGGTGTTGGCAAAACTGAATGTTGATATGTAGAAGAAAGAAAATAGATTCATATCAAATGAAATGCACAAACTCAAGTCCAAATGGATTAAAGACCTCCACATAAATCCAACCACAATGAACCTGATAGAAGAGAAAATGGGAAGTAGTCTTCAATGCATGGGTACAGGAGACCTAAATATAACCCCAATGAGAGCAACAATGAATAAATAGCACCTCCTAAAACTGAGAAGCTTCTGTAAAGCAAAGGACACTGTCATTAAGACAAAAAGGCAGCCTAATGAGTGAGGAAACCCCACATCAGACAAAGGACTGATCACCAAAATATATAAAGAACTCAAGAAATTAGACATTAAAATTTTAAATAACCCAATTAAAATGGGTACAGATCTAAACAGAGAATTCTCAACAGAAGAATCTCAAATAGCCAAAAGATATTTAAGGAAATGTTCCACATCCTTAGCTATCGGGGAAATGCAAATCAAAACAATGCTGAGATCCCATCTTACACCTGTCAGAATGGCTAAGATCAGAAACACCAATGATAGCTCATGCTGGAGAGGATGTGGAGTAAGGGGAACTCTCCTACATTGCTGGTGGGAATGCAAACTTGTGCAAACACTTTGGAAATCAGTATGGCAGTTTCTCAGAAAATTAGAATCAACCTACCTCAGGATCCCGCAATTACCACTCTTGGGTGTATACCCAAAAAATGCTCCATCATACTACAAAAGCATTTCTTCAGCTATGTTCATAGCAGCATTATTTGTAATAGCCAGAACCTGGAAACAAATTAGATTCCCCTCAACAGAAGAATGGATAAAGAAAATGTGGCACATTTACACATTACTCAGCACTAAAAAACAATGACATCTTGAATTTTGCAATGTAAATGGATGGAAATAGAAAACACTATCCTGAGTGAGGTAACCCAGACCCCAAAAGATGAATATGGTATGCACTCACTCATAAGTGGTACTAGCTATAAACAAAGGACACTGAGCCTATAGTTCATGATCCTAGAGAAGCTAAGTAATAAGGTGAACCCAAAGAAAAACATATATAGACCCATGTTGAAATTGGAAACAGAAAAGATTGCCTGACAAAAATTGGGAGCAGGGGGTGGGGGAGAGGGGAAGGTGGAAGGGGATGAGGTAGGGAAAAGGAGGGTTGAGGAGAACTTGAGGGAATGGGATAATCGACATGGAGGAAGGACAGAGATGAGAGCAAGGAGAGAGAGAGAGAGAGAGAGAGAGAGAGAGAGAGAGAGAGAGAGGGAGGGAGGGAGGGAGGGAGGAAGGAAGGATGGAAGGGAGAGAGAGAGAGGGAGAACACATACACGTGTTACATGATTAATAAAATCCCAAGACAGATATTGATGTTCAACCTTGAAGGTCAGAAAGGTAACACAGTCAACCACTAGAAAGATCTTTTACATCTACAAAATATTCAGACCAAAAGGGAAAGAACCTGACAACACAAATCCTCAGACTCCACACTTCACTGGGTTTCTGTCTCTTCCCCTTTATCCTCTTCTCTCCACCCAGCCATATTGCTACTCTCTCCACTTCTCCAGTGCTGGTATTAAATGTGTGTGACTCCCAAACACTGGGATTAAAGGTGTGAAACACCACCACCTAGATCTGTTTCTGGATCGATTTTGTGTAGCCCAGGGTGACTTTGAAGAGATCCTTATGACTCTGTCTCTGAGTCCTGAGGTTAAAGGTGTGTGCCTCCACTCCCTAGTCTGTATAGCTGACTACTATGACTACTTTGCCCTCTGATCTTCAGGCAAGCTTTATTTATTAAAACACACACACACACACACACACACACACGAAGTTCCTGTTTGTCCTGTGTTAAATCCTCAAATCTCAAGTTTCCTTTTGTAATTAAGAATACGTTCCAAGCCGGGCGGTGGTGGCGCACGCCTTTAATCCCAGCACTTTAATCCCAGGCAGAGGCAGGCGGATCTCTGTGAGTTCAAGACCAGCCTGGTCTACAAGAGCTAGTTCCAGGACAGGAACCAAAAGCTACGGAGAAACCCTGTCTCGAAAAATCCAAAAAAAAAAAAAAAAAAAAAAGAATACGTTCCTGTTTTTTGGATCTGATGCAAACTGCAAAATATGCTTTCAACCTAGACTAAACTTAGGGTGAGACAGCGAGCTTGCCAGTCCCAGGTGCACCCCCAAATACAGCTTGCTTTAATTTGACAATTGTGGATTTAGTCTTTTATCCTTGAGATTCTCAGGTTTAACAACATTCTGAACTTTCCAAAATGCAGGCCCATTTTACTCCAACCACCATTTCTACGTGCTCACTAGGGGAGGGATTGTATTCCGAGCTGCAGAGATGAGCAGGGTTTGGTTCTGGGCTGAGACTCTGGTTTCAGATACCATGGGTCTAGTTAGTGATTACATTTTACCTGTAAGATAGGAGACTAATTATTTAACTCTTCATGTTTACCTTCTCTGAAAAACAGGGTAATAAACTGCCCTTTTGGGAAAATAGGTTTCGACATAGTGGGGTATACCCCACTGCCCCAACCATGCAGGGACCTATACGAAAACTTACTTTGTTGAGACTCATGCTTTTGTTAGAGATATCAGTGTGGAGATAGGACAGAACATAGATGAAATGGGACAAAAAGTAGAAGAGTCTGAAGTTCTGGGGACCATTTAGAAGAAAGAATCTGTGAGCCAGTCAGTGTAACAGAGTGAGTTGAGGAGGTTGCTGATGTGTACATGTAAACTGTGTAACATTCTCTATTTTCTTTGGTGCTTTTATATGCAGAGTATTTTAGTGGGAGCACAGTTATTCTGGGTTCTGTGTGCACCAGCAGAGCCAGAGGACTAGAGAACAACTGATTCTTGGACTCCACATGGATGAGTAGCCAGATACCATGTCTGCAAGGAATTGCTGTTGCGCTGGAAGAATGACATGTATGTACTAAAGCCATTTCAACCCAGATAGAATGAGTTTAGAATTACAATGGTTGAACAGAACACAAAGATTTATAGAAATGGGAATGACGATTCCTATGTATACAGAGATGTGAAAGTAGATTTGGGAAGGTTTCAGAGATCGGGTGCCCTCTTCTGACCCGAGGGCACTTGTACAGAGACACAGACCTCTCTTTCATTCATTCATTCATTCTTTATTTATTTAATTTATTTATTTAAGATTTCTGTCTCTTCTCTGCCACCGCCTCCCATTTCCCTCCCCCTCCCGCAATCAAGTCCCCCTCCCTCGTCAGCCCAAAGAGCAATCAGGGTTCCCTGCCCTGTGGGAAGTCCAAGGACCACCCACCTCCATCCAGGTCTAGTAAGGTGAGCATCCAAACTGCCTAGGCTCCCACAAAGCCAGTACCTGCAGTAGGATCAAAAACCCATTGCCATTGTTCTTGAGTTCTCAATAGTCCTCATTGTCCGCTATGTTCAGCAAGTCCAGTTTTATCCCAGGCTTTTTCAGACCCAGGCCAGCTGGCCTTGGTGAGTTCCCGATAGAACATCCCCATTGTCTCAGTGTGTGGGTGCACCCCTCGCGGTCCTAAGTTCCTTGCTCGTGCTCTCTTTCCTTCTGCTCCTGATTTGGACCTTGAGATTTCAATACGGCACTCCAATGTGGGTCTCTGTCTCCTTTCATCTCCTGATGAAGGTTAATATTCAGGAGGATGCCTATATGTTTTTTTGGGTTCTCCTTATTTAGCTTCTCTAGGATCACTAATTATAGGCTCAATGTCCTTTGTTTATGGCTAGAAACCAAATATGAGTGAGTACATCCCATGTTCCTCCTTTTGGGTCTGGCTTACCTCACTCAGGATAGTGTTTTTTATTTCCATCCATTTGCATGCAAAATTCAAGAAGTCATTGTTTTTTACTGCTGAGTAGTACTCTAATATGTATATATTCCATACTTTCTTCATCCATTCTTCCATTGAAGGGCATCTAAGTTGTTTCCAGGTTCTGACTATTACAAACAATGCTGCTATGAACATAGTTGAGCATATACTTTTGTTGTATGATAGGGCATCTCTTGGGTATATTCCCAAGAGTGGTCTTGCTGGGTCCAGGGGTAAGTTGATCCCTAATTTCCTGAGAAACCGCCACACTGCTTTCCAAGTGGTTGCACAAGTTTCCACTCCCACCAGCAATGGATGAGGGTACCCCTTTCTCCACAACCTCTCCAGCAAAGGCTATCATTGGTGTTTTTTATTTTAGCCATTCTGACAGGTGTAAGATGGTATCTTAAAGTTGTCTTGATTTGCATTTCCCTGATCGCTAAGGAAGTTGAGCATGACCTTAAGTGTCTTTTGGCCTTACTAAATACTGTTAAGATTACATTCTTAAAGTCAGACACCAAGGTCCATTCCTTTATTTGGATGCCTCCTCCTTCTGAGACTGACCATCAAGGTCCAGCTATCAAAGTATTGAAGTCCATCAAACAAAAGCCACCTTTGACTCACCTAATTAACATGCCCAATTAAAACTAAACACCTCATCCTAACACAGGGTTTCCCTTTTTACCTTTATAAAGTGACATTTACCTATGTCTCTCTATCCAGAGGCAGCCCTTTGTCCCTTCTCCCTCTCCCTCTCTCCTTCCTCTTCTCCCTAGTCCTCTATCTCCTGTCTTTGTCTCTGGGTCCCCGTCATTTGACCCTCTACGGCAAATCTCCTTTGTGTTGAGAACTTGGTCTTGGGGGGTCTTGAGCTGACTTTGAGGTCCCGGACAGCTTTCATATGCACAATTATTGACCATTTCTAGAGGAGAGCCAAGTTCCCTTGATGGTTATACTGGCCACCAGTGAGTAGCACTCCTTTTTGGCCTTGGTATCAGCTCCTGGCCCCGGGTTTCTGCCCTGTCTGAGTTCCTGTCCTGAATTCCTTTGATGATGAACTATGATGCAGAAGCATAAGACGAATAAACCCTTTCATTCCCACGTTGCTTTGGTTATGGTGTCTCATCACAACATTCGCAATCCTAGCTAACACAACAACCTTGAGTGAAAGACTTGTGTAATTGAGGAGGAAGTAGAAAGGGCATTGGTTTACTGAATCCCGTAGTCTGTAGATGTTGGTATTTTAACTCAGAATGGTCTTAGAGGAATGGAGACCTAATTCCTTTCTGACTGTAATTGGGTTTGTTGAGACTTCAACATGAGTGTTATATTAAGGGATTGTGGACTTCCCAGTGAAAAGTTAGTCAGGAAGGTATATAAGGCAAAATAGGTATTATTAATTATTGCTGTTATATAATCATTTGTGGTATTCAGTTATAAGAGGGCAGAGGCAATTCTGAAGATAATATAAACTTGGTGATTGAACTTCACATTTAATATAATCTGGAGTTTTCAAATCTTATTTTTGGGAAGGAATTGTATCATTCTGACACAAAGCTGAGATGAGAACTCCAGGACAGTGTCTTGGAAAAACTCTACCTTATGGCTCCTAGTTCTGCTCTCCATTTCTTTTTCTTTTTACAAAACAGAAAGCCAATTAGTATTTTATCCACAGCAATACTCAAACATGAACATTCATATATAATATTCTATGCACATATCAGTTTTTTAACATTAGTTAAATGAAGGTTACACACACACCATACATCATTAACAAAAGAAATCAAAATGTTAAATTAAACCTTTAAAAAAGTCTTAGTAATTTAAAAATGTTTGTGTTGGGTACCACTTGTACAGCACAATTAATTAAAACAATTCAGTTTGGTGGGCATGAAATAGCAGCAGTAGAAAATAAGTTCATGAGGGTTTTAAACAGCACAATAGGCAGTTCTGCCTTGAGGAAGAAGCAATATTCAAAACTATGTTAGAAATTCATATTTAAGAATATTTAATTCAAGTCATAGAACTTTTCTCAGTAGAGACCTCAATGCAATGCATAATTAGCTATCTTAGATGGCCTGTTTTGAAAGGACAAAATCCCTTTTAAATTACAACTTTCCTGATTTGGGCACAGGCAAGTCTTAAGAACATGATTGAAAAGTGGGAAGAGGAGCAGAGGAAAGGAAGAATCCCAGGCATGAGGAGAGGTAATGGCAATCACTAGACTCAGTCACTGAAGAACACAGCTCCAGATGCACAGGGCTTGCTGCACCTCTCTTAGGGCAGCACAGACCTAATTTCCGTGGAGGTAGTCTCATCATTCAAACATTTAGTTGGGTACCTGGGAGCCCTGAGAAGCCTTCTACACTATTGGAAGATTGGTTCTTAGGAACTTTGAAACAACCTTTCATAACAATTTTGGAAGTTTTGGCATGGTTCTAGAGTATTATTACACTCAAGCAGAACGGTACTGTCACTTCATTGGTAAGTCTGTTTCTGTATTCTGGTGTTTCCGGCATGACTCTGCATATCCTTGGCATGGGGCTTAAATAATCTGTGGTGTTTTCTATTGATAAGTTTTTATTCGCTGCTACAAATTTTGTTTTTGCATTACTCAAGGTTTTCAGCATCGGGGTGGCCTCAACATAAAACAAAGACATTCGATTTGCCAATTCGTTATTTACTTCAGTTTCTCCTTCTGCCGGGACATTACTAATCATTTTCTTACTTGCTTTTCACCTTTCGCCCTCTACCTTTGGTCTTCCTATTCCCCAAACCCTCCAATATCTCAGCTACGCTTTTTCACAATGGCATCCCTTTCATAGCGACTTAAGCCTGCTCTGGTGTTCACAGAAGACAATGCGGAGACAGGCAGAGCAAAGAACATTCAGGTGGCTTCACTTACCAGGTAAACCGATTATTGGTAATTTAAATTCCCAAAGAGAAACCTTTAGTCTTACAAGTACCAAACCAAACAGAAAAATGCAAAAGAAATGAATGATCTATAAAACAATCTAAGAGGAAGAGTGAGATAAAAAACCTTACCTGTTCCTTGGTACAAAAGGGATGCAAGCCCCAGCAAGGTGAAGCCTTGGCCCGCCCTGCTTTATAAACCAGCTAGAGGCCCTTGCTAGCATCCAGAACTGTCTCTTGCCATCCTCTGTGGGCAGCAAGGGTCAGATTCGTGAGGATTTAGGCCTGCGCTGCCTAGCACAGATTTGATGTCCTATGCGCCCGGGTGGAAGCCGGAAGTTAGACTTTACTTGCACCTTTCCATCACTATCAACAGAGTAATATGTATGTCATAGACAGTCAAATGATAATCCATAAAGTCCTTCCAAGGGCTTAGGCACTGTCCTACCCACACTTCCACCTAAAAGGACAAGACAATTTATCACTAAGCACACCACTGACTTACAACTACCAGGCAAACTGTAATAAGATTTTTTTTTTTTTTTGCTTTTTCGAGACAGGGTTTCTCTGTGGTTTTGGAGCCTGTCCTGGAACTAGCTCTTGTAGACCAGGCTGGTCTCAAACTCACAGAGATCCGCCTGCCTCTGCCTCCCAAGTGCTGGGATTAAAGGCGTGAGCCACCACCACCCAGCTTTGTAATAAGATTATTATCTTGTACTTTTTCCAGTTCTCGTCCATGGCCTTTAATCCCCTACCCCCTGTTGAGGTCTGGAAACTGAGAAGTGACTTATTAACAAAGACCAGAACTCTATAGAATCTCCTTTGGATGCACTTTTACCAAGGTTTGTCAGTCAGTGTTCTGGCAGAGTTGGTTCTCTGAGGGAGGGGTTCCCAAAAATCCCAGCTCCAAGAAGGTAATATTAAAGACTTGAGGAAATGTTCTACAGCTAGATTGTGGTAGTGACTTTGTAATCTGTAAGTGTTAAAAAATCTGATAAATTTCAGAACGGATTGTAATTATTTCCTGTAGGGGAAAAAGAGAGAAAGAACAGGAAAATTATCTGCATTAAAAAATTTAAGTCTAGAAGAGCTAGTTTCAGGACAGCTGGGGCTGTTATACAGAGAAACCCTGCCTTCAAAAACCAGAATAAATAAACAAATAAAAAATAAAAAAATAAGACAATTAGCTCGGAGTTGTGGCTTATGCCTTTAATCCCTACACTCAGGAGACACAAGCAGGCAGATTTCTGTGAGTTCGAGGCCAGGCTGGTCTACAGAGAGAGAGTTCTAGGATCATCAGGGCTATATATAGAAACACCGTAATAAAACAAACAAACGAAATAACCAAAAACAACCAAACAAAAAATGGTAGTCAGGTGAACATGATGGCTCATTCCTATAATTCCACCAGGTGAAAGGTAGAGACAGGAGGATGAGGAGTTGAAGGCCAGCAACAGCTTCCTAAGACCTAGCCGCTCCCACCCCCTCAAGACAAATCCCAGCACTTGGGGAGGGCAGAGGATGACAGTTCAAGGGCAGCCTTGTCTATCATAATTAGTTCCAAGCTAACCAAGCTCTTATAATGAGATTCTGACTCTAAATAAATAAGATAAAGTAAGCACACACATTAAATTTACATTAAAACTGTTTTTGCATTTATATTCCTTTATTTTGTTATGTGTGGCCTATGCTATGGCACGTGTAGTCTCAGAAGCTGTGAGAACAGATTCTCTCCTACCACATGGGTTCCTGAGGATCAAACGCAGCTCTCCAAGCCTGGAAGCAGGGACTGTGGCTGCTGAGCCGTTCACACTCCACGCAGCATCACACTATTCTGTTGCAGAACTTCTCAATTAACTCCATGCCCACTGACACTATCACATTATACTCCAAGCCCAGCAACCTCTTCTTTCTCTTCTTTCTGCCTTTACCAATTTGCCCATTCCACAAAGACGTCCACAACTTCCAAACATCACCAGCATCGAAAACATCTTGACTGCAGGCAAACACAACTGAAGAATCTGGACACTAGGCCTGTCTTAGTATTCTATCGCTGTGAAGAGACACCATGACCATGACAACTCTTATAAAAGAAAGGGTGTATTGGGGCTTGCTTACAGTTTCAGAGGTTTAGTCAATTGTCAGCATGGTGAGAAGCATAGCAGTATCCAGGCAGACATTCCAGAACTACAGGCAGCAGGATAAGAGGCACTGGCTTCCAAAACCTCAAAGCTCATCCCCAGTGACACACTTCCTCCAACAAGGCCATAGTCTTAATCCTTTCAAATCACACCACTCCTAAGCATTCAAACACAGGGGCTTACCTGAGCATGGGGGCATTCTTATTCAAACCACTACAAGGCCCAAATTCTTCCCACTGGCTAGAAGGAGGTGACGGGACCCTTGAAAAGAAAAGCATACTGTCCAGGCTGCTGGTGTCTGCCCAGCCAGTAATTTATTCCTCCTGCACACACGAACATACATACACATACATTAGTGAGACATTAACTTTAGAACCTGGCCTAGGGAGGCTGGTCTCTGTAACACTCAAACAGTACCCAGAGAGAGGAAGATGCCAGTCACTACATGAGGAGTTTTCTTAACCTCTGTCCCAACAAAGCAGGAAGGGAAGGGTGAACGGTACAGAGACACCACACCACACACAAGTTTGCAAGTGCTTCGGCGTTGCAAAGGAAAATGTTCATCATGGGTAACTCCTACACCTCATCCTGGAGGAACCTCCTTCTATCCTAAACCCTAACACTGCCACCACTGGTCAATGACACACGTAAAGAAAGTTCCAAGCATCCAATAATGCCCAGTAAATGCTAGGCACCAAGAGTATGATTTGGCCTTTGTGACATTTTGCTGTGGCTTCTCCACCATTACCCAGCACAGCTTCTCACAAATCAGTTACTTACCAACTCCCACGATGTGGACTTATCTTCCACATCAAAGATGGATCTTTGAGGAATAACACCCAGAAAACCTGAGGCAATAATATCTCCTCACCTGAATCCATATCTTTGTAGTCTGTGCCAAAATTTCTCCACTGGAAAACATAAACTGGGCCCAGGTCCCCTTTCCTGTCGTGCAGAGAATCCCAGGCTGTCCAGAAAATCTTGGGACCCATTGGCATCCCAGATTCTCACTCTTTTGGAGGACAGTTCCTTAGCATTTGTGGATCCCTGAAAGACTGAGAATAGAATAGGGACACAGGAGGATTCTGCATCACTCATCCCCTACCCATGGCACACTATCCACGTGCAGCCTAGCTTTAAGCAGGCTGGTCCTGGCCAGACTTCTGAGGGAGTATAGAATGGTCTTACCCCTATTAGAAATTTCCTCACGGCATTTCTTCTATTCCCTTCAACTTTCAAAAGTCTTTGTGTATGTATACACACATGTAAGCAAGCCATGGTGCATGCACACAGGAGCTGGTTCTCACCTTCTACCTTATTTGAGTTGAGTGTCTCTCTTGTTCCTGTTGCTATAATACCTACCCCAAGCTAGCAAGTTGTGAGCTTCCAGTCGATTTCCGTCTCCATGTCCCATAGAAGTACCAGGATTAGATGGCACTACCACACAGGGCTTTTTTGTTTTCTCAAGACAGGGTTTCTCTGGGTAACATCCCTGGCTGTCCTCGAACTTGCTTTGTAGACCAGGCTGGCCTTGAACTCATTAAGCTCTGCCTGCCTCTGCCTCCCAAGTGCTGGGATTAAAGGTGTGGGCACCACCGATTGGCCCAAACAGAGCTTTTTAGGAGGACTCCAGGGATCCAAGCTCAAGCTGTCAGATTTGTGTAGCCAAGTGCTTTACACCCACTGAGCCATCTCCCCAGCCTTCCCTTCAGTTCTTTAAATACCTCCAAGTTCCTAAAACATTTCTATTTCATCTGCAGCTTTGAATTCCTTCATAAAACACGTTCCATGTTGAAGTGTGACACTCCAAGTGGACTTGTTCAACACTGCATGTGTGGTCTGTTCACGTGTCATATCTGGTTATCTGGAAAATGTGTATGCATGGGTACCCAAGCCCACGGAAGCCAGAAGGGATCCTGGCTGTTCTACTCTATTACTTCCTATCCTTTCCCTTCAGACAGGGTCTCTGAGTAAAGCTCAGTTTGGGCGAAATTCGTGGCCAGCAATCACTAACGTCCTCCTGTGTCTCCCTTCCCATTATAGCACTGGTGTTACAGACACACGCAATCACACCCAGCATTTTTAAGCTTCATTTCTATGTTATGTGCATGGGTGTTTTTCCTGCATGTGTCTGTACACCATGTGCACACAGTAACCAAGGACAGTAGAAGAGGGAGTCAGAGAGCTTGAACTGGACTTACAGATTGTTAGCCACTAACTGTGTTAAATGGGTGCTAGGAACTAAATCCTAACCCCCATCCCGAACATGAGCAACAAATGCTCTTCACCACTGAGTCATCTCTCCATTCCACACCCCGCATGTTTTATGTGACAACTGGGCTGGGCTGAACTCAGGCCCTCTTTGCCTACTGAGTCAGCATCCCAAGTACTCTAAAGAAGGGGCTGAACTTGTAGTATAGCCCAGAACTCATCTTGTCTCCGGGAGTACTCTAAGCCAGCACTGGACAGAACCTCACTTTTTCTGGACCAGGATACAGAGCAGGAACTTGGGGCTCCTGCCATTTGTCACCACACCACTCCAAGCATAACCCAGGTACCTACTTGACCCTGGTATCTACCAATTCAGCCATCAATAACGCTGAGCACCTACCATGTGGCTGGCTGTATTTTAGTCCTGAGATACAACAGGAAAGAGGAGAAGCAGATTTTCTACCTTGGGGAAGTCACAGGACATCGCACTTATTTATCTCCCACCCAGAAGAGGGAAAGGTGAAGGCTGATGTCTAGGTCAGCTGACGATGTTTCCCTATGAAGAGAAACAAAGAGGTGACAGGAAGGTCAAGGGTGTCCAGTGGGACTGGAAGGAGGAGAGACCCATCCTCCATATGGAAGGAAAGGCACTCGGTGATGGGAATGGCAAGTGCCAGAGGCCTGGGCAGGATTCTCCCAGTGTGCTCAGCTCAGTGACGAAAGCAGGATGGGAAGGACACAGAAAAGCATCTAGAGCCAGCACTAGAAAATGAGCCAGGGAAGTGGGAACGGCTGGTAGCTACAGCTTTGACTACTACTACCTCTTTTATTTTTCTTGGTTTTTCGAGACAGGGTTTCTCTGTGTAGCTTTGGAGCCTGTCCTGGAACTCGCTCTGTAAACCAGGCTGAACTCGAACTTACATAGATCCACCTGCCTCTCTGAGTGCTGGGAATAAAGGCATGTGCCACCACTGCCTAGCTCACAGTTTGACTTCTAAGGCTTGTACTGAAAAGACAGGCAGCTTCCAATAGCAGCAGCACCCTTACCTTGATAAACCACAGCAACCAGTGTGAGCAGAGGAAATTCACCTGAAAAATAGGTTGTAACACAGTTAAAATGTGGTAAAATACAGCAAGCCGTCATTCAGCTTTCTCTGTGGAGGGAAACGACCTGGGGGTGGACACACACACACACACAGACACACACACACCTGGAGTGGCTTCAGGAAAACTGGGAACTCCCACCCAGCTTCGGGCTAAGTCAGTGAAACCACAGGTCTGCATTGACACGGGGGTACCCATATGGCAAAGGGGAGTCCTCACCCACTACTGAGCCACTATCACTGTCACTGGTGTTTAACAACAACACCCAAATTGTGGCCTAGACACAACCTAAAGGCTCTCATACCCAAGTCCACCACGCACCAGGCAGAGCGATATCACTCTGGTAAAAACTGAAAAAGTTTTCAGACATTTGGGGAGCAAACTAGCATCTGAAAACAGAAATGTTTATGCCTCCGAACCCGAAGGCAAAACAGAAGAGAAACAAAGGGGCAGGGCAGGAGCTCAATCAACAGACAAGGTAAAGAGGAAAGGCTCAGAGTATATGTTTGTCAGAGAGCAATACTTTCCTCTTTACAGTCTACATGGTCTCCGTGGGAAAACTGAATGAAGATTAGAGTCTAAGCAGAGGAAAGGGACTAAAACTGGGCATCAGAGTTCACTGTTCTAGGAGGCCCTGCGCACTGGGTTAATCCGTGCAGTAGCTGCTAAAGTTCCCACCTCCAGAACATGCTTGAGATAAGTAAACCCTCACTCAAAGTCTTGTGCTTGATGCTTGGTGCCAGGAACCCCAAAAGAGCACTTCTTCCCCGGGGCCACTCTGTAGGCTTACACATCCTCTGAGTTGCTCTATAAAAGCCAAAGCTGTTTTGGGAAACCCCAGTTTCCTCCTCAGGCTTGGTTTGTTTTTTTCTGTGCCTCTTTAACACCGCCTAAGCTATTTTCGCGCCAATTTTTAAAACCCTGCAAAGGGGAGTAGGAGATAAGGGGAAGGAAGAGGAGGAGCACAGTAGGGACCGCAGGCCAAGGTTTGGGCAGATTTCTTCTACTCTGACCCTCGGAGACGCACGACCAGTTGGAACCTAATGGGGGTTAAGAACACGAGTCCTTAAGGACCAGGTTTACCTGCAATAGCTATCACCTTGATGCTCTAGGACGGAACACAGAGCTTTGGACTCTTTGAGCAGGGGTCAGACTAACCGTGGCCGCCAGCCCCTCACCTCCGCGCCCAGCCTGCCACTAGTCCTCCCGCAGTCCCTCCCGGTAGTGGGGACTAGCCGCGGTCACCTCTCAGGTTGTATGGCGCCTGCATGCCCAACACCGACAAGGTGCCTATGCTCGCGTGGTCCTCCTTCTTGAAACAGCAGCGCATAATGTGCTCCACCTGCCCCAGATACTGCAGCTCCCCGTGCTCCAGTGAAGCGGTGCCTGGGCGCCCTGCCGCTGAACAGTGGGCTGCAGCTTCAGTTCGGAGCCTGCGACAGTTAGAGGCAGTGTAGTAAGCACAGAAGACGGGACCTTCTGTGTGCTCTTTTGGTGCCTCCCACCCCTTCCTGCTGGGAAGCTTCTGACTGCCCATGGGGCTGAATTCCTGGCGCTAGCAGAGCAAACACAAGCTAGAGTTCGCAATTCTTTTGATTTATCCTGTCTTTGCATTAAGAGCTTATAGGTTCAGGGCGTGGTGATGCAGGCAAGTAATCACAGCTCATGGGAGGTCGAGGCCAGAGGGTCTGGAATTTAAGACAATCCTTTGTTTCACATCAAGTACAAGGCCATCCTGGGTATGAGAAGATGCACATTGTTAAAAATAATGATGGCCTTTCAAGCATTCTTTATAGTGTGTACATTTACTGTGCGTGGTGTGAGTGTGTGTGTGTCTGTCCGCCCGCGCATACGCGCACATGCCCCATAGGTTTCTGCTCACACATTGGAAGTGTGGGAAAACTCAGGCTATCAAGCTTGGTGACAAGACCTTTACAGACGAAGCCATCTCTACCACTCTGCTCAACTTTTCAAATTTTAATGCCTCATTTCTCAGTTTTAAGGGAAGGCTTCTAAGGTAAATATTGGTGAGTAGAACCATTTGATGAGTACAAAGTGTACTGATACACGCGTTGTACATGCAACAAGAGATCTGTGTCTACCACTCTGAGTACATTGTAGGTACCCAACACACTTTTTAAATTTTGCTTCTGTCTGGGAATATGAAGAATAGGATTGGGGCTCTACTGAAATGTACTAAACACTACCAACTTTTTCTTCCGCTGAGAATTGAACCCAGACTTCCCACATGTTCACACCACCACTGAGCGATCAGCCCAGCCCAAGCCTGTATTTGTTTTTCCCTGCATCCCATGTTTGTCATTTTTGCATATGGTATGCATTGGGTAAGAATCCCCCAAAGGCCTGTGTGTTAAAAGACTCGCTGACCAGCCTGTGGTGTTATTGGTAGGAGGTGTAACCTTTAGCAAGTGGGGTCTAGTGAGCAGAAGTAGTCATTTTTGAAGGCAACATTAGGATCCTGACTGCTTCCTGTTTTTCTTTGCTTCTTCCCAGCTATGAGGCAAGCAGGGTCTAACTTCACTCCAGAGAGACATGATAACATGGTGTGTATAACAGAGTAAGGGGCTGTTCCCCCAAGACAAGAAGGCGACTAAAACAAGCAACCATGCTCTGAAGCCTTCAGCCAAAATAAAGCATCCTAAGTTGACGGTCGCAGTGGAAGGAAACTGACAGCGCCATTCTCCTGTCTCCGTGCTAAAACTCAGCTTCAAAAGCTCCAGTTCAAAATGTCTGTTGTTCGAGACCAGCCTGGTCTACAGAGCTAGTTCCAGGGTAGGCTCCAAAGCCACAGAGAAAAAGCAAAAAAAAAAAACAAAAAAAAACAAAAAAAAAATGTCTGTTGTTGGACTGGACAGCAGGCTCGGCAGTTGAGAGCACTGGCTGCTCTTCCAGGGGGCCCAGGTTCAGTTTCCAGCACCCACAGAGCAGCTCCCAACTGTCTAATTCCTCTTCCGGCCTCTGTGGGCACCAGACACCCACATAGCAACTCACAACTGTCTAATTCCTCTTCCAGCCTCTGTGGGCACCAGACACCCACATAGCCACTCACAACTGTCTAATTCCTCTTCTGGCCTCTGTGGGCACCAGACACCCACATAGCAACTCACACCTGTCTAATTCCTCTTCCGACCTCTGTGGGCACCAGACACCCACATAGCCACTCACAACTGTCTAATTCCTCTTCTGGCCTCTGTGGGCACCAGACACCCACATAGTACAAAGACATACATGCAAGCAAAACACTATATGTATAAAATTAAATAATTTTAATATAAGTAAAAATTTTATGATGGAAATTGTACTATAAGAGATTACATAATCATCTTTTATTTGCAGCCCTGTTTATTTAGTTATCTAAGATACTGTTGAATGTTTCTATGTGGTCTTGTTTTATAAAACAATTCAAATTTCAAAAGAAACTTACAGAAATGGTTGGCCATTTTGGCTTAACTACAAGTATCATGGGAAACATTTCGCAAGCTTAGTAGTGGGAAATTGGCATTCTTGCTGTGTAATTGTGAGCGGAAATGCACTGAGCTACAGGATAACAGAAAACTGAAAATCTATTTAGTTCAGCACAATGTTAGTCTGGCTTTTCCTAGATCAACATTCACCGCACTGCTTCTCCACAATTCTTACTAGTGCAGTGCAGTTCTTCCAAATCATTAGTGTTTCCTTTGGGAAGTCAGATCCCCCTTATGAAGGAGAGAAAAGGGAAATATATTTTCTTTACCTATCACAAGGTCATGACTAATGCTCTATAACCAAGAGGTTAATAGAAGGTTAATATAAGTTTATTAATATGTTTATATAGCACAGGAGACTTCAGACCAAAGGCTAAGAATATCTTCAGGTAGCACCCAATGCCTATAGGGAAGACTTCCCTACTTTACTGTAATTTTTTGGTTTTGGGGGGTGGAGGGCAGTTGTGTAGACAATGACTGAGGATAAGAGTCTGCTCTCACGGCAGTAGGGAAGGGGGTGGGACTTGACAACACCTGTCTTTTCAGGTTTGTGTTGACTCTTAGCACAGTAGGGCTTTCTGTGATAGCCTACTTCCAGGAAATGTAGGTCAAAGAATTCTCGTTAAGGCCTGCTTTATGTGAACGGTAGGACACGAGGAGAGCAATCTCCTTACTTCCTTCAGCTAAAAATACACAACAGGTAAAGGTGGCATATGTGCAATACTGTGTAGATGGAAGTGTCTGTATCACCTGGTCCCACAGCCATTCAGTCCCAAATAAACACACAGAGGGAAAATTCCCTGCCTGCACTTTAAAAGGCACTTTCACTACGGAGGACTCTGGATCATAGCTCGCCAACCCTTTACTAACTTATAAGATGTCTAACTTGATCATGGGAGGAGTACCTCAGTGTTTATCTGCCTGCTTGGTTATGTGTAAACTCCTGGAGAGCAAGAGCCAGATCACACTCAGGGTTAGTTCACCTGTCTTCAGGGTGCTAGAGGTTAAACACAGGGCTGTGCAGTTGCTAGGCGAGTGCTCTGCCCTTGAGCCCTGTTCATTTCTGTTAACTACTTATATTAGTGTGTGTGTATGTGTGTGTGTGTGTGTGTGTATGTGTATGCACGCGCCACAGTGTAGGTGGACATGGTGGACAGAAGCGAGAAAAGGAGTTTTTAAAAAATTTATTTTTATTTCATTGCCTGCATGTATGTCTGTGTGAAGGTGAAAGACCCCCTGGAAATGGAGTTACAGACATTTATGAGATGCCATGTGGGTGCTGGGAATTGAACAGAGGTCCTCTGGAAGGGCAGCCAGTGCTCTTAACCACTGAGTCATCTCTCAAGTCCCAGCATTATTCAGTTTTATAATCATTGCATATTACAATTGCACATAAAATTCTTTTAATTAACCTGCATTTATTGTATACAATGATCAATTTCTGTTCTCTCCAAAATATTGGTTTCCAAGTTGATAATATAAGCAATCATGTTCATCTCTCTGTTTGTAAATAATTTAGTGTGGGGGGCATGAAAACCTTTTAAGTGTGGCAACTCAAGAGATTATAAAAAAAAAAGTTCCGAGTTCCTAACCTAAATGTAATTTTAAGTCACATGAAGCCAAATCTGAATTATTTTCTAAAAGAAGAGAAAAGAACTTGTTTGAGGATGGAAAGAGGGAACAGCTCTTTTGTCTTAGCTCTATTCTAGACATGACTAGACAGGATACTGTTGACACATCCAGATGCATGGATGATGAGAGAAGAAATAGAAAGAAGCTGCTACTCAGTCTGGAGCATCACCCGTAAGACCACAGGTGGTGAGACAGGACCACTAACCAGAAAGAGCAAGGAGCAGGCACTGCTGCCAGCACTGTGGAGCCACCATGCTGCCCCAGACAGCCTGCATCTGACTTCTGACTCCTGAGGAAACATCCTAGAACTTGTTGTTTGTTTTGTGAAGTTAGGGATATAATTCAACCCTGGCTATACAATAAATTTAAGGACAGTCTGGAAAATGACTCGGAAACCAAGTAAAACAAAATAAAAAGGGAGGTTATGTACACGAGTGTATATACATGTGTGCACACACAAACCATCTATCCTAACCACGTGAGTAAAAGGGAGGTTATGTACACGAGTGTATATACATGTGTGCACACACAAACCATCTATCCTAACCACGTGAGTAAAAGGGAGGTTATGTATGAGTGTATATACATATGTGCACACACAAACCATCTATCCTAACCACGTGAGTAAAAGGGAGGTTATGTATACGAGTGTATATACATGTGTGCACACACAAACCATCTATCCTAACCACGTGAGTAAAAGGGAGGTTATGTATATGAGTGTATATACATGTGTGCACACACAAACCATCTATCCTAACCACGTGAGTAAAAGGGAGGTTATGTATACGAGTGTATATACATGTGTGCACACACAAACCATCTATCCTAACCACATGAGTAAAAGCACATGGAAGCATTCACACTCCAGTAGCAAAGAGGATTCTTTGTTATAAATACCTATCGTCTTTACAAACCAAAAAGCAAAAGCAAGCTCCTTGTAGAGACAGCTGGTAGATCATTTTAAGAAGGTAAATAAGATACCTAAGCATTTTTAGGATAATGCAGAGAAAGTCCTCCGGCAATACTAAGCTGACTCTCAAAATCTTTTTTTTTTTTTTGACAATATGTGCCAAATAAAACTCAGTATTTGAAACACTTAAAAATTTAACCTAGTGGGAGGAGGGGGAGGGAAATGGGAGGCTGGGAGGAGGGGGAAACTTGTTTTTTTTTTTCTCCTTTTCTCAATAAAAAAAAAGTTAAAAAATTTAAAAAAAAAGCCTAAACAAACAAACAAAAAAAAAAAAAACAGATTGGAGTGTCGTTTTAAGGCCTTTTCTCTTCCTACGCACCAGCATTTAAGTGGGGTGCTTATTTGCACAGGGTTTTTGATTTCCTTTCTTGCTCATGTTTTAATGAACACACATGAAATGAGCAGCCATGGTGCTTTTGTTTCCCAAAGCAATCATTTCCTCTGAGTGTTAGAATGGAAAACGTGACACAAAGACCATCTTTCTTACAATAAAAACCCCTGGGATGGTGAAGAAACTGCACCTAAGCTAGAGTCACGTGACCATTAAGTACGAGCTTAGATGTTCCTTAGAGAATAGCTCAGTGTTCTGCATGGATCTCTATTTCTGAAGTAGGTATCAGAGCAGCCCCGATATGGTTGGAGCTTCAAAGTAATCTAAGTAGGATTCAGAATTTAATTAAACTCTCATGTATGTATGATAGTGGATCTTAATAAAATATTAAATAAAAAAATTTAACCCAGATGAATGATATATGCAGCCTCAAGGGAAAAATAAACTATTAAAAGCACTGAGGAAAGTTTTCACTTCCACCAATGGAGAATAATTCATACTTCTTCCATCAGCTGTATCTACTCATATACGAAAATACCTTTGATCTTTTACCTAAGGGTAGGCTGTATAAATATACGCACTTCATTCACAAGTGAACACACTCAGGAAAGGAGAAGGAAGACAATCATCTCTCTCAGAAGTCAGGAGTCCCACAGTGTATTTCCTGAAGACAGTTGGAGCTACATCTTCTGAGCCTGCTTAATACTAAGGCCTGGGAAGTGGAAAGTTACAGAATGGACTGCTAAAAGGACGTTGGGAGGGAGGGTGACTAAACATACTCACTGTTCCTAAAGAAATAATAGTTTCCAAAAACAATGCTACCATCCTACCTTAGAGTAGCTTACGGAATAATAACAGAACCTGCAACGTACAGAGTACCATTATTTTGAGATTATCATTTGCTTTCTACAATGCCTTGAAAAGCAGTAAATACATGAAGATACATGACAGCAATTGTTCAGTCCCTGACAGTATAAAAATTATATTTTAACCTAATTTCTGGAACGTTCTGCAGAAGTAGCCTAAAAAACAAACTAAAATGTAATGGGGAAAAGTCTAGTGAAATAGTAATCAAAACACTAAGAAATTAACAGTATCCAAAGTATACTAACTAAAAATTCAAATGTCTCCACATCTGTTCTTCAGATTTACAAGTAAAGCTTTCCTGGAATGGGTCGTTGCAATACAAGATTTTTCAAGGTGCCTTTCCATATGAAAGGAGCTTGTGGGAATAAAACCTTTTCAGGAGCTGCTTCGTCACAGCTCCAGCTCCAATTTCCTCCAACTCCAACATCAAGGTAAGAACAGTTCCCATAAACAAGGACAGGAATGAGGGTACAGAGGAGCATCCATTCTTTTTTGTTTGGGGGGGGGGGGGTAAAACCAACCAACATAAAGGTCGTCCAACGATGTCATCTGCACCTATCCCCCTCATCCATGACAATCCTGCAAAGCACTTTTAACCTCTTCACTCCGCTCCTTGGTCCTTCAGGTCCTCGGAGTCGGAGGAATCCGAGGTTTCTCACATCTCAACCCTGCGGAGGCAGTGAGCTCCGGGTTCTACAGGAGATGAAAGAGGACACGAATCTTTAGAGGGCAGAGGGACGAGGCGCTGCGGAAACCCGGAGGCTTGCAAACTCGTGAGCAAGAGAAACCCCGCGGGATGGAGAGGCTGCTGTACCTGTTCCGGGATGGGGACAGAAGGGACAACGGGCACACTCGCTCTAAGAGACGCGGAAGGGTGTGAACTTGGCCAGAGCCAAGCCGTGACTCCGACTTACAGTTCCTTCTCCCGGCGGGGACTGGCTGGATCCTGCAGGCTACAGGTCTCCGCCGCCGCAGCCGCCTCCCTCTCGCGCCGCCGAGCCGCGGAGACCTCGGGTCCACTGCGCGCCCCGTCCACCGGAGCCGGAGGATGTGCGCTGGAGGCCGCGGGAAGCGCTGCGCGAGCCCGACGCCGGGCGAGCGCCCCATCCTCCCCGGCTGCGCCCCGCTCTCAGGACCAGAGGAGGGGCCGTGGCGCCGGCCGCCGCCGCTCGGTCAAGTCCAGCGCCTGTTCGTGCGCGCCGGGCCGCGGCCCCCGACCTCCCCTCGCCAGCCTCGGGCTCCGCCGCCGCCCACACCGCGAGTGCACGGTGGCCGCTGTCCGCTCCAGACGGCCGCGAGTGGCGCGGACCCGCACGACCGCGGCCCCCGCATGAGCGACCCGGAGGGTTTGCCGCGGCACACCTGAAGCAGGATGGGGCGTAACCCCGGAAGTCATTTCCCGGCGCCGGTGCCCATAGCGGGGAGGTGCGGGCTGCGGTCCCAAGTCCGTGGAGGGTGAAGCGTGACGGGGGCCGAGGGGGGCCGAGGAAGGGGAAGGACGGTGGAGAGCAGGAGCCCAGACCCGAACTCCCGGGGCGGCGGCTTCTGCTGACCACCGAGGGGCTTACTGCAGCCCCTGGTCCTCTTAGAAAGGCAGAGGAATAAGACTGTGGCGGCTCCTCAAAGCGTCTTCTTGTCATGAGTTGATTGAAACAATAATTAGTTTACTTTAAATTCTGTGTAGAAAATGAACAGCTACTTCATTTCTTCTGTAGGTGATTTCTAGAAAGCATTGTTTTCTGTAATCGCCATGTATTTTGTACAGTGTCTCTACAGTCCAATGCCTTTTAAAGAAGTTTGCGGTCTTTAAGGCATCCATAAAACTTACCGTTTATACTTTATTATGTTTTAGTCGTTTATCGAAGATGAAAATAATTACTAAACAGGAATTTTTGAGAAAAGCCTCCTTTTCACTTTCTGTAAGCAGCTCTTCTGCATGTAGTGGCTTTTCAGGATGATCTTATTAAAATGTTTGAACTGAAAAAATCCCATGGACTGTAGAATGGGAATGAATCTTTACTCAAATCTTGAAGTAAAATGAAATGTTTTCATCCTAATGTTTCAGTGTAAATTCATCGAAATACCTTAGTTTCTTTGATAAAAAATCGATGAAAACTTCTGTAATTAAAAATTTTTTAATTGAAAAAATATTTGTGAAGAATACTTGTTAAGTTCTTATACTAAATTTTATTGAAATGCTATAACTAACCGGTATTTTAAAAAAAATAATTTTGATAAGAATTTAAAATATAAGGCATTTTTTAACTTTAGGAAAGTGAGCTAGGGTATTGAAGGGACATCAGTTGCCTCTGAGAAGAGAGTAAATGTGTATCCTCTCAAGTAGCATTTCAATCCTTTCTGGAAAACGCTTTTTTCTCTCCTGAGAGTTGAAGTAGTAAGGGACTCGTTAAATATGAAAAAAAGCATTCTAATGCCTAATGGGCCTTTTAAAAAATCAAAGTTCATGTCAATGTGACTAGAAAAGAAACTCTGGTTGGTTTCTTTTAGAAATTTACTGGCAAATCGCTAAGGGGAACATTTAAAAGTCAAAAGGATAAAGACACTCGATCCAAGAGAAGTTTTTTAGTGTAGCTGTGAAAAGGTAATAGCACTTGTCAAAGGGAACCTTCAGCAGTCAGCTGTGTAGCTGCAATTCACTTACTTTTTCCAGAATTGACCCGTGGAGGCTTAAAAATAATTTGGGGGGTGGGGTGGGGAGGGTTACATACATCGACACAGTAAATATATTTAGAAGAAAAGCTATTGATCACCTAGGGAAATTGACAACAGAAATGGAAAAGATTTTTTTTTTTTTGTCTAGTGACTAAATGGTTCAGATCTATGATGGGCATCTCCAAAGATAGTTATAAACCCTAGGTTAGGTCATGCAAATGTCTAAATCAATGTTTTCTCACTTAAAGTTATAGAGTGTCAGTAGGTATGAAGTAGCCAGCTACTTCCAGCTTCCAAACTTGACATTATTTGTACACTTTATGGAAAATAAGAGTACATTATTCTGAACCACTGTTTTGGGTTATTGCTTATTTTATAAGATAACTTTTTAAGCCCCAAAGACAGATTCTTGATGATGAAGATAAGATTCTCTGGCTTGCCTTTTAGGTATTATATACTATAAGTTATAAAAATCAACATCTTACAATTGTTTTGCAAAGTGAATATTTAAAAAACGAAAGCTGTTGAACTGGGTGTAATGCTATTTTTTTTTTACCTTGCCACTAGTTAAGTCATTTACTCTTTCAAGGACATTTTTGTTTGTTTTATAAAGCAATGGGAAATTCAGAAAACATAGAATATGCATATGTTGCAGTTATCCGTCCAAAGAATACTGCCAGTCTCAACTCTCAGGAATATAGAGTTATATCCTATGAAGTGAGGAAATTTAATAATATTTGATTCCTACTGTTAAATGTCATTCTGTAATACCATTTGCATATAAAGCTTTACGAGCATATGCTGCAATTATTTTTTGTTTTGTTTTGTTTTTTCAAGACAGGGTTTCTCTGTAGGTTTGGAGCCTGTCCTGGAACTAGCTCTTCTAGACCAGGTTGGCCTCGAACTCACAGAGATCCGCCTGCCTCTGCCTCCCGAGTGCTGGGATTAAAGGCGTGCGCCACCACTGCCCGGCTCAAACCTCATTTTTCTAGTCTGATACAATTACCTCTACCTAACTCATACTTTGTTGTGAAAAGTGTATTAAATAGCTGAATAAGAAAAGTTTAAATGTCATACAAAACTCACATTTGTGTAGTTACCCTTGCTGCTGTGGAGCTGTTTTCTCTCACACACTCTGTCCCGTCTTTTCCTGAAAGGGTGTTTTTCTGAATGGAGTCCGGTGTTGTAGGATGAGTATCTTTCTCTAAGTGTTAAGGATTATACATTCTCTCAGATTTACCAATACTTATGCTCAGTTGGAGGCCTTGCCTCCTTCCTCGGTACTATTAATGCATTTTTTAGTTGCTACTAAACAGTTTAATCCCTTCTCTTAGGAGCATAAAGCACATTAAAGAACACACTAACACCGACCTAAGGGAGTCCCAAGCTGATAGAGAACAAAGCACATAAAAGAAGATGAAACTACAAAATGAGACAACTTCTGAAGAGAAACAGAAATAAAACGCTGGAATGTATTAGGAAGATACAGTGTATCTTAGCTCAGAATAGTTATAGTGTGTTAAACTCTGAGCAAAATGGGGGGGAAAGGAAAAAAGATATCAAAAGTAGTAAAAACCACAGTGGGAGGTGATATGACCAAGACAGGATAGAATACAAGTTCCAGTTCAGAGTATGAGGAAACCATGGGGCTTGTGAAGGAAGGAAAGCAAATGCTGAAGGCAAATCACAGCACATTTATTATGCTATTTTCCCCACATGTACTACAGTGAAAACCAAATTTCCCTTCCCTTCTTCCCTACTACCCTCTTCTTTCCAAACAGCAGGTCCTTTTCTGCCTTTGTTCAGATCAGCCTTCAGTATGTCTTTGGTCTTGACCCAGTGTACCTGGCCCGGGCTTGGTACTCTCCTGAGATCTTGTATTGCTTACTCCTTTTCCCCACATCTAAAATACTTTACTTTCTTCACCTTTTAAGTTCTGTTCTATTTAAAATCCCATTCAATTTCTTTTTATTTTTTCAAAATACTATTTAAAATTTCCTTGAACTAGATTTGTATATTATCTCTTTTCCAATAATTTTTAAAGAGTTTACTATTTTGATCATTACAAATTTGAAGTACCAGAGAGCACTGGTTGCTGTCAGAGGAGCCGGGTTCCATTCACGGTGCCCACATGACTTACAACCATCTGTAATTACAGTTCCAGGAGGTCCAGAGGCATTGCATGCAAATGAGTCACAGACATATATGCAGGCAAAGCACCCATACACATAAAACGGATTTTTAAACATACTTACCAGTCCTAAGCTTACTGATTTGCTATGTTAACTATCTACTTAAAACTTACAGCATTCTATAATTTACTCAGTGTAAGCTTTTTTATGACTTAATTTCAGATTCTCGGGTGTTTTTTATGCTGTTATTTGGTTTGGTTGTTCCCCATGGTGCTAGCAACTGAACCCTGGGGTTCTTGATGCATATACTTCCAAGTGAGCTACACCTTCTGACCCAGTTTTGAACTAAAGATCATGTCTTCTGATTTCTAACTTTTGTAATTTTTTTTTCAGGTCTCTGCCTCCCAGACCCTTTGGTTTTTCAAGACAAGGTTTCTCAGTGTATCTTTGGAGCCCATCCTGGAAATTTCTCTGTAAACCAGGCTGGCCTCGAACTAGAGAGATCTTCCTGCCTCTGCCTCCTGAGTGCTGAGATTAAAGGCATGCACCACCACAGCTGGGATAACTTTTGTACTTTTTAATGGTATAATTATGCCATCTTTTTCTCTTGTTTTGAGAACATATTTCTCTTGTTGGTCAGAAATGGAAATAGTTAAATTGAACCAAAGTAATACATGAAACATTTCAAGCATTCCAGACACTTAGGTCAGTATCTTAACACATTGTTTGTCCTCTAAATTTCCTTCAGGTATCCTGTAAAATTTGAATTTTTAAGCATTTCAGATGGGTTATTTTTATGTATTTTATTTTTTATAGGTATGGGAAAATTGAGGCCACTCGCATATTACTAGAGAAAGGAAAGTGCAATCCAAACCTTTTAAATGGCCAGCTCAGCTCACCTCTTCACTTTGCTGCTGGAGGGGGACATGCAGAAATAGTGCAGATCCTCCTAACCCACCAAAACATTGACAGAGTAAGTTATTTGCTGTTTTTATATTTTAATTTTCAGCAAGTAGTGATACAACAATGTTTAATTGTATACTTCACAGGTCAACTAACATCAACAAATTTTACTATATAGAGTTTAATGTATATGTTAACTGTGCTTTAATCATAAAGTTTTGAATTGTTGTTATGATAAAACACACTTCACCCAAAAGGTATTCTTTTAACAACTTAGATGCAAAGTTCATAGCATTCAGTACATTTGTATTGTTATATATAGTCATTGCATACATACATCTCCAGAAACTATGTAAAATTCATTTTCCATCTTATTACCCCCCCCCAACATCTTAAAGAAAATGACTTACCCATCTTCTACAATGTGTGCTAACAATCATTTGGTAAAAGGAAAGTAAAACTGTGGAAACAGTTATTAAATCTATGACTTAAATTTTAAAAAACATAATCCTACTAATTAGTGCTTTGAGTTTTTTTTTTTGGCTTTTCCAATTTTTGTTTTAGTATGTATTAAGTATGGTTAATATTTACTTAATCCTTAACCAGAGTATTTTTATAATACTTTAATCAAATAAATTCCTTCAGAACAGCATGTATTTGTAATATCTTTTGGTCTGTTGCTTCCTCCATCCTAGCACATAACAGACCAACAAGGCAGATCCCTGTTAAATATTTGTGAAGTAAACAAACTAAGTAACTGGAAAGAAGCTACAAGATTGTTGAAAGATGTTGTTAACAAACCAGTACGAATTGTCTGAACAGCTGGAGGCAAATGTGTAAACTGATCATTTTCTCTTGCTTGTTTCACTCTTGGGGGCTGGCCACCCAGCTCCCAAAGAAACACACGTGGTCTTCTTTCTTATCAACACCCTGCCTTAGCTTAGCTTCTTTCTAGTAGCTCTTCTTAAATCATCCCGTCTATCTTTTGCCTTGGGCTTTTACCTTTCTCTATTTCTGTTTAACTTTTCTTTCAGTCTTACTCCATGGTTTGCTGTGTAGCTGGGTTACTAGCCCCTGATGTCTTCCTCTCCTGGGTCTCTTGTGCTCCTTCTTTTCCCTCCAGATTTCTCCTTCTCCTCTTTATTCTCTTAGTCTGCCAGACCCTCCTATCCTTTCTCCTGCCTCGCTATTGGCCATTCAGCTCTTTATGAGGCCATCAAGTTTTTTAGACAGGCCAAGAATCACAACTTCACAGAGTTAACAAATGCAACATAAAAGAATGCAACACATCTTTGCATCCCATTATGTATGATTATATTTACTATGTTTAATATAAGTAGTTCTGTTCGCTTATGTGTATTTTCCTCCAGCAACGTTTGTTTGTAAACAGCAGAATTATACACCATTCATTAATAATCTTCAGCAAGTTGGTGTATGAGGAAATCATTTTCCTTTCCACAAAAGTGAACTAGGTGCTTTCCTAGTTTTGTGTAAGTGTGTGTGCATGCATAGGTACATTGTGTGGTTGATTGTGCTCATGTGGAGACCAGAGGGTAATGTTAGGAATCTTTCTTCACCACTTCTCCCTCTTGTTTTTTGAGACAGGGTCTCTCTAAAACTAAAGCCAACCATTTTGTCTAGCTTCCAGGACCCTCCTCTCTTCCCTCCTCTATCCCACCAACTCTGGGGTTAGAGACACAAGCAGCCATTCCCAGGTACGGGCCGGGGGCGGGGGGGGGGGGGCGCTGGAGGACGGAGTCCCTACTGGGCACCAGGCTGCCATGGGGGGCGGGGAGCGCGGCTTGTAGCACCCGTGCACCCGTAGCCGGCAGGGTGGGCGGGCCAGCTTGCCCTGCTGTCGGCCGGAATTAGCCTCGGCCCGCCCGGCCCGCCAACCCGGGGAAAGCAGCCTGAGCCCTGCAACAGCCTCCGCGTTCTCGCGCCGCCCCCTCCGCCCCCGCCCTCGCCTTGGAGACTCCGGATAAATCGGGGAGGCGAGCGCACGTGCGCTGGCAAGCAGACTGGCGGAGCTCCTTTTCCACGGTCGCCCTTGATGGTAGCGCAGGCGAGGCAGCCTAGGCACGGAGCGGCCACCACGCGCTAGAGAGTCCGCCCGCCCTCCCGTGCCCTTGCCCGCCCGTGCCCTGCCCGCCTTAACCCCGTGCGCCCTCTCGCAGACTTCAGCACCCTGGCTTGGTCCTCTGGCTGCCGAGTGCAGCTCGGCCGCAACCTCCAGGCCCGACCGCGAAGACGACAGTTGTCTGCCTGCTGGCCTTGACTCTGACACTTTTCCAGTCTTGCCTGAACGGCCCCTCGAGCCAGGAGCCCTTCCCTTTGGCCCTCAGGTAAGTCGGCAGCGGTTCCGAGCGGGGACTGGAGGCCGGGGTCCCTACTGGACACAAGGGGGGCGGGGAGCGGGGCTGGGAGCCGCCGAGGCAGGCAGGGTTGGCGGGCGAGCCTTGCACTGCTGGCCGCTGGAATTAGCTCGGAACCGGCGTGCAAGCCTCGGCCCGCCCCGCCCACCTTCCCGGGGAAAGCGGCCTGAGCCCGGCTCTGGGCGACCCCCGTCCCCGGACTGCCCCCTCCGCCTCCGCCCTTGCCTTGGAGACCGGGGATAAATCGGGGAGGCGGGGGTGGGGCGTGGTAGGCAGAGCGCCCGGGTACCGGCAGCAGTCTGGCCGAGCTCGGTTTCCACGGTCGCCCTTGATGGTGGCGCAGGCGAGGCAGCCTAGGCACGGAGCGGACACCACGCGCTAGAGAGTCCGCCTGTGCCATGCCCGCCTCTCCCTGTGCGCCCTCCGGCAGACGTAGGCGCCCTGGTTGGGTCCCCCGGCTGCAACTAGCAGCTCCGCCGCCGCCTCCAGGACGCATCGCGAAGTTGGCTGCTGGCCTTGATTCTGACACTTTTCCAGTCTTGCCCGACCAGCCCCTCCAGCCAGGAGCCCTTCCCTTAGGCTGTCAGGTAAATCGGCAGCGGGTCCGGGCAGGGGCTGGAGGCCGGGGTCCCTACTCGGCGCCAGGCTGCCGTGGGGATGCGGAGAGCGTGGCTGGTAGCCCGCCGAGGCCGGCAGGGTGGGAGGGCGAGCCTTGTGCTGCTGGCCCCTGGAATGAGAGCTCGGAACCGGCGTGCGAGCCTCAGTCCGCGGAGCCCACCTCAGCCGGGTCTCCGAGCATGCTCCACACCAAAACTATAGCCAGACTTGGGGAAAAACTTTGCAGGCATACGCAGCTCCCACCAAGCCAGGCCAGATGATTTCCGATAGGTATTTCACAGAGTTAATTTCTGGCTGGCCCGGGTAGCTCGCGCTTCTCCTGTACTTGGCCCCTAGGATGCTAATTACTGTGCTGTCCAAACTCATTTAGCGCCCAAATTACTAGGAGCACCTGACAGCCTCCCTGATTTCCAGCCAGTTCACTCCCAGCAGCTGAGCGTGCTGTCCACCCCAGAGCTCACAGGTACCAGAGCCACCAAAGCCAACCTATCCAACCCTTTGTTTGAAACATCCAAGAGCCGACAAACACGGCGTTCCTGTTCTTAGAATGAATAGAACCCCTATTCTTTGAGGGAGGAACTATTTCCATAGTCTCCTGCAATTTTATCTTATTTTTAACATTTCTAAAATAACTTTTAAAAAATCCGTTGCTGTTCTGGAAATAGAATGTTGAAAGGTAGCTATAGTCACAGGACAGAAGGGAAGGCAATGCAATTGTTCTCAGCTCTCTCAGGCTGCAAGAAGCAGTCAGAGTCAGTGGCACATAGAAATGTATACATATTTTTTAAAAGCACTGGATAGCTTATCTGGCATTCTGGGAAGGCATTTGTTTTGATTCTTGGAGGTACTTTAAACCTTCTCACAATAGGTAGTCTTAAATGGGTGAGTCACTTAAATGCATTTTACATAACAAAAACAAAGCCCAAGGTAGCCTTCCCAGCTTTTAGCTGCAGGAATCACTTGCTGTCCTTTGTTGGCAGAAAACTGGATCCTGGAGTTTGGGGGAGATACACTAGAAGTGCACCCTTACTAGCTGGAACCCAACAGCTATTATTTAAGATTTGACCTACAACATTTATCACCTTAGGCGTCGGTGCAAACATCTGGAGATGCATATTCCAGCCCTGAGAAAGGGGGTGTCTAATATTTCTGTCATTGATTTACAGTAACGTTCTCTTTAGGTAATCTTCCATAAAAATGATTGCACGTTGTTTTTGTTATGAAGCAGAAGGGTGAATGCCATCTGTAGAGCTTCATTTAATTGGCAGAATGTTCCAACTGTTTAATTTTAAGCACGAAAAGTCTAAGAATTTCCAAAACACTACAAACCATTCAGTCTTATTAAGAAATCACACTTTTGCTTATTTATATTTTTAGTACTTCTGAAGCCTGGCCTATTACATAAGAACTCAGGTGATGCTCGTGCATTTTGTGTCAAAGAAGTTGCAGCTCTTAGGAAGTCATATTCTTAACGTGCTCGGATCACACCTTTTTAGTGCTGTTTTAAATTGATTTGCCAATATTGCTATCGTTTAGGAAGGTGCTTCCTCATATTAAGGAAAAGAAAATGCAAAAAAAAAAAACCCCACTCATTCTTGAGCATCTCATAGTAAAATATTGCTGTAAAAATTCTTGTTGGAACATCTGTAATAAATGCTTTCCCCGATTTAAGTAACTTCATTTCCTGCTCAGATATGTGCTAAAGGTTTGGGAATGTGAATGGCTCTTCTAGTTCCCTCATGTAGTTCTCCTTGAAGTAGCCTTCTTGGGCATGGCTAGTGCCATATTTAATTTTGGAGGACTGCACACTGCCTTTCCTCCGCACCAGCTGTGCACAAGCACCCACTTTCTTTAATCCTCAGTGCTTGTTCTGCTCGCTGTTTTGATTGGAGACACGGGTTTTGTGATGAGCAGGACACTTGTTTTATGGTGGGAGCGTTTCCAAACCGTGTCTGTCTCTGTCGCCTAGGCTAGCTTGAAACTTACTCTGTAGCCTAGGCTAGACTATTCACAGGAGTCCTTCTGCCTCAGTTTACCCCAGCTGGATTGTATGTCTAAGTCCCCATGCTCAGCTCTTACTGTGGATTTCATCTGCATTTCTTTCTAATAGTGGTGTTGCCCTTCTCATGAGCTTAGCCACCTGTCTTTGCTGAAGAGCATTTACCTTTGCCCAGCTTTTAACCAGTGTCCTCTTTCTTGTCCCTTTTGCCTCTCTTTAGGACTGTGCTCCTGGGTACCACAGAGGGAAGCTCCCAGAAAGCAGTGCCTGGGGACCGCGCCCTCTGCTGGCTCCTTGTGTGCCCTGCAGTTGCAACAACCACAGTGATGTCTGTGACCCGGAAACTGGGCAGTGTCTGGTATGTTTGCTTGTGTGGGAACTGACCTCAGTTCAGCGTGACCTGAAAGACAGCCAGGAACCAGGCAGACCCTCCAGCTGGTCCTTGCCACATTGCTACCGCCATCGCAGTCTCAAAGACATTGAAACCTCCTCCTCCTCCTGTCACTGGGAAACTGGCAGGGTTTGTTTCTGTGTCTCCCTCAGCCATGGATGCCTCCCTCACTCTAGTCCTCAGTAGCTGGTCCTTGTTTCTCCGCTACTCTCTGGGGTGGCTCGTTGCCATACTAGTCAGCCATACAGGCAGGCAGCGATAGCCCACACCTTTAATCCCAGCAGCCATACTAGTTAGCCATAGAGGCTGGGGGAGGGTGGTGCTAGCCTTGAATCCCAGCACTAGAGAGGAATATAAGATGGGAGGAGACAGGTCTTTAGTCCCGGGTCAAGATAAGAGCCCCAGGATGGCTGCTTTAGTTTTCTGATCTCCAGGTTGAGCCCCAGTATCTGTCTCCGGGTTTTTATCATTCGTGCTACAGCATGGGCTCTGCATTTCATTTGCAAAAGGGATGACGGCTTCTGGGCAGAGCTGGTGCATGGGTTCCTGGTTGGCGCAGACTGCCCTGCCTATACCATACTGTCCCCGTTTCGGTAGGTGCTCTACAGGCTATCACGGCAACCCTCGTGCAGCAGGTGGCAGCTGCCAGAAGTGTGACTGTCACCCCCAGGGCTCTGTCCACAGTGACTGTGACCGCACATCTGGGCAATGTGTTTGCAAGCCAGGAGCCACGGGACTCTGCTGTGAGGAATGCCGGCCAAGACACACCTTGACGGACAGCGACTGTGTGTGTAGGTGAGTCTCCTGTATCTTACGTTAGGTCTTCCTTCCTGACCTGGCTGTGACACCCACGGGCTCAGTGGGATACCACAAATCTCACTGTACTTTACACTTTATTGCAACTCCTTGATGTACATTGCTGTTGAATCCACTTAATTAAACCTTTAATTGTGCACAGATAAGCCAACACAACTTGGATTGTGTAGGGTCGTGCGCGATGGTCCAGGCTGACTCCAAACATCACTGTTCTGCTTCATCTGTTTATTGACTGGATTACAGAAACATGTACTACACCCAGCTAATAACTTTTATTTCATAATTTAGCTGTATTAATACTTCCTTTTAGTGAAACTAAGGATCAATCAATGGGGAGAGAGGTTGTCATCTATATTGCCCAAATTTGGGGTCTCTTTAGTTTTCTCCAGTTTCTATGGATGTCCCTGTTGAGTGCAGGGGAAAGTCATTTGGGTGTCTTCTTCGTGGGAGATGGGAGAGGGTTAGAGGGGATGCATATCAGGGAATTGGGAAAGGTTTTTACTTTCTTTCTGTGACTGTTATAAGCAAGCACTCCCCCAGGTGTGTTCTTCCCTGCTCTCTGCTGGAGGAGGAAGTACTGGCACACTCTGAGACCGTGGGGGTGGACTTTGGAGGGGATACTGAGACAGCTGTAGCCAGGCCCAATTCTAGATGAGCCGTGGCACTGTAAAGGTTCAAGTGGTGGGAAGGCATGATGCCTCGGACACTCTGAGGCTCGGCTTCTCCTTTCCCTGTGACTTTCGTTGAGTTTCCGTTACTATAGGAGAATTGTAGCTCCCCTGTTCCTGGAGTGAGAATGAGTTGTGTGGTACATGGAGCCCCAATGTGTGTTCTCTTTATAACACCCTGACTCGGTCGTACAGTGTTCAAAGGCTATTTGCGTTAGCTTTCATTTTCTCCCCGTTATCTCTTCAAGCCTGTGATGATGAGTGTGTGGGCGCCTCGCTGATTGACCTGGATACTATTGGCGACGCTCTTCTGTCTCTGAACCTCACTGGCGTCTCTTCTGCTCCTTATGGGATCTTGTCAAGTCTGGAAAACAACAAAATATTTCCAGGTAGGTACTAAGGGTGTGGAGATGGTGAACAGAAACACCTGTCTCTGAGAGAGGAGTATGGGGGTGGTCATTTGTCTGCCCTGCTTTTCGATCCCCCATGGGTGTCAAGTGACAGTGTCTTCATCGCAGACATCACTCTGGGGAGCTCTGATGGAGCTGCTTCATGGACACCTCCTTGGGCTTTCTGCCCAGGGATTTTGTCTCATCAACTGGAAGTCAGCAGCAGCCCTCCTTCCTCTTTGACAGACCTTTGGGTATTTGAAAAAGCTATTTAGATACAAAAACTAGGAATAAATCTGTCTCATATCCTCATTAGTGCCCGTTTATGCCAAACATGAGTATTTTCTGTTACGTGTTGCTATTTTAACTGGAGTTCAAGGATACAGACATAGTCCTCCTCTAAAGACGGTTAAAGTATCAAAGGGTCAACCTTTTGTGTTTTATCAAAAGATCGGACCAAAAGGAGAGTAAAGTTAAGAAATTGAATCATAGACAGTACCTTCTCTGGAATGTTAATTTAATTGGAAAATATTGCTAAATTATACTTTTTACCTTCACATTACAATTTACAATAATCTATCCACCATGACATACAGTAAGACAATGGATGGTCATTACTAAATAGTATTTTACAGAAAGAAGCTCTTCTTGTGCATGCTCACCCCCCAACACACTTACACTCAAACATACTCTCACACACTCACATTCACACATATTCATATACACACACATTCACACACATTCATACATACACTCACTTTCAGACACACTGATGCTCATACTCACACACTCACATTCTTGCACATTCAGTCATTCACACTCACACTTTCAAACTCATCCACTCACATTGACACACTTATACTCACACACACTCACACGCACTCACATTCACACACACACACACACACACACTGGTGCTGAGAGGAGCTTATGGACTCCAGGAAATATTTTTATATTACTTTTTATCAAATAGCAAAATGTGCTTTTGAAAGATGGGTGATTCTGCATTCATTAAGAAAATTCTACAAAAAGAAAGGAAAGAAAAAGATATTCTAATATCTGCTCCAGCCATCATCTACACAGTCAATACATGCTGTGCCCTGCCAGTTAGGTCCCAGGGATAGTACTGTACTTTGAATTTATCAGGTGAAGTGCATAGTTTGTTCAGACTGGAACTAACCTTGAGTGGTTTACTCTAATGTAGTCCATTCATCCATCCCCTTAACAATGCTTTGTGTTCATACCCAATACTCTCCGGAGGGCAGGAATGTGAACTGAATTGTTTCTATTTTTTACCAACAGAGTGAAATTAGACAAGGTATATACACTCTTCCTAAATAGTAATGTAGCTATTTCATAGCGCTGTGAAAGGTTTGCATAGCTAAACAAGAGGTTAGGATGTTGGGATGGATTAAGCACTTAGTTACAAATAATCTTAAAAATCTTTTCCTTATTGAATACATTTTGATTTTCAAAGTAAGTACTTTTTTGTGTATTGACAATTATAGTTAATATTTATAACTTTGACACTGATGAAACCAAGCTGTATTTGGTCTATGATGCCGTCTGTTCGGAGTCTACTTACTAGCAAGGAATAACGTTGCTGTCATTGACAGTTGGTGATGAATGAGTGAGCCCTTTTGCTTTTAAGTAACTATTAAAAGCAATCACAATGTCTTTCCGTAAACCAAAAAGCAGTTAGCCCATAATTCTCTGAAGAATGAAATATTTTAATGTGATACAGTAAACAATATAATATTGCTTCTTTTTTTTCCCCTTAGAGGTATTTATTAAAAGAAAATACTAAGATTCCGGCAGAAATCCAGCTTGAAGGTGTTGCAGAACAAACAAAAAACCTACAAAAGGAGGTAAGTTCTTTGCAAAAACAAACAAACAAAAAAAAAACATAGCTCCCCTTCAGCCTCCCAGGGCAGCCCCCCAGAAGCCTTTTGGTTCCCACCAACCTCCCTGGGCAGACCCTGGGAGCCTTCAGGTCTTCTCCAGCCTCCCAAGGCTGTTGGCTGCTTGTTCTTCCTGGCTACCCGGCTAGCTTAGACTCAAAATAATCACACAGAAACTGTATTATCTAAATCACTGTTTGGCCCATTATCTCTAACTTCTTATTGGCTAACTTACATCTTAATTTAACCCATTTCTATTAATCTGTGCATCACCAAGAGGTCATGGCCTACCAGCAAAGTTTCAGCACGTCTATTTCCTGAAGCTCCATGGCCTCTTTCTGACTCCGTCCTTCTTCCTCTCAGCATTCAGCCTAGCTTTCCCTACCTACCTAAGTTCTGCCTTGCTATAAGTCCAAAGCAGTTTGATTTCTTTATTCATTAATGGTAATCACAGCACACAGAGGGGACTCCCACATCACAGGACAGCTCTTGGGAGCCTTTGGGTTCCATCTGGTGGGTTCAGGAGGCCCCAGATGTAGATCATCAAACGGTTCTAACCCCGCGATCCTCTGTAGTGAAAAAGGTTCAGAGTTACCGTACATGGTAAGGAAGAAACACGCTTAGCTGCGTGGTTCGCTTAGCTGCTTGTCTTCTCTCCTTAACCTAAGGAGAAATAAAAGATTGTTAAGGTTTTCTCCTTTTCCTAAATCCAGTCATCGTGGGATTTGTGAGGTGGAGTGGCTTTGGTACTTAGTGGTCCTTGACTTGCACATTTCATGCCCGTTGAATCTGATGGTTTTAGGTTCTAGATAGAATTAGCTTGGTTTTCATGTCAGTAGGGACTTACTTATTTTGTTTACCTCATGGAAGGGTGTGAACCACCAAAACATCTTCTGATTTCTAGCGGGTGAGAGGAGCCTGTTATCAAATATATTTTATTATAGATTTCTCGATATGTTCAGACATAACACAGCCATGCATGCATGCAGAAGAAAGTACTGTCTTGACGCCAGGAAATTTGAAACCAAAGATGATATGAGAAGAACTTGCATGTTTAATTGAAGACTTTGGGTCTCTCAGCAATCAGACACTGTCTAGAAAATAATCTGATTAAAATAATTTTTTTCTCAGTGTGAAAGAAGCTCTTTATTGTTAAGAAGAAAATGCCTGCAGGCCCAATCCTGTTATTTTTTAGTCCTTGATATTACAATCACAATCTTCTTATGAAATTACTGAAAAGAAATGACAGCTGAGGGCAGTTATGTCAGCATCAGGGCTGAGAGTTTTGTAGTCACAGCCTCACTCCCACTCCTAAGGAGGTGCTGGTGTAACCCCCATGTTACTGATCAGGCTGGAGGTGGACAGCTCTACTGGCTGCGAGATTCAGGCCTTAGGCAATCTTCCTGACAACTTGTTCTTGTCTCATAGGAACTAAAACCTCCCAGGCAGTGAGGTTCCACTTCCGGTAGTCAGTAAAACCCTGCACTGCACACTGACATTCTGGTCTCCAGGCAGTGAGGTTCCCCTTTCCGTAGTCAGTGAAATCCTGCACTGCACACTGACATTCTGGTCTCCAGGCAGTGAGGTTCCCCTTCCCGTAGTCAGTGAAATCCTGCACTGCACACTGACATTCTGGTCTCCAGGCAGTGAGGTTCCCCTTCCCGTAGTCAGTGAAATCCTGAACTGCACACTGACATTCTGGTCTCCAGGCAGTGAGGTTCCACTTCCCGTAGTCAGTGTGAGATCCTGCACTGTACACTGACATTCTGGTCTCCAGGCAGTGAGGTTCCACTTCCCGTAGTCAGTGAAATCCTGTACTGCACACTGACATTCTGGTCTCCAGGCAGTGAGGTTCCACTTCCGGTAGTCAGTGTGAGATCCTGCACTGTACACTGACTGTCTGCTCTCCCATCTCAGAAAAGTACATGTTGTTAACTGTGCCAACATCGTGGCACATGCCTTGCTCATGTGTGTGCTGCTGTGAGCAGCCTACCACACCTCCAGCTGTGTACAAGTCCAGGACACTTGTATGAAGTATATACTGCTGCAGTAACAGTGACAGATGGTGCTGCTGCCAACCGAGGTGTTTACAGGATGGTATTTCCCCTGGCAGCAGTGTATCCCTGCTCTGCCACCAGGCTCATACATTTATTCATTGAGTTCCTGGATTTTATCATATTCTCTGCAGCTTGCTGTAATCATACATGATTGTATTCTTCATGGCCCAAGGAGCAAAGCAGTGGGCTGCACATTAATGTGTGTGTTATACTTGCACACATAGAAGTACCATTTGGCTTAGGTGTAAGTACGCAATGCCTTTTAGTGTAAGGAAGCACACAGTGTATATGGATGACAACAGTATATCTCCTAAGGAGTTCTTTCTCGTCACTCGGTGACACGTGACCGTACTTGGGTGCTAACGTCTTAAGAAGGCTTTCGCAATTGGACAGAAGTTTTGCTAGTCATCTAGACTGCTTGTAAAAATAAACCATCCTTTCTCACAGTGAGCATGTCTTAGGTGATTTCAGTATCCAGTCTGTCAAATTTGAGCCTAGAAATATTTACCGTGGTGTGCACGATCGTGTCATTTTTATGATCTGGATATATTTTGTCCCTTTAAAGAGGCAACAGCTTGTGTTCAGAAGCTCATATAATATTAAACCACACTACCCTAGTCCTTCCTGTTCTGTCAGCTCTCTAGAGTCTTAGCAAGCCGTTAGCAGGTGAAAAAAACAATGACAAGAACTGTCAATGGGACTCGAGCCCTGGTCAC
The DNA here is from genome assembly GCF_018167655.1 of Microtus oregoni. NCBI lineage: Eukaryota > Metazoa > Chordata > Mammalia > Rodentia > Cricetidae > Microtus > Microtus oregoni. The sequence continues at coordinate 5,961,580 of NW_024543218.1, forward strand.
GTTCATTGAGCAACAGCACACCAACATCAAAGGTAGTGTGGACAGGCTCTCCTTTGGGGACTTTGTGCTTTGTTGGTAGAGAGAGTCACGATCGCCTTATGAAGCACATGAACAGGGTTGGGCTGGGCTTCCTGATGCCAAGGGACTGGACCATCCCATAGCACGGGGACCCTGAAATGCCTGGGATCCCTACTGTCTACCTTATAGAAGCTTACCTAGTGACATATCTTATCTGTAGACATCATGGAAAAGGTGGCAGCGTTGAATGAGACCGCACGTGGGGACGTCCAGCTACCCATTTCTGCTCTTCAGAGCATGCACCAGAACATTTCTTCTCTGTTGGAACTTACAAAGAAAGGGAATTTCACAGAGTGGCACCAAAATACTACCCTTGAACTCAAGTAAGTCCCAAGCACTGTTTAGACTACCAGGCATTTGGTTGCTGGAGAGGGGAAATAGTAGGGAGAATGATGTTTGAGAATTAATATTGTAAGGGAGGAAAGAGGCCCAGCTGTCCAGGAAATGAAGAGATGGGTGCCTGCCCCTCAATATACAGAAAGCAGATCAGGGAAACCAGTATAGTCCATCTGTGCGTACTGTGTCAGAGGCTCTGTTTTCCTGTGACTTTTGGGTGAATTTCACCTCCTGTAAACCAGAGAGCGTAGTGAACTGTTATGTAGATCACACACAGGATGATCTGTAAAGGAGAATAATGGATGACACCTAGCCAATCAACTCCGGGATAGATGGACACTGTCAGCATCACAGAGCTCAGTCCTACAAGCCCTCATAGAACCGCACAGTGTGCAGCCCCAGAGAACGGTTGTTCGTAGACTCGGGAGCTTGCACTTTCCTTCCTGGCCCCTTTTTAGCTTTTTCTACATGGTTGGTAGCAGGCACTGTCTTTCCATCAGGTAGGTTGAAGATCATTTTAATCAGTTAGATGAGACTCGCTCATGTTCTATTCTTTCTAGTAGCATTGGAAGTGTTTGTGAATTTTGTTATTGTAATTATCATGTGACAGATACCTTGGGCAAGCCTTTTCTGTTATTTTCCATATTTCTATGTGTTTTCATATAGATATTTATACTACAAGTTCTCACCCTCAGCCTCCCCTTTCTTGTCCCATTTCCCTTCCTCCTTTTTCTTCTCCTTCCTGACCTATTCTTCCTCCCCCTCCTTCTCCTCTTTTTCTTCTTTGAGGCAGGGTCCCACTGTGTATCCCTGCTGGCCTAGAACTTAAAATTGTCTTGTCTCAACCTCCTGCAAACTGTGTTTACAGTATGTCGATGCAGACTCTGCCCTGCCTGTCTGGGTGGCAGGGCAGTATATTACCAGAGTAGACAGCAGGACCAGATCATTTAGTCCCAGGATCTGCACGTGGAGGCTCCCTAGTGCTCAGTTCCAGATCAGTTCCACAAGGATGCTAATGTAAGCACTGTACACTTTTCCCCAGCAACACACATTAGGTTCATCATTCCTTTTGCCCTTGAACATATCTTTGGCCTTTTGTTTTGCTTGGGTGGAACTTAAAAGGAAAGGCTTGGTTGATAGGCCTTGGGATGAGATCTCATGATACAGTCACTCGAATGTTGGTTCAGAGAGTCCGGACAGGCCCTGAGAAAACCGAACTGAATGCTGTGAAGGCAGCAAGATGCCAGAGCAGGTAACAAGACCACAGAGTGCCCAGCTACGCCAGCGAGAGTGGCAGCTCTGTCTCCTGCTGCTGCCCCATGTAGGACAGAATCCTTGCCTATGAAGGAGCTTAGTAAAATGTAGATTCCTGGGCTGGTCGTCCTAGAGATCCAAAGCCACCTGTGGGAGTCCCCTTCCTCACGCCACCCTTTGGTCACTCAACAGACAGATATGAACCCCACGTGAAAATGTGATAGCAGGATTTGGGGATACCCAGAGAGACAGTAGAGCCTTTGTGCCCACCAGAGGTTCTAGACCACTTAGGAAGAGTTCACTTTTTGAGAACGCATTTGAAACAAAGCAGGGAAGGCAGGGCCAGCCCCTCTCCCTCCCCACTGGCTGCTTCCTCTTAGGACTGCCAGTTCTATAATTGCATCGTCCCTTCTGTTTAACTGTCAATCAGATTCTATACTTCCCTCTTCCATCTATAAGTGAAGTTAAGGCCCAGGGAGCCTTTATTTTAAACATTGGGGAATTGAAAATGTATTTTCTACCCTTCACTTTCTAGTTTCTGAAATAATTGTTGGGGCCCATGCGGGTCCAACACAGATTCCCTAACTGGACTGGAATGGAGTCGAGGAATAAACGGACGCAGCTTACACGGTCATCATGGAAGGGCAAGATCTCTCTCCAAAGATCTCTCCTTTATTATCCAAACACCTTATATATCACCACATAAATTGAGCGGGAAAACACATTAGGCTGTCCTAGGCAACCAGGTGAATCGGCTTTTAGACAAGTCCGCATCTACCTGTATGCTAGCAGTCACATAGGCCATGAATTAGCATCTCTATAAGGCTTCCTCCAAATTACCAAGAAATAAGCACCAAACATCCTGACCAGCTTCAGCCAACACCTCTTCTCAGGAGATCTACATTTATAACAAAAGAAACTAGGAGCAGCACATCCTGGCTATTGTTAAACAGAGACAGCTTGTCTGCAGAGTTCGTGATCACCTCAGACCAGGCTTATGGCTCTTGTGCCATACAGAAATATGGAGCCTACAGATAATCCCTCTTCCAATGTCATGGGTTGTTGCAGGAATAACTTGTCATCATATTACTAATCATAGTTATTATAAAACTCATGCTCCATGCTTCAGTCTGGGTAATCAGCTTTGGTGCACATGCCAGTCATTCACTCAGTGCCAGACCACTGCCATCTTCAGGGACCTACTGCAGCTCCCAGGATTCCATGTTACTGCAGTTCCCAGGATTCTCAGCATTTATGACTGAGAGTCTTTAAGGCTGTGCATTCAGATGAGGAAAAAGACAAGGAACCGCAGGGAAGTGTGGGAAGGAGTGCATGAGAGGTCGTCTAGCCCTGTCGATGCTGAGGCATGCATGGGCAGCCTGTATATGGCGGTTCTGTTGAACTTGTCCATGTTGATGAGGATGACTGGCCAGGTCTCATCCTCAAGAGGGCACCAGATGTCATTACAGATGATTGTGAGCCACCATATGGTTGCTGGGAATTGAACTCAGGACCTTTGGATGGTAGCTCAGATGGCTCCGCAGTTAAGAGCACTGTCTGTTCTTCCAGAGGTCCTGTGTAGTAGTAGGGGCATTTGTAGTGATAAGAGCGGCAGGGCTGCGTCCCCGGCACCCGGCCGCCCACATGGCTAGCTTATGCCCGAAATAACAACACACAAACTGTATTCATTTAAACACTGCTTGGCCCATTTCTATCTAGCCTCTTCTAGGCTAATTCTCACATATTAATTTAGCCCATTTCTAATCATCTGTGTAGCGCCAGTCTTACCGGGAAGATTCTAGCCTATATCCATCCTGGGTCGGAGCTGAATCGCGTCTGTCTGCCCAGGAGAGGAGCTGATGGCGTCTCTCTGAGGCGTCTGTCCCCGAGAGGAGAGCTGTCGAGTCTGAACTCACTTCCTCTTCCTCCCAGCGTTCTGTTCTGTTTACTCCTCCCACCTATCTTCTAACCAATGAGGGCCAAGCAGTTTCTTTTTATTTAACCAATGACCTTCCTCCATCAGTCCTGAGTTCGATTTCCAGCTTCCACATGGTGGCTCACAAACATCTATAGTGGGGTCCGATGCCCTCTTCTGGCATGCAGGCATCCATGGAAGTATAGTAAGGGCCAGACCTTAATGTGCTCTGAACTCTGCATATTTGACATGGCACTTATACATCCCTTCCTTCATCACACACACATGCGCACGAAACATAAAGAAAAAAATTGCTTCGAGTCTTCAGCAATCAGGATCCATGCTAAGCTTGGTCATTTACACTTATAATCATAACAATGAGGGAGGCTAAGGCAGGAGAATTTTTTTTGAGTTAAAGACCAGCCTAAGCAGTATAGTCAAGACCTATTTAAATAAATAAACAAACAAACAAACAAAAACAAGACAAGAAGTAAGTCACTCTATATTCCTAGAAGGAACTATGATCATTTGAAAAATCTCTTACTAGGGTTTCAAGACCCAAGTGTTAGTTCCTAAGTGGGGCATTTCTGTTTATCAGGGCTGCTAAAGAGTTATTGTCATGAATTCAGAAGAGGTTCCAGAAGCCCCAGGAAAAGCTGAAGGCATTGAAGGAGGCAGCCAGTGGCCTCCTTTCAAACCACAGCAAAGAACTGCAGGCAGCAGAGGAGCTACTGACGGAAACTGAGACCAAGACCCAGGAGAGCAACAGCCTGGGCCTGCTGCTCCTCGTCAAGGCCAACCTGAAAGAGTTCAGTGTGAGTCATACCTCCCTTGTTTTGACTCAATCTTCACCCACCCTCTTGTCTCTCCCACCTTCTGTTTGAACCTGTGCGCCCCGTTTCCCACCCTTTCTGTGCTTATATGTGTCCCTTCTGCCCCTCTTCCTTAAGGTGCCCTGCCCTGTGCAATGTCTCCTCTCTAGTTTTCTGCTTTCTAGAGGTTCTCCACATTAAACACGTGGAACTGAGGAGTGGAGGGAAGCTAGGACATACACGTGGGAGAGAATATGCAGCGTTTGTCTTTTTGTCCCTGGGTTATTACCTCAGTACAAAATTTCAAGTTTCATTGACTTTCATACCAATCTCTTGATGTCAGTTTTGTGTCTAGCAGGATAAAATTCCATTTGGTGTGTATGCTCTGTTTTCTTTACCCGTTCATCTGTTGATTATCAAATGGGACTGAGAACCCTGGGTGTTAACATGGAAAAAATGAAAATCAATCCCTACACCTTAGGCTCTACAAAACTCAATTCCAAATGGTAGGGTTCCCCCTTCTTTATGTTCAGATATACTCTTTATTCTGCTTTTGAATCTTCTCAGTAGCACATTGTTGATTCCCCCACATGACAAATCTGTGAACTTTTATTTGCCAAAGGTGGTTCACTTACGTTTATTGTAATCTTTGATATAGTTGGGCTTAAATTTATCCTTATTTGATGATTTACTTAGTGTATTTTTTTGAGAATCCCATGTCTAATTCCCCTTTCCTTACCTCTTTCTTTCTTGCATTTCCCCTTCATTCCTCTATTTAAGATGTATACATCTTGTGTAGATGTAGCAAATACTTCTTAAGATGTAAGAAAAATACTGAAATTTGTGACTTTGGAGTTATTTAGTGTCTACTCTCTGTTCTAATTGATTCAAGAATTCTCAACATGATTTTCTCTTTATTTTGCCTTCTTGTACTACTTGCACTGGTCCAGCCAAGCCTTATGTTGAAGTACCATGGAAGTTAATGCCTTGATTTTTTTGCTTCAGGTGATAAAATTTGCAATGTCTTCATATCTCTCATTGTACATACTAACTACTGCAATACTAGGGATACAAATTGTTGCCTTTGTTTTTATTTTAAAGCAGATTCTCTACATAACTCTGCCCTGGAACTTACAGTGTAGACTAGACTGGCCTCAAGCTTACAGAGATCCCCCCATGTCTGTCTCTGTGGGCTAACCACACCCAGCCAAATCACTTTATTAACTTTATAAAATATTCCTATCCATTTTGCAGCCATTGTTATCTCTGATTAACTTTTCTGTGTAGATGCAGTCACTCCTTGAAGTGTCTGGTGAGAATTTTGTTCAAACCCGAGTTTATTGCTGTTTCAACTATATCTTTTCTCTCATTCAATACTCACTAAATGTTTGTTATGCTGGTTAAATATTGATCATAAAGTAACTTCAAAGTCATCCTTATCTTTTCACTGGTACCGCTGTTCAAGAGTTTTAGTTCCTCTCCCCATTAAACTCCATGCTTCTCTTTCATGGTTTCATCTTTCATGAATTGTGACTTTAGGATTTGTACTCATGTTTTTATTTGAGAAACCTGCCAGCTTATTCTATTTTGTTCACTTGCTTCTATTGATTGCATCAAAAAAGCCATGATGTAATTATATATTCATCAAAATAAAACTGTTAAGAAAAAAAGCCATGGTTATACCCTTAGGTTTAATTGCATTTTTCTGATGACTAGGGATGCTGAATGCAGTTAGAAATATTTGTTGGCCTTTTGTAATTGTACATTGTCATTTCTGTAGATGTTGGCCGAGTCTTTGCTTAGCCCTTCTAACTCAGTGACCTCATTCTCTTCTGTCCTTTCTGTTTTTATAAAATTAAGTCTCCCCTTACCTTTCTCATGTATATGTAAAGGTTTCTACTATTTTAATCTAATAGTTTTCTCATGGGTTTAGGGTCATTTCTCTGAAATTTTACTCCCAATTGCATTATGCCATTCAAGATTCCTCAAAATGTCTGGTTAGATAATTCTTTTTTTCAAGATCATGAACTGCTAAAAGTTTTGAGGAATGTATCTTTAGTCACTGTGTTGTGTTTGGTGTGGGCAGGGGACAAGAGAACATATTTAGTATTTTCATTTTTAATTAATTGCTACAAATGGAATGCAAGTCATGGACTTCTTTGTGACCTGTCATTCATCTGTATCATTGTACTTTCTGTATTTGACCTCCCTGCTCTTCTCCCCTGCAACCTCAGTGAATAACTTTCTCCCTGTAAGTAGTTTCTCCTCTGCTTTCACATCTGTGTAACCAAGTCTAGATTCTGCATATGAGGGGAAATATGAGGCATTGTGTTTTCTTCTTTCTCTTTTTGCCCTCCCCCATTTATTCCCTTTCCTTCCTCATCATAGTCTCTCTTATTTCATGTCTGTATATGTCCTACATATGGGCTCACACATACACACACACACACATAAGTATGTGTCCATATATGACAGAAAATATGGTTCATGTATTTCTGAGTCTGACTTGTGTTGCTTATGTTATCATTTTTATTTTTATATCATATCATGTTAATGATAATCTCTATTTCTGCTATATTTCACCTTTATGGTTGAATAAAACTCCACTGTGTGTATGGACCATATTCTCATCAAATTAATCTGCTGCTCCTCTTGTGTATTGTGAGTGCCTCTCTTCCATGGCAAAACCACCATGATGGAGGAAGGTCATTGGTTAATTAATAAAGAAACGCTTGGCCTGATAGGTTAGAACATAGGTGGGTGGAGTAAACAGAACAGAATGCTGGGAGGAAGAGGAAGTGAGCTCAGACGCCATGCCTCTGCTCTCTGAGCAGATGCAATGACGCTCCAGCCCAAGACGGACGTAGGCTAGAACCTCCCTGGTAAGTCACCACCTCATGGTGCTACACACATTAATAGAAATGGGCCAAGCAGTGTTTATATGAATACAGTTTGTGTGTTGTTATTTCGGGGCATAAGCTAGCCAGGCGGCCGGGAGCTGGGTGGCAGGAAAGCAGGCCTGCAGCTCCTACAACACCACCAGGTTACACTCTCACCAGCGTAAAAGTGCATGAAACTTCTCTAGCATTTTTGTCATGTCGTTTTCCTGGTGACAGCCGGTCTTATGGGGTGAGATGGCATCACAGTGTTGTTTAATTTGCATTTTCTTGATGGCTAAGGGTGTTGAACAGTTTCCACATACTGGCTGTCTGAAGTTCTACCTTTGAGAACAGTTCTATTTATTCACCTATTTACTGATTAGATGGGTTTTCATGTTTAATTCTTTGGGACCTTCTTTATTGCCTGGGTTAATCCTCTACCACATATCCAGTTGCAAAGCTTTTCTCCCATCCTGTCGGCCATCTCGCCACTCTGATGCTCGTTCCCTTTGTGCTGCAGACGCTCCTCGATTTCATTGGTCAGTCTTTAACAATTTTATGACCTGTGAGAATGCAAGGTTAGAATGATCAGTTATCTGTAAATAGTTTACGTTATCTATGTGATTTACTGATGAAATACGTTGGAGGAGTACTTTCGGACTAAGTGTTACACAGTCATGATGCTGTAGAGGAACATAGTATTCCCAGCATCAGCAGCTGTATAATACATGTAGTAACTACAGTCTCATTACAACTAGAAAGTCATAGTTAAGATGACCATTCTAATAGAACTTTGTGGGTAGTCAAATGTGATTTTTGTACAACTTCATGTATCACAAAATTTTCTTCTCTTGGTTCCTTCTCAACTAGTGAAATAAAGTAACAGTTATTCTACGTTAATGGGATGTATAAAGACACAGGGCAGGGCCGGGCGATGGTGGCACATGCCTTTAATCCCAGCACTCGGGAGACAGAGGCAGGCGGTTCTCTGTGAGTTCGAGACCAGCCTGGTCTACAGAGCTAGTTCCAGGACAGGCTCCAAAGCCACAGAGAAACCCTGTCTCGAAAAACCAAAAAAAAAAAAAAAAAAAAACAAAAAAACGAAAACACAGGGCAGAGTATGTTTGACTTGCATATACTATTTTATTAATTATAGTTTAGAATATTGTGCCATAATATGGAAAGTGTTCATAACACATTGACTGAGAACACAGGTCATAAAGCATGTACATTGAACGTGACGACATCTTTGTTAACAAACAATATCCAGCAAGATAGCCTTGGGTGATGCTATATCAAAATATTTACAGGTCTAACTTGGTTAGATTATGGGCAAATATAATTCTCCGTGTGTTTGTATATTCTGAATTTGTATAATTATTGTTTATTGCTTTGTTTTAAAAAGATTCTGATATCAGAAAATGTAACTTACTCATTGTCAACAAATTGGTACTGAAACAATCTTTTGTTTTGCCGCTGTTTTGTGTTTAGCCAACAACTTAAGTTTGGAAAAGCTGATTCCTATGAAAAACTGGAGAAACTAGGAGAAGGACCTTATGCAACAGTCTAAAAAGGGAAAAGCAAGTAAGTTAAATATTTTAAAGAACAAGTCAAGGGAGAGAGAGAGAGAGAGGGCAGCTGTGAGGTCTAGGAGTCGGAATGGCAGCGGGGTCGCGCCTGGGTCCCATGAGCCAGGCCTTGGGCCAGAGGAGTCGCGACTTGGGCTGCACCGCGCCTTGGGAACTTGTGCCCTGGGAACTTGTCCCTCAGGCCTCTCCCGCAGCGACCCGCAGCGACCCGTGCCTCCTCCATCCGGGCACCACCTCCCTTACAAAGGAGGGCTAGGGCGAATGAGGTGGGCAGCCCCACAAGAGGGCGGGGGGGGGGGGGGGCAGGGCGGGGCTGAATGGCGGCCGCCCTGGGCTCCACCTAGCGCGCACCCGCGCTCCGGGCTCCGCCGCCCAGGCCAGTCGCCCAGGGCCCTCGAGGAGGAGCAGGCCGAGGTCTTCCCCGGTGCGGCGTGCCCTCGCTGCTTTTGTCTGCCCTGCGCGCTGGACCAGTTTCACGAAGTTGCCTGGGCCCTGCACAGCCCAGATGTGGGACCTCAATGAGCCACAGCCAAGCGGGAAGATTGGCAGGATGAAGAACTTGTCAGAGAGTTTCAGCAGCATTGGTGAGTGCTTTCTCTTCCCACCCCACCCCAGTGTGCTGCCAGCTGTCCCCAGGCTTACTCCCTAGGCTCAGCGGCGCCACCTTGTTCCTTGCTCCTAACACCTGCCAGGCAGCTGCCACCTCTGAACGAGCTGCGGACCAGGGATGGAGGGGGACATCGCTCGGAGAGCCGCCCCCTCTTCCCCAGGATCTGGGCTTCATTTGTGGACTGTCCCAAGCCTTGAATTTGGGTTCCTTCTCTCAGCCACTAGTATCTTTTGCACCAGCAGTGGACCGCGAGGGGACACCCAGTCCTCACCGCCATAGGGGTTCTGCGGCCACCCAGGTTACTTGTTATTTTTAAAGCGCTTTGGTATTAGGTGTTTAACTAGTAATTTAGCTTTGAGAATCACTGAAACGTTGACGTGTACCTGAAGCTATTTAACGTAGCCAAACCTAAAGGAAGTGGGACAGATACCTTGAGACCTTTTGTTCCCTACTTCGGGTCCTATAAATGGAGGTTTGGGTGTTCAGTTCTTAGGACGCTGAACCTTCCAGCTGCTGTAGGGAAATGTGAGCTATGAAGCTGTGGGGACTCTATGAATCAGTCTCCTGAACTGCTGCAGCAGTACTGTTCAGAGTATTGTCTTTGAGAAAGAGCAACCGACTTCACAAAGAACAAACAACAACAAGATCAGGGAATGTTTAGGATACTTAAAAAGATAGATCCGTGTTCTAGGGAACAGCAAGAAGACAACAGTGTCATGTGGAATGGGTTTGTTAATCTTGAGGTTTACTGGCAGGAAGTGCGCCTCTTAACCTGGAGGTGTAGCTGCCTCCTAAACCGTCATAACTTTCTTTGACACAGGTAACTGTGCCAAGCAAGGGATTCCCACAGAGCCTCAGACAAACCTATCAGAGCGTCCAAGCGTACCTTCTGGCCTTTGGTTCGCTGTGATCATGTCCATGAAAGTGTTAATTAATCATAAACAAGCTAATTCCTTAAAACACTGATGTGCCAGTGACTGTCAGCTGTCTGTTCATGCATGTGAAGTGTCTTCAAGTGAAAGTAAACATTTGGTCAAGCTTATTATTGTTTATATTAATTATTATTACCATTATTTTTGTCCAGTTTGTCAATATTATTTCTGAGAGCACTACGTTATGTGTAGAAGCCAGATTAATCCAGCCTTTCCATATTGTGTTTGAATGCACACAAACTCACTCTTCTGGATTAGGCATTCCAGTGTGGAGTCTTCCATTGAAATCAAGTTTGAAGCCCAGAGGACTGGAGAGTGAGGTGTGGAGTCCTGTGCATTATTCACAAGGATGTTTCTGTGCTGGGCCCAAATCACCGCCCATGCGGGTTCTGGAGTCCATTAGGGCCTGTTCTGAAGCGCATCAACTAGATATTTACTAATGCTAATGATTCCGTTGGAGCCCCTCCAGTTTTGTGTTAAAAAATCCATTGCAGTTGAGTCTCAGTAAGAAACCAAGGGCATTAATAGAGAAATACTGTATGTTTAAATAATTTTAGGGTTTGATGGCCAATCACTAAAATTTGGGGTAACTGCAATATTGGCAAATGGGTATTATAGTTAATTGGGCTTCCTAGATTATTGAGATTTAGTGATGGGAAAGCTCCTTTTGAATCAAACTCTTCTCACAAATGCCTTCTATGATTATGTGGCGATTACATACAGGCTTCAGGAAATAGTACAGCTCGGTAAAGGAAACACGTCATGTCATGTGACTCACATGAGAGATCATACTGTGGTGTATTGTGGAAGAAATTATCGGCATTTTTAGTGATTTTAATGTTGGGTGTGCACCAGAGCCAGGGTGTTTATTAGAAACAGCACTGCCGAACGCGTATCGTTCTCCTCTACTTTTCTTCACACTCAGAGGCAGTGAACTCATTCTGATGACTGAAAGAGATTTTGAGGAGCTGAAGGCAATGGAATGAGAGTTTGTGCAGGGAGTGTGATCTGTGCATCAGATGGGGTTCCTGGTGTTGCCAGTCTGAGCTCAGTGACCTTGGATAGGTCCCTTAACTTTTCTGAGTCTCAGTTTTCAATTTGTTTGTTGGCATTTAGTGAAATAACGATTCGATGTCTTGTGTGACGCTCAGTGTGGACTCAATAAATGTCTGCACCGTGTTGTCGTCGTCAGGCCCAGACCATACTGGCGTGACTCTGTAGAAAGCAAGGAAAAGAGAAGCGCTGACAGATTTGTCCTATAGCAGCCGGAAATCGGGGTAGAATTGGACCGAGCTGGGCCTGGCCATCTCTTGTCCCGCTCGACTTGGACAACCAGTAATCCACTTAAAGGCCTGCATTCTCACACATCATAGATGATGCTAACTGGTTACCATCTTCCCCAAACATAACTGATCTGAGATTACTATATTATAAAAGGTCAGATCAAACACATTGGGTTTCAAGCCACAGGGCTCTAAGTATGCCACCTGCTAGGCAATGACTCCAGTGTAGCTGGAGTTCCCGTATAAGATGAGTGTGATTGAATTCTACGGTCCGTTTCACAGTGAGTGTTCACAGCTTCCTGCTCAGTGACGTCAGTGTGGTCTCTATTTAGGAATTGCTATTCTTGTCTAATACGATTCCTTCCTGTTTCCAACTTAGGTCTTTTAGGCTAGTTGAACAAACAGGAGCTTCATTGTTAGATAGCTGAACTCTGCTACAGCCTGTCTTTCCCCTGCTTCTTTTTCTTTTTCGAGATAGGGTTTCTCTCTAGCTTTGGAGGCTGTCCTGGAACTAGCCCTTGTAACCAGGCTGGCCTTGAACTCCCAGAGAGCCACCTGCAGCTGCCTCTGGAGGTTGGGATTAAAGGCCTGCTCCACCACCACCATGATGGAGGAAGGTCATTGGTTAAAAAATAAAGAAACTGCCTTGGCCCATTTTATTGGTTAGAACATAGGTGGGTAGAGTAAACAGAACAGAATGCTGGGAGGAAGAGGAAGTGAGCTCAGAGACACCGTGCTCCCCTCTCCCAGGGCAGACGTGATAGCTCTGCTCTCTGAGGCAGACGGCGATGCAGCCAGCCACCAGGTCAGACATGCTGAATCTTTCCTGGTAAGCGCACCTCGTGGTGCTATATAGATTATTAGAAATGGGTTAAGAGGCTGAAACTAATGGGCCAGGCAGTGTTTAAATGAATACAATTTGTGTGTTGTTATTTCGGGGCATAAGCTAGCCAGGCAGCCAGGGTGCCGGGGACTCAGGCCCGCCGCTCCTAATACTACACCACCAGGCTATTTTTTTTCTAATGTAAGCACTTATAAATTTCCCTTTTAGGACTATGATTAGTACACCCCAGAGGTTATTTTGCTTTTGTGCTTTCATTAATTTACAGAAATACTTGGATGTTCTCCTTACGTTATCTTGTGAACCACTCTTTATTTAGTAGTGTGTTATTTCTTCTGCCAAAATTGCCTAATTTCTAAACCTTCATTGTTCCTTATTTCATCACGGTCATCTAATAAAATCATGAAGTCATTTGCATTTTTATTTGTGAAAAAAATAGGTTGTAAGCAGACCAAGGACCGAGTACTCTGTTTACCAAAGGCAAGGGTATTGACCTACAGTGATATCCCTGTCCCCCAGAGGCAGGACTGTGGGACACACAGGAGTCCTGACTTCTGGAAGTTCCAGGGGGCAGTTTCAGCTTTTGCAGTTGATCTTATTAAAAAGGGACCTCTCCCTCCCTTTGGAGCATTCGCTTTCTCTGTAAATTCGAACCTACCAAGCAATTCCAGAAAGACTGTCCTAAAGTGACCAGGTCACTGAGGACAGCTAGCATGGGCTCGCACCCTCCCCAACCCTTCTGTACCAGGGGACCACAAGGAACCCACAGCAGCAGGTGGGCTGGGTCTGCATGGCACCCAGCAAGGCGGGCCCTCCCTCCAAGTGCCTCTATGGTGGAGTGAGGCAGTGGAATCCAGGGGGTGAGAGGCTGCAGGGGCCAGAGCAGGACCAGCTGAGAGGGCACAGGGTAGGTCCTGGAGGGAGAGAGGGAGGAAGGGAGGGAGGAAGGGAGGGAGGGAGGAAGGAAGAGAAGGAGGAAGGGAGGGCAGAGGCCTAGGGAGTCCCAGTGGCAGTGGGGTTGTGCTGGGCTCCTGACTGCCAGGATACCTTTCCATCTGAGCTGTAACAGACTTAGCCCACTGGGGGTTGTGATAACACTGGGCAGTATGCCCTGGGAGGTAGAGGAAGCTGGCTTGTCAGTCAGTGAAAACAAGACTGTCAGCAGCACTCACTCCTTTGAGGTCTCCATTCCATTTCCTACCTCCTGGTCCCTGCCCTGGTTGTGTTCCTCCCTTGACTTCCCTTCAATGATGGTCAATTATAGTGAGTGTTTTTTTGTGTTTTTAAAAATAAAGCTTGCCCGGAGATCAGAGCTCAGAGCCACCAGAGGCCAGGCAGTGATGGCTCGCACCTTTAATCTCATTATTGGGAGTCCCATGCCCTTAAATCCATTACTTGGGTGTCTCCTGCCTTTAAATCCAGCACTAGGGAGGTGGAGATGGGAAGGGATGTGGCTGGGCAGAGAGAGAAATAGAAGGGAGGAGACAAGAGCTCACAGCAGTCTGAGGCTTGGTGGAGACAGATGCATTCTGTAAAGCAGGACAGGATCCCCTTCCTTTCTGAGCATAAGAACTCTAGGGCAAGCCCCTTACTTCCCTGATCCTCAACATTAATCCCTATATCTGACTCTGAGTTTTGATTATTAAGAGCAACTGGAATTTGTGTTACAGTAAATGATAGGATGTGTGAGTCAAATAACCCTTCTCCACCCCAAGTTACTTTTCTTGGTGATATTTGTGACATTAATGCAAAGTAACCTAGGACAGACATGTACTTGACCATTGGTCCTGCTCAGAGGCAGGGGATACTTTGGTGGCAGAGAATGAAGGTGAAAGGGAGGCTGAGAGACAGGCCCCATTTGAGAATGGCAGTTGGTGGGCAGAACTGTGGGGGATGGGCAAGCCCTAACTTCCACAAGCTGGGGTTGGTTCAACTCACTTTATGTGGCGCACTTCTGCAGAGGTGGTCCTCATATAGGGGGCTCTATCTCCTCATGACATTTCTAGTTTCTACACACATCTCAAAAGCATGAAGATAATTTCCTTTGCTAGTCTGGGGGTTTCTTGAAGAATTTGCCAGTGGAGCACACTGAATGCATTTGGGGAGAGGCAGGGAGGGGAGCAGAAAAAAATGTAGAGCTCAATAACAAAAAAGTTCAAAGTTGTTTTTGTAGAGGATCTTTACCTCCCTTATTAGTTATATTTCTAGATCATAAGCTTTACTAAAGCTATTGTGCATGGGATGTTGAAATGCTGTCAGAACTGGGGGGACAAGTAGGATGGGCACAAAGGCTGTCCACACTCAGAAGAAAAATACATTGTCTGACTCTTCAAAACTAGCTTGGCCGTTCTCATGGTGAATCCACTGGCTAAAAATCATCTGGATAGACTCCCGAAAGGCAGAAAATTATCAAGTGTCTTGAAAGCACTTTCCCTTCCCTGATGCGTCCTGGTCTTCAGCCCCTTAGTGATTGCTCAGGGACTAGAGGAAAATGCCTCGAAGCTAGAAGGCATCAGGTAACAGAGAGTGGGCTCCTGGTGAGGACCCTTCCTGCTCTGCAGGGGCTGTTTCTCTCTTGGTCCTCCTAGGACAGGGACTTCTTTCTAGCTGCACTTAAGTGCCTGCTAAAAACCTTGCCCTCGGGCTGGAGAGATATCTCAGAGGTTAAGAGCCCTGGCTGCTCTTCCAGAGGTCCTGAGTTCAATTTCCAGCAACCACATGGTGGCTCACAACCATCTGTAATGAGATCTAGTGCCCTCTTCTGGCATGCAGGCAAACATGCAGGCAGAACACTATACATAATAAATAAATTAAAAAAAAAAAAACCAACCTTGTCCTCAAAATCTGTCTCTCCCTCCTGAAGGCCCGTCTGGAAACTATTACACAGGTTGAGGGCCTGGCCATTTAATCCGGGAAGATGGCAGTACACATCTCTTTTGAGCTGCATGTAGCAACAGAGCTGTTAAAGGCATGCCTTCATTCTGCAGCCCTCCTTCTGGGGTGCCTTTAAAGGTGGAAGCAGATTGCAAATCAAGGTGCTGCTCAGGTGACAAGGGCATTGTTTCTGAGACTTGCTGCATCTCATGCAAAGGGCAGGCGCAGCTGAACACGGGGGAGCTGGGCTCTACCAGGGGAGAACTGGGAGGAATTCTTTCTTGGGAAAATAGAAGTAAATAAAAACAAGGCGATGCTTTTATGCAGCAGAGGTACCCATTGCTCAAAATTCAGAGAGGATCCTGCCAAAACTCCACCCGTCATTCTTATTACATCCTCTTCTTAGAATATGGGAGCAGTAAAGGCTCAGTTCTAGCATCCATATCTACTGTTAGAATTGAGTCCAATGTCAGTGGCCTTGAAATTGTAGTCTGTATCCAAGCGAGTGGTTTCAGCTTTGATCTGAGGCAGTATCTGATCGCTGTAATGATCTGTTGAGATTGGTTCGTGCCTCTTCTTCCTGCAACCATCAGGATCCTCTCTAACACGTTCAGTTACTAAGTGAAAATCGATGCCACCGTGATGTGGAGAAGGCAGGCTTGGTTCAGATGCTGTGAGCTTTGGAGAATGGGCATTTCTGATGAAGATGTAGCACAGATCCTTCTCCGTGCTTTCTGTTCATGCGTCCGACAACTTTTCTGGCCACCCGGTTGCCTCTTAGGTGATGATAACGCAGACTGAAAAAGCCAAGTGCAATTTGTCCAGTCATGCATAGCACTTTAAATTGATTTTTCAAGCTGTTCATTCAGGGGATGCAGGCCATGAAGCTAGATTCAATGTTGTCCTGTGCAGACAGGTCCTGGTGAAGTCTCACCCCGATATCATGGGGGAGCTGGGGTCAACCTGATGAGTCTCCATTGGACATCAAAAGAGAATGAAACTTAAGGTGACACTTCCCACCCCTGTGACATTTCCTCAGGCACTCTAAGCAAGTATGACGCTTCAGTGGCCATTTCAGTGAGAATCTCATGTCATTTCTGCTTTAGGAAGGACGTTTGTGAGGGGAGGTGCAGTAATAGACGTACCGAGCTTGGATGCTCAGGAACCACAGCAATGACCAGCATGGCACGATATCTAGCTCCTCGGGGAGTTCCTGAAATGAGCTGTTCTAAGCTGGAACTGGCATCATGGGCTCCAGCTGCCCTTGACTCTCCAAAGCTGACCTTGCTCAAGGGGCATAGCTATAAGTGGGGCTCTTCTGGAGCCTGCAGAGAAGCATGGAGGCACTTGTGGTCTTCTGCCCTGGTGGGACATTAGGCGTGTGCTGTTGTGAATGCTGGGTGTGGAAAAGACCAGAGGTGGGGTCACTCAGTGGCTCTTCGTGTTAAGTGACGACCTGACATAGGAAGGAGGTACCGAGATAGTGGATGTGCAGGGCCAGGGTCTGCCGGCTCGACTGAAGTGGTGGGGTCAACCTCCCAGCCCCTCGTGTACCAATTCTTTGAGTGTTAGTTCTGCCCCCATAATTATCATATTTGCAATTCAGCAAGGAGTTGAAGATCTTGTTGACAAGATCCATGGGAAGGAGCTTGTCTACAATTACAGGGTCTGGGGGTTTGGGCTCACTAGGGATGTTTCGTTTCCTTCAGGGTTCTTGACCCATGGATGTTGCTGAATATCTCTAATAGAGGGTCTCCTGTTTGGGGCAACTGTTAAAATTTGGCTAATGAGAAATTTAGGTTGCCCAGGGATGTGAACTGGGATGTTACATGTGCCATTGTTTGTGTCCTTTTCAGTCTCTTTCAGGGTCCTTCCTCTGAAGGGGTAGTTTCCCGTGGTGATAAAATAGAGCACTATACCCAGACTCTAGATAACTGCCTTCCTCCCATCATCCCCTTTCCTCAGAACCAGTTCTGGAGCATTGTAGATCTCAGTCCCACAGCGCCCCTGCAGCACAGTGCCAGCTCCACACCGGGTAGCAAGGCCAAAGTCTCTGCATCGAGCAGGATGCTGTCTGGCTTCAGGTCTCGATGGACAGTACCATGGTCATGGCAGCCCTTTACGGCTGACACTAGCTGCCCGGACACTTCCTGCGCCTTTTCCTCAGGCAGCCTGCTTTCTTCCGATATCTGCTTCCTCAGATTTCCTCCTGGCGCATGCTCCATCACTGTGAAAGTGTAATTTTCTGTATTTAAAATCTGGGAGAGGCGAATGATGTGTGGGTGTTTAATCATTTTAAGTACCGCCACTTCAGTCATGACTAAATGGTGTTCGTTGTCATTGCCACCAGCATGTAAACTTGGCGATGGCAGGCCAGTGTCACAGTGCCAAGTCCACCCTGGCACATGGTGCACACGCAACACATTTAATTGCCTATCTATGTTTCTATTCCTGGGGATAGCAGGCCATGAGGCTTGTCATTACTGGCCGTCTGTCCAGAAATGGTTGTGCCAAAGCTTGAAACCAACAATTAGAATGAAGATACCAATGAGTCTCACGGGTCACCAAAATTAGCTCCCTGGTCTGTTGGGACAGAAATGTAGCCCAGCCTACAGCCTTTTCTATACAGGGTACTCGTTCTTCAGTCTCAGTGACTGTTTTTGAGGTAAAAGCTTGCAATGTTCCAATCACAGCAGGAGTGATTGTCTCCATGTTGGGCCACAGGTACCTTTCCCTTTCTTATGAAAATGCAACTAGCGTCCCCCAGCTACTGCTTCAGTGGATCAAAGAGACAGATTTACTCATTTAGAACTTCTAACGAGCACAGTGGCAGCGGCCTTTGTAGCTGGGTCTTAAGAACCCCAAAATATGTCTGGCCGTTTAAGGATGGGGTGCAGTTAGAACAGGTGTCCTGCAAGGAGACAGAGTCATTAGCAGATTCTGTCAAGGCCATGTTTACAGCCTTCCATTCTTGTGGCCAGGGGAATAAAGGCGGAAAGACAATAGGGCATGGGGAGCTCTTGGTCGCACTGGCCACACTCTATCCCGACCCTCTTAGATTTAGACCTTGTCCAAGGGCTTGCTTCTGCTGTGGACAGAAGGACGACTTTAAGTGTGAAAGCTCAGAAAGTAAGAGGCTGCCCCCTGGGATCTTTTGAGCATGGGGTTTCCATCCCCTCTAGGCAGCAGTGATTGTTGGGAGGAGGGACTAGGCTGCTTTTCTGCCTGTTCACCTCATGGCTTCTTGGGCAACCACTGTGGCGAATAAGCTCCGTATTGATTGGAGATCTCACCCCAGAGTATGGTGTAGGAGGTCCTTCTGCATTCGTGTGGCTGAAGATGGAAGCAGAGAACACTGTGTCCTCCAAGCTAAGGATGATCACGAGGTCTTTGCTGGTGAGAGACACAACACAGCTGTCCTGTCTGGTGCAGGCTCTTGGCATCAGGGAAGTCTAGCTGATCAATGCAGTATTTCAGTGGGTTGTTTGCCTGCACACAACATCTCCTATGGAGAAGGGAGCTGGGACCCACAAGTTAAAGAGTGCGCAAACTTTTTAATGGAGGGGAAGGGAGCTTGGCTGAAAATGTTTCAAAGTTTAAAGAATAGATCCCACCAGAGGCATGTGAAAGGTTTCCATTCAGGAATCCCTTACTGGGCTCCTCCTCCTGCTGCCTCTTCCAGTGGGGCCACTCTGGTGTTAGTCAAAGGCAATGCCTGCCTATTCGGCACCCTCGCACAGCAGCAGAGTCTCCGCAGGCAATCCCTGGTTGCCCTCATCAGTGACCTGAAACACCCGATGTTGTTAGACGAAGATGGTCCAGGTGGCAGGGGCACGTCGTTTCTGCAGCCGACACATGGGGCAGACGCAGCCGTAGTCAGTGGGGCATGGCTAGAAGTGGGGATCTTCTGGGAACACCATAGAGACATGGGGGCCATCTGGTCATCATCTGCCCTCATAGGCCAAAGGTGGGCTCACTGGCGTATTGTTCCAGGTTCGACCAGTTGTTGAAGGAGGTACCGGAAATGGTGGAGGGGCAGGGTCTGCCCATGTGGCTGAGGTGGTGGAGTGAAGCCTGTGGTCTGCCAGTTCTTTTAATATTAAATACATCCCCATTATTTTGTCGTGCTTCCTGTTCCTCAGGGACTCAAAGATGATGTTTCTTGCAAAGCCATGACTAATTAGGTTGTCCATTATTTTTGGATTTAAGTAGGGCTCCCTCTGGATGTTTATTTTAGAACCCTTGACCCATGGATTTTGGATGATGGCTTCGATGAAGGGTCTCCTCTCTGGGGCAACTGTTAGAATTTGATGAATTAGTTGTCCTACATGTGCAGGAATGTCATCTGGGATGTCATAGTTGCCAATGACAGTTGTTTTCCTCAACTTCTTTCGGGGTGCTTCCTCTGAAAGGGTGATACCCAGTGGTAACCAAATACAGAACCACTCCAAGGCTCCACACGTCTGCCTTCCTTCCATCATATTCTTCTCTTAGTGCCAGTTCTGGCCAATATAGATTTTGGTTCAAACGTCCTTTTACCACAGTGCCAGCTGCACATCTGGTAGCAAGGCCACAGTCCCCAAGCTTTATTTTGTTCTTCACATCTAGAAGGATGTTTATTGTGGGAACTGCAGCCCTGAGTTGATATCCCTGCCCCCATTTGAGGTGCTTATCTGCAAGGAAAACATAATAAATTCCCTCTGCTCCTGGAGCGGGGAAGGAAGGAATTTTAAGTGCTTGGTGACCAGTCCTTGATCCCTGCTAGGGTCAAGTTACAGTCCCTTCGCAGCCCCCTCCTCATTTGGTGCCATGTTATAAAACCAGCCCAGCAGACAATAAAGAGAAGCTTTTCCACCTCAAGCTCATGCTCTGTGGATTCATTCAACCTGGACACCCTCCGCCGAGACTCTTGGTTCCAGCCCACGCTGGCGCGGCATCTGGAGGTCCCAACCGAGATTGGAAAGTGAGGTAAGTGGACTGGGTCGTCCCATAGGCCAGCCGGGACAAACTGGGGAGATATAAATAATAATAATTAAGAAATGGAAAATATCCCGGGTAAATCGGAGTTAAAGTTTCAGTTAAAGAGATTATTGAAAGAGCAGGGAACAGCTGTAAAAACTAAGACTTTTTTCTTAAGATTTTCTTAAGACTATAGAGACGTGGAGTCCCTGGTTTGTCACCAGTGAAGCCCTCAATATTTCTGAATGGGAACAGGTCCGCGGGGATCTTCAGAAAACGTTGAGAGAGAAGGGGCCTGAGGTCCTGCCAATGGCCACGTTCTCCCTTTGGAGACTGATCAGGGATGCTTTGCTTACAGAGAAAGTCCAGGTTAAGCAGGCTTTGGAAGCAACAAAAGAGGTGTATCTTGTTCTTAATTCTGCGGGTTAGACGGTAGAGACGTTACGCGAGGAAGAAGACACAGACACGCGGCGGTCCCACGTGGGTGCACTTTAATGGGGGAGGGGTAACAGACAGGTAGGGGGCATGCAGACACGGTAGGAAAGGCGGGGAAGAAAAGGGAGGGAGAGGGGGGGGCTCGTGGCGGCCCCTGCTTTTTAACAGGGAATGCAAAAGCTTCTGGGAAATGTGTTCCGTGCTTGCGTGCGCTGGAGTCCAGAGGAATGCTGGGAGTTGTAGTGTTGCAAGAGAGCAACATTTCACCCTTTTGGTTTGATTAAAAAAAAATTGGGGGACCTTAAAGGGTAGGGAATGGGGGCGTAGTCCGGTCTCTCATGGCTGCTTCCTGCTGGCTTTGGGCGTTGAGGGGTCCAGGAAATGTCCGATTATTCTGGCGATGTCCCACTGGTGTCTGAGGTCCCTGGTGTAGCTGGTCACTGGTGTCTGAGGTCGCTGGTGTCTGGGATGGCTGATTGTACCGCTGGCATTTGAAGTCCTGGCTATCGTCTGAGGTGGCTGATTGAAAAAATCTGTCTGGCTTTTCCTGAGTAGCTGGGTCATCATTAAGATGCTGGAAGGCAAAAGTTGCATTAGTAAAAGGAAAAATTAAAAAGGGGGGATCTAAGGGAATTTTTGGGGGGGAACTGGAATTTTGGGGGGGAACTGGGGTGAGGGTTTTTTTTTGGGGGGGGGAACTGGGGTGGGGAGGGAGAGTGAGGGAGTCTTAGGATGTCCGGGGTTAAGAATGATAAAAAATTAAATGAAACTTATTCCGTTATTCCGTTTGTGTTTGATTCGTTTAGATGGGTTGGGCTGGCATCCTGGAGCTTAAAGAAAGTGTCTTAAAAGAAATAGATTTTAACCATACATTCCTTAACATTTCAGGGGCCACTGCTGCAGTCAGCGGCTGGCCTGTTATGTTCAAGAGCTTTGTTGAGAATCTGCTTACCACTTGACTCCGTATTTGATGGGGTACCTGTAACGACAGCTAGATGGTTATTTATGAATTTAAAGAAGGGAGGGTGTGTTAACACAGCCACGGATGGGGACCCCTGTTTTCCTTAGACTGTAGTAGAGGGGACTGAATCCGGCGTCCTTTGGAACTTAAGAGGACAAGCTCCCGTCTGAGTTACCATATATGAAGGATTATCTTGAGCTGTGGAGATAAACGGTTTAAGATGTGACAGGTGAATAACAACGGGAGAGTGGTGGTTAGTGACAGCGGGAGCCTAGGGGGCTTTGGAAGATCGAGGGGGAGGTGTAGGACAGGGAGGAGACACTTTAAGCCGCCTGTGTGGCCTGTGGCGGAGAGGAGACAGGGAAAAATCCGAAGACACGGGCGACCTGTTGCGGGAGAAGTGGGGTGAGGCTGGTTCGGAGAGGGAATGGTAGGTGACCCAGAAGAATATTTATGCGGGACTCCTGGAGACCTAGGAAAGAAACGTTTAGAGGCGACATGGGGGAAAGGTGTAGGCGAGTAAACCTTGGAAGAAAGAGGAATGGGTGAGCCGTCGCTGTGGCTCAACTGGGCGGAGCGAGAGCGAGTGGCCCCTCGAGGCGCGGTGGGGGGGGTGTGGAGGCTGGGGGGTGGGGGTTGAGGTTTGTCCGCGGGATCCATGGCGGCGGGAGCAGAGGGTCCCTGGAGGGATGGCATTGATAGTTTTATGGAGGGAATCAGGGCATGAGGTTTGAGAGCTTTTAGAAGCTGCCCGAGCGGGGAGGATGGGGGAAACGGCTTAGAATGCTTAGAGCCCATAGGTGAAGCGCAGCCTGCCCGCAAAAAGGTACCAGAGTACCGCGAACACGGCAGGCCAAGAGCACAGGCGTCCCAGTGTTCTTGGGGCGTGCTAAAACTTAATTGGCCCGAGCCCAGCTACCGGACGGGGGAGAAAAGCCCCGGCTGGGAGGAGACAATTAAGCTTTTCAGGGCTGACGTACGGCCCCAAAGGCACCGCACCAGAGCGGGCCAGAAAGAGGATAGGAAAGGTTAGAAAAAGGAGAAAGAAGCCGGGAGCACCAAACTCCCAGGCGCGGGGACTGAGGCAGGTTTCAGCCAAGGGCAAAAAGCCCGCGGGGGGGGGGGGGGGGGGGAGGGGGAGGGAGGTTGGCGACCTAGTCCAGGACGCGCCAAAGAAAGCCGGCCGGACAGTCTCTGAGCGCCCCAGGGGGAAGGAAGCCAACTTAGGTTAACTCACTGATTAGGATGAGGCGGTGGTAAATGGCCATGGTAAACAGGTGGAAGTGAGTGCAGGCGGTCGGTTCAGACCTTGTGCCGGTGAAACCCAGAGGCAAGAGCCTCAGGCACCGGGACAGCACCACTGTTGTTCTTAATTCTGCGGGTTAGACGGTAGAGACGTTACGCGAGGAAGAAGACACAGACACGCGGCGGTCCCACGTGGGTGCACTTCAATGGGGGAGGGGTAACAGACAGGTAGGGGGCATGCAGACACGGTAGGAAAGGCGGGAAAGAAAAGGGAGAGAGAGCGAGAGAGAGAGAGAGAGAGTGAGTCAGGCTCGTCGCGGCCCCCGCTTTTTAACAGGGAATGCAAAAGCTTCTGGGAAATGTGTTCCGTGCTTGCGTGTGCTGGAGTCCAGAGAAATGCTGGGAGTTGTAGTGTTGCAAGAGAACAACATATCTGAGATTCAAGACAGTGAGACTAAGGCTTCCCTTTGTTCTGATATTGCCTCTGACACGGAGGCCGAACCGCTCTCTCAGCCTGCTAAGGGGAGGCCCGGTAAGGTAGAGGAGAGAAAGGTTAAAAGAAAGCGAAAACC
Source organism: Microtus oregoni (assembly GCF_018167655.1). NCBI lineage: Eukaryota > Metazoa > Chordata > Mammalia > Rodentia > Cricetidae > Microtus > Microtus oregoni. The sequence continues at coordinate 5,985,155 of NW_024543218.1, forward strand.
TCCAGACTGGGGAGGGAAGTGACTCCCGGGAAGCAGGTTCCTCTGAGAGCTTAGGTGCTCTCATCCCAAGCAAAATTCTTTGGCGCAAACACGCCTCTACCCTTCTTTGTCTGACTTTGAAGAGAGCTTGGGGTAATCAACAGGTTCAGAAGAAGAAGTTTTGGAGGGAGAAATCGCAGCACTGCAGCGAGAATTACGCAGGGCCAGTTTAAAAGAAAAGACAAAGGGGACCTCTGGGGAGCAGGACAAGCCCCCTCCCTATCCTCTTTCTGACCAGTTAGGGAACTCTCCGGCCCCTCCCACTTGGTTGGGCTCTGAGGAGGCTCTGCTAGGAGGAGGCTCCCCACGGAGGCTTAAGTGCTACCCAGTGATTGCCCCTGTTGTAAAAATTCCTGACCCTAACAATCCAGGACAGGGCTGCCAGTCCTTCAATTTGTTAAATGTATGTTGCAGCTTGTTTGGATCCACTTCGGCTTAAGATTTCCTTCTTCCATAGTGTCCTTTATATGAATGATATACTTCTGGCGGCACCAACAAAAGAGGAAAGTTTATTAAGGTTTGCAGAGTTACAGACCCTTCTGGAGGGACATGGGTTCATTTTGGCCCCAGAGAAGGGGCAGATGCAGCCCCCCTATTCCTATCTGGGCTTTCAAATCCTCCATTGGGCTTCAGCCTCAGAGGCTGCAGCTGGATTGCTCCCATTTACAGACCCTCCATGACTGGCAGAGATTATTGGGAGATGTTCAGTGGATCCGTTCCTCCCTTTCCATTCCTATGGGAGCTCTTAAGCCCCTGTATGACATGCTGCCTGGGGACCCTTCCCCTGCCTCCCCCAGGATCATGACTCCAGTGGCAAAAGAAGCCCTATATGCCTTGCTTAATGCTCTTGAGCGAGCACATCTTCGCCACCTTGATTGTGCCCACCCTTTTTATTTCATGGTCTTTGTTGTTCTTATTTCTGGCTTTCTTGTCTGTGGGGTTAGAGAGTAAAGACGTCACGCAGGGAAAGGAGACACAGACACGCAGCGGTCCCACGTGGGTGCACTTTAATGGGGGAGGGGTAACGACAGGTAAGGTACAAGGTGTGCAGAAACGAAAGGGGAGGCGGGAAGAAGGGAGGGGGCTCGTGGCGACCCCCCGCCTTTTAACGAGGAATGCAAGGGCTTCTGGGAAAGGTGTCCTGCGCTTGCATGTGCTGGTGTCTATAGTCCAAGGGAATGTTGGGAGCTGTAGTTTCGCAAAAGGAACAACATTTCACCCTTTTGGTTTTATTAAAAAAAATGGGGGGGGGCCTTAAAGGGTAGGGAATGGGGGCATAGCCCGGTCTCTCATGACTGTTTCCTGCTGGCTTTGGGCGTCGAGGGATCCAGATCGTATTCTGGCGATGTTTTGTTTTGTTGTATCCTGTCCGCTGGTGTCTGAGGTGGCTGATTGAAGAAATCGCATCTGTCTGGCTTTTCTGAGTAGCTGGGTCATCGTTAAGATGCTGGAAGACAAAAGTCGCATTAGTAGAGAGAAAAAAAGGGGAGAGGAGGGGAGACCTGGGGTGGGGGAGTCTTAGGAGGTCTGGGGTTAAGGATGATAAAAAATTAAATTATACTTATTCCGTTAATGATCCGCTTGTGTTTGATTTGTTTAGGTGGGTCGGGCTGGCGTCCTGGAGCTTAAAGAAAGTGTCTTAAAGGAAATAGATTTTAACCATATATTCCTTAACATTTCAGGGGCCACTGCTGCAGTCAGCGGCTGACCTGTTATGTCAAGGAGCTTTGTTGAGAATCTGCTTACCGCCTGAGCCCTTGACTCCGTATTTGATGATGGTATCTGTAACGACAGCTGGATGGTTATTTATGAATTTAAAGAAGGGAGGGTGTGGGACCACTGTTTTCCTTAGACTGGAGTAGAGGGGCTTGAACCTGGTGTCTTTAAGCTTGGCAGCTTATCTCCTTGGCTGGCCGGGCGGGTGTAGTTATCATGTGGCAGTGATTCCGCATGGTACACCTTGAAAGCCACCTCCAGGATCTGTGCCTGTGGGGTTAGGGGACCCTTCTCCAAACGTCTGAGCTTTGCCTTGATGTCTGAGTAGCATTGATTGACGAAATGGGTCATCAGGAGCTTTCTGCCCTCCGTGGATTCTGGATCCATGTTTGTGAACTGTAACATAGCTTTAGTAAGACGGTCAAGAAATGCAGAGGGATTTTCCTTAGTGTCTTGGAAAATTTCTGCGAGTTTAGAATAGTTTACTGGTTTGAGAGCAGCTTTACGAAGCCCACCATGAGGTAAGTTAGGAACCGGGGGAGTTGTAATCCCAGTGGGGTTCCTGGTACAGCACCGCCTCTGCCCCCCGAGGATGGGAGGCCAGGGTTTGGTGAACTTCATCAGCATGCAGCCTCGCCTGTTCCCAGACCCGCCGGCGCTCCTCGGGAAGTAAGTTATTACAGAGAATCATATAAATATCATGGTAAGTTAGGTTATAAGATTAGGTTAAATATTGAAATTATTTTATAAAATTAGTGGGGTCAGCTATGTACGACCCGAGTAACTTAGAAATATGTGAAAGTTCCGATAAGGCGAAAGGAATATGGACTTTCATCAGGCCCTCCGTGCCAGCCACCTCCCGCAGGGGCAGAATGGCGGCCGGCTTGACTTGATCAGGGCCAGACTCCGCTGCTGCAGCGCACGAGCGCGTGAGGGGAAGGGTGAAGGTGGGTGCAAAGTGGCGGGGTTAGAGCCTGAGGGGGCTTTGGAAGATCGAAGGGGTGGGGTAAGGCGGGGAGGTGACCCAGAGGAATCCAAAGACGCTTCCAACTGTCCGCGTGACCTGTGGTGAGAGGAAATTTTCAGCTGTTTTCACAACCTGTTGCAGGAGAAGTGGGGTGTGCCTGGGTCGGAGAGACTAGGAGATCTGGAACGGGGGGAACGGGACTTTCTCAGGGATTTAGGGGAGCGGGTAGGTAACCCAGAAGAATATGCGGGACTCCTGGAGACCTAGGAATGAAACGTTTAGAGGCGTCATGAGAGAAAGGTGTAGGCGAGTCCTTTCTGTGCCTAGAAGAAACTTTTGAAGAAAGAGGGATAGGTGAGGTGTCACTCGATCGGGCAGGGCGGGAAGGGGTGGTCCCTCGAGGTCAGGGGGGTGGAGGCTCGTCCGCTGGATTCATGGCGGGAGCAGATGGTTCCTGGAGGGATGGCATTGCTAAGAATATGTGGGCAGGTGAGCAGTGGGAAGGGTCAGTCTTTAGGGCCATATAAAAGAATGCCATAATGTACATCATTTCTTACCATTTAGCTGACCGGTGATAAAAATTAGCCAATTCCCGTAGAATGTCGGGGTCAAATGAACCCTGAGAAGGCCACCGGAAGAACCCTGTAAATTGTACTTTGGCCAAGTCTTAGAACACAGGCGGATTGACGTAGATAGTTTTACAGAGAGAATCAGGGTGTGAGGTTTCAGAGCTTCCAGAAGCTGACCGAGAGGAGAGGATGGGGGAATTGTCTTAGAAGGCTTAGCGCCCATGGCTAGAACCTTGAGACTGTCCACAGAAGGTACTGGGGTACGAACACGGCAGCCCTGAGAACAGGCATCCTTGTACCCAGGGGGCGTGCTATTGCTCAATCAACCCGAACCCAGCTACCCACGGGGAAAGCCCCGGCTGGGAGGAGACAATTAAGCTTTTGGGGGGCTGACCGTACAGCCCGGAGGCAGCCGCCTTGTGGCAGGCCCGTAGAGAAGACAGAAAAAGATTAGAAAAAGAGAGGGAGAAGCTGGAAGCACCGAACTTCCAGGCGCAGACAGAAGCAGGTTTTAGCCGAGGGCGGAAGGCCGGGGGGGGGGGGGGGGAGTCGGCAACCTTACCTAGGACGCCCCAAAGAGAGCTGGCCGGACAGTCTCTGAGCGCCCCGGAGGAAGGAAGCCAACTTAGGTTAATTCACGAATCAGCCCGTTAGTGGTATCTGGCCGTGTGAAACAGGTGGGGGCAGTTAGGTTGTCGGTTCAAACCTTGTTCCGGTGAGGCCCGAGCTCCGGGAGGCGCCAGGGAGCCCAGAGGCCGGGGCCCCAGGTACCAGGATGGAAAGGTTACCAAGTCAACGGTGGCACCAATTGTTGTTCTTATTTCTGGCTTTCTTGTCTGCGGGGTTAGAGAGTAAAGACGTCACGCAGGGAAAGGAGACACAGACACGCGGCGGTCCCACGTGGGTGCACTTTAATGGGGGAGGGGTAACGACGGGTAAGGTACAAGGTGTGCAGAAACGAAAGGGGAGGCAGGAAGAAGGGAGGGGGCTCGTGGCGACCCCCGCCTTTTCACGAGGAATGCAAGGGCTTCTGGGAAAGGTGTCCTGCGCTTGCCTGCGCTGGTGTCCGTAGTCCAGGGGAATGTTGGGAGCTGTAGTTTCGCAAAAGGAACAACAGTCTTTTCTTCACAATTTTCTCCTACTGGAGGCTTTTGGCAAGGGGGACCCATTTATTGGCTGCATTTACCTGCTTCCCCTAAGAAGGTGGTGACTCCATATTATGAAATGGTGCTACAGCTCCTATGGAAGGCATATGATTTTAGTTTACAAATTTTTGGCAGAATCCCAAATAAATTTCTAATCTCTTATCAAAAAGAGGAAATAACAAGGTTACAGAGGGTTCAAGATGGATGGACCTTGTTTATCGCCACCACTGGAGCCATTTTTGATAACCATTATCCTGATTCCCGTTTAATTTCCTTTTTTAAGAATCATCCTGTTATTTTTCCAAGAATTATTAAAACTTCCCCCCTTAAGGGAGTGCGCTCAGTGTTCACTGATGGTTTTTCCAAGGGCTATGCAATGGTAGTCTCTGATTCAATTAAAGAAAAGCAGCCCCTAGGTCCAATTTCTGCCCAAGCTGCAGAACTCACGGCCTGCCTTATGGCCTTTTCTCTTTTCAAGGATCAACCCTTCAACTTGTATACTGATAGTATATATGTGGCAAGGATTGTTGGGCCATTGGAAACCTCACCATACATATTACCTACCTCTCAGGTTTTCCACCTTTTGGTTCAGCTACAAAGTCTTATATGCCAAAGAGTGTTTCCTGTCTTTGTTGGCCACATTCGGGCCCATACTGATCTGCCAGGGCCCTTGGCAGAGGGAAATAAGCTTGCTGATTCCCTCACCCGCCCAATGGCATTGTTCCTTTCTGAGGAACAACGAGCTCGTCATCTTCATGAAAAGTATCATTTAAATGCCTCTTCTCTAAAGTTTCACTCTGGCTGTTCTTTAGCCACGGCTACTCAAATCACATCCCAATGTCCAGCTTGTGCTCCATTTCATAATGCCCTCAACGAAAGTGTTAATCCTCGAGGCCTCCATCCTAACCACCTTTGGCAGATGGATGTTACCCATTTGTCCCAAGCTGGCAGACTTAAATTTTTATATGTCTCTGTAGATACTTATTCCAAGGTAATTTATGCCTCCCTACATTCAGGAGAAAAGATTAAGGATGTTATTGCCCATTGCCTACAGGCTTTTGCCTATATGGGCATCCCAGACTTTCTCAAAACAGACAATGGACCAGCTTATACCAGCCAATGGTTTGCAAAATTTTGCCAAGAACAACAAATTACACATACCTTTGGAATTCCACATAATCCTACAGGACAGGCCATAGTAGAGCGCACACATGCTACCCTTAAACAGTTCTTTTGTAAAATAAAGAAGGGAGTATATCACCTCCCCAAATACCCAATTATCTACAATTTTATACATTTTAAATTTTCTAACAGTAGATAAACAAGGTCTATCAGCAATGGAAAGACATTGGCAGAAACCCTCCCAATCTCTGGGCTGGGTTATATGGAAGGATAGTATCACAGGACAATGGCAATCACCCACACCTATGCTGGCTAGGGTGAGGGGAGCCATTTGTGTCTTCCCTCCAGGAACCAAAAAAACCCATCTGGGTGCCGGAGCGGAATGTTCAGCCAGTGGAGTCAGGCCCTACTGGCCCTGATAATATGGGTCCAAGTGAAGAACATCGAGGGAGGCCTGAGATGGGCACTGGTGAGGAATCCACCCATACTGATGCCGGTAAGTAAAATAAGCTCTGTTTTTCCATCCTTTTACTCCACCAATTATACCTTGGGAGTTCCTGCAGCAAATACAGCATTAGTAAGATCCTCATTGGGTAATTTAACGTTTGATATATCCCATGCCCTCTGCTTTTGGAGGATTAACAATATTTCAGCGATGCCTAGTGTCTCCCTTTCTGGACCATGTGTGGTCCTTAGTAATTATTCTCTTGGAGGCTTCTCTTCTAATTCTTCTGGACATCCCTGTTTTGGATTGAGAGATATCTTTTACCCAATAAATTTTAAAAGAAATGTTTCTGGACTCCCTACCCCTCCGAGACCAGCTCCCTTATGTTGGAAGACGCCACAATCCTTCAAATTATATTTACCATTGCCTTGGGGAAATTGTGCTCCTAAGGAACCATGGAAATTGGAGGGAGATAAATATTTATGGTGGTTTGGTCACCGACCTACCTTTAACTCCTTGGGAGGGGCCTTTGATTATTCCTATAGAAATCCAAATGTGGCAGGAGTTTCACCTACGTTAGCAGGCATGTTTCTCTGTGGCCCTCGTGCATGTACAGATATTATTAGACCTTTAGCCCTTCAAAGGGGCTTGGCCTTCAGTGCCACAGCCCGATGGAACACATTGGACATCTTTGAAACCTCCCTCCAGATTAATTATGCAACAGGAATGAATTTCTCTATTGTCAGCCTAGCTTGTGTTCTAGCTCCCTTTATGTTTGTTTCCTTTAATGGGTCGGTCGGGGAGGATGGTGTCCTTAATTGTTCTTCCAGCTCCTGCTTTTCGAGCAACTGCTGGTCCCTGAGGGATGAGTCCGTGCTGATGGTGAGAATTCCTGACCTGGTTCCCCTGGTGGTAGAAGACCCACATGATGGACGAGAGCTTATCTTGTATAGAGAAAGAAGAGACTTTGGGATCACCGCCGCAGTAATCACAGCTATCGCCATATCAGCCACAGCTGCCACCGTTGCAGGAATCACCCTGTCCCAGAGTGCAGCTACTGCAGAGACTGTTAACACTCTTGCTGGCCGTGTTACCCAGGCCTTAGAAACTCAAAATACCTTTAACTCACATATTCAGTTGGGGATGTTAAATTTAAACCAGCAAACGGCCTTATTACAGGAACAGATTAATGTGCTGTGGATGGTGCAACAAGCCTCTTCTCATTTTTATCATTCTGCCTGTGTGACCCTTATGGAAGTGAAAAATATGTCCTTTGAGGTGCAACGCCTTAATGCTTACCTTAGGGGGCCTTGGAATGATTCCTTTGTAAACTTTACCCACTTTTTGGTACATCAAATTATTGCAATTAATGAAACTCGTGTTAAACCTGTATCTGCTGAGGGATGGTGGAATACCATGGCCCAGATTGGGGGTTGGGCACAGCGATGGGGGGGGTGCCTTATCCCTGGGGATCTTGGGACTAGTAGGGGTGGCAGTAGACCTGCTCCTCTTAAAACGAGTCTTAAACATCTTCACCCTGACTGAGCTTGTCCACCATCAGGTGTTACTCAGTCTGGCACATAACTCTCCCGGAAGTCATGAAGTGTGGCTACAGATGCTGAAAAAATGAGGGTCTCCAAGGACGGGCAACCTGTGGGGATACCCACCACCTAAGACAGGGCATCGGGGGCCCTATGACGGGTAAGGGAAGGTACTTCTTTCGCAGGACCTAAGACAGGACCCCTCATTATAAAATAAAATAGGGGGAATTGTGGGAAGTGCAGCCCCGAGTTGATATCCCTGCCCCCATTTGAGGTGCTTATCTGCAAGGAAAACATAATAAATTCCCTCTGCTCCTGGAGCAGGGAAGGAAGGAATTTTAAGTGCATGGTGACCAGTCCTTGATCCCTGCTAGGATCAGGTTACAGTCCCTTCGCAGCCCCCTCCTCATTTGGTGCCATGTTATAAAACCAGCCCAGCAGACAATAAAGAGAAGCTGTTTCACCTCAAGCTCGTGCTCTGTGGATTCATTCAACCTGGACACCCTCTGCCGAGACTCTTGGTTCCAGCCTGCGCTGGCGCGGCAGTTTATCAGATTTTAGGTGTTGATGCTTTGTTCATGTCACTACTTTAAGGTGGACACTGTTATGGTTTTGGTCCCTTTAAGAGACAAGCCACACCCATTCCCCTCCCCATCTGCTGAGGCAGGCTGATCTTCAGCTTCCGGCCTGAGCTCATTCTCTTTTCCATCTTCCTCTCAGAGAGGCAGCTTCGCTTCTGCCTCTCTCCCGACTTCTCTCTTCCCCCCTTCTCTGTCTCTTTCTCCTCTTCTCTCTCTCTCTCTCTCTCCCCCTCTCTCTGTCCCCCCCTTCACCCTTCCTCCTCCATAACCCCCTGAATAAACATTCAACCTCACCCTGCATGTCGTGTCTATCCATGTTTCTGTCTTCTGCCCGCCTGCCGTGTGTCTCCCTGCCTGGAACCAGCCATTGCCCTAGGACCAGCAGCCGTCTCTGCCTGGGGCCCACTGCCTGCTGCCACATGGCCCGCCACCACCACCACCGCTCAGACCACCTCTCTGGGACCGGCAGCCATTTCTGCCTGGGACTGGCTGCTCCCAGGGCCCGCTGCCTGCCACCACATGGCCCGCCGCCACCATTTGGAACCTACAGCATGTCTGCTGCCTACTGCCGCGGGGATCTTGGAGCATTTTTAAAAAAAGAACAACAGACACTATCTGTCCAAATGTTCTTTACTTCTCTGTTGTAATAATTGGTATGTCCCCATCATCTTAGAGGCATAAGCTGGGATGGAATCAAGATGGTGTCTCCATGTCAGAGTCAGGTCTAGGTGCCATGCGCATTTCCTCTTCTAACATGCTACTGTAGACACTCGAGGTAGATTTAGCCTTGGTTAGTGGGGCATGGCTAGAGGTGGGGCTGTTATCTAGTGACCCCATAGAGGTATGGCAGCCCTCTGGGCATCCTCTGCCCTGATAGCATCAGGACATTAGGCGTGTCCTTTTCTGAAGTCCCTGTGTGGAAAAGTCCAAAGCTGGGCGGGCTCACTGGCTCTCCTTCAGGTGACGACCGGATAGTCATTAAAGGATGTATTAGAGATGGTGGAGGTGCAGGGCCAGGGTTTCCGGGTTTGACTGAGGCGGTGGAGTCAAGCTCCTGGCCTTCCTTATCTTATTAGTTATGTCCCTATTATCTTACATATGGAAGGTGTGATGTAATCAAGATTCTGTCTCCCCGTCAGAGTCAGGTCTAGGTGCCAGGTGCATTTCCTCTTCTAACATGCTGCTGCAGACACAGGAGGGATATGTAGCCTTGGTCAGTGGGCCATTGCTCGAAGTGGGGCTCTTCTTCTGGTGACAGCATAGAGGCATGGGGGCCCTCTGGGCATCCTCTGCCCTTATAGCGTCAAGACATTAGGTGTGTCCTCTTCTGAAGGCGCTGTGTCTTTGGAAAAGTCCAAAGGTAGGTGGGCACAGGCTCTCCTCCTCAGTTGATGACCGTATGGTTATCACAGAAGATAGCAGAGACGGTGGAGGTGCAGGACCAGGTTTTACAGGCTTGACTGAGGTGGTGGTGTCAAGTTCCTGTGGTTCCTGTTCTAATAATAGGTACATACCCATTATTTTAGAGGTGAGGACTAAAACTAAGAGGTTGGGGATAGAGTGTGAGCAGTGTGACTAAGTGTGTCCCCATGCCCAATTATCTTTCTGCTGTTATTCTTCCTAGCCTCAAGAATGGAACGCTGTAAACATGGCTTTGATAGAATCTGCTGTTGACATTGTCTCTTTGTAGGATACCTGTTCACATAGCAACTCATTCTTAAAAAGGCCAGATATGGTTTGTGTTAGGAATATTTCCTAACGTGAGTTCCCTGCCGACACAAAATTCCCAATCAAGCCAAATCAAAGCAAACCAAATTAAGAAATATCCATGTTTAACAGGAGTTCTGCACTCTCTGGTGGTCCCGAGGAAGAAACCGGGAAACAGCAGAAAGGCAACCCCCGGGAGGAAGAAAGGGAGACCACGTGTTTGTTCCTCTTCTGGGGAGTGGTATTTAAGGTACCTGTCCTGCTGGGATTTGAAGGCCAGACCTGGCCTGGGGACTGGGATAGATGCGAGGGCCTGGGGCCTATGCTACCAACTAGACATTCTCCACTCTTTGGATATAGGGGTGACAGAAAATTGGAATGGTAATTATGACAAACACTTAGGCTCTCTTTGGAAAAACAGGGCGTAGATTCAAATCTGGCTACTTCCTGTGGGCATGGGACAGCGTGGGGAAGTGGAGAGCCAGGTGCCCACGTTTAGCAAGAGGCGTGGCTGGAAAGGTATCCCATGAACTGTCATCCTGGAGAAGGCAGGCATCTGTTCCTTGGGGGAGATGAGAAGGCAGATGTCTAGGAAAAAAATTGTTATCGCTAAAGATGAGTGTGCCAGAATGAAAAGCAGGTAGGCCCTTCATTGCGGCATCCTGGAAAACCGGAGGGTGGAAGGTCCTGTCTGCTGGACAGACCAAGTGTCCTGAGTAGGTGTGCGCTTGAGTCTGGAGAGATGGTACCAGCATGGGTGTCCCAAGAGCTTGGCAGCCAAGGGGATGGTGAGCATTACCGTGTGAGGTCCTGTCCATCGAGGTTGGAAAGACCTAGGAGTTAACTGTTTGAGGAGTACTCTGTCCCCTGGGGAGAACAAGGCAGGCTTGAGGGCATTAGGGTCCACTGGTGTGGTGGCAGGAAGACAACTGTCAGTGTGTGGATGGAGAAGGCACCTTAAAAGGGAGAGGTAGGGTAGGTAGTCGGCCAGTGGAGGAGTTTGAACTGGGAGATGATGGTTAAGGAGAAAGGGCCTGCCATAAAGCAACTCAAAAGGGCTCAGGCCCGTAGGGGAACGTTGGGTGGCCCTGAGACAAGTCAGGGCAATGGGGTGAAGGGAGGACCAAGATAACCTGAGTTCAATGGAGAGCTTGGTTAGTTGTTGTTTGATGAGTCCCATTGTCCAGGAGATGTTGCAAGCTTCTGACTTGAGCTCCATCACACCTGCTGTTTCCCTGGAGACTGGAAACGCTTCTATCCATCCTGTAAAAGTGTTCACAAGTGCTAAGAGATAACAGAGTTTTTTATGAATAGGCACATGGGTAAAATTACCCTGTGAATCTCTGTCCTGTTGGTGTCCTTGGAGCTGGTGTATGTGGAGAGCTCCTTGTGGGTTGGCCTGGGCACACGTCTGGCAGGAGCAGTGAACCTGTAAAATAGAATCTTGGAGATGAGTGGGGTTAAAAGGGTTTCCAAGAAGCAGAACAAAGATTTGGAGAAGCAGCTAAGGATATCTCCACCCAGTAAATGTGCTGGGCAGGTCGGTATCACTAAGAAAAAATGAGAAAAAAATTGTCCTGCAAGATGGTAGGGCAATGGCAAAGTTTTAAGTGGGGAGGAACCGGTCCTGTCTACCCCCATAGCTGAAATTGGGTTAAGGCCCAAGTGAGAATAAAAGTAATGGACTTACCCGCCACTTGTATCATGACCCTAGGCTCGGAGAGGGTTACAGGATATATCAAATCTGGGCAGTGTCAATCCTCTGCAAGGCTGGCAGTTTCACCTTGCCGATGGTGGTGAGGCCAGACCTTCATGGCTTAGCATAAAGGACAAGCCCACACGGGGGCATTGTCATTTCCAGTGTCCAAGTTGTTGGCAAACAGGGTACAGCCTCGGAGCAGGTGTAGTGCAATATCGTGCCATGTGCCCATTTAGGCCACACTTGATAGAGCCCTGTGGTTGGCTTCCCTTGTTCCCCTTCCTGTGACCTTAGGGCAGCTGCTAAGGCCTGGGCCTGTAGATTGTTGTAGCTTTGCTGGGAAGACTCAGCTGATTCCTCTCGGGCATTAAAAACTTTAAAGGCCATTTTCACCAACTCAGTATGGGGACCATCCTCAACCTTTCTTAACTCTTTCCTAATATGTAGTACTGACTGAGGAAGCAGAATGATTAGTAGAAAAGGAACCTAGCTGCTTTTCTACCTGAGAGAGATTTGGAAGAGAAAAGGGCTTGCCCAGTGCGCAGAGGGGGTCCAGGAGTGGGGCAACGAGGTAGGAGGGGGAGGGGATGGTGGAAGTTCACCTGTAACCTCCAAATTGGGAAAAGGAGGGGAACAAATGTTGCTCCAAGGGATGGGGTTGGGAAATGTGGACTTGGAGTGGGGTAGGGGCCAGTGCCTCTGGGAGTGTGGTGCTGTGAAACACTGTCTACTAAGGGGGGGGGGGAGGCAAGAGCACAGAGAATAAAAACCATGGATATATATATATGTGTGTAAGCTCTGTTCATTTGTATCAGACAGGCTCATTTAAAAAGATTTTTTTGTAAGAGGCTTTACAGGGGTAACAGCCGACCTGGCTTTGAACTGTAAGTGCCCATTTTAGAGTCTATGCCCAACCACGTGGCCTAAGTCCATGTCAGCATGTCCGCCAGAATGGCTCTAAATCCAAAAGAGGCCGCGGAGATTGAATACCCAGCGTCCCAGGACAGACAGATCTCCGCCTCAGCCAAGCCCAAGCCCACGGGATTGACCCCCACCTGGGTCTCAAATTCCAGGTGTGAGCTCACAACTGCAATAGGAATCCCAAAACGAATTAAATAAGTACGAATGGGTCCCCCCAAAACCCTATAGCATAGACAAGAAAAGGGACTCACTAAGACGCAGCCGCTGTAGCCCAGAAGCCGGTTTTAAGCATGGCGTAGAGAGCTTGAGATTGTAGACTAGGGGCCTTTCAACACGTGGCCTGAGGCATGGAAAGGGCCTGCCCTATCTCAGTGGAACCTTCAAAATGTTAGGAATATTTCCTAACATGAGCTTCCTGCCGACGCAAAATTCCCAATCAAGCCAAATCAAAACAAGCCAAATTAAGAAATATCCAGGTTTAATGGGAAGTTCTGCACTCTCAGCCCCAAGGGAGAAATCAGAAGCCGCAGAAATGAGACCCCAGGGGGAGGAAGAAAGGGAAACCACGTGTTCCTCTTTCAGGAGATCTCTTAAATACCCTGGCAGTGGGTCCTGGGGTCAGGACCTGGTCTGCTGCGATTTGGAGTCCAGACTAGGACTGGGATAGATGCGAGGGGCTAGGTCCTACCTTCCCAACTTGACAGTGTAGCCTTAGGTGGGCTCCACTACACACACACACACTGCTGTGCACACATAATGCATATTGTAGCCTTAGGTGGGCTTCACACACACACACACACACACACACACTGTGCACACATAATTTACATTGTAGCCTTAGGTGGGCTTCACACACACACACACACACACACACTGTGCACACATAATTGATATTGTAGCCTTAGGTGGGCTTCACACACACACACACACACTGCTGTGCACACATAATTGATATTGTAGCCTTAGGTGGGCTCCACTACACACACACACACTGCTGTGCACACATAATTGATATTGTAGCCTTAGGTGGGCTTCACACACACACACACACACACACACACACTGTGCACACATAATTTACATTGTAGCCTTAGGTGGGCTACACACACACACACTGCTGTGCACACATAATTGATATTGTAGCCTTAGGTGGGCTTCACACACACACACTGTGCACACATAATTTACATTGTAGCCTTAGGTGGACTACACACACACACACACACACACACACACACACACTGCTGTGCACACATAATTGATATTGTAGCCTTAGGTGGGCTTCACACACACACACACACACACACACTGTGCACACATAATTTACATTGTAGCCTTAGGTGGGCTTCACACACACACACACACACACACACACACTGCTGTGCACACATAATTGATATTGTAGCCTTAGGTGGGCTTCACACACACACACACACACACTGTGCACACATAATTTACATTGTAGCCTTAGGTGGGCTACACACACACACACTGCTGTGCACACATAATTGATATTGTAGCCTTAGGTGGGCTTCACACACACACACACACACACACACACACTGTGCACACATAATTTACATTGTAGCCTTAGGTGGGCTACACACACACACACTGCTGTGCACACATAATTGATATTGTAGCCTTAGGTGGGCTTCACACACACACACACACACACACACTGCTGTGCACACATAATTTACATTGTAGCCTTAGGTGGACTACACACACACACACACACACACACACTGCTGTGCACACATAATTGATATTGTAGCCTTAGGTGGGCTTCACACACACACACACACACACACACACTGCTGTGCACACATAATTGATATTGTAGCCTTAGGTGGGCTTCACACACACACACACACACACACTGTGCACACATAATTGATATTGTAGCCTTAGGTGGGCTTCACACACACACACACACACACACACTGCTGTGCACACATAATTGATATTGTAGCCTTAGTTGGGCTTCACACACACACACACTCACACTGCTGTGCACACATAGTTCATATTATTCTCATAGCCAACTCTACATACACAATTATCCATATTGACAGGACTTAATGAAAAGAAAGGAGCCCTAAACAGGAGGCACTGAGCAGAGAGACGGTATGTCAGCTCTCACTGATAAACAGGTCTGGGTGGCCCTGAATTCTCTAACAGCCAGCTCAGGAGGGTATTGCCTTTGCTCTACCCTAACAAGCTATCAATAGTCTGTACTATTTCACCTTTCATGTGACACAAGGTCTTAGTCTAGGAAATTAACTCTTTGTACCTTTACCACTAAAATATACAGGAAAAATGCTTGGGTCGCTAAACCAGCCCCAGAGAAAGAAATTCCTCCTCACCTGGATGTCAGTGGATAAAGCACCAGGATGCTTAGCCCAGGGGCCACGCTCCATCCTAATCCTCTGGGTATCTGCTGGGGAGCTTCTCAGCCACGCCCCTTCTAAGAGGTAAGGCATCTACCTTGTCAGTCTTTTGTACATCCCTAAAAAATTTTTAGACCTCAGAAATGCACCTTTGCTAACTATGTCTGTGTGGGTGTGTGAACTGGAAACCTGTGCACAGCTAGGAACGTCAAAGGGAAACATCAAGCGAGTATTGGAGAGAGCACAGGAAGAACAAATGGGGCCTGGTAAAGGGACTTATGTATCCTCAGACTTTATCAGTCAGGCTTGCCTGCTATAGTGATCCTTCTGAATCCTGAGCGGTTTAGTGAGGCTTAACACTAACGTAAACCTCATAGTGAACCAGGGTTCTGCTGTGTCATATCCTGGTCCATCTGCAGAACACTTGCTTGGGAACTTTGTGATTGTTTGTCTCTGCTGAAAAACAAGTTCCATGAAGACCAGGTTATAGGCGTGTACCATATACCCAGGGTGTTCTGCTTGGTTTTGTTTTGTTTTTAAGCTGGGTTTCTTTGTGTATTTCCTGGTTGTCCTGGAACTACCTCTGCAGACCAGGCTGCCCTCAAGCTCTCGCTGCCTCCCAAGTGCAGGGATTAAGGTGTGCACCACTGTTGATTGCCTTTGGTGGGCTACTCAGTCTAGGGTTAGTAACCCACCTGACAGTCAGTTATTCCAGGGTCACGGAGAGGCACCACCTGGAAGATAATGGGCTAGGAAAGCGGAAGGAGGCTAAGCGAGAATTCTTGTCAAAGCCTCCGTTTATTAGAGACGGGGTACAACTTTTATAGGGTAAAGAGTTGGGGGGTGGGCACAGGGGCCTGGGCTCTTGCCGCGTGGTTCACGTTGGTCACATGGTCCGAGTTGGTCACCTAGGCAGGAGGTTGTCTTCGGTCAGGTCACTGTAGGCCAAGAAATCGCGAGTTGACACACCTAGATCCCTAGATAGTTTGGAATGTGGGGTGGGTTCCGCTAACAGATAGCTCTCATTAACAGCCAATTTGGGTGTGGGGTAGGCTCTGTCAATAGAACTATTCCTAACACAATTAAGGGTGTGGGGTTCTCTGCAGACTCCCCAGGGTGATGGTTCCTGCAATGATTTTAGGAGGAAATTGGCTCCTAACACACCACCACTACTTGCATACCTGGGTTTTAAACACTCATTCTTCTTTCCTTTCCTTTTCCTTCCTTCCATCCTTTCTTCCTTCCTTTTCTCCCTCCCTCCCTCCCTCCTTCCTTCCTTCCTGGTTCATTTTACAGCTGGGTGTGGTGGCACACACTTTAGTTTGTTTATTGAGACAGTGTAACAGCTCTAACTGTCCTCAAACTCAGAGATCTGCCTGCCTCTGCCTCCAGAGTGCAGGGATAAGAGGCATGCGCCACCACCGCCCTGCTGTAGCACAACACCTTCAATCATAGCACTAAGAGGCAGAGGCAGGTGAATCTCTACAAGTTTGTAGCCACTCTGGTCTGGTCTACAAAGTGAATTCCAGGACAGCTAGGGCTGTTACACAGAGAAACCCTATCTCCAAAAGCCCAATAAAATAAAAAGAAAAGATTTATTTTATGTGCATTGAGTGTTTTGCTGGCATGCATGCCTGTGCACCAACGGCTTTGCTGATGCATGTGGAGGTCAGAAGGCATCAAATCCCCTAGAAGCAGAATAAGGGATGGTTGTAAAACTAACACATGAGTGCTGAGAACTGAACCTGTGTCCTCTGAAAGAGCAGCAAGTGCTCTTAACACTGACCCGTCTCTTCATTCCCAACACTCAATTTCCAATAAGTTAAATTATCACATGACCATCAGATGAGGATTTGCATTAGTGTGGTATCAACAGGAAGGGAGAATTCCTCACTGGTTCCTTTCAGGAGAAAGAAAAAGAGGACTGCAGAGATAGCTCAGCAATTAAGAACACTTGCTGCTCTTCCCAGATGAGTTAAAATAGTTCAACAGCTCACATTTTTTCCAGACTATCTTCACTGTTTCCCTTTCTCACGGACAGGCCAGCCTGTTGAATATTCAAGTCCTGGCTCCACGAGGCTGGAAGACACCTCATGGAGCCTGCTTGTTACCGAGTGCCCAGTTGGTCTCGGTCAGTGCTGCTCTGCTGCTCCGTGAGCTCTCAGGAGCAGCAGTAACCCCATCACTCTCAGTGAGTAGTCCCCTCCACAGGGTTTGCACACGACTTGTTTCTGACTCTAAGGCCACTGTGGTGCCCATGCATTGTTCTGCTTGACTTGAACAGGCAGAGTCTTCCTCTTCCCTGGCAGGTTCTCCTGAGTGTTAAATCCACCTCTAGACTGTGTTCATTTAGCTCTATCTGCAGATAACTGTCTTTTAATCAACATTTCCTCACGGATAGAGTAGGGAGCTTAGGGAGCTTGGGGGTCCCTGCTCTGAGGTTCTATAAGACGGACATAATTGACTGGACTAGGGGAACTTTGTGGTAGTGTAGCCTCCCTTAAGCTGCCCAAAACTCTTTTGTGGTGAAGGTGTTTGTGAGTTGCCCATGTTTTCAGAGGTACTCTTCATGGTCTAAGTGCTGGTATGCTGTCCAGGAGGATTCCTGGTGCTGTAGCTGTTATTCTTTTTGCGGGGATGGAAAGGAGACACGAGAGGTACGGTGGTCCCACGTGGGTAAACTTTAATGGGGGGGGTGACAACAGGTGAGGGACGGGGGTGAAGAGACAAAAGGGGGCAAGTTATGGCGTTCTCCGTTTTTAAGGGGGATACAGGTGCGTCTGGGAAAAATGTCCTGCGCATGCGTGGCTTTTTGTTGAATTGGGAATTGTAGTCCGGTGGGATGCTGTATCCTCTGCCGCTTCTGGGAATTGTAGTCCAGTGATCCTTATGCGCATGTGCGATCTTTCTGTCTCCAAAAGAAACAACAGTAGCTGTCTTGAATCATTTGTGATCCTACAAGTGACCCCAATGAACTCACTGATTCACTCCCTGGATTGGGATGGAATCCTTTCTTTGTTTTTTGTTTTTTTTTTTGTTACCTTTTTCATCCGGGTGAAGGAAGGGTGAACAGATGCTTCTTCCCACCCTCCAAAGAAAAGTCACAAGGACCTGAGAGTCAATATGTCTGGCTCTGCAGGCCAAGTGGTGTCTTCTTTAGATTGTTTAACACCATCACAGTGGACAAGCACTTGCAGAAAGCCAGTGAATGGGTGTGTCTTACTCGGTTCACACTGTAGTCTGCTAACTCCCGGTTTAGCCCATACCATGTTCTTTCATCAGAAGTGAGTCAGAGAAATGAAGGGAAACCCTCACTTTACTAATGCACTTTATTAACTGTTACACAGTTTGGGGACATATCCATTTTTAGTTAATATACGTCTATGACAGACAGAAGACAGCCACCGTCGGTTTATCTTCATTCACCAGGACTCTCACATAGAGCAGCGCCGCGCTTGTACTTCTCTGCAATCTCTTTGATATTTTCCAAGAGATCTTCAGACATGCTTCCTTCATACTCTGTGTCAGCTTTAGCAATCTGTTCTTCAGGGTGTTTCTAGTGGAAACAATTCACAACTCTTAATGTACAAACAAGTGTGACATTTACATACAAGAATGACATTTGTAAATTATTAAAAGAATGAGGTGAAATGTTCAACATCCTTAGTTATCAGAGAAATGCAAATGAAAACAACTCTGAGATTCCATCTTACACCGGTAAGAATGGCCAAGATCAAAAACACTGATGACAACTTATACTGGAGAAGTTGTGGGGTAAAGGGAACACTCCTGCATTGCTGCTGGGAATGCAAGCTGGTACAGCCCCTTTGTATGTCAGTGCAGTGATTTCTCAGAAAATTAGGAAACACCCTTCCTCAAGACCTAGTAATACCACTTTGGGTATATATCCAAAGGATGCTCAATCGTGCCACAAGGACATGTGCTCATATGTTCATAGCAGCTTTATTTCCCATAAAGAGAACCTGGAAACAACCTAAATGCCCCTCAACCAAAGAATGGATTAAGAAAATGTGGTACATTTATGTAATGGAGTACTACACAGCAGAAAAAATAACGACTGCTTGAATTTCACAGAAGAATGGATGGAGCTAGAAATTGAGTGAGGTAACCCAGACACAGAAAGACAACTATCACATGTGCTCACTCTAGGTGGTTTTTAAACATAAGCAAAGAAACCCAGCCTACAAATCACAATCCCATAGAACTTAGACAACAATGAGGACACTAAGAGAGACTTACATATATCTAATCTACTGGGAAGTAGAAAGTAGAAAAAGACAAGATCTCCTGAGTAAATTAGGCATATGGCCACCTTGGGGGAGGGTTGAAGGTGGAAGGGAAGTGGCAGTGGAGGGAGCAGAGAAAAATGTAGAGCTCAATAAATATCAATAAAAAAGAATAATAGGAATAGAAGAACTCCAGCTCAAAAGCACAGAAAATATATTCAACCAAAATCATAGATGAAAACTTCCCCAACTAAAAAAGGATATCCCTATGAAGGTAAAAGATGTTTACAAAACACCAAGAAGACTGAACCAAAAAAAAAGTCTCCTCGCCATATTATAATCAGAACACTAAACATATAAAGGCAGACCTATCAGAAATACACCCGACTTTCAATGGAAAACATGAAAGTCAGATACTAAGAGATCTTGGATGCAAGCCCAGACTACTATACTTCCAATCACTATTGATTGAGAAACAAGATATTCCACAAAAAAAATCAGATTTAAACAATACCTATTCATAAACCCATCCTTACAGAAAGTACTAGAAGGAAAACTCCAATGCAAGGAAGCTAGGTGCACCCATGAAAACGCAGTCAACAGATAACCTCACCCCAACAAAACACACAAACTACCACCAAAAAAATAACAGGATTTAACAATCACTGATCATTAATATCTCTTAAGATCAATGGA
This sequence comes from Microtus oregoni, assembly GCF_018167655.1. Lineage (NCBI taxonomy): Eukaryota > Metazoa > Chordata > Mammalia > Rodentia > Cricetidae > Microtus > Microtus oregoni. The sequence continues at coordinate 6,004,943 of NW_024543218.1, forward strand.
CTCAATTCACCTATAAAAAGACACATGCTAACAGAATGGATATGAAAACAGGATCCATCCTTCTGCTGCATACAAGAAATACACCTTCACCTCAAAGACAGACATTCTCTCAGGGTAAATGGTTGGGAAAAGATTTTCCAATCAAATGGACCTAAGAAACAAGCAGGTGTAGCAACCCTAATATCTAACAAAATAGACTTCAAATTAAAATCAATCAGAAGATATGGAGAGGGACACTTCATTCTCATCACAGGAAAAATCCATCAAGATGAAGTCTCAATTTTTTAGACCATTTTTTTATAAGTTTAATAGATTAAATGAGCTTTGTTTCTTGAAAATGAAGTCATACAATTCATCATTGAAGTGATTTGGATAACACATGAAATTAACCCATTAGCATGGCACTAAAATTTAATAACAGCGATAAAGACATACATAATAATATTAACAACACAATTGATTTTGCAAAGTCCCAACCATGTACTAAATGATCTTATTGATTATGTATCCTAATGGGAACCCCTGCAATTGAATTAATAATATATATAGGACTGGTGTTAACAATTTACAAATCAATTTGTGCATGTCCTCAAAGTATTTTAATGTTTTCTTTTAAATCTCTCTATTTAGACAACAGAAAGCCTACATTGCTACCCAGGGGCCCTTAGCAGAGACCACTGAAGACTTTTGGCGCATGCTTTGGGAACACAACTCCACCATTGTTGTGATGCTCACCAAGCTGAGAGAAATGGGCAGAGTAAGTATGTTGCCCTATTTGGAAAATGGCATCAAGCTCATTCATTTACGTGCTTTGGAAATGCTCAGTACTCTATTACAGTGGCATGCAATGGAAGAGGCTAATAAGTCACTCAGTGCCGCTGACTTATGTTGGGCCCTCAGCAAATGCTTATTACCTTTTGCCTGAATAGGTTAGAATTTTATGACAAAATGGGCCATCAGTTCCCCATATAAAAAAATTTAAATTCATGACTTTCATTTCTTGGTAAGATGAAGTCTCAATTTAAATAGACCTCTTACATGTAAGAAAATAGACGCAGTCACTGAAAGTCTCCCAACCCAAAAGAGTCCAGGGCTGGCTGGAATCAGTGCAGTATTCAGAACTTCAAAGAAGAGCTAATATCTATACTCATCAAATTGTTCCACAAAATAGAAACAGAAGGAACATTGCCAATTATGAGGCTACAGTTACCCTGATAATGAAACCACACAAAGACTCAACCAAAAAAGAGAATTACAGACCAAACTCCCTCATGAACATTGATGCAAAAATACTCAATAAAACACTGGCAAACTGAATCAAGAACACATCAAAAAATTATCAACCATGATCAAGTCAGCTTCATCCTAGAGATGCAGGGCTGGTGCAGCATTTGTCTATCAATGTAATCCACCCTATTAACAAATTGAAAGAAAAAAAACATGATCACCTCATTAGATGCTGAAAAAGCATTTGACAAAACCCAACACTCCTTCTCTTGGAGATATCATGGATAAAAGGAACACACCTAAACATAGTAAAAGCAACATATATCAAGTCAACAGACAACTTCAAATGAAATGTATTCTCTGAAGCTGCTCCTTGCTGTCACCTGACACGCGCCATGCACTGACAGACATCCCTCAGCTCCTTGTCAGAACTCCTTAGGCCGTGTACCCTGGGTGACACCGAGCACCAGTTGGGAGCCAAACAAATGAGATGATCATGAGTTTTGTATTTTTCGTTTTTTTTTTATATGGTGGATTACTTTGACATATTTTCATGTGTTGAACCATCCTTGCATCTCTGGGATGAAGCCGACTTGATCATGGTGGATAATGGTTCTGATGTGTTCTTGGATTCGATTTGTCAGTATTTTATTTAGTATTTTGCATCAATGTTCATGACTAAGATTGTTTTTTAGTTCTCCTTCTTAGTAATGTCTTTCTGTGGTTTGGGTATCAGGGTAATTGTAGCCTCATCAAGAGTTTGGCAATTTTCCTTCTGTTTCTATTGTGTGGAAATATTTGAGGAGTATTGGTATTAGTTCTTTGAAAATCTTGTAGAATTCTGAGCTGAAACCATCTGGTTCTGTGCTCTTTTTGGTTGGGAGACTTTTGATGACTGTTTCTATTTCTTCAGCAGTTATAGGTCTGTTTTATTTGCTTATCTGGTCTTGATTTAGTTTTGGTAAGTGATATCCAGAAAGTTGTCCATTTCCTTTATGTTTTCCAATACTGTGGAGTACAGGTTTTTGAAATGTGACCTGATGATTCTCTGTATTTCCTCCGTGTCTGTTATGTCCTCCTTTTCATTTCTGATTTTGTTAAATTTCTCTCTCTGCCTTTTGGCTAGTTTGGATAAAGGTTTGTCTGTTTTGTTAATTTTCTTGAAGAACCAACTCTTTGTCTCACTGATTCTTTGTATTGTTTTCTTTGTTTCTATTTTGTTGATTTCAGTTCTCACTTTATTTCCTGCCATCTAGTTCTCTTAGGTGAGTTTGCTTTTTTTTGTTCTAAAGTTTTCAAATGTTCCTGTTAATTTACTAGTGTAGGATCTTTCTAGCTTCTTTATGTAGGCATTTAGTGAATTTTAGGAAGTCTTTAATTTCTCCCTTTATTTCTTCCTTGACCCATTGATGATGCAGGTGAGAATTGTTTAATTTCCATGTGTTCCAGAAAACCCACAGTTTTAAACCATGGTGATCTGATAAGCTACATTGGGTTATTCCATTTTTTTTTGTATTTATTGAGCTTTGTTTTGTTACCAAGTATGTGGTCAATTTTTGAGAAGGTTCCATGAGATGCTGAGAAGGTATATTCTTTTCTGTTTGGATGCAATATTCTATAGATGTCTGTTAAGTCCATTTGAATCATAACATGTTCTCTTATTTCTCTGTTCATTTTTTGTCTGATTGACCTGTCTTGTGGTGAGAGGGGAGTTAAGTCTCTCACTATTAGTGTGTGGGGTTTAATGTATGATTTAAGTTTTAGAAGTGTTTTGGGACATAGATGTTCAGTATTGAGATTTCCTCTTGATGGATTTTTCCTGTGACTAATTTGAAATGACCTTCTTAGTCTCTTTTGACTGATTTTAGCTTGAAGTCTATTTTGTTAGCTATTAGGATGGCTACACCCACTTGTTTCTTAGGTCCATTTGATTGGTGTATTTTTTTCCAACCCTTTACTCTGAGATGATGTCTGTCTTTGAGTTTGAGATATTTCTTGCATGCAGAAGAAGAATGGATTCTGTTTTCCTATCCAATCTGTTACCCTGTGCCTTTGTAGAGGTGAGTTGAATCCATTTACATTAAGGGATATTAATGACAAGTGATTCTGTCTCCTGTTAATTTAGTTTTTATTGTTGGTGATGTTAATTTTTATGTTTTTTCCTTCTTTGGGATTTGCTGCTATGAGACCATCAATTGTCTTTGTTTTTGTTGGTGTAGCCATCTTTCTTGGGTTGAAATTTTCCTTCTAGTATTTTTTGTAGTGCTAGATTGTTGGCTAGGTATTGGTGAAATCTAGTTTTGTTATGGAACATCTTGTTTTGTCCTTCTATAGTGATTGAAAGTTTTACTGGGTATAGTAGTCTGGGCTGGCATCCATTGTCTTTTAATGTGTGCATAATGCTTGACCACAACCTTCTGGCTTTCATTGTCTCCACTGAGAAGTCAGGTGTAATTCTGATGAAATTTCTGCCAGCATTCTCACAGACACCAGAGTATATTAAATAGCACACTGGCCTAGCCCATTTATTACATTTATGATGGAGGAGGGTCATCTGTCTATGTGTTACTTTCATTGGTTTATAAAGAAACTGCCTTGGCCCTTTGATAGGACAGAAAATTAGGTAGGAAGAGTAAACAGAACATAATGCTGGGAAGAAGGAGGCAGTGAGGCAGATGCCATAGCTCTCCTCTCCAAGATGGACGCAGGTTATGATCCTTCCCAGTAAGCCACAACCTCATGGTGCTACACAGATTACTAGAAATGGGTTAATCAAGATGTGAGAGTTAGCCAAGAAGAGGCCAGAACTAACGGGCCAAGCAGGGTTTAAAAGAATAGAATTTGTTTGTTGTTATTTTGGGTATAAAGCTAGCCGTGCGGGAGCCGTCAGGGAACGCAGCCCGCCGCTCCTTCTACACATTTATATCAGCACCGCCAGTGGGTGAACAGGGGACTCTACTACTGAGCTACATCCCAGTCCCATTTTATTTTTCTATTTTTAGTTTTGAGATGCTAGGGCTAGAATACATGCTGGGCTCTACCACGGAGCCACATTTTCCAATCTATTTTTAAAAACCAAACAACTTTATATATGGCTATAGTCCAGATATGTCTTTTTCCAATAAAAAATATTATATCCAAGTATCCTTGGAAGATGTGAAAAAATATTCTTTAACTATTGTATAGAACTATACTACATACTTCATAGTTTAATAATAGTATCAGTTAATACAACATTCAAAGAAAATATTTTCAAGAGGTTACATTTTAATACTACTTTCAATCAACATGATTAACACAGAAGTAAAAACTGTAATAGAATAGTTTGGAAAGTCTGGGTAGGTGATTTATGTCTGTACTCCCAATATTCAGAGTCTGAAGCAAAAGGATTGCCACAAATTCAAGACCAACTAAATATTCGGTTCCAGGTCAGTCTGGGCCACAGAAGAGGGACTCCTGTCACAAAGCAAAAATAAATAAATTAATCAATAGTTTAATTAATACAAAAGAAATTTAGAAAGTATTTTAAATGTTAATGCTGACAGTTACTTTTTTTTAGAGAAATATTGAAATTCGGGGAAAATGTTTATGCGAAATTTACTATCTTTATCTTTTTCTTTTTTATTTCCCCTTTGAGGTGCTAAGGATAAAATTGAGGACCTCACACATCATGATGGAGCTCGGCTCCCACCTCTTTCTTAATCACCTGAGTACAGTGTAGTAGTATTATTATATTCAGAATGCTGTGCATCACTGCCAGAATTGTTCTCATTCTGCAAGAGCTGAGGTCCATGCACAAACAGCACCCATTTCTCTTCCATCAAACCTCCCCTTTATTAAATGACTAACTAAAAAGCACAAGTGGGGGCTGGAGAGATAGCTCAGTCAGCTGCTAAAGTGCCTGCTGCACAAACTTGGAGATGTGACTTCAGAGCAGCAACACAGATGTATGGTGGCATTTGACCGAAACCCTAGCACTAAATGAAGACATCTGACATTGACTTCTGGGCCCCATACATGTGCGTGTGTACAAATAACACACATGCACATGCATAATTAATAAAAATGCCAATGGAGTTCAAATGCACAACTGTATCCTTACCTAAGTTCCTATAAAGTTGGAGCGGATGAATTCCAGACAGTGTCCAGAATCTTACCATTCTTGAGCACTGTGATCTCTGGGAATCCACAAAGCAGTGAAGGCAGAAGCTGCCAAGCTGACCAGGCAGGAAGGAAGATGATGAAGAAACCTAAAACAGCTCCTCATTAGGACTGTGTGGAAGGCCCCATGCCAGTTCTTCCCTGGTGGACTTATAGTCTGACCATCTGGGAATAGTGACACTATTACATGTATGTCTAATACAAAACATATCATCTCTTGGAATCCTTCACACATCTAGGTCAACCACACTTTGATCTCTGCAGCTAGGAGAGTTGAGGTTAAAGCTATTAACTAACATGTTGCTCCAACACTGATATGAATGAACCTGAGGAAGCCAGCAGCATGAGCATGTGGGACCCAATGACTGTTGTTTTTATTTTCTTAAGTCACCTGCTACAAGCTAAGGCTGCAATACTAGGAAAAGAAAATTCCTGTGAGGACCAAGGAAGCAAGTTGGGTTTCAGGTCCTGAAAAATCCCAGCAACTAGTAGAAATGTTATTCCTAAAATTTTATTCATTACACGAGAAGTGATTGCATTAGACTCTAAGTTTGGGTACTCAAAAAGTTAACTGGAAAAAAGATAAAACTCTTAAATTTGGGCAGTATTGGTTTTGGGGGAGGCTGCTTGATTCCAGCTGCCCAGACCATGAAATAATCACACAGAAACTTTATTATTTGTAATACTGTTTGACCAATAGCTAAAGTGTATTTCTGGCTTACTCTTATATCTTAAATTAACTCATTTCTGTTATTTTATATTTTACTATGAGCCTCGTGGCCTGCTGGTAAGGTGTAGAGAGCTGCGTGGAGCCGCACCTGATGGCGATGCATAGAGAGCTGCGTGGAGCCGCACCTGATGGCGATGCATAGAGAGCTGCATGGAGCCGCACCTGATGGCGATGCATAGAGAGCTGCATGGAGCTGCACCTGATGGTGCTGGCTTCCGCCCTCCGTGATCCCGAAAGTGAGTGCTCTCTGTGGTAATCAACTCCTAATATGGCTAAGGCCTGACTCATGCTATTATCACCCAATGATCGTCAGCTACTTGCATATGCATGAACCTATGGGCAGTGCCCACGTGGCAATCCAGGGTTGGCAGGCGTGCCTTTTTAAAGGCTGGGAGAGGTTTGCCCGGGGAGAGAGAGAAAGAGAAGGAGAAAGATTGCTGTGAACAAGGTCCTGAATAAACTGCTTGCAAGAAGAGCTCCGGTGTAGCGTCTTCCTTGCTGGTCGGGGCAGTCACGACAAGTGGTGGCCCATACGGGGAACCTCCAAACCTCCCTTCGTGGAGCCCAGAACTTGCTGCAGTCGGGGTGCACCGGTAAATCCTCAGGTAAGATTGAGGAATCACGACAAAAGCGGGTTTTCTGTTCTCACCGATAGAAAAAGGGAGAGCAAGGTAGTAGAGTGGACGGGTTAAAAGTGAAATTGTACGAATCTAACATTTGTTCAGATGGGCACTTCACCTTCGCACCCAATTTTTTAGCTCTTAAGAAAGGAGTCAGATCAGTTTGGAGGCTAGTGTGGCGTTGCTTGAAAGACCAAAGGTATAGTGAAGCAATAGAGAATAGCCAGGCCGCCTTAGAGATCCTACAGGAGAAGAGATCTGAGAGAGCAGCCTCTGAAAAGGCTACGTTTGACGCTGGGTCAAGTAAAGGTACGAGGAAAAAGGACCAAGGAAAAGGAAAAACAGGATTATATCCTAGTCTGTCAGAACTGGAGGAGTCGGATATTTCCACTCACTCAGAGTCTGATGATGATGACGATGAGGAAGAGGGGCGCTTTTATGTGGTCCCCCTAGAATCTATCCGTAAATCTCTAGACAGGATAAAGATCAAGAGGAAAGAAAGGGAGCAACAGAAGCAAAAAAAAAAAAAAAAAAAAAAAAACTCGAAAGTACAAGGAGGAGTGTAAGTCCTTCGGCCCCTCCTCTGTATCCTGAGGTCATGGGAGCAAAAGGAGGGATTTCTTTTAGTCCTGGAGTATGGAAGGAGGTCAGAGCAGAAATGATGACCCAGAAAGGAGTTAGAATGATGACTGCTTTCCCAGTATTTCAAGATCAGCAAGGTAACAGATATCATGAGCTGTTAGATTTTAAGGTTATCAAAACATTGGCCGAGCCTGTCCAGACCTATGGCATTTCAGCCTCTTTTACGGTGGCTCAGGTGGAGGCTTTGCATAGATACGCTATGACCCCATCTGACTGGATGAATCTTGCAAAGACTTGCTTATCCCCTGGTCAATATTTGGATTGGAAAGCTTTTTTAATTGAATTTGCCAACGCACAGCCTGCAATAAATTTGGCAGCTGGAGGAGATCAAGCAGTCTGGGATACGGACATGCTACTCGGACAAGGTAGATTTGCAAATCAACAAAATGGATATCCCCCTCAGGTATATGAGCAAATTAACAATCTTGCTACTTGAGCCTGGAAATCTCTGCCAAATAGAGGGGAAATAAGGGGTAATCTAATGAAGATTATTCAAGGACCTACAGAGCCTTTTTCTGATTTTGTGGCCAGGGTGATAGAAGCGGCAGGAAAGATTGGATGACCCTGACACTGCCATGCCATTAATTAAACAGTTAGTGTTTGAACAATGTACTAAGGAATGTAGGGCAGCTGTCACTCCATATAAGAGCAGGGGGTTGGAATACTGGATGAGAGCATGCAGAGAGCTAGGAGGTCTACTGACCAATGCCGGACTGGCGGCTGCAATACTTCGGATAAGTAAAAACGGGGGCACTATGGGAACTTGTTTCGATGTGGTAAAATAGGCCACATAAAGTGTAACTGCCCTCAAAGAGGAAGTACTCGGCAGGGAAATGCCCAGGAATCAGAAAGTGACCAACGCCCAAGTCCAGGAATGTGCCCTAGATGTAAAAAAGGAAAACATTGGGCGAATGGGTGTAGGTCAGTAAAAGATATTAATGAACAACCCCTAGTAAATGTTACTATGCCAAAAAACAGACAGCAGGGCCCCCGAATATATGGGGCAATGGAGGATCAGGGCAGAGAAGGGAGTCATGAGCAGTGGCGAACCTTCAGACACCCCAAGGACCGCGGCGAGCTACTGCAGGTTCAGCAGGATTGGACCTTCGTGACACCACCAGACTCGTATTAACCCCCCAAATGGGAGTTCAGACAGTAGACTCTGATTTTCAGAGTCCTCTTCAACCTGGTACAGTGGGATTATTACTAGGGAGATCATCTATTACCCTAAGAGGATTACATGTCCATTCTGGGATAATTGATCCAAACTATACAGGCATTGTTAAAATCATGGTTGAGTCACCTAAAGGCATTACCGCGATTTCCCCAGGTGATAGGATAGCTCAACTTGTTATTTTGCGTAGTCTACATGACAAACATCCAGCTAAAGACAGTGAAAGAGGAGATAAGGGATTTGGTTCATCAGGTGCAGACTTTACATTTTTATCCTTGGATTTGGACCAAAAGCCTATTTTACAACTAACTGTTAATGGGGTCAAGATCATAGGCCTCTTGGATACAGGGGCGGATAAAAGTATCATAGCCAGTAAAGACTGGCCACGAGGATGGCCTATACAGACCTCATCACACACCTTACAAGGATTAGGATATGCTAGTGCCCCTAATATTAGTGCTAACTTATTAAATTGGCAGGATACAGAGGGCCACTCCAGAGTAATTCAACCTTATGTTCTTGAACTCCCAGTATCATTATGGGGAAGAGATCTCATGAAATCTATGGGTTTTAAATTAAGTAATGGATATTCAGAAAAGGCTGAAACCATTATGAAAAATATGGGCTGCCATCCGAATTTTGGATTGGGAAGGTATTTACAAGGACGGAAAGATCCGATAGTGGCAGAACTAAGAAAACCCAGACAAGGAATGGGTTTTTCTTAGGGGCCGCTGGGGAAGGAATTCCCATTACTTGGAAAACAGAGGAGCCAGTGTGGGTTCCTCAGTGGCCTCTTTCCTCTGAGAAGCTCATGGCTGCCAATGATTTAATAATGGAACAATTAACTCTGGGCCATATTAAATCTTATCCATTTCCCCCTGGAATACACCTATCTTTGTAATCAGGAAAAAATCAGGAAAGTGGCGCCTATTACATGATTTGCCAGCTGTTAATAATCAAATGCAAGTCATGGGACCAGTGTAACGCAGGTTGCCATTACTATCCTCTCTGCCTGCCTCCTGGCCTATTATTGTAATAGATATAAAAGATAGTTTTTTCTCCATTCCTTTGTTTGATAAAGACAGTGAGAGATTTGCCTTTACAGTTCCATCTCTTAATCATGAAGAACCAGACAAAAGATATGAGTGGGTTGTCTTGCCACAGGGAATGGCCAATAGTGCTACAATGTGTCAGCTGTATGTGGGGGAGGCTATTGCACCCCTGAGAAAAAAAATTTCCCACTCTACGATGCGTTCATTATATGGACGATATATTGCCGATATATTGCTGGCTGCCAAGAATGAACAAATGTTAAATCAGGCCTATGTGGAGCTTATTAAGCTACTTGAAAGGAGAGGGCTGCATGTAGCCCCTGAAAAGGTACAAAAGGATAAAATTGTTAATTATTTAGAAGTAAGAGTTTGTGAAAAACAGATTATCCCTCAAAAGGTAGAGTTAAGGAAAGATAGTTTAAAGACGCTAAATGATTTTCAAAAGCTGTTAGGTGATATAAATTGGATTAGATGTTATTTGAAGTTACCAAACTATGAGTTAAAGCCCCTGTATAGTATTTTTTTATTGGAAAAAAAATTTCCGCCTCCTCCCAGCCTCCCATTTCCCTCCCCCTCCTCCCACTCATCTCCCCCTCCCCCCACTCCTCTCCCCCTCCCTCTCCAGTCTGAAGAGCAGTCAGGGTTCCCTGCCCTGTGGAAATTCCAAAGTCCTCCCCTCTCCATCCTGGTCTAGGAAGGTGAACATCCAAACTGGCTAGGCTCCCACAAAGCCAGTACATGCAGTAGGATCAAAACCCAGTACCATTGTCCTTGGCTTCTCAGCAGCCCTCATTGTCCACCATATTCAGAGTCCGGTTTTATCCCATGCTTTTTCAGTCACAGTCCAGCTGGCCTTGGTGAGCTCCTAATAGATCAGCCCCACTGTCTCCGTGGGTGGGTGCACCCCTTGTGGTCCTGACTTCTTTGCTCATGTTCTTCCTCCTTCTGCTCCTCACTGGGACATTGGGAGCTCAGTCCGGTGCTCCAGTGTGGGTCTCTGTCTCTATCTCCATCCATCGCCAGATGAAGGTTCTATGGTGATATGCAAGATATTCATCAGTATGGCTATAGGATAGGGTCATTTCAGGTTCCCTATCCTCAGCTGCCCCAGGAACTAACTGGGGACATCGCCCTGGGCACCTGGGAGCCCCTCTAGGTTCAAGTCTCTTGCCAACCCTAAGATGGCTCCCTTAATTAAGATATGTGCTTCCCTGCTCCCCTATCCAACCTTCCTTTATCCCAATCATCCTGTTTCCCCAAGTTCCCCCCATCCTCCCCTTCTCACTTTTCTCTCCCCATCTCCCCTTACCCCCCTCCCACCCCACCCCCAATTTCCCAATTTTTTGCCCGGCAATCTTGTCTACTTCCCATAACCAGGAGGATAGCTATATGTTTTTCTTTGGGTTCACCTTCTTATTTAGCTTCTTTAGGATATCAAATTATAGACTCAATGACCTTTATTTATGGCTAGAAACCAATTATGAGTGAGTACATCCCATGTTCATCTTTTTTGGGTCTGGGTTACCTCACTCAGGATAGTGTTTTTTATTTCCATCCATTTGCATGCAAAATTCGAGAAGTCATTGTTTTTTTACCGCAGCGTAGTACTCTAATGTGTATATATTCCACACTTTCTTCATCCATTCTTCCATTGAAGGGCATCTAGGTTGTTTCCAGGTTCTGGCTATTACAAATAATGCTGCTAGTTGAACAAATGCTTTTGTCACATGATAGGGCATCTCTTGGGTATATTCCCAAGAGTGGTATTGTTGGGTCGAGGAGTAGGTTGATCCCGAATTTCCTGAGAAACCACCACACTGATTTCCAAAGTGGTTGCACAAGATTGCATTCCCATCAGCAGTGAATGAGGGTACCCCTTCCTCCACAGCCTCTCCAGCAAAGGCTATCATTGGTGTTTTTGATTTTAGCCATTCTGCCAGGTGTAAGATGGTATCTCAAAGTTGTTTTGATTTGCATTTCCCTGATCGCTAAGGAAGTTGAGCATGACCTTAAGTGTCTTTTGGCCATTTGAACTTCTGTTGAGAATTCTCTGTTCAGCTCAGTGCCCCGTATTTTAATTGGGTTAATTAGCATTTAAAGTCTAGTTTCTTGAGTTCTTTATATATTTTGGAGATCAGACCTTTGTCTGTTGTGGGGTTGGTGAAGATCTTCTCCCAGTCAGTGGGTTGCCTTTTTGTCTTAGTGACAGTGGGGCTGGAGAGATGGCTCAGTGGTTAAGACCCTGTATAGTGTTTTAAATGGAGACTCCGCTTTGGATTCTCCAAGGCAGTTGACTACTGAGGCACGAGAAGCATTAAAAAAGGTGGAAAACAGGTTACAAGATGCCTTCCTACAAAGGATACAAGAGGGTCAAGATATTGCTTTATGCATTCTTCCCTCATATTACCAGCCCACAGGACTCTTATGGCAGAGTGGGCCATTGCTTTGGATATATCCTAAGATATCTCCAGCTAAATCTCTTGAGCATTATCCTTCTGCTGTAGTGACTTTGGCATTAACCAGAATTCAGCAGTGCCTACAACATTTTGTGGTTGCCCCCGCAACTATTATAGTGCCTTATTCCAACCATCAAATAAAGATTTTATGTGCTACCTTAGACGAGTGGGCCATCTTGTGTTGCTCTTATCCAGGGCCTATAGATTGTCACTATCCTCAACATCCATTGCTGACTTTCTTTAAGGAACACCCAGTGATATTTCCCAAAACTACTACTTTACAACCCATTCAAGGAGCCAGTGTTATTTTTACAGATGGATCTAAGACCAGTTGTGGTGCTTATATGGTAGATTCCTTGGAGCCTGTTATACAGCAGTTTTCTCCTGGAGCCCCTCAACAAGTTGAACTGGCGATTGTAATAGAAGTGTTTAAGGCCTGCCCTTTTGCATTCAATCTAATTTCAGATTCATGTTATATTGTTAATGTCTTAAGATCCTTAGAATGCGCAGGATCCATTAGGTCTTCCAATCCCGTACATATACTACTTGTACAATTACAGCTTTTACTCTGGCAGTGAAAAAAATCCCTTTTTTGTACAACATGTCTGTGCACATATGGGATTACCAGGTCCTTTAGCTGAGGGCAATGACAAAGTAGATCGTTGTACCAGACAAGAATGGATATTTCTCGCCACTGTTTACAGAGAGCATATGATTTTCATAAGGAATTTCATGTTAATGCCAAAACCCTACAACAAAAATTTAATATATCTCGTGCTGATGCACAGAAAGTGGTTGTAGATTGCCCATAATGTGTTGTTTATCATCATCCTCAAACCTTGGGAATCAATCCATGTGGATTACTCCCTCTTAAAATTTGGCAAATGGATGTTACACATACTTCGGAACTTGGTAAGCTGAAATATGTGCATGTTTCAGATGATACATGTTCTGGCATTATTCATGCCACACCCATGACGGGTGAAAAGACGACTCAGGTGACTGCTCATTGTCTAGAAGCATGGGCAGCCTGCGGCAAGCCCCAACAGTTAAAGACTGATAATGGTCCTGCTTATACTGGACAGAAATTCACCTCATTTTGTCAACGTATGGGTGTTCAATTGACACATGGACTGCCATACAATCCACAAGGACAAAGCATTGTGGAATGTGCCCATCGATCTCTAAAGGAGATACTTCAAAAACAAAAGGGGGGAATAGGCCATGATCAAACCCCTAAGAATAGACTTTCCTTAGCCCTATTTACTTTAAATTTGTTAAACTTGGATAGCTCCATTCAGTCTGCCGCAGACAGGCATTCATGTCTGTCCAGTCTTTCAAAAGGAATGGTGACCTGGAAGGATGCTTTGACAGGGGTCTGGCATGGACCCGATCCCGTGCTGGCATGGGCACGAGGCACTGTTTGTGTTTTTCCACAGGATCATTTGGACCCTATTTGGGTGCCAGAACGCAAGGTGCAAGTGCAGACGGAGGCAGAAAAGGATGTTACGGATATGTCTGGGGATTCTGTGCCTGTTCCTCACCCACTCAATAGAGAAAGTGATGGCGGAGCTGCGGTGGGGGATTCTGTCAGCCTTTCCCAAGCCGATGCCAGTTCACCATGACCTGTATCATCATAGCCATGGATCATCTGAAGGAGTGGGCGAGAATAGGAGCCCTAACAGGCTTAATGGTGCTTGTCTCCCTGGTATGCCTATGGTGCATTTGTCACATAAGGTTTTCACAGCATCGCGATGCAGTTATGATCATTCAGGCCTTCACGGCCATTGAAGCAGGACAGTCCCCTCAAGCTTGGTTATTTATATTTGAGCACAGGATGTGAGGCTTGTGCACTGCACTTGAGGTCAGAGAAGTTGACCTCAAGAAGAGCAAGTCTGATTGCATGTGGGTTGGTGTCTAACTCCCACCTCTGTAAAAAGACACCGGACAGGTCTAGTGTTCTCTGAGTGGATGACACCTGGACAGACACTAGTACATGTTCCATTTTTAACAGAGATCAGACCTCTACTCTTGTCTGTTGCTTTACAAAACAAAAAGGGGGAACTGTAGAGAGTTGTGTGGAGCTGTGGCTTCTGCCCTCCGTGATCCCAAAAGTGAGTGCTCTCTGTGATAATCAACTCCTAATATGGCTAAGGCCTGACTCATGCTATTATCACGCAATGATCGTCAGCTGCTTGCATATGCATGAACCTATGGGCAGTGCCCACGTGGCAATCCGGGGTTGGCGGGCGTGCCTTTTTAAAGGCTGGGAGAGGTTTGCTGGGGAAGAGAGAGAAAGAGAAGGAGAAAGATTGCTGTGAACAAGGTCCTGAATAAACTGCTTGCAAGAAGAGCTCTGGTGTTGCGTCTTCCTTGCTGGTTGAGGCGGGTGTGGCAGTAAGGTTCTGACTGGCATTTTGCATCTGTCTCTGGTGGCAGCTCCATGGCTTCTCCTGACTCTGCCTTCTTTCTCCCAGAATTCAGTTTAGTTTTCCACACCTAGGTCAGTTCTGCCCTGCTATAGGCCCAATGCAGTTTTCTTTATTAATCAACAGTAATCACAGCATACAGGGGGAATCCCACATCAGTGGTGGCATGCCTCTAATCCTAGCACTCAGGAAATAGAGGCACGCAGATCTCTGTGAGCAAACTCTGTATCAAAAGAGCAACAGAGGAAGACAGCCAGCTTCAACCTATATCCTCCACACATACATATGCACACATACAAACTCATACATTTACATACACCAGGCACACACACATACACACATGCACACAAGTTCACATGCACACACACGGTCTATGTTAATACACATAATTCCAGCATAGAGGTGATTGAGGCAGGAGGACCAGAGCCGGCCTGGACTACCTGTTTCAGAAAACAGGCAAACAAAGGTCTATAATAAAATGGTTTTAAAAACAAAAACTTTTCTCATCTGTTTTCCATTTGAAAGATGCTTTGGGTCTGAAGCCTGGTATAGGCCTCATTCTCCTGAGCTCCTTCTCAGGCAAGAAGTTCATGTGTGCAGTAAAGTCAGGGGTCAAATCAGGGAGGGATACGGGACAGAACTGAGACAGTTGTCATTGCAGTTGGTTCCTCACCAACAGAAACAGGCCCTAGCTAAGTACAAACAGCACCACAAGGGGGCACATTTGGAATAAAGACAAGAGGAAAGAAGCCAATCACTATAATTAATATATACTAGAATCATGCTTTCTTGCAGTGACTAAACACATACAATGATTTGAGGAAGCTTAAATTAAAGAATTAAAATATCAATTTTCTAAACCTTAAAGACATCCAAGCCATCTTGATTTGTAGATTATGTTAATTTTTAGAATGGAAATGATTGATAATTTCCTTTTATGATCTGGAATCTAACACCAATGTTACATATCACCACCTGAGTGTGCACCGTTTATACTTTAGAATAACCATCAGTGTTTATTCCCCTTATAACTATACTCTGTAACTCCAATAGAAGTTAGAAGCCCTGCCTTTGCATTGAATTAACTGTTTGTGGTCCTGTTCCAAGTAGATAGTAAGCCCATTGATGCCAAGGGTCATATTTAATGTGTCTTCCGGTGAGGGGGCTTCCAATAGACATGTCTAACTGCATTTTCAATTATAGCATTACAGCCGTTTACTCCAGACTTCTTTAATAGTTTATTTTAGAAATCATGCATTTGAATCTCTTTCTCCTTCCCTCCCTCCCTCTCTCAATTCTACATGTAGCCCAGGCTGTCCTCAAATTCAGTATGTAGCCACCATATTTGACTCTGATTATTCCACTCCTGAAGTGCTGGGTTACAGATGTGTACCTTAACACTTAGGCTCACTGTTCTCTCCCTGTCTCGTAATTTATTGTAAAAGTCTGTTCTGGAGATGCATCCTAGGTTGACCTTGAGTCCATCATTCCCCTGCTGTAGTCTCCCACGTGGTAGGACTACAGATGTGCACATCATCCTTATGTCAGTGTGCTTCTCCTCTTCTGAATTCCTTCAGGTCTCCTTTTGTCCTATCCATGTGTGGCCTGCAGAACTGGCACGTTTTCTTTTTATGCCCTTTGGCTCTCTTCTAGGCAGAGAAATTCGCAGAGGGTGGTGACCTACAAAGGGTGTGCTCTGCCCAGTAACTTCTTTGATTGGCCTGGATTTTCCTCCCCACTTCAGGAAGTGAGCCATGTATGAAATGGAATGAAATTTTCCTCTTTGTATTAGTGTATGTATAATCATAGTATTCTTCTGGCTTGGCAGTGCCACACTCAATTACAAAAGAGCAGCAGCCTCTAGGATAGGGATTGTGCCATGTTAAATTGATGACATTGTAAAGCACTATTAATAAAAACTCAGAGACAGATATTGGGGTTCAACCTGAAGGTCAGAAAAGCAAAGCAGCCAGCCACTGGCTCTTACCACGACCTCAGTCCAAAAATGGTGACCCTACCTCCAGGAAACCTCAGGATGAGCCTGAGACTGAGAGCTGCCTCCTCCCATTTTATAATCCTTTCTAGCTCTGGGATTAAGGACATGCACTGCTGTCGCCTGGTTTCTATGGCAAGCTACTGTGGCTCCTGGGAATAAAGGTGTGTGTCACCAATGCCTGGTCTGTAAGGATGGCCGGTGTGGCTGTTTACTTTTCTGAGATTCAGGCCAGCTTTATTTATTAAAATACAAGTGAAATGCCACCACACCGTTGTTGATTGCATCTGCTCCACGTTTACAGCCACGGTCCTCCTCTGATTGCCACAGTATAATGAGATGAGTGCTGGAGACAGGAGATTTGGAAGTCACTCTCTTGTGTGTCGGACATGTAACTTTAGGAACTTTTCTCGGGGCTTGTGTTTTGTAGTTGTTGTTTTCTGAGATTGGGTCTTGCTATGTTACACAGGGTTGTCTCAACTCCTTGGCGTTAGTAAGGTCCTCTTCCCGTCAGCCCCTGGAGGAGCTAGAACTGTAGGCATGTGCCGCCTTGTCCAGCTCTAAAGTTTTGTTTCTATGAATGGGATCAGGAAACCAAAGCTGGCAGAGGAGAGGCAGGCAATCCATCCAGATTTCTTCCTGGGACAGGCATAGGTCCTGTGCAGATTCTAGAATAGTTGTTTGAACAGGAGGAAACTCATGCTCCATGAGTAATATTCCATAGCTGGTGACACCCAAAACATTCTAGCACTGTGCTGTAAAGACAGCTGTGGTCTGCCCAGACTTAGAGGTCACAGAGTGTGACTACTAGAAAATCTTCTTCCACTGGATGGTAGTCAAATTTCTGTGGCTAGGGTTTCATTCATTCCTTCGACTGTAACCAGCAGGGCATTATCGCTGTTAATTTACAAATGCCACTAAGAAGCCTAACATATAACCATCCCTAAGCTCTATCTGGCGTCTCTGGCTCAGTGTAGATGTGCTCATTTTTTCTTTCCATGGATTAAGAAACAGAGTATAGAGACAGTAGCATTCTACTAAATCATAAACAACAACAATAATAACCGGAAGCTAAAAGATAACAGCATTCTTTATAGTTCTAAGGCAAATTTCCCAGTAGCCTATAGTCCATGACCTATCAGCTGCTGTCATATCAGGTTATAACTTGTCTACTATATTTTGATCTTTTTAACTGTCAGTGAGTAAGTCTAAGCCATGGGGAGTTTCGGGTCCCATTTCCACAGTTAAAGTTAAGACCTCCCATAAGAAAGGTGATATATCATTTCAAAGTCAACCACCTTTTCCTACCTTGTACAGAACTTATTTTAGACTACCATAAGATAACTTTAAATTTTCCGGAAGAAGTGGAACAGAAAGGAGAACATCTTCATTTTCTTTCCCTGCCCCACGCTAGCCCACAGATAGAGCAATTTCTCAGGAAAATGTGCTGATTTGTCTTGCCCCTCAGTGAAG
Organism: Microtus oregoni; assembly: GCF_018167655.1. Taxonomy (NCBI): domain Eukaryota; kingdom Metazoa; phylum Chordata; class Mammalia; order Rodentia; family Cricetidae; genus Microtus; species Microtus oregoni. The sequence goes on from NW_024543218.1 coordinate 6,022,900, forward strand.
ATGAGGAGAAACCCCTGCTGTCACACAGCTGGCAAAGGAAAATTTACAAGTGGTACAGATGGGGAACCTGTTCAGTCATCCGACTGTGGATGGGAAATCTCTCTTCAACGTGAACTTTTAAATTCCCATACAGATGAGGCAAGAATTTGACCAGAATTTCCAATCATACTTTATGTCCAATTTAACTTACAGGAGCCATACTTTTCCCCAGTTTTTTATTATTTTTTTATTGAGCCATATATTTTTCTCCACTCCTCTCCCTTCCTCTTCTCTCTCTCCCCTCTCCCATGGTTCCCATGCTCCCAGTTTACTCAGGAAATCTTGTCTTTTTCTACATTCCATGTAGTTTAGATCCATGTATATCCCTCTTAGGGTCCTCATTGTTGTCTAGGTTCTCTGGGATTGTGAATTGTAGTTTGGTTTTTCTTTGCTTTCTGTCTAAAAGCCATTTAAAAGTGAGTACATGGGATATTTGTCTTCTTGGGTGTGGGTTACCTCACTCAATATGATGTTTTCTAGATCCATCCATTTGTTCACAAATTTTGAGATGTCATTGTTTTGGTTTTTTTTTTTTTTTTTTTTTTGCAGTGTTGTATTCCACTGTGTAAATACACCACATTTTCCTTATCCATTCTTTGGTCAAGGGGCATTTAGGCTCTTTCCAGCTCCTGGATATGACGAACAATGCTGCTATGAACATAGATGAATGGGTGATCCTGCGGTACATTTAGCATCCTTTAGGTATATACCCAAAAGTGGTATTGCTGGGTCTTGAGGAAGGTTGTCTCCTAATTTTCTGAGAAATTGCCATAGTGATAACCAAAGTAGCTGTGCCAGTTCTCATTCCCCCAACAATAGAGAAGTGTTCCCTTTACCCCACATCCTCTCCAGCATGAGTTGTCATCAGTGTTTTTAATCCTGGCCTTTCTTACAAGTGTAAGATGGAATCTCAGAGTTGTTTTGATTTGCATTTCCCTGATAGCTAAAGATGTTGAGCATTTCCTTCAGTGTCTTTCACCCATTTTAAATTCCTCTGTGGAGAGCTCCTGCTTAGGTCTGTACCCCATTTTTTATTGGGTTATTTGTTCTTTTGATGACCAAGTTCTTGAGTTCTTTATATATTTTGGAGATTTCAGTGTGATTACCTTGAGTTTCTCTCCATTTAGTTTGATGTTGGCTGTTCACTTGTGTATATTGCTTTTATTTATTATGTTTAGGTATGTTCCTTGTATCTTTGATTTCTCCAACACTTTATCATGAAGGGATGTTGTATTTTGTCAAAGGCTTTTTAAGAATCTAATGAAATGATCTTTTTTTTCTCCAGTTTGTTTATATGGTAGATTACATTGACAGATTTTCATATTTTGCATCTCTAGGATGAAGCTGACTTGATCATGGTCAATGATTTTTCTGGTGTGTTCTTGGATTCAATTAGCCAGTTTTTTTATTGAGTATTTTTGCACCAATGTTCATGAGTGAAATTGGTCTGTAATTCTCTTTCTTAGTAATGTCTTTATGTGGACTGGGTATCAGGATAATTATAGCCTCAAAAAAAAGCATTTGGCAATATTCTTTCAGTTTCTATATTGTGGAACATTTTGAGGAGTATTGTTATTAGTTCTTTTTTGAAAGGCTTGTTGAATTCTGCTTGGAAACCATCTGGCCCTGGGCTTTTTTTTGGTTGGAAGACTTTTGATGACTGTTTCTATTTCTTTAACACTTATATGTCTGTTTAATTTGCTTATCTTGTCTTGATTTAATTTTGGTAGGTGATGTTTATCCAGAAAGTTGTCTATTTACTTTAAATTTTCCAATTTTGTGGAGTATAGGTTTTTGAAATATGACCTGACGATTCTCTGGATTTCCTTTATTTCTGTTGTTATTTCCCCTTTTCACTTCTGATTTTGATAGTCTCTTCCTACCTTTTGGTTAGTTTGGATAAAGGTTTGTCTGTTTTGCCAATTTTCCTCAAATAACCAACTTTTTGTCTCATTGACTCTTTGTATTGTTTTCTTTGTTTCTATTTTGTTGATTTCAACTGTCAATTTGATTATGTCCTGCCATCTAGTCCTCCTGAGTTTGCTTCTTTTTTATCTAGAGTTTGCAAATGTTCTGTTAACTCACTACTGTGGGATTTTTCCAGCTTCTTTATATAGGTATTTAGTGCTATGAACTTTCCTCTTTAACACTGCTTTCATTGTGTCCCGATAATTTGGGTATGTTGTGTGACCATTTTCATTAAATTTTAGGAAGTCTTTAATTTCTTACTTGACCTATTGATTCAAGTAAGCATTGTTTAATTTCCATGTGTTTGTCGAATTTCTGGAATTAGTGTTGCTGTTGAATTCTAATTTTAAGCCATGGTGATCTGATGACATACATGGGGTTCTTCCAGTTTTTTGTTTGTTTGGGTTTTTGTTTTTTTGTATCTGTTGTGGTTTGCTTTGTTACCTAGTATGTGGTCAGTTATTGAGAAAGTTCTGTGAGGTGCTGAGATGGAACGTTCTCTAGATGTCTTTTCAGTTCATTTGAGTCATAACATCTGCTAGTACCCTTACTTTTCTGTTAGTTTTCTGTCTGACAGATTAGTTCAGTGGTGAGAGTGGGGTGTTAAACTTTCCCACTATTAGAATGTGGGATTTAATGTGGGATTTAAATTTTAGTAGTGTTTTTTTTTTTTACATATGAGGGTGTCCTTGTATTTGGGGCATAAATGTTCAGTATTGAGATTTTCTCTTGATGAATTTTTCCTTTGACTAATATGAAATGTTTTTCTTTGTCTCTTTTGATTGATTTTAGTTTGAAGTCTATTTTATTATATATTAGGATAGCTACACCAGTTTCTTTCTTAGGTGCATTTCATTGGAAATTTTTTTTCCAAAACCTTACTCTAAGGCAATGTCTGTCTTTGAGGTTGAGGTGTGTTTCTTGAATGCAGCAGAAGGATGCATTCTGTTTTCGTATTCAATCTGTTAGCCTGTGTTTTTTTTATAGGTGAGTTGAGTCCATTTATATTAAGGGATATTAATGACCAGTGACTGGTAGTTCCTGATATTTTAGTTTTCATTATTGGTGATGTTATTGTGTGTTTTTTCCATTCTTTGGGATTTGCTGCTGTGAGATCATATGTCGTCTGTGGTTTTGTGCATGTAACCAACTTCCTTGGGTTGGAGTTTTCCTTCTAGTACTTTCTTTAGTGTTGGGTTTTTGGCTAGGTATTGGTGAAATCTTGTTTTTTGTTGGGTATAGTAGTCTGGGCTGGCATCCATGGTCTCTTAATGTGTGCATAATGCTTGACCAGGACCTTCTGGCTTTCATTGTTTCCAATGAGAAGTCCATTGTAATTCTGATAGGTCTGTCTTTATATGTTACTTGGCATTTTTCCTTAGTATTCTTTTTTTTTTTTTTTTTTGTGGTTTTTCGAGACAGGGTTTCTCTGTGGTTTTGGAGCCTGTCCTGGAACTAGCTCTTGTAGACCAGGCTGGTCTCGAACTCACAGAGATCCGCCTGCCTCTGCCTCCCAAGTGCTGGGATTAAAGGCGTGCACCACCACCGCCCGGCCTAGTGTTTGATTTTTATGTGCCAAGCGGACTTGTTTTTTTTTTTTTTATCCAGTCTATTTGGTGTTCTATAAGATTCTTGTATCTTCATATGCATATTTTTCTTTAGGTTGGGGAAGTTTTCTTCTATGATTTTGATGAATATATTTTCTGTGCCTTTGAGCTAGAGTTTTTCTACTTCTATACTTATTATTCTTAGGTTTGGTCTCTTTATGGTGTCCCATATTTCCTGGATAATTTATATTAAGCTTTTGTTAGATTTAATGTTTTCTTTGACCGAGTCTATTTACTCTGTTGTATCTTCAGTGCTTGAGATTCTCTCTTCCATCTCTTGTATTTTGCTGTTTGTGCTTGCTTTTGTGGTTCCTGATCATTTTCTCATAATTTCTGTTTCTATAATTCTCTAAGTTTGTGTTTTTTTTTTATTGTCTCTAATTTGCTATTCAAGTCTTTAATCATTTCTTTTACCTGTTTGATTGCTTTTTCTTGGTTTTCTTTAGGGATTTACTGATTTCTTCTAATTTTTCATTTTTCTTTTCCTCCATTTTTTGAGGGAATTTTTTATTTCCTTTTTAAGGGCCTCAAACATTCTCCTAAAGTTATTTTTAGGTCATTTTCTTCTGCTTCATTTATATTTAGTTATTCAAGTATTGCTGTTGTAGGGCCACTTGTTTTTATTGATTTATGTCCAGTGTTGTTGTCATTCCCCTCCCCACCTTCCCCCTACCTTTGCAAAGGTCTTTGGCTCAGGCCTGCTCTCTCAGGGGTGGTTTCCTTGTACCTGCTCCTGTGAGGTGCTGCCTCAGGCCTGCTTTGGTGGAGATTGCTGTTTCAGGCTTGCTCTGGTAGAGGTCACTGGCTCAGTCCTGTGTGTGTGTGTGTGTGTGTGTGTGTGTGTGTATCCCTGGCCTGAGCCTGCTCCCATGTAGGTCCCTGGCTTGGGACCAGTCCTGAAGAGTTCTCTGGCTCAGGCCTGCTCCCTCAGCGGTTCCTCCATAATACCTGATCCTGTGGGGATTGCTGCCTCAGGCCTGCTCTGGTGGAGGTCGCTGGCTCAGTCCTTTTTCTGTATATATTTCTCTGGCCTAGGCCTGCTCCCACAGAGGTCTCTGGCTCAGGCCTGCTCCCTCAGCGGTTCTTCCCTTGTACCTGCCCCTGTGGGGGTTGCTGCCTCAGGCCTGCTCTGTCAGAGGTTGCTGGCTAGGGCCTCACTTTCCCCAGTTTAATACAAAGAGCTAAACAAAAAGAGGAGAACCTGGGCAAAGGTGGAACATTCTCAATGTCTTTCAGCCGTTTCATAATTTCAGTCTCTTTATTTATGGGAGATTCTGAGAAATAATTATAAAGACACTAAATACAATTCAGGATTCATAGGAACCACACAAAGGCCAGTTACAAAAGACCCCTTTTCCTCTCTCCCTTTCTTCTCTTCTCTCTTGCTTTCTCTTTTTTTTTTCTTTTGCTTTTTTGTGGTGTGTGCTGATGTGCTTACATGTTCATGCATTTGCTGGTGAATATGTGAGTATATGGATATGTGTGTGTGCCTGTGTAAACACACATGCAAATAGAAGCTAGATGTCAACCTTAAATGTTATTCCTTAGGAGCTGTCTAGTTTGTCTTGAGATGGGGTCTCTCACTGAGACACAGGGCTCACTGATTTGGTTAGATTAGTTGAGCAGCAAGTGTCAGGGACCATCCTATCTGTGTCTCCCAGCATGGATTATATGCATGTGCCACCATGCCAAGCTTCCTGTGGAGTGATGGGGATTGAACTCTGGCCTTCTGCTTGCATGTTAGCCACTTTAGTGACTAAAGTATCTCCCAAGACCCTTTTTCTTTCTCCCACTACCTTTGTCAACCTTTCTTTCTTCCTCTTTTTCCTGAAGACAGGGCTTTTCTGTGTATCCCTAGTTGTCTTTGAACTTTCTTTGTAGTCCAGGCTGTCTTAGAAGTCAGAGATCTGTTCAGCTCTACTGGTATTAAAAGCATGTGCTAATACACCCAGCTCCTTCTTTCATTCTGAAACAGAGTCTAGGCAGGTCTGAACTCACAAACTTCCTTCCTTAGTCTCCCCAGGACTTGGATTCATACAGGACCAAGCTTGACTTAAAAAGCTACTTTAACTTATATATCTATACTAAAATTAAGTTTGACTTCAGAAATAGTGCGTGAGATAAGGGAGATAGCTTAGCACAGAAATAGTGCGTAAGATAAGGGAGATAGCTTAGCAAGTAAAGACACCACCAAACTTGATAGCCTGAATTCACTCTGATAGTGTGAATTTATTTATTTTTTTCACTTGACTTTCTTTTTTATTTATTTATTTATTTATTTATTTATTAAGGATTTCTGCCTCCTCCCCGCAACCGCTTCCCATTTCCCTCCCCCTCCCCCGATCAAGTCCCCCTCCCTTATCTGCTCGAAGAGCAATCAGGGTTCCCTGACCTGTGGGAAGCCCAAGGACCACCCACCTCTATCCAGGTCTCGTAAGGTGAGCATCCAAACTGCCTAGGCTCCCCCAAAGCCAGTACGTGCAGTAGGATCAAAAACCCACTGCGATTGTTCTTGAGTTCTCAGTATTCCTCATTGTCTGCTATGTTCAGCTAGTCCGGATTTATCCCATGCTTTTTCAGACCTAGGCCAGCTGGCCTTGGTGAGTTCCCGATAGAACATCCCCATTGTCTCAGTGTGTGGGTGCACCCCTCGTGGTCCTGAGTTCCTTGCTCGTGCTCCGTCTCCTTCTGCTCCTGATTTGGACCTTGAGATTTCTGTCCAGTGTTCCCATGTGGGTCTCTGTCTCTGTCTCCTTTCATCGCCTGATGAAGGTTAATATTCATGAAGATGCCTATGTGTTTGAATTTAATCATCAAGTAAAGACACCACCAAACTTGATAGCCTGAATTCAATCTCATAGTGTGAATTTAATCGTCAAGACCCACAAGGTGGAAAGAAAGTAAATATGTGACTTGTAGATATTTTCCCGTCTTCTCTACCCGTGTGCTGTGGCATACACTACTCACCCAAAATAAACCTAATAGTTATTTTAAGGAAATGGCAGACATTTCTGAGTCACTCTTCAGTGTTTCTTAAAGTGATAATTCATAGGATATTTTCAGAGCCCCTTACAATGAGCTTTAAAGTTTACCAAGTGTCATCTCACCTCCATCATTCTTGAGAGTTGTAGGGATGTTTGCTTTTCTTAGAGCAACATTTGACGCTCAAAAACACCAATAATAGCTTATGCTGGAGAGGATGCAGAGGAAGGGGAATACGCCTCCATTGCTGGTGGGAATGCAAACTTGTACAACCACTCTGAAAATCAGTATGGTGGTATCTCAGAAAATTGGGAATCAACCTACTGCAAGACCAGCAATACCACTCTTGGGCATATACCCAAAGGATGCTCAACCATATTACAAGGACATTTGTTCAACTATGTTTATAGCAACATTATTTGTAATAATAGAACCTGGAAACAACTTAGATGCCCATCAACCAAAGAATGGATAAAGAAAACAGGGCTGGAGAGATGGCTCAGCGGTTAAGAGCATTGCCTGCTCTTCCAAAGGTCCTGAGTTCAATTCCCGGCAACCACATGGTGGCTCACAACCATCTGTAATGAGGTCTGGTGCCCTCTTCTGGCCTGCAGGGATACATGCAGAAAGAATATTGTATACATAATAAATTTATAAAAAAAAGAAAACATGGTACATTTACACAGTGGAATACTACTCAACAGTAAAAAGAAATGGCATCTTTAATTTTTCATGCAAACAAATGGAAGTAGAAGAAACTATTCCAAGTGAGATAACCCAGATTCAGAAAGATGAGCATGATATGTACCCACTCATAGGTGAATACCAGAAGTAAAGCAAAGGTTATGGAGCCTATAGTCTACAACCCCAGAGAAGCTAAGTAACAAGGAGAACCCTAAGAGAAACATACATAGATGCCCATGGGAAGAGGAAGGGGAAGTAGACAAGAGCTCATGACAAAATTGGGAGTATGGGGGTGGGGGAGAAAGGAGGGTAGAAGGGCGAGAGAAGGGGAGAAGGGGAGTAGGGAGGAGAACTAGAGGGGACAGGATGGTCAAGATGGGTGAAGGGCAGAGACAGAAAACAAGGGATGAGATATCTTGATTGAGGGAGCCATTATGGGGCTAGCAAGAAACCTAGGACTAGAGAAATTCCCAAGAATCCACAAGGATGACCTCAGCTAAGACCCTATGCAAAGTGGAGAGGGTACCTGAACTGTCCTTGCCCCATATGCAGATTGAAGACTATCTTAAATGTCATCATAGAATCTTCATCCAGCAATTGATGAAAGTGGATGCAGAGAACTACAGAGGACCATTGGATTGAGCTCCCAAAGTCCAGTCAAAGAGAGGGAGGAGTGAGAACATGAGCAAAGAAATCAAGACCATGATTGTGATACCCACGGAAACAGCTTACCTGAGCTAATGGAAGCCTTCCAACTTAGAACTGAAAGGAATCAGCATAGGACTAAACTAGGCCCATTGAATGGGGTGACAGTTTGGCTGGGACAGACTGTGGGGCCACTGGCAGTGAAACCAGGATTTATCCCTACTGTTTGTTCTGGCTTTTTGGAAACATTTTCTCTGGAGGGATACCTTGCTTAACCTAGATATGGGGCAGGGAGGTTGGTCCTGCCTCAAAGCAGAAATGTGCTAGACTTTGCTGACTCCCCATGGGAAACCTTACCCTCTCTGAGGAGTGGATGGGGGTGGGATGGAGCTGGAGGGACAGTGGCGAGAGCAGGAGGAGGGGAGAGAGTGGGAAATGGATTTGGCATGTAAAATGAGAAAAGATGGTTTTTGGAATCCTGATTGCTCTTAGGGCTGATGAGGGAGGGGGACTTGATTGGGGGAGGGGGAAGGAAATGGGAGGCAGTGGCGGGGAGGAGGGAGAAATCTTTAATAAATAAATAAATTTAAAAAATAAAAAATAAATTAAAAAACAATATTAGAGAACAATAAAAACATTTACCCATAAAATGTCAAGAAAGAAAGAAAGGATACCTTCTATTTATCAGGACGTTACTAAGCAAGTCAGCTACTTTAACTTGTACTCTTTATTACTAAAATTGTATGTATTTTGTCATAACATTTCTCATTGGGAATGACTTGATCATGTCATTTGCCCATAGGTTTTTTCTTTTTATGAGCACTTTATATGTTAAAGATATCAATTGTCTGTGATAAACACAGCCCTTGAATCCTAGAGCTTGTGATTCTCACTTGCATTTACCCTGTGTTAGGGTTAAGCTTTTTGTGATATTTTCTTGATTTCTCGTGTTTGCATCTTGGCAGATTGACAATTGTGGCACATTGTAAACATCTCCCATCAAGAAGGTCAGCTTTGAAAGAGACCAAACTGTTATCAAGGAGTAATTAAACTTACAAAATTATAATAATCATTGAAGAGCTCCTTATTAAAGCAATAAAAGAAAGTTACATAACTTTCGAACCGCTCCTACATCATAGCTCTGCCTCTGCTTTCCCACTTGCAGGTTGCCCTGGGTGCTGGGTTTGAGATCCACCAGGAACGGCAATATAAAGAACAGCAGACCAAGTCCAGGAGGCATCTAAACAGGTGGCTTTGTGAGTCTCCATGTGAAAGATACCCCGAATGGAAATTACTTAAATTATGTAACCATCTCACAAAAAATAGACAGGTTCTTAAAATCCATTTTTTAGAAATCTGAAATCATTTACAGCACCCTATTTGGAAGAATATATAAATTCATACACATGATAGACAAGATGACTCCAATAATATGAAAAATTAGTTTTTATAGGCACTATCTGGAATATTTCAGTACTTTTTACAACTTTTATAATCAATAAACAAATTAGGATTGAAATTAAAAATTAAATCATAACAAATTTTATTTAAATAATCTTTAAACTCTCTTATGGATCACATAATACAATTAAAAACACTGCCTCCATTCAATGACATTTTTTTCAATTTCAGTTCATTTAATTACAAAGCTTCCAAAGACTCATCTCAATGAAATTACCGTTAACATCATTCACCTTTTTAACTTTGGTTAGGTGCCATATTTAAACACCAGTATTAAAAATATTTCATATTTCAAGCAGTCACAGCTCCCGAGCGCTTTGCTCCGGTTTGGACCATTGAGAAATAGATGCCCTTCTGCGCCAGCAGCTGCTGGTGGGTGCCCTGCTCCTTGACCTTGCCGTTCTGAATCACCACGATCAAGTCCGCGTTCTGGACGGTGGACAGGCGGTGAGCGATCACGATGCAGGTACGGCCTTCCCTGGCTTTGTCCAGGGCTTCCTGGACCACCTGTTGACCAGTCACACAAGAGAGTTAGGATAAAAACCGCCATCTTGGGGCTGGAGAGATGGCTCAGTGGTTAAGAGCATTGCCTGCTCTTCCAAAGGTCCTGAGTTCAATTCTCAGCAACTACATGGTGGCTCACAACCATCTGTAATGAGATCTGGTGCCCTCTTCTGGCTTTCAGGCATACATGCAGAAAGAATATTGTATACATAATAAATTAATAAATAAATAAGTTTTAAAAAAGGTAAAAAAAAACAAACCCGCCATCTTCCTATCATCCCCTCCATAACCTGCCCCAGGATTTCTCTACCATGCCCTTCTTTAATTGTGTTCTCAGAAAAAGCATACTAAAACTTTGCTGATCCTGTCACATGGAAGTCAGAAACTGACACTAAGAAAACCAAGGACAACATAGGCTGCTAGGACCAAGAAAAGAGTAAGACCCTAATGTACTACTGGTGGGAATGAGCACTGGGAAATCCACTAGGGAAATCAGTGCAGAAGAAATCAAAACAAAAAGGGAAACGTATAATCAGCTATAGCTGTGCCTAAGTATGTACCCAAAGGCTCTAAGCCACAATATCAGAGATACGTGCATATCTATAACCCTGTACTATTTCTGTTAGGTGCACATGAACAGGTGAATGACTAAAGAAAATGTGGCACATATACACAATGGAGTTATATTTGGCCATTAGGGAGAATTAAGTCGTGTCGTTTGAAGGAAATGGAATGGGAAGTATCATGCTTAAAGAAATACGCCATAATCAGAAGACCAATGCCAAGTATCTTTTTTAAATACAGATTTTATATTTAAATGTGTATATGATATAAAAGTAGAAGGGAGGTTATACAGAGGTTGGAAAGGGCCAAGGGGAGAAAAGGAAAATAAAAGCAGGCAATAGGTGTAAGAAAGACAAAACAATGCATGTTTCCTCTCATGTGGGGATCTAGGTGTAACAACTATAGCTCTTACATGTATAATGTATATTTTTTCGTGTGAAAGAAGAAAGGGGACTGAGCCAGTGACCTAGGACAGAACAGGCCTGAGACAGCGACTTCCGCATGAGTAGGAGTGAATCCAGACCAGGGACATTTACAGAAACATGACTGAGTCAGTGACCTAGGCCAGGGCAGGTCTGAGGCAGCAAAATCCACAGAAGCAGGACTGAGCCAGTGACCTGGGCTGAAGCCGGCCTGGGATGGTGAACTCCACAGAAGCAGGATTGAGTCAGCTACCTGGACCGGAGTGGGCCTGGGACAGTGAACTCCATGGGAGCAGGAGCAGATCCAGACCAGGGACACTTGAGGAAGCAGGACTGAGTGGGCGGCCAAGGATGGAGCGGGCCTGAGACGTGAGCTCCACGGGAGTGGGAGTGGATCCAGACCAGGGACATTTGTGAAGGCAGGACCGAACCAGGGACCTGGACCAGAGCAGGCCTGCAACAGTCAGCGACCTGAGTGGGCCAGAGCGAGCCTGGGATGGTGAACTCTATAGGAGTGGGAGTGGATCCAGACCAGGGACATTTGAAAAGGCAGGACTGAGCCAGCAACCTGTGCCGGAACAGGTCTGGGATGGTGCACTTCACAGGAGCAGGACTGAGACAGAGAACTCTGTAAGTGGGAGCAGATTCAGACCAGGGACATTTACGGAAACAGGACTGAGCCTGTGACCTAGGCTGGAGCACACCTGGGACTGTGAATTACACAGGAGCAGGTACAGGAGACAACCTCTGAGGGAGTGGGCTGGAGCCAGAGATCTCTGAGGGAGTAGACCTGAGCCAGAACCTCTGCGGGTCTGGGCATTGGTCAGGGACCTCCGAGACAGTAGGCAGGAACCAAACCTCTCTACGGGTCCAGGCTGAGTTTGGGACCTCTGAGGGAGTAGGCCTGAGCCAGGACCTCTGCAGGTCCAGGAACACCCAAGTCTGGGACTTCCAAGGGAGTAGATCATGGCCAGAGTCCTTTGTGGGACCAACCCCAAGCCAGGGAATCTGCAGGACTGAATCCAACCAGGGACATTTATGAAAACAGGCAACCTAGCCCAGAGCAAGCTTGAGACAGCAAACTCCATGAGAGCAGAGCAAACCCCAGGAACACTGAGCAATCTCCAGGAACATGGAGTGACCAATCGGGTGAGTGAAACTGTGGCAAAGACTGCACCACGAGGAGCAACCATCTGAGCCTTGGATCGACTGGAACCTGGAAGATTGATCACCAGAGTCAGATAGCCCCAACTACACCAATTGGAGGAAAGGATGGGTAACCAACATGCAACACCACAAAGAGCAAGACAACACCAGTAAAATCTAGTTACCCTACAACAGCAAGACTTGAATAAACAAATATAGGTGAATCAGAAGAAAATAACCTAAAAATTAACTTATTTGAGGCCCTTAAAGAGAAAATGAAAAATTCCTTCAAAGAAATGGAAGAAAAAATAAACAAAAAATTGGAAGACATCAGCAAGCCCTTAAAGAAAACTAAGAAAAAATAAACATAAGAAAGAAACTATTCAAGACTTGAAAACTGAAATAGAGGCAATAAGGAAAACACAAGCTGAGGAAATTATAGAAACAGAAATCATGAGAAAACAATCAGGAACCACAAATGCAAGCATAAACAGCAGAATATAAGAGATGGAAGAGAGAATCCCAAGCACTGAAGATACAAGAGGAAATAGACTTGTTAGTCAAAGAAAACATTAAATCTAACAAAAGCTTAACCCAAAAATCCAGGAAATACGGGACACCATGAAAAGGCCAAATCCAAGAATAATAGGTATAGAAGAAGTTCAACTCAAAAGCACAGAAAATAAATATATTTAACAAAATCATAGAAGAAAACTTTGCCAACCTAAAGAAAGATACAAGAAGCTTACAGAACACCAGACTGGATATATATATATCAAACTCCCCTAGCCACATAATAAAACACTAATCATACAAAGAATATTAAGAGCTGCAAAGGAAAAAGGCCAAGTAACATATAACGGCAGACCTAACAGAATTTTACACCTGATCAGACGGTCCTGATCAAGTGTTATGCAGACATAAAGAGACCATGGATGCCAGCTCAGACTACTATACCCAGCAAAACTATCAATCACCATAGAAGGAAAAAAGAAGATATTCCATGACAAAACAAGATTTCACTAATACCAAGCCAAAACCCCAGCACTAAAGAAAGTACTAGAAAGAAACTTAACCCAAGGAAGTTGGTTACATGCACAAAACCACCGACAACATATGATCTCACAGCAGCAAATCCCAAAGAAGAGAAAAACAATAACATCACCAACACTGAAAAATAAAATATCAAGAACTACCAATCACTGGTCATTAATATCCTTTAATATAAATGGACTCAACTCACCTATAAGAAAACACAGGCTAACAAATTGGATACGAAAACAGAATGCATCCTTCTGCAGCATTCAAGAAACACACCTCAACCTCAAAGACCGACATCGCCTCAAAGTAGAGTTGCAAAATATTTTTCCAATCAAATGGACCTAAGAAACCTAAGAAAGAAACTGATGTGGAAATGTTAAAGTCTCCTACTATTAGTGTGTGGGATTTAAGGTATGATTTAAGATTTAGAAGTGTTTCTTTTACATATGAGAGTGCCCTTGTATTTGGGGCACAGATGTTCTGTATTGAGATTTTTCTCTTGATTTCCTGTGACTAATCTATCAGATAGAGGTATGATCCCCCAAATATACAAAGAACTCAAGAAATTGATCAGCAAAAAAATAAATAACCCAACAAAAAATGGAGTACAGACCTATACAGAGATCTCTCAACTGAGGAATCTAAAATGGCTGAAAGACATTAAGGAAATGCTCAACATCATTAGTCATCAGAGAAATGAAAATCAAAAGAACTCTGAGATTCCATCTTACACCTGTAAGAATGGCCAAGATCAAAAACACTGATGATAAATTATGCTGGAGAGGTTGTGGGGAAAAGGGAACACTCCTGCATTGCTGGTAGGAGTGCAAACTAGTACAGCCTGTTTGGATATCTGTATGGTGATTTCACAGAAAACTAGGAAACAACCTTCCTCATAACCCAGCAATACCAGTTTTGGGTATATATTCAAAGGATGCTCAATTGTACCACAAGGACATGTGCTCAACTATGTTCATAGTGGCATTGTTTGTCATAGTCAGAACCTGTAAACAACCTAAATGCCCCTTGACCAAAGAATGGATAAGGAAAATGTGGTGCATTTACACAATGGAGTACTACACAGCAGAAAAAAATAACGGCATCTTGAAATTTACAGGCAAATGACTGGAGCTAGAAAACATCATTTTGAGTGAGGTAACCCAGATACAGAAAAACAATTATCACATGTACTCAATGCTAAGTGGTTTTTAAACATAAAGCAAAGAAAACCATCCTACAAATCACAATGTCAGAGAACCTAGACAACAATGAGGACCGAAGAGAGACATACATGGATCTAATCTATATGGGTAGTAGAAAAAGACAAGATCTCCTGAGTAAATTGGGAGCACGGAGACCATGGGAGAAGGTTGAAGGGGAGGGGAGAGACAGGGAGGAAAGAAGAAAAAAACGTATAGCTCAATAAAATCAATAAAAATAAATTAAAAAAGAAAGGGAACTATTTGATGGGATGATGGAGGAGTAAGCAGTTGGGGTGAATATGAGCAAAGTGCAGTGAGAAAGCTGTATAAAATATCGCAACATTACCCATGTTTATAACAAAACATTAACATGCCTTCAATCCCAACTCAGGCAGGGATCTCTGAGGCAGGCAGATCTCTGAATTCTTGGCCAGTCTGGTCTATAGACCAAGTTACAGCACACAGAGAAACTATCTTGAAAACAACAATAATAATAATGGGTAGAAATACAGTGGTATAACTGAACTATAGCAAAGTTTAGATACTGAGGGATCTAACACATGAGAAAAAAAATTAACCCCTTTGGATGAGTTCTGAGACAAGAGATGTCTGACGTAAGGTAAGGGCAGTCAACAGAGTCCATCCGACCATTTACAAACACTCTCTGCCCTCGCCACACAGCAGCCCTCAAGCTGGCCTCCAGTCGGCTCCACAGCTCATCAGGAAGCTGGAGCACAGGGCAAAGCCATTCGCAGCAGCAGAAACGTCCTCTGAGCATCTACCTTTCAGACAGCGGACTCTTAACCTTTCTCAAGCTGGAAGCAGCTGTGTCCAGGGCACGGCCAGACCTCGGCCCTGTCTCCCTGCAGCTCCTCACAGGCTGCCGCAGAGACGCAGGCTGCAGGAACAGCCTGCTGCCAGCATGCAGCTTGCAGGCAGACTTCACAGAACACAGAGGGCCCAGGACTACTCTTCCTTTTATCACTTCAGGCAGGGCTCCTAAATCTCAGCTGCAGACAGATTTTAACTCCACGGGGAGCCCACACAGGCAACCATCAGCTATCTGGCCCAGCGTTCTCTACTGTAGCAGAGAAAGACTCAACTCAAATCCTTACCTTTTCGCTCTCCGTATCCAGAGCCGAGGTTGCTTCATCCAGAAGCAAAATGCGAGGCTGTCTGACAAGGGCGCGCGCTATGGCGATGCGCTGCTTCTGCCCACCCGACAGCTGAGTCCCTTTGTCTCCTACTCTGGTGCTGTATTTCTGTGAATGAAAACAGAGCTGACGATGAAGTGCAAACACAGTGTGACACAGTAAATAGAAAAATTAGATAAATTTAGATTCAGAGGCTAAAAATAGGTTCACAGAAAGCTAAACAGTTAACCCAGAAAACAGCTCTAATTGGTAGGTTTAATCTCTCCTTTTGAAAACAGAAAATTGGCTCCCAAAATTATATGCCCCGCTTTCTCCGTGAAAGAAATCGGCAATCCCAATTGTCCCTTCTCCCTGCTTCATTGTGTTTGTAACGAAGATAGACAAGAGAAAGGAAATGATTTGAACAGATGCTCACAACACGAGAAATGTTTTGTCACCAGCAGGTGACACCCTCTGCATGACTTTAACTGAGTGAAGAAATCTTTAGAATATTAGCCTTTTGGTGTTTCTACTAAATTACCCCCAGCAGTTAAATGATTTTCATCTGATGAGGAATTCCATTAAGTTGAAAACAGATCCTTCTTTATCTGATTCTAGAGTCTTCCAAAACCCTTCCCTATCAGTCTCAGCAGCAGAGAACTGTCACAGATTATCATGTACAGTGACAAAGACATGGGCTAAGAGACTAATATCAGAGAGCAGGAGAGGGCGTGACAGCACGCAGAACCAGGAAATACACAGCCTTATTTATTTGTAGCCTTTGGCAGGCTAGGATCAGTCTCATGCACAGCTCTGACCCTTGTGAACTTAACTATAAAATTCATGCTCGACACAAGGCTGCCTCTTTGTTTTGTTTGACAACTCCAGTTCTATGGTGGGCAGAACAAGCTCAGCATTTGAGGAGAGCTCTGGCGAGGACGGAATCATGTTTGGAACAGGCTTCACCCCTGAGCTATGGCAGCCCCAGAATCCAGATGCTTTGATGTGTCCTGGCCCGAGTGAGTGCAGAACTACCAGACTATATTGACTCAGTAGCGATCCTTAGGGAGCAGAGAGGATGGAGGACTGAGGATACACACTGTGGCAGGGTAAGGCTAGGACTAACCACTCGGGAGGAGATGCTCAGAGAATGGGATGTAATGACCAGTGGTACATCAGGAGTCCTGAAAGCTGGTCCCTGCTGTGTCTTCTACTCTGTGTCGCTGTCAATGGCTGGGCCTGACATTTTATCCTTTTGTTTTTCCATTCAGAAGAGCTAATATAGGGACTGACAATTCTGCATTTATAGCAGCTTCTAAGGGGGAAGATTCAAGCCTTGACAAGCAGTAAACCTCGTTAGTAACGGGCTCTGTAGGCTTATACTTTGAATATTTCAGTCTCAAGAGTCAATCACCATGGCTGGACTACCTTGCAGAGGGGAAGGGGACAGATCTCCTTCCCTGTCATGTGTGCAGCAGGCCCAGCTATCTGTGGAGGAGCCACATGAAGAGACATAACTCGGGAAGAGTTAGGGCCATTTGCTCTTGCCCATGAGACCTTCTCCTTCCTGGATGGCTTGAAACTATTCCACCTTATTTTATAGAGGGCATTTCCTGTAATAAGTAACTTAACTAGTGATAATTGGAGGAGGTATATTATTTGGGTGAGACCTGGAGCTGTAGAGATGGCTCAGGGGTTAAAAATACTAGCTGTTCTTCCAGTCAATATCCAGCACACACGACAGCTCACAACTGTCGGTAACTCCAGGCCTACACATATCATGTCCTCCTCTAGCCTCTGTGGACACCAAGTTCAATGTGGTGAACAGGTAAACATGCAGGCAAAACACCCATACACAAAAAGTAAAAACAAGAAAACTAAAATACCTAAAAGGGCTTAAGATAGAGCCAGTGTTGCCGTTTATCTAACTTACTCGAAGAAGGGAGAAGTAGTCACAGGGGACAAGAGCCCAGGGAACATTTAAATAATCAACTGCATAAGTGTAGCCTGGGGCCTAGGAAACTCACAATGGTAAGAAATCACACTATACCGCAGGCTTCCCAGTGACTCAGCCCTAGCTATAGAGAGCCATCTTTCTGGCATGGTCCAGTTACCTGCCAGGCCTAACTCCAGAGTGAGGCTTGAAGCCTGTAGAGGAGCTGCGCAGTGATGGACAGGATAGAAATGGAGAATGGGGAGAGACAGAAATGGCTGCTTTTTGGGGGGGGGGGGCAGAATCAGAAGACACAGACATGGCTGCCTAGTCCTTCACTCAGACTTGGAGGACTGGGACTATGCCCCCGGAGGAGTCGTGCCTCCTGCCCCTAAGCCATGGGTCTGGACAGTTCCTGAGTGGGGGTGACGCTTGGTTCCTTCCTCACAAGGACTCTCAGTTCAATCAAGTAAATGTAATGTCTGACAGGCGAAGGAAATTATAGCCCGATCTCTGTATATATTGGAGTAGGTTTTGGCTGCTAAATTTCCTTTAATAATCTTAATTTGGAGAGAGACATACGTCAGGCAGTGACTCGATGAAATGGTGGATGTTGGCCTCCTTGGCCGCCCTCTCAATCTCATCCTGGGACACGACCCGGCTGTTGTCTCCATAGGCGATGTTCTCGGCGATGCTGCAGTCAAATAGGATGGGCTCCTGGGACACAATGCCTAGGTGTGCTCGGAGCCACTGCACGTTCAGTTGCTTTGCTTCTTTGCCATCGAGAAACTGGGAGCACAGATTCACAGACCAACATCACAATCAGTAGGACTCAGATTAAGCAAAACTGCACCGTTATTTTATACTTTAAGACTGTGGGTTGCCAGGAGATGAGAGGAGTTTTGCTTGTATTACTTTGGGTTTTTAAGGCTTGTTCAAAGACATAGAAGTGTGCACATTGGGGAAATACCCCATTTCTCATGATTTAAATTTGGCTTTTGACCCACGCAGTAATAAACAAGAATGGCCCTCCAAACAGGCCAGAAGAAGCCATGTCCCCTGGAAGTGGAGTCACTGGCAGTGTGAGCCACCATGTGGGTGCTTAGAACTGAACCTGGGTTCTGTGCAGGAGCAGTGAGTGCAGTGACTGCTGAGCCATCTCCAGGGGCCTGCAGATTTCTCCTTCCAAGCTTGCTCCCTCAAGGGCCTCCCACCTTGCTCCTTCTTACCTCTTCCAATGTTGACTGATTCAGAGTCCACACTCCCCTAAATCTCCATGTTTCCTCCCAACCATCCTTCTTCCCATTACCTATTTACTGAGAGTACGGAGTGGTAAGACAGGCCATTAAATTGCCACTTCATGTCACCACGCTTCTCCGTCCTCATCTTACCCAAACTCCTCTTGTGGAAGATTACTTTTAGGAGGCAAAGATGTGTTATATGTGTTTATGCTGCATTTGCTTAGTGATGTAAACATGTATTACCTTGCTTCTGCTGCGATTGTTTAATCATGTAAAGACGTGCTGCTGTTTAACCTTGCCTGTCTAAGGCACCTGATTGGTCTAATGAAAAGCTAAATGGCTAATAGGTGGGCAGAAGAGGGATAGGTAGGGCTGGCATGCATAGAGAAGAAGCAGGAGTGTGAAGACAGACCAAGGGGGAAAGACCCAGGGTCAGCCAGTCAGGCAGCCATCAGTCAGCCACACACACGGAAGAAAGAGGAAATGGAGGACATGCAGAATGAAAGAAAGATAAAAAAGCCCTGAGGTAAAATGTAGATGGTAGGAAAACAGGTTAAATTAAGTTAAAAAAGCGAGTGGGACCAGCATAAGATAAGGCCGAACACTCATAACTGCTAAGTCTCCATGTCTTTATTTGGGAGCTGGCGGGCAGCCCAAAGACAAAGCCTGCTACAAACTCCCTCTTGTCCTCACTGACATCTTTCCCTTCTGGAAACACAGTAATTGGCTTTCATCTCCCTGTCACCCCTAGACCTCTTTTCTCTTTTAAAAGCTACTTTAATGTTTGATGTTTGCCTCTGGCAAGGGAGATGGGTGGTAAGCAGGCTGCTTGTGAGGGAAAACGGGGGAGCCCTGTTGATGGAGAAGGTGTCTAGAGCTGACTGTACAGCTTACACACCCAACTTTAGCTAGAGGATGTTTCTTGGTAGGGTTATTATTTAAAGATATGAGAGAAAAATAAAACATGGCTTATAACCAAGAGTTAATAATATCCAGGCATTACATGATGAAACCTAAGATGATCTGAACACAAAAGTGTGCTCACCACTGTCCCGGCCCTGGGGTCGTAGAATCGCTCCAGCAGCTGGACCACTGTGCTCTTCCCGCAGCCGCTGCTGCCCACCAGGGCCAGCGTCTGGCCCTTCTTCACCTCCAGGCTCAGCCCCTGAAGCACTGGGATGTCGGGTCGGGTGGGATAGTTGAACATGACGTCATTAAATTTCACATTTCCTTCTAACCAATTCTAGGATGATAACAGCAGTAGTCAATTTGATTCCAACAATATGAAAACAGAGTATAGCCGGCCGTAGCTCTGTCCGGCTGCCAGGTGAAACAGATCAAAAGGACCCACCTTGCCGTGAGCACTAGGGTGGTCTTCAAGTAGTGTTAAATACTATTAAACACTGTTATCTGTGCTGAGTACTCAGTCTTTACTGTATGCACCCTTTCAGTCCTTACCATGAATGACTTAAAAGAGTCCAAAAATAGGCTATTTGCCTGGCCCTTCTCTATCTGGCTTCCTCTAGCAGAAGACCATCAGCTTAGCAGCCCCTTTGACAACTGCTTGGACTGTCTTCATGCCATTTTGGCTGCATTGTACACATGAATGTCTGAAGAAAGAAGTATTGCAATTACAGCTGCTTGCTGCAAAAGCACAGTTTCAATGGGGGGAGGAGCACTATTTCCAGCAATAACTGCTCCAGACAGCTTGCTGTGGAAGTCACAAGGGTCTCCAGCAAGCATGTTCCACCAGGACAGCAGGGGAGTACTAGTGGTACCAGTACTGGTACTAGTGGCCCAGCAGAAGGTCTGTAATTACTGTCATCAGAGTCTTGATAGATAGGTCTTTGCTTGTGACTTTTGTTCTTTCTCGTCAGCAGAGCGGACTGGGCTGACATCACAGAGCAGAGACCAGAGCAGCAGCAGCAGCGGAGCAATGGCTGCAGTATCACAGAAGAGTTTCTAGAGGATGACATGGTTGGGAAGTGCAGGGAGAGAGGACAGGACCACAGATCAGAAACTCTAGGCTTCCGCTGTTAGAAGAACCAAAGTCCTGCACCATAGGCTCCAGACCTGTAACGCTAACTGCTGCAGGAGCCGAGGGTCTTACTGCTGGAGTCCTGCCCAGCAGCTGCAGTACTTAGCAAGTCCGACATGCTGCTCTGCCCGCTGCTCTTGGTCAGTGAGACTTAACAATAGTTTCAGATTACTGGGACAGTTGGTGATTAAAGCCAGAGCAATAAACACCTAACACGAGCACCTAGTCTCCCTAGTCTCCAGCAATAGGCACCCCAGCTCCCAAAGCTTGGGACCTGCTAGTCCCCTGTGATGTAGGCACTCAAGGGCTTAGGACTCCTAACAGTGGGAGTTCTAGCCTACATGCTCACGGACTCTATCCATGGAGAGCAAAGAGACTCCAGTCAACTGGTTAGACAGATGCAGTGAGATTCTATGGTGGTTAGCCTTCATTTCAAATTGATAGAACTGAATAAGTGGACTCTAAAAGAATCAATGCCTTGGCCAGCAAGATGGTTTAGTGGGTAGGGACCTTATTGCTGAGTATGACAACCTGAGTTTAATCCCCAGGATCCACGAGGTGGAAGGAGAGAACCAGCTCCTAAAGTTGTCCTTTGATCTCTACAGGTACACTGTGGGAGGTGAATATCCACACACCAACACAACTAAATAAAAATGGAATTTAAAACAACTTTTTAAAAAAGAAAATCAATGTATTAATGCCACAAGGCATTGACACCAATCAAATATATAACAAATGCAAAAAGCTTTTCTTCCATAATCTGCCTATAAAGAGGATAGCATTTTTATCTCTCTGTGTACTGGTTTTTATACACATTCGTATTTAATAAAATAAACCCATGGGCTAGAAAATTCTGTATTACAATCAATATATTAAAAAGTACACATTTCATTAAATTTTTCTTCAACCACTTTATCCATGGGGTTAGAGATCACGTAACTGAAAGAACAGACTCACCGGCTTCAGGCCTTCAGTGCCGTAGCTGTCAATCTCAGGAACTTTCTCAATGATCATGATGATATGCGATGCCGCCACTTTGGCTTTGGCGTAGTCAGGAGCAAATGAACTGGCACTTCCTGCCGCCATGGCACCAAAGACAACAGCTGAAAATACCCTGAGACAGAAAGGAAAAGGAACATGTGTGCTGTGGAAGCAACCTGACAGTTCTACACCAGGAGCAGGATGCTGAGTGACCACTGTCCTGGAGAGAGAGGAAATCTACAGAACAAGTATGAAGACACCGCACTGTCCCTTCCAGAGCCAGCCCAGGTGATACCTCTTACCGCCCGCTTAGCCCCACTAACAATCACATGAGTACAACAGAAGATGAAGGACCACAGCTGGGAGCTGACCTCATTCTCCTAATGCTCTGGTTCCCTAAAAAAGAGAGAAGAGATGTTCCCTGCAGCCGTGGCCAACTTATGGTTCTCACTTTACTGTCAGTGGGGACCCTTTAGAAAGAAGTCCACCTGGTTCCCCGAAGGACTCCTTCTTTATTGGAGTGGATTAGAGCACTGTGCCAAGAGCTGTGGCTTTCAGACAAGAATGAAGAGATGCGCTCACACACTCCTCTCCAGGCAGGCCAGACAACACCCACTCCACTCTCCCAGATCTCAGGCCACACCTAAGGCCCTCACCTGTGTCCCTTGCCACATACCAACATCTGGCAGCTGTGGCACACTGCTCACATTCTTTGTAAAAAACATCATCATGAGATTGTTTTGCTTCCTTTTCACGAGTTCGTGATTTCATTCACAAATTGATAAACAACAAAAAACAACTTTCTTTCTGAACACTATTAAATAGAGCAGTGCTGACCTGTCTGACTACACAGCTTCATGTCAGCATCGTTAGTACGCATCAGAACAATGACCGCACAGCTTCATGTCAGCATCGTTAGTACGCATCAGAACAATGACCGCACAGCTTCATGTCGGCATCGTTAGTACGCATCAGAACAATGACCGCACAGCTTCATGTCAGTATCGTTAGTACGCATCAGAACAATGACCGCACAGCTTCATGTCAGCATCGTTAGTACGCATCAGAACAATGATCGCACAGCTTCATGTCAGCATCGTTAGTACGCATCAGAACAATGACCGCACAGCTTCATGTCAGCATCGTTAGTACGCATCAGAACAATGACCGCACAGCTTCATGTCAGCATCGTTAGTACGCATCAGAACAATGACCGCACAGCTTCATGTCAGTATCGTTAGTACGCATCAGAACAATGACCGCACAGCTTCATGTCAGCATCGTTAGTACGCATCAGAACAATGACTAAGGAAGTCATTGTCATATTTTAAATTTTAGGGAGGAATGCAAAGGTACCCAGGGTTGTGATTTGAACACCTGGACCCCAGCTGGAAGCTCCGTTTGGAAGGTTGTATTACTTTTAGGAGTTGGAAACTTGCAGGAGCAGTGGGTTACTGGGGACAGGCCTTAAAGTTTTACATCCTGTCCTAACTTCCGGTCTATTCCCTGTCTCATGACTGCTGAGGTAATATGACCCACTGGCCTTGTCCTCATTCCTGCTACCAGGCCTCTGTCATGATAGATTGTAGCCCCTCAAACTGTGAGCCTGGATAACTCCGTCTCTTTCAGTTGCCTTTGTCAGGATATTTTATCACATTCACCGCGAAGGAACTACTGCACCCAGAGAACAGAGTGCATCACCTCAAGATGCTCTTTATGCATAATTCTCATTCTTAATCAGCATATATTCCAAAACACAACTGACACTTCTAGAGGAGGGGAGTGAAAACAGCAGCAAATTCACTGGGAAGAACGACATCAAATCACTGTAAAACAAAACAGCTTTCAATGAAACACTCTTCCTTGCGTGGCAGTGCAGCTGCTTCCAACAGTCCACAGTTTCAGCTCTCTCTCTCTCTCTCTCTCTCTCTCTCTCTCTCTCTCTCTCTCTCTCTCCCTCTGACCTTTGCAAATACTTCTGTTTGAAAATGAAGTGTGGATTGCAACCCTTTCCATCTGGGTTTGTCCCAAGACTTCCTTCAGTCAACAGAAACGGCAGAAGATAGGGTTTTCAGCTGGAGGTCTGTGACTCTGAGGTCTTGTATGCTCCCCATGCTTGTTCATTCCATCTCTATATTCCCTCCTCCCCCCACCATAGGCAGCTGTGAGATAAAGCATACACAGAGGACATCCTTGACATTTCCCAAGCCAACTATCTAGAGTTTCCTTTAACAAAGAAGTGAGGGTGGATGAGAGCTTTTATGCCCAACTCAGATCAGCACAACTGACTTATGCACAAAACGAATGTTTTTAATTCCATGTCAATGTCACTGAACCAGTGTGGCTGGCTGTTGGAATGGCATCATATTCTCACAAAACCTACGAAACGTGAAAAAAAAAATCTCCTTCTGTATCATGCCAAGCAGCTGCTAAAATGCATCTGCATTTGAAACATTGTTATCATAGCACAGACCAGAAAGGACCTTAGCAATGTCAGGCCTATTGTCAATGTTTATGCCTAGACACTTCCTTAAACTGACCTGCATCTTCTGTTTTAATAGGTACCGTGTTGGATTAAATCTATTGCTAAGCTTACATTATCATCACGTACCGGAACATCAGCCAATAGGCCTTCTGCTTTGTTGGTGACCAGTCACCGCCTTTCTCTATGTGCATTTCAGTATGTCATCAGCAGCGAGCCGGGAAAAGCACAAAGCAGAACACTGGCTCTATAGACATACTAAAAATATACTGCAATAAGACACACGGACAGCTAATTTTCCTCATATATTATTCAAACTCTTTCATTTGGTGGGATTCGGTTTCCTAAGACAGGGTTTCTCTGAACTCACTATGATCCGCCTGCCTCTGCCTCCCAAGTGCTAGGATTAAAGGCATAAGCCACCATGGCCTAGCATGGGATCTTGTTGGGTTTTGTTTTTTTTTGCATAATTCACATAAGTTTATTTCATTATAGATTTAAATTAGAATTCAAAGTAATGGACTTCCTTATGGCATTTTCATATAACCACACATATACATACATGAGTGTGTGTATGTGCTTTGGGCTTATTTGTCCTCCTCCTCTGCTCCTTTCCACATTGCCCCAACTCTTGTAATTAATCTTTTTTATTACTTTATAAATAATACCAATCAAAATGTCCACTTCCTCCCCTCCTCCCATTTCCCTCCCGCTCCCCTACACACCCTTCCCTTCCCCCTCTAGTCCTAAGAGAGGGCAGGGTACTCTGCCCTGTGGGAAGTCCAAGGCCCTCCCCTCTCCATCCAGACTTAGGAAGTTATGCATCCAAATAGACTAGGATCCCAAAAAGCCAGTACATGCAGTAGAAACAGATCCCAGTGCCATTATCATTGGCTTCTCAGTCTGCCTTAATTGTCAGCCACATTCAGAGGGTCCAGTTTGATGGCATGGCATCTTTTTTTTTTTTTTTTTTTTTTTGGTTTTTCGAGACAGGGTTTCTCTGTGGCTTTGGAGCCTGTCCTGGAACTAGCTTTGTAGACCAGGCTGGTCTCGAACTCACAGAGATCCGCCTGCCTCTGCCTCCCGAGTGCTGGGATTAAAGGCATGCGCCACCATTGCCCAGCATGGCATCTTTTTTAAATGGACTCTTTTTACAAGGTTCCTCTGAAAGATCCTACAGACCCCCCCCCCCCTCAGAACCCGCAGCTAGCATGCTCCCGTGAGAACGTCCTGTTTGTTTAAAAGATTTTTAGGATCTGCAGCTAGCCGGCTCTCATGAGAACATCTTGTTTGCTTGAGATCCTCAGGACCCTCTCAGGACCTGCAGCTAGCCGGCTCTCATGAGAACATCCCGTTTGCTTAGGAAAACAGGATACCTGTAGTCAGCACATGTGCCAAACTTAGAATATTAGCAGTTTACAAAAGGAACAGTCGCCCCTATGAAAGACCCCAGCTTAGCTGCTGTAACATCATTTCGCAAGGCTTTGACAAACAAATGTAAGTACAGAGTGAGGTCAGGGCCCTTGGCTGCAAAGCAGGTTATCTGTAAAATAGGACATCTATACAATAGGATATCTGTAAAAAGAAACAGGATATCTGTTGCCATATATCTGTGCTGGGAAGGGAAAAACCACTTATGCCTCTTGCCTCATTCCAACCAACCAATAACCACGCATCTGCTTCTGTAATTTGCTTTTGCCTATAAAAAGACCTTTTCCCAGTCTGCAGGCGTGCAAGTCCTCCGAAGAGACTTCCACCCGCAGGTATCTGTGTATAACCAATAAACCTCATGCTCATTGCAGCCTGTGGTCTCGGACTGTTTCTGGGATTAAGGGGGTCTCTCCTGAGGGAAGGTCCTCTTCGAGGGTCTTTTGAAAGACCCCCGTGGTAGGCAGTCTTTCAGACTGGGGAGACCCTCCCAAGGAACAGCGAGACCACTCTCCGGATGCAAACAGCAAGAGGCTTTTATTGAGTACACAGGTACCTGGGGCGGCTTAGTCTTTCGGGAGACAAGCGCGCCTGCAGACTGGGGGAAGGTCTTTTTATAGGAAAGAGGGCAGCAGAAGCAGATTACAGAAGCAAATGCATTGTTAGTGGTCAGTTGGAATGGGGCAAGGGGCACAGGGGGTTTTTCCTTTTCCCAGCACAGATGTATGGGAACAGACATCCTGTTAATTGATGTCCTGTCCGAATCTATGGATATAAATATCCTGTTTTGCAGCCAGGGACCCTGACCTTACTCTGCACTTACAGTCGTTCGTCAAAAGCTTTGTGAAATGACGTTACAGCAGCCAAGCTGGGATCTTTCATAGGGGGAGTTGTCTCTTCTGTGAATTACTGATATTCTAAGTTGGGCACATGTGCTGACTATAGGCATCCTGTTTCCCTAAGCAAACGGGATGTTCTCATGAGAGCCGGCTAGCTGCAGGTCCTGAGAGGGTCCTGAGGGTCTTAAGCGAACAGGATGTTCTCATGGGAGCAGGCCAGCTGCGGGTTCTGGGAGGGGGGGGTGTCCAGAGGGTCTTTCATTTCCCCCTTTTTCTTTTTTTTTATGGATTTAATCATAAATCCATGTGTTTAAAAACCTCTACGTCATTCTGCTTTAATATCTGATATTGCTGGGAGAGTACCATGGTTTGGATAACTGAAAGCCTGTCTCTTATAAATTGTACCAGGCGATTTAAAATGCAAGGGCCGATTGTAAAGATGAGAAGTAAAATAAGTAGGGGGCCCAGCTATAGTGGAAATTAAGGTTTTTAACCATGGCGACTTATTAAATCATCCTTTAAATTATCCTTGTTGTGATTTAAACAGCTTTTGTCTCTGCTTTAATCTTTCTCTAAGTTTGATCATGAATCTTCTAACCAATCCACTATGGTCAGCATCTAAAAACAACCGAACCAGGCCCCTCCTGTCATGGAGCACCATCTCTGAAATATTTGCTCAGACAATAGCCACATGAAAACTAGTACAACTGATGGGACAAAATAACTCATACTTTACAGAGCAGTATTGGGAGAAGATAGTAAAACATCTCTAGGGTGTGCAGAATAGCTCTTAACAAAATTATCTGAATGAGGCTTGAAAGTAACTACATGGTAGACATTGTGAACCACTGTAGACCCGAGAATAGCACCCAACATTGTGGCAATAATAGTCTATTGACTACAAAGAGCTTAACTCAGCCCTAAGAAACACATGGATGCCTTCTCCTAAGAGGCAAGTTTAGTATTATGGAGACAAATCTCTTTTGCTGTAGACACCGGGAGTGTTGTTCCTCAGCTCCAGAGAATGTGCCGGAGAAGTCAGTTTCGGTCCAGCTGGCACCACATGGCATTTACGAGTTTCCATTGCATCCCGTAGCATCAGCTTTATCCAAATGTACAGGGTTGTGTCCATTGTGAGAACTTTAACAAACAATGAGAGAAAATGCAATACAGGATGACAGATGTTTAAAACAAAACAGAAAGCCCTAAAGCCAGAGGACAGCCAATGGGGACATAAATATCTTTTTGAGACTGACCTTACCCAGGCTTCACATTTGTAAGTACAGCATTAAAAAGTTTTAACATCCCATTGATATCTATTTTATCATATATTAAATTACATCTGTTTACCTTTTGAAAGCCATATCATTTTATAACCCCATAGATTAAAACAAGATTTTCCTGTAGAAAAACAAAACCTGTCAAGAGGTAAGGAGGCTTTAGGTGTGTTTGCTTCTCTCTGCAGTTATCTGCACAAAACGGTCTGATCTGGAAAAGTCTCAAACTGTACTAAATAATTCCTGTCAATAGGTCCCAGACACACAAAGGAGGAACAGAACAGAATTGTCTTTTGCTTCTGCTGTCTGATATTATGCTTTAAAAGACATTAAAAATGAGCAGAGCCCTGTGGGTTTCTGACTTTAGGAAAGAAGAGCCTTGAAGGTGATGTAAGCCCATCTTACAGCAGATGTGCCTGCCCTGTGCAAGCCTTGAGCTCAGGATTCCATCATCAAGGTCAACCATTGTCAGCAGATACATGAGCAGCAGCTAACTAGCCAGGCAACAGAGCTAGTGGCAACGATGCCGGGGTGTTTTGAACCCAGAACAGGACAGGAGGGAGGGAGGTCTGTCCAGTCATTTTTGCTGGTCTCCAGGGCCAATTATATCAATTTGTTTTTTTAGAATCTTACTTATCCTATTTATCTGACCTGAGCTTTGGGGTTGGTAAGCTTAAGTTCCAATTGATTCCCAATGTCCTGGCCACACCCTAACTTACCTGGGCAACAAAGGCAGGCCTATTATGGGACATGATTATCTTGGCCATCCCAAACCTTAGGATGATTTTTTTTTCTGATCTTCTTAGCCATTACATTGGGTGTCTCAATCTTGGTCAATGTATGATGGCTATCTTCTTTGGCAAATGCGTGGCCTCCTGGAGGCTCAAAATTTCCGCAGATGTCAACAGTCCTTTTTGTCTGTATATTGCTTTATATATATATATATAGGTGAGGGCAAAAGCATACCTGCTGTTAGTATAGACGTTCCTTCTGCCATCTGTAGAGCTTGTATCAAAGCCACAAGTTCAGCGTTCTGGTCGGGCCGCCATCCCTGAGGGGAGGCTACTGGCCCAGATCATTTGCTTCCTGTCCACCAATGTTGCCCCCGCCTTCCGCTTACCTTCGGTCTTCTGTACCTGCTTAGCTCGGACCGCCAGCCTTGTACCCCTGGCAAGCTTCACCCTCATTTTCGGCTCTGCCTGGCACAGCTTAGCCTGCCATTTTGCCATTCGCCTGTCCTTTAGGCAGATGCTGGTAGGATCCATAGTCCATCGACGTCAGCCCAGCACAGGAGCAGTAGTCTGGCACAGGAGGGCACCTGTGGTAGCATGGTGACTGCTGTATCGCAGTCTGACATGGGTGAGGGGAGCAAGACTGTAGAGTGAGCAGTCAGGGCTCATGCAGGCTTTAGAGCAAGCACAGCACCAAGGCAGTTGCTAGGAGGTGAGGATTTCTTCAGCAGTGAAGGCAGGAGAGGTGGTCGTCCTGGTGAGGAGGGCGTGGTAGAGACAGAGGCAGACAAGCAGCCTGTGTCTCCTGCAGAACTGAAAACAGCAGCGAAAGCAAAAGTCCCTCGTTTGGTCAACAAAAGGCTTTGGTCATACATTCAGAAGTGACCAGGGAGGAACGAGTCATTTATTTGTCTTTTTCCCAAATTTATAGTTCGTAAGGTGTCCAGTTTGTATTCTTTACTCAGTTCCAGTGTCCCTCTTTATCTGTCTTTGATCTTCTGTTGCTGTCCCTCTTTATCTGTCTTTGATCTTCTGTTGCCCAGGCTCCTAATCTGTCTGAGTCCTATCTTTCTTTTGCTTCCCGCCTCTCTCTCTCTCTCTCTCTCTCTCTCTCTCTCTCTCTCTTGTGGCTACTGCTGTCTGCTGACCTTCAGAGGTTGGGTAAAATGCCTGTAAACTTTCATTAATCATTTAAGGAACACAGATTTTAACTGGCCCCTGGAGAACCTCTCTTATCTCAGCCGAATTAGTGGGGTGCCTTGCAGCCCCCGCCTGAGATTTGCCATGAGCCCAGCATTTTGACTGTCAGTTTCTCCCTTTAGAAGAATGAAGATAGATCCATATTTTTCTCTATGCACAAAACTGAAATCCAAACAAATTAAAGACCTTAACATAAAACCAACAATATTGAACCTTTTATAGAAGGAAAAAAGTTTAAAATTTATTTTAGCAAAGGATATAATCAACAGAACGTAATATCAACCTGTAGAATGGGGAGGTATCATGAGACATATAAGGAACTTAGGAACTTAATCCTCATAAAAACAAATATTTTAGTACAATTACGTCACAGACCAAAACTGTAAATTCTCAACAAATGAACTTGAAGTGACTGAAAGATATTTAAAATTTGTTTAAATATAACATCCTTAATCATCAGGGAAATGCAAATTAAACAATTTTGAGATTTTATCTTATTCTTGTAAAACTGACCAAGATTAAAAATATCATTTGACAATTTATGCTTACAGCTACTTTGAACATTAGCATGGTGGACTTTCAAAATTAGATAACATATTACCTTAAAAACTTAGCGACATCCTTTATATTATCATTGACAGAATCTGAAAACAACTCAAAATGCACCTTTTTTATATTAATAATAAATGAGAATCTTCGCCATGTTTTTTTTTTTTTAAATAGCCATAAACATTATAAAGAGTCAAAAGGACCATTTTAACTCAACCTCATCATTTAGTAACACCCCCTTTGCCATTGTAGTGGGGTGAGGGGCTTTAGCAGATCTTTGTCTTGTGGGGCAACTCAGGGCCCCCACCTTATCACAAGCATTGTGAGCAGACAAGTGTTAAATTCAGATCTAAACATGGGCTGGCTTAGAAGCTCAGCTGGGCTGTTCATATGGCCCCGGCCCTGTGCCAGGCCTTCTACAGCAATAGTTCTTGAAGACAGTGTAGTCCTGCATCCATCTAAACAGAACTGGGAATTTACTTTTCTTCTAGACACACTGCATAGTAGTTTTTTTTTTTTTATAAGCATATTATTTTAAAGTGACTTAATTTAATTTTCCCAATTTTTAAACCAGAGGCTTTTACCTGGATGCAGCACATGATGACTGGTATAGAGCATCCCCAGAAGACAGATGTTATTAGGGCTGGCAGGCCCTTTTAATGTCAGCTTATTCCATTAGCTACTACTCCTGAATCCACACTTATCATTTATCAACAGCCACAGGGAAATTTACTTGCAATCTCTTGCCCTACTGCCAAAATGGAAAGGTCCAGGTTCTTTAGGGGACCTTTGCTTTTTAATAGGGTATCCGACCCCAGAGAAATAGCCTACTGCAGGTTCCCAGGCTTAGTTCTGTGACCCTGGCGCTAGCACCAGCTATTTCCCCTGCGCAAGGGCCACAGATCTTTAGTACAAGGTTTTACATGGCATTTGCAGATGGGGGCTGCCATTCAGTCTCTAGCACCTTATTTTCTAAGGAAAACAAGCCTTCTCCACAGGGAACCCCACTGGGGATCCTCCCAGGACCTGGCTTCAGCCTCAGCTCTGTCCACAGTGAGCTCCTAGTTGTATAGCACAAGCTTCCCATATCCCATCTCTATACTCACAGCAATCTAGCAGCTTTTCTCTGAATGGGATTCCAGAGGCCCCAGGAGGCATTCCCTCCAGGGAACTTGTGAGGTCAGGATTGGTCCACTCAGTTCCTCTTAGCCCTCACACTGCCAGTAGCAGCTGGGAAGGCCTTTGCATTGGCTGTAGGGGGAGGGAACACCTTGGACTGTCTAAGGCAGCCCTCCTCCCCCAGTCCTCCCGTGCGGTGCTGGTGGACTTCAGGTCAGCAAGGGAGGACGTCATTTTCAGCACAGGGATTTCAGGGCTGCCCCCTTCTCTGACTCGGGCCAGGGTTGCTGCCATGCCCCGCCCTGCGTCCTGCTGAGAGGTTTGCTCAGAGCTGGAGCCAGTTGCCCCGCCTAGGCCTGGCTCCAGGCCGTGCCTCAGGAGATCACAGTCCTGTTCCCTCCCCCCTCGCGACAGCAAGCAGGGCAGTTCAGCAGCAGAGCCTAGAGAAGTAAAGGAAGGGCAGACTGTCTGCATTTCTTTTGGATTTTCATAGAGTTAGGGTCAAAGAGATGGTTATTTACTGCCCCATGGTACCAGATTTAGACTCGAGTACAAACAGATATACAAAACAAAGAACATATTAAGCACAAAAATACACAGACAATACAGATGCGCTGGCGCGGTTTCGGCATAATGCCGAAAGCAAAATTTCAGACGGAGACTCTGAGGATCCGGATTCCTCGTCTCCCAGAAGAATCACGTACCCTTCGGACTGTGGGGGCGCCCCAAACAATCCTATTCGGTAAGGATTCACAGAGTTACCGATGGGCCAGGCACCACATCCAGCCCCAGATGCCCCTGAGACGTCTCCCAGGGCTGCGGTCGGGAGTGCGAGCCCGTCGGCTCCTCCGCGTCCGCCCTGATACAGACCTAGTCAGCCAACTAGTACAGAGTCAGTCGCAAGCGCAAACACAGAACACCGAAACACGGATACACTGAAACACTGATATTCAGGGGAAACAATCGCTGGCCAGCTTACCTCCCGGTGGTGGGTCGGTGATCCCTGGACAGGAGTCTCCAGATCTCGGTGGAACCTCCAAATGAAAGACCCCCGTGGTAGGCAGTCTTTCAGACTGGGGAGACCCTCCCAAGGAACAGCGAGACCACTCTCCGGATGCAAACAGCAAGAGGCTTTTATTGAGTACACAGGTACCTGGGGCGGCTTAGTCTTTCGGGAGACAAGCGCGCCTGCAGACTGGGGGAAGGTCTTTTTATAGGAAAGAGGGCAGCAGAAGCAGATTACAGAAGCAAATGCATTGTTAGTGGTCAGTTGGAATGGGGCAAGGGGCACAGGGGGTTTTTCCTTTTCCCAGCACAGATGTATGGGAACAGACATCCTGTTAATTGATGTCCTGTCCGAATCTATGGATATAAATATCCTGTTTTGCAGCCAGGGACCCTGACCTTACTCTGCACTTACAGTCGTTCGTCAAAAGCTTTGTGAAATGACGTTACAGCAGCCAAGCTGGGATCTTTCATAGGGGGAGTTGTCTCTTCTGTGAATTACTGATATTCTAAGTTGGGCACATGTGCTGACTATAGGCATCCTGTTTCCCTAAGCAAACGGGATGTTCTCATGAGAGCCGGCTAGCTGCAGGTCCTGAGAGGGTCCTGAGGGTCTTAAGCGAACAGGATGTTCTCATGGGAGCAGGCCAGCTGCGGGTTCTGGGAGGGGGGGGTGTCCAGAGGGTCTTTCACTTTCACCTCTGGCCTTTACTAATTAGAAGTATTTTACAAATGTGCTGTTCCATAAAATTTCATTGGTTCAAAAGCTTGGAACAAAACAATATATCAAATAATTGTCTGTTTAAGAACCCAATACTTACAGCATAACATTTTCAAAAGTCATCAGTTCATGAGCCACCAAGTAGGCACCAAGCCGGAAACACGCAGCATAGGAAAAATACATCATGGCCTGGGTGAAGGAGAACGTGATCCCAAAGATGTGAGCTTTCCTCAAAGCATTTCTGGAAAGAAGAAAACCCAAATTCACCCCACTTCATTCCTCAGTCATTCAAGTAACTTCCTGTGGGCTGGTGGAGGGACACACAAGAGGAACAGATACAATGGATTCCATTTCTAAAGAATTCAGCTTGAGCCCTTTAACTGAACCGGTTTGGTCTCTGAGATACAGAGGCAGGGGTGAATGCGTCTTTAGTGTAGGACTATTATGTCTTAGTGGGTTTATAACCAGACCTGTAACCCTGAGAAGAGCCTGTTTTACATTAACAAATGAATGGTCCTTCCCTATTTCCCCCCCCCCACCCCCACTTGGGGAATCAACACATCTACCCAACACCCTCCAGCTGTGGGTGGCAGAGCAGCAGGCCTGACCTTGCCTGTGGGGATCTAGATGAGGTGTACAGCAACAAAGCAGCCAGGAAATTTGGGGGGGGGGGAGCAAAAGGCACTGAAGTGCCTAGAGCCAGGGAGGCTTTACAAAGCATTAACATTCCAGGAATGTCTGAACAAGGATCTTGGGTGTGAGGTGAGGGCAGGAAAAGGGTGGGGATGGGCAGCCCCTTGACCTTCCTATCCTGCTAAAACCACCAACTTTCTTGTCTTTGCCACTTACTGGGATTTCTTTTCTTTTCTTTTTTCTTTTTTCTTTTCTTTCTTTCTCTCTCTCTTCTTTCTTTCTTTCTTTCTTTCTTTCTTTCTTTCTTTCTTGACAGGGTTTCTCTGTGTAAGTCCTAGTTGTCCTGGAACTTGTAGACCAGGAACTCACAGAGATCCACCCTCCTCTGCCTCCTAAGTGCTCAGAATAAAGGCTTGCACCACCACCACCTGGCAACTTACTGGGATTTCAAATGAAAACTTTCCTCAGAAAAAGAGGGCCTGCCATGATTATGACAAAGGTGCCTGGAAACCTTCAAGAGAGGTTTAGTTCTCTCCTTGTCCTAGAGGAGGAGCTGAGACTCCGAGGCTGGGCTCGCTAGTGTCCTGGTCACCTTTCCTTCAGAGCTGTCATAGGTACTGCTGGGGTACAGGGAGAAGAGAAGGTCTCCCCAGGAAAGGAAGGAGCAGAAAGTATCCTGGAGAGATCCCCTCAGTGTCCCACAACACCTCCATAGAGAACCCTCCCCCCGAATACGGCAAACAGCAGGGTCATCATCCCGACTGGACACCAGAGGCGTTACCCGTGGTCCTCTTCTCTGACCTCCCCAGTGTCACCAGCCCTCACTGCTCTACCTCACAGATGCCCCTGCCTAAGCTCAGGTCTCTTCATCTCTCTTGATAGTCTCAGGCGTTCCTTCTAGTACTTTCTTCTGTTCACTCTACCTTTTGGCAAAAGCGATCCTGAGAACAGAAGTCCTCACTAGAAAACCCCCCAGAGCCCTGGCCCACTCTTCAGGGCTTCTTACTTGTATGGTATCTGCAAGCTCTGAGCATACATGTCTTCAAACTTCTGCTCCCGATTCAAAGAGACGACAGTGCGGAAGTTCTCTATGGCTTCAGTAGCGATCTGTAAAACAACAGGCACAAGACCCAACAGGATCTCTTTTGAAATCTATAAATATCGTTAATAAAATAAGTTGCTACAATGTATTTAGCATGTAGTATTATCTATGAGCATCTTCTTTACTGAAAAAGAATATTAAATAATTTCTCAAACTAGACTTCAGGTCTGTATGGGACATCCACTAATCTTCCCCCCTCTTTAGAGAGATGGCCTAAAGCCACTGTCTTTACTTGGTTTTAAAAGAGGTACTTGAGAATTCAGTATGTTTTTTACAGTGCTTTCTTACACAGTGGATGTATTTCAACCTTCAATTGCTTTAGCTTGTTTATTCGTTTATTTGAGACAGGGTCTTGCAAAATATGCAAGACTGACCTAAAATTTGAAAACTTCCCACTCCGTCTGGGTGCGGTTAATACTGCCATGCACTGGCTTTACATATTTTTTGTTTTGTTTTGCATATTTTTAAAATGTGATATTTATCTATAAGTGCCATTGCTTTAAGACCTATCTGGAATATGCTACAAAATAAACCGTTCCACATCAGCATTTGAGACATTCACGTAAGCAGTGCTCTTCCCCCAAGTTTACCTATGGCTAATGATAAAGTGGATTCTGAATCTATACTGTCGTTGGTAAAGAGCATTCCAAGGTTCCTGAATACATGCAGTGGGTACCATAGACAACCTAAACAATGCACCTGTTTTCAGCCCTAGCAGCACTTTCAATTCTTATTCCCATAGATATCTTTGAATGTGAGGATTTACTGGCATGAAATAATTTACTTAGGAAAAATTTTTAAAAGTTAAATCACTAGGTCAAAGACAGTAAATGCTGTTTGTCATCAACAAATGTTGTACAGATGAACAGGATTCTCTGGCATTTCCATATATTCACATATCGTGTCCATCTTCCTTTCCACCCTCTCCTCAACCCTTCCTGGGTCCATACATTTCTCTCTCATCTTTTAACATATTCTACACACGGAATAAAGCACATTTGTTTTTTCTTATTTAACATGACCTACTCCAATTCTACTTTCCTGCAAATTTACTCTGTATGTGGCTTCTCATCTGGAAAACGAAGGGGAGAGATAGAAGCTCTCTACCATTTCTTTAGCTCTAAAACTCTAGGTCACCAAGAGAAGTTCCTTAGATACTCTTCTCTCAGGCTTTCACCGGTCAGACCTGATTTTAATAAGGACACATTCCATTATGTCATAATTTGTAGAACAATACCCCAAATATGAAATCCACTTATTTTTCACTGAATCCTGTACAAATTATCTAAATATGAAGAGGAGATAAAAAAAATCACTTTATGTTATCAATATCAGTGTCTTTGTATGTCTGTGCACCACTTGCATGCCATGCCCATGAAAGACAGAAGAGGGCATCAGATGCCCTGGAACTGGAGTTACTGATGGCTGTGAGCTGCTGTGTGGGTGCTGGGAACCCAGTCCTCTAGAAGAAGCTCATTTATGGGTGGAAGAGTTGTAACTCCAGCACGGCTGTTTCTTCTCCAGGCGATTTCTACTCAATACTTTAAGCTCTGATTTGCTGTCACCTTTCTTTGCTCTCTGAAGCAGTCTACGTCAGTCATTTCTGTTGTATGCTTGGAGTATTTTATTTGATGCTGTATTGCTAGCTATCTTTTGCTTCTGTCTATCTGCTAGTTGCTATTATTTTTGTACTTTGGTTTGCTAGCTGCCCACTTTATAAGTTCACTTAAATCTGAAGGTATGGCTATCACAGATCATTTTTCTGGATAGTCACTACACACATGCACACACCCATACACAGGCACATGCACACACACACACACACACACACACGCTTTCTCTCTCCCTCTACTTGTGATATCAGCACTGGGGAAGTGGAGAGAGAAGGACCCTGGGGACTGGCTGAGCTAGTCTAATGTAACCAGTGGTTTCTAGGGCCCAGGGAGGGACTCTGCCTCACAGACAAGGAGGATGGTTCTTGGGAAATGACCCGAGCCTGAGCTCCCCACGCATACGCACAGCACCCATACTCATGTACAACTGCATACACACACCAAACACATATGCATTTTAGAAAACCCTGAGAATAAGGAAAGTAAGATGGTAGAGGAAAAAATGATCCAGAAATCGTTGTTCAGATACATTGAACTATTTTTAATCACAGGGGTTCTTATTTGAACCCCTGCGCCAGGTTAGTCAGACAACTGAAGAAGCCGCAGCGAAGGGCGATGGGAAACAAGTTCCACGGTCAAATTCAATGAATGTCTGAAAGACTTCCTGCGCAAGGCCCCGGGTATCGCTGATAGAAATGAGAGTTTGAGCACAGGCTTCATATGGTCAGTGGAATGACATTCTATTCTACAGAATTATCTCTCCATTTTGAGGCGCAATGAAGCGATGAGGAAAAACCTGAACTAGAAGCTGGTACCCTTACAGCTTCAATCTCCACAAGTTTTAAAGACTAAGTAATTCCCTAAATGAAGAATTTTTAGTTGGAAGAGTAAAAAAATAGTACTGTTTCATTCAGAAAGTATCATTTACTAAATAACTTGGGAGAAAGGAACATACATGATTTTGGGGAAAAAAATGACTTCTTTACCTTCTTCCTCCTGCCTTCAAAAAATCATGTTTGATTATGGCTTTCAAGACTGAAAATCCCTACATGTTTTCAGTAGTGCTCATCAGTCCATAAGAACACGACTGCACACTGCCAAGAACACGCCATAGACAGTGGAGCTATGAGCTATGAGCGTGTTCTGACAGCACAGAGTGAGAATGGTGAGCAGCTCTGTCTTCCCAGACACCATGACTCCGGCTAACAAGGACAGTCTGCAACACCATACTATCAGGACAAAAGAAGGCCCTGACATTCTATTGCTGGGATATGAGCAGCCCTTGACATCACACACTTGAGTATGGGTTCTGTGAAATTACACAGAACGGCTTAGAAATCTCAAGCTTACCTCATTTCTTTAGAGGCAAATCATCAGAAACAGGCTTGTCCTTCATGGAACTTAAGTTTTAGCAAGGAATACACCCCATTCATTAACAAAGAAACAGGACAGAAACATCCGAGGAGGCACACATTCAGTAAGTGTGTGGCCTCTGAAAACACAGCTCAAAAACCTGAGTGATGGAAATGAGTCGTCCATGCGGTCCAAGGGAAGCAGAGTCGTGTGATAGGAATTGCAGAGCTCCTGGCGGCTGCAGCAGTGCGGACAATGACGACCACAGTGCAAGGAAAGAACAGTCAAGGACTGGACCACATCGGGTGTGCAGCCGGGAAAAAAAGCTTGGACTGTGTGCAGCTTGTTAAAGGTCACTGCAAGATTTAAAGCACAGGCTAGCACGACCCAATCTGTAACTAAGAGATATGAGAATGGACTCGTGGGGAGAATGTAGAATACAGGAAGAGACTAGAGCTAGCGTGACCCAATCTGGATCTAAGAGATATGAGAATGGACTCGTGTGGAGAATGTGCAATACAGGAGGAGACTGGAGCTAGCGTGACCCAATCTGGATCTAAGAGATATGAGAACGGGCTCATGTGAAGAATGAAGAATACGGGAGGAGAAGTCTAGAGAGTTAGATCAGTGAGACCTCCACT
Source organism: Microtus oregoni (assembly GCF_018167655.1). Taxonomy (NCBI): domain Eukaryota; kingdom Metazoa; phylum Chordata; class Mammalia; order Rodentia; family Cricetidae; genus Microtus; species Microtus oregoni. Next base: position 6,061,184 of record NW_024543218.1, read on the forward strand.
ACCTTGTGGCTTTTTGACACGACCCAGGATCTCTCTAAACTTTGGGCTTTATCATCTGTCCAATAGGGACAATTCTGCACAGCTACTGACAGCCTTAAGTGAGAGAATACACATACAGCTCATAATGTGATGGCAGCTATAGGCCATCTATTTAATAATAAATAGCAACCTGAGAATTAGAACAATGAGCTTGATTTTTAATATTAAGTAGATGGCTGGAATAGCCACCGCCAGAGTCTCTATGCACTGTACTCCCTTCTAGGATCTACCACTGAATTAGAGCCTGACCGTGACTCTGAAAATCTGCCATAGACAGACACATCCATGTCCAACTGTGCCGCTTTCCTCAGTCATGCTGAAGTAAGCCTGTCCCTTCACAAGCCTGCACCTTCACAAGCCTGCTCCTTCACAAGCCTGCACCTTCACCCGCCTGTCCCTTCACAAGCCTGCACCTTCAAAAGCCTGCACCTTCACAAGCCTGCTCCTTCACAAGCCTGTCCCTTCACAAGCCTGTACCTTCACACGCCTGTACCTTCACACGCATGTACCTTCACAAGCCTGCACCTTCACAAGCCTGCACCTTCACAAGCCTGTACCTTCACAAGCCTGCACCTTCACAAGCCTGCACCTTCAAAAGCCTGCACCTTCACAAGCCTGCTCCTTCACAAGCCTGTCCCTTCACAAGCCTGTACCTTCACAAGCCTGCACCTTCACAAGCCTGCTCCTTCACAAGCCTGTACCTTCACACGCCTGTACCTTCACACGCATGTACCTTCACAAGCCTGCACCTTCACACGCCTGCACCTGCACAAGCCTGTATCTTCACAAACCTGTACCTTCACAAGCCTGCACCTTCACAAGCCTGTCCCTTCACAAGCCTGTCCCTTCACAAGCCTGTCCCTTCACAGGCCTGTACCAGATGCCTGGTCATCTTCCCACCATCACTCTACGGCATTTGAAGCGTATAAGTGCTATAAAATCGCAATGCTTTTCTTCAAATGAAAAGTCTTCACCATAGAAACAAAGAACCCCAGCACACTGTTAGCTGGAGTTATTTCTTAGGAAGCTGGGTCTCAGTTGCTCAGGCCAGAGCACTCCGAGGGCATTCACACTGTGAAGTCTGACCCTGGAAACAGTAGTTGCAGGCGAGAAAGCTGGCCATGCGGCTTTCTTTCAGAGAAACTCCAGGGAAACGGGTGAAGAACCTGGTGATGACTAACTTCTGGAACCTTCCTAATCATTCATGCCAGCAAGGTGCCTGCCTAGGAGACAAAGTATCAAACACACACCCACTGGGAGCCCAAATCCACTCACATCTGCCTTGGGCTAGGCCCTAAGTCTTGGGAATTTGGAAAATCCATCCGTAGATATAGCGCTAGTAGACACTGGGCTCATTTGAGGGGGCAGCCCTGTTCCAAACTCTCATTTCTGGGAGAGCATGTGATATCTGAGTATTCTCCACCATAACAGAATGTGGATTCCCAGCTAATGAACAGGAGTACCACTGCCTGAGTTTGGATCCTGGCTCCAGGAGAGACTGATTCTAAGGCGTGAAGAGCACAGCCTGTGTGCCCATCCGGCTCACCTAAGAGCTTTATAGCAGAACAACCTGGTCGGGTCAGTACAAGAAACAAAATATTTGCCAGGAAATCCAGTAGGTCCCACAAAAGAATTTGTTAAGCTGTGAAAAAAAAATAGCTAAGGGTGCACAACAAACAGGACCAAGGGGAAGAGGGCAGATGTGAGAGAAAGGGGGGCATGGAAAAGAGGAAAGCAGTAGTCTAAAGTGGAGCGAATCAATACTCTTGGGACTTTTCCATACTGGATCTCCCCAAATATGCATAACAAAATGTGCCTATGTCTCCACAATACAGGAATGGCTTAAAGAAAGAAAGATAGAAAGACAGAAGGTGGGGAGAGAAGGAAAGGGGGAAAGAGAAGAATGGAAGGGAATGCAGGAGGAAGTGGAGGCAGCAGCCTGAAACCAGAAAAGCCACGAAAAGCAGCTGCCAGGCTTTGAGCTGAGAGAGGCGTTGCCCACTTTTCTTCGGATACGAATCTGCAGGAAACTGAAGTTTGCTGGAAGAATGGTTAGGACAGCATCCTCAGGGCAGCCAGCAACAGGGAACTGGTGAACATCACCACCAAGGAACTTTTTCTGCTAGATAAGAATTGCGCTTTGTTGGACTCACCTTCCCAGAAACCTCCAGTTCTTTCTTGTCTTTTAGAGCTTGACTAGACAAGAGTTTCATTTCCATAATGCCACCCAAAATAATGAGGGGTACAATCACCACGAGTAAAAGTGTTAACTGCCAGCCGTAGATTAAAGATATGATAACTCCTGTCCCCAGATTTGCTACATTCTGGGTAGTTACAGCAAGCCTGGAACCCATAGCCTGAAAAACATAAGAAATTAGACACATTTTTATATTAACCGTAAAATACATGTACTCTTACGACTTAGGAGAATTTGCTTTCATGTGAATACATTAATTTTCTTCTTGGTTACTAAATTTGTGTTTCTAAAATGAGGATTTCCTCGACTCCTACAAAAATAGGACAGTGGATCAATAATCCAGAACTCATTTTTTTCTCTATTCTGATTCCTTTTTCTTTCTTTGGTGTGTTTGTCTGGAGGTGAATGCGCGTGTTTGTGGGGTGCAGGTACATGAGCATGCTGGCGTACTCACCCATGTGGAGGATAGAGCAGGATGTGGGTGTATCCCGCTACCGTTCTCTGCCTTACTGCCTTGAAACATTAGCCATAGCTTGCTCACAAGCTCCTGGGGTCCACCTATCCCTGTCCCCCCAGTGCTGAGGTTACAGGCATATGCAGTCAGTCATGCCTGGCTTTTTTACGTTGAATGTTGTGGATTCAAACCTGCAGAGAAAGTGCTCCTTCCTTCCGAACCTCCCCCCAGCCATGACTGATTCCTCAATTCAAAGACATCTTTATGTACCAAAGCATGATCACTAAAGCAAGTTCAGGGCAGAGGGAGACCCAACAATGAACATGTTTGCATTTTCACACCATCTTCTTGAAGGCTATTGCTATGAAGTGGCGGGTTATAGAAGACACTGTAACTTCAGCCAGAGATCAAAATCTGTTGATGTGAGAATTCAAAGTTATTCCTTCTCTAATTCTTAATAGGTGTTTTGTTTCCTATAATCATTTTAAGGAAGCTTTTCTTCCTTCTTCTCTGAACTATATGCCTAGAACATCCTGACAAGAGGTCATGTGTCCTTCTTGAGTAGCGATTACAGCTGTCCATTGACTAACTGAGCAGTAAGACAGACTGACCACTGTTAGTACTTCCCCTTCTGCTAGCAACACTCAGTGAGCCTTCTGGGCAGGATACCACACACAGCAGGTCTTTTCTAATAACTGTTCTCAGTGGATCTTATCAAAGGAATGCTTAGAAGTTATATACCATACAATATATATATGTATATATATTTAATATATATTTAATTTTATATCTTAGCTACAATGCAAATGATATCCCAGTGGGTTAAATGAATATTTACATTTTTGTCTGCCAACCCCTATTTACATTTTCTTAAAGACAGCCACTAACAGCTCTAAGGGAAAGGGATCTCACGCTGTGGATCAAGACGACATAATGACATCACCCCCAGGAAGCACATACCCCTTTCACATCAGCAGCATCACTGGCGAGCCTGGTGGTCAGTGCGCCAGTGCTGTTCTTATGGTCATCGAACCAGCTCATGTCCTGTAACACAGAGGTATTTTTTCACCGTAATGCCCTATTTATGAAACTCTGAGATTCAGGAGAAAGTGACAGTGTCAGCTATCACATATCCCCACATTTAGTATCCAGAATTTAATGTTCAACAGACAGAAGAGAGTTAATATGCAAACACACAACTGGACTGTTTTATTCGTTAATTTATATAAAAATGTCTCCTTGTCTCCAGCAGAACTCCAAGTGTTAAACAGTGAAGAGTGACACATTGCTGTCATACAGCCTCAGCTCCAGAGACAGAAGGCATGAGGAAACAAATTCACATTGTCTGGACGGTACCTAACACTCTGGACAAAAACATATTAAAGAAGGACAAAGGGTAAGGGACAAGGCAGAGAAGTGGCAGGAAGGATTTCTAAGGGGACTGGGAGCAGACATGCAAAGGAAGGAAGAGATGAGCGTGTCCAAGAGAAGATGATGCAGCACTTGCAGTGACCTGAGCCGAGGCACACTCGGTCTTAACAAAAGCTAGCAGGCTGTGGTAGCCCAAACACACACAACAAACCCACAGTGTTTGTCTCTAAACCAGCCTCTTCCTGTGGACTCTTTTGTCCTATTGTGATCCCCCTGAACCTCTCTTCCACCACCACTGTGCAGTTACCTATGGTGTCTGGACAGGGGTGCCATTGTAGCTGAGGTAGACGGGAGCTACACATGGCCTTTGGCAGCTGTGGAGACTAGAGACTTCCCTGCTGGATGCACACTGCGTCCAGACCAAGATGAGGATGGAGGCCATGAAACCAGCGAGGAGGCTGAGGAGCGACTGGTCATTAACCAGGAGGGGTCATCAGGTTTCAGTCTGAACAGCGGCCTGCAGGCCCCACCCTCCTGTCATCTCCCTCCCAACATAGACATAGTTTCAAAAATTAAAATAAATCTTGAAATAACAACAAAATAACAGCCAAGATACTGTCTGCATGGAAGACTGATGCTTTGGAGCTGGGTTCAAGTGCCTCTGGCTTGCCTGGGCTAGGATGCCTGGACATTTTTTTATTTAACAATAAATGTTAAAAAAAAAAAACAGGGTGAAGAACCTGGTGATGACTAACTTCTGGAACCTTCCTAATCATTCATGCCAGCAAGGTGCCTGCCTAGGAGACAAAGTATCAAACACACACCCACTGGGAGCCCAAATCCACTCACATCTGCCTTGGGCTAGGCCCTAAGTCTTGGGAATTTGGAAAATCCATCCATAGATAAAGCACTAATAGACACTAGGCTCATTTGAGGGGGCAGCCCTGTTCCAAACTCTCATTTCTGGGAGAGCATGTGATATCTGACTATTCTCCACCATAACAGAATGAACAGGAGTACCACTGCCTGAGTTTGGATCCTGGCTCCAGGAGAGACTGATTCTAAGGCATGAAGAGCACAGCCTTAAAAGTTTTAAAGTCGTATGTAAATTTCTCATAGTTGATAAAAACCAAAAATCTTTCCTCTTTCAACTGGGCTGTCCTGAGATACTTTTCCCAAATCCAAATTCTTCGTTAAGGAAAATAAGCTCGCTGTCTGTTTGAGGTTCTTGAAGATGCGAAGTGTGAGGTGCACTCTGTCCTCTCAAGGCAGAGCTAACACTTTATGTGGGTCATGTTAGCCTTTGAGGAGCAAAGAAACCAGGCAGTGAGGGATGATGCTCACGGCAATGCCCTTGGATCTGTGGAATGAAAAGCATGGGTGGGGGTATCCCAGGCTCACAGGAGAAAGAAGGAGGAGGGAATGAGCACTATTGAAGATTACTCTGGTTTCTGTGTTTTTCAACGCTGGACCAAAAGCCTGGAGGAGAATCTACTCTGGAGACTCCATTTGTCCCAACTCAGTCTGGTTCCTTGTGCCCGGCTGCAGCAAACAGAGTGCATATCCGCATCCTACATCGACAGATGGTTTACCAGCATCTCAAGAGGAGGCTGAGGGAGACCCGTGCAGGATTTCTATCTAAGGAACTTGACAGCTCTCCTACAATCTGTGTCCATGGAGCACAAGAGAGAATTCCTACTCCCCAACCACAGGGTGCAAGCCACAGCAGCCATACCTGTCTCAGCATGGACTTGAAAACATTGTATCGGAGTCGCTTGGTGAGGATCTCTCCAGCTTTGCCAAACGTGAAGCCCTAAGAAGAATGAGAAGGCGTCACACAGAAGGCTGGCCAGGAACTCAGACACCAAACACACAGGGGATGGATGCTAAACTAATCTTGGGCTCCCATTCTCATGTCTCCATCTCTGTTCTAAACTCTGTAGCACATTGAACACTCCCTACTGTGATCAGGTCGAGGGCTGTAGTAGGCAAAAGGGTAGAGAGGAGGAAGAAGCAAGAAGGGGAGGTAGAGCCACAGGACTGGTACAGTCCAGGTGATGAAAGAGGAACTATACAAACAGGAAAAGTAAGTACTTGTTTCCAAAATCTTCCAAAATGAATACAGAAGCGATGTAGACACTTACCTGAAAGAAATATGTAACAAAACAAATCATTCCCATGACCAGAAAAAGCAGTGAAAACAAATTACAATTCTGTTGTTTGGTTTCGGGGTCATCATCTCTTGTGAAAACCTGTGACAAAATATTTGAGGGGTTCTTAGTTCTATGGCTCAGGAAGGCATTCCTCAGGGAGGCCATCCCACTCTCACTTAGTGTGGGGGACAAAACAGACTTTGTATCTTGGAACAAGGGTGGCTTCCAGAACGCTGGCCTCTAAGGCATCTGCATCTGTTCTTCATGACAGAGATCGTCTGCCATTCACAGACTCACCCAGCATTTCCCCGGGGCCACAGAGATCAATGCGTGCTACACTACTATGGAAGGCATTGTAATAAATTCTCTCCACTTGGAAGCTTGGTAAGGAACACCGTTGTTCAACAACTCATTATTTTACTATGCGAAGATTTCAAAGTGTTCCAAGCTGTTTGAGGACTTGGGACTGGATACTGTATCATGGAGCTCATCCCTGAAGAAAATGGAGTCTCCGTCTCTTAGCAGCCATTGACTGATTCTGGGGCCTTGTGAAATGTCCCCACCCACACTGGCATGTTGACTAGTATGTCATAACATGGGTCTTGTTTAGGCAATTATATTGTTGAGATTTCATGGGTACAGCTCCCATGTCCTGGTTCTCTGGCTCTTTCCACTCCCACAGGACAGCTCATTCTGTCAACTGTCTTTTATCCTCATTTCTTCGTGTTCATCCACTAACCAGACTCAGGAGAGTGTGTGTATAACAATAATAATTATGAAAGAGTGAAAGAATTGGAGAGTGGGTGGGGAGTAGATCTAAGGAGCTAGAGGAGGTTAAAGGAGATGGAAATGATGTAAATACAGTACTCTTGCATGAAAGTCTCAAAAAAAATTTAAATAAAAAAATTCGGTTTCCTCTTACAAATTAGACTTCTATTCTCTCTTCAAGCCATGTTTTTCAGGCTTCTTGTCAACAGTACAAATAGAAGCCATTCATTCGCTCTTCATCAGTGAACACAACAAATACACAAAAAGGCCACGGAAACTTACCCCTATAATCCTTGAAAATACTATGGCGAACACTGGTTGCATGCATCCGCTTATAACAGCACAAAACACACCAACGACTAAGTAAGGCCATTCAGTTATGTTCAGCTTTAGGATCCGCCAGAAGGAAACAAGAGGCACATCTTCCTCCTAGAAAATGCATGCATTACAGCAGGACAGTTTACAAAATTCATAATGTGGGGGCTAGAGAAATGTCTCAGCAGTTCAGAGCACTTGCTGATCTTGCAGAGGACCCATGCTCTGTTCCCAGCACCCACAAGGCAACTCATAATTGTCTTTAACTATGGGTCTACGTGTTAGGATTACGCTGGCCTGCCCTGTCACCTGGCAGGATGAACCCAGGCAATACCCTGTCCCTTTAAGAGACAAGCTCCACCCAGTCACAATCTCTCACTTCCGGCCCAGGCAAGCCCACCTTAGCCCTTCCCTCTTTCTCCTCTCTCTCTCTCTCTCTCTCTCTCTCTTTCTCTCCCTCTCCCTTCCTCTCCCGTATCCTCCCACTACCATCTTCCTAAATATAACTCCATACTCCCCAAGCTCTCTTTGCATGGTGTATTCTGTTTACTGCACGGTCCCCCACCTGCAGTGGGACCTGCCAGGCTCACTTGTGCTGCATCCTACACTGGGGTTCTGTTTCTGGCCTTTAGGGGTACCCCCCCCCCGACACATGCATGGCACACATACACACATACAGGTAAAACACTCATGCACATAGACGTATTATTTAAAAATTGATAATTAAGTCTATCATATAGCTCCATCCATCCATATTATCATTAATGAATATAATATGATCCCTTATCGACTGGTAGTACTATATTGAAGCTAACTCTGGCATTTTCATTCTTTTTTTCAAAAAACCAAAGATGTTCTTATCAAAACTCTTGATTCACAAGACAAGAATATTTACTATGGGGAACAAACAGAATAGAAAATTTAATACTGGCAGAACCACCAGTCTCACTGTTTGTAAAAATTATTAAACTGCCCTAACACACAATAATTCTGTTATTATGGATTTGAGATTATAAAGAATATGTGCTTCTAACTCTCCTAAACATAATCTTGAAGGCTATATGTTTATTTAAATATCTATGGTTGGACTCCAGCACTATCCACTGTTCAGAATCTCCATGTATGCCCAGAGTACAAGGGCAGACAGGAAGAGCTGTGTCCTACTTGCTATAGTAGATCGTAAAATGAGGGGTGGGAGACATAGCTCATTGGTACGGTGCCCAACTAAAAATATGAGGTCCTAGCACCACAAAAATGAAACAAAACAAAAAGCTTATTTTACTAATGCTTTAAGATTTATTCAGCATTCCTAATTTTAGGAATTCCTGACGGTGATGGTTAATATCGTCATTTTAATAGGATTCAGAATAACCAAGCAGTCAAACGTCAGAGCATGACAGCGAGGGATTATCCAGGTTAAGATCTGCTTAACCGCTGTGAGAAGACCTAACTGTGGGGCTGTCTCAAAGGGGAGGGAACCGAACACAGGCATGTATCACTCTAAAGCCCCATCATGATGAACTCGCCCTCAAACTCTGAGACACTACAGACCCTTCCATCCTCCCTGAAGCTGCTCCAGTTGAGTACTCTGTCACAGAAAAGCCCTTAACTGACCACAGTTTCTTTACATAAATCCAAAATTAAAAAACTTCCTAAGAATTCTTACTCTTAAATTCTGAGCTGACTGTAAAATGCTGTGGTTTTGATTTCTGGAATAATCTATAAAACATGACAGAAGGAGTCTTATACAGTTGTATCTTGTTTTCCTCCTACCCCGGCCCTAGCTTACCCAATTAACACACAAGGAAGGGTGTGGGGAGGGTTTAGCCCCATGACTACAGCCACATCCATACCTGGGCCTCCTTCGCACTAACTCTTCTCTCTTGGTCTTGTGGACCGTAGCTACATTTCCGTATTAAAGGGGATGTGGATTCGTGTGCAGCCAATTCAGGGGCACCAGTGTCACTTTGGGATTCATAAGCTTCATTTTTCAGTTTAATCTCATTTCCTGTAGTCTAAAACAAATAAGAAAGATGGAGAAATTGGTTAGACAAGGGTCCATGGACATCAGCATTAGGAAAATCAGGAAAGTTCCAAGGTTTTATGGGACATGATGGGACTAAGCTGCTCTGCTTGCTCGTGGGATGAAATGTAAACCGCAGAGTGACAAGGACTGCCACCAAATAGAATACTCTTAGCCACTCTGTGCTGCTTACTGGGTCAACTGCACACAAACCTACACATCTAGGAAACAGGAATCTTAATTAAGAAGATGCTTCCTTTAGACTGGCATTTAAGCAATTCTATGGGGTATTTTTTTATTTACGATTTCAGTGGGTGGGCCAGCACACTGGGCAGGTGGTCCTCGGTAGTTCAAGAAAGACTGGGGAAGCCAGAGTGAGTGAGTCAGTAAGCAGCACTCCTCCATGGCCCCCGCAATCAGCTCCTCCTCCAGCTTCCGCCTGAGTCCCTGGTCTGACTTCCCTGATGATGGAACATAGGATGGAATCAGCCCTGTCCTCCCTAAGCTGTGCTTGGTCCTGGCACTATAAAGTGCCACAGAAAGTAACTGAAACAGTCTTTTTTCTGAGGCACTCAGCCAATGAAGTTTGCTTTGAACTAGTGTAATCAAAGGCAATGAGGTGTATCCCATAATGTAAGCCACATCTGCCATTTAAAATGTTCTAGCAGGGGGCTGGAGAGATGGCTCAGTGGTTAAAAGCATTGCCTGCTCTTCCAAAGGTTCTGACTTCAATTCCCAGCAACCACATGGTGGCTCAGAACCATCTGTAATGAGGTCTGGTGCCCTCTTCTGGCCTGTAGACATACACACAGACAGAATGTTGTATACATAATAAATAAATAGATAAATAAATAAATAAGTAAGTAAGTAATAAAATAAATGTTCTAGCAGCAATATTAGAGAATGTGAAAATGGATAAAAATCAATTTAACTATATATTTAATCTAGAGAATCTAAGATGTTATTGTCATCAGCATATTATCGATTTAACATGCAGCAATACAAAAAGCTACTGGAATATTTTGCATTTTTTATACTAGGCCTTCAGAATCCCAGTGTTCATTTTGTACTTAAAACATTTCACACTCCAGATTAACCAATATTCTAACGTTCAGTAGCCACATGTGGCCAGCAGCTCCTACCATGGGTAGCTCATCTCTAAACCTTGTTAAATGTTAATTATCCTTTATAAGCTTCTCTCTTTCCCAAAAAAAAGCAACACAAAACTCTTACTTGATCCTATATATCCACAGCACTTTTCCTGCTTTTCAAGATAATCAAATTAAATCATCTATAGCATTAAATGGTAGTATGTTATCGATAAGATAATTTTGGAAAATTCCAGAGTTCCACTGTACCTGTGTCATGACAAGTTTGAAGTAAATGCCCTTCTCTTTCATGAGCTCATCGTGATTTCCTTGCTCCACAATGACACCACCATCAAAGCCAGCAATGACATCAGCGTTGCGAACTGTAGACAAGCGGTGAGCTATCACAATGGTGGTCCGGCCTTCCCGAGCCTGGAGACACAGAAACCTGACTTTTTATACATGAATAACTAACTATATGGAAAGACTCACTCATTCAACTTATGCTTACTGAATGCCAGTGCTTTGACAACATAAAACCAGCAAAGCTACAGAAAACAGTCTATGATTTCAATGAATGCGTGGGCATGAAGTTCCACTTAGCCGAGAAGCATTCATAACTGATAGCTCCAGTAGAGAAAAAAATTCGTTTTCTTCAGTGAAGTAAAACTGTGCATCAGCCACACTACAGGGCAGGCTCAGGAGTAGTCAGCCAGCACTAACTGGACTCTGGATTTGTTTGTCTTGAGGATCAGAAGACAGAGAAGATGAAGTAAGCTGGTAGGAAGGTGAGGAAGGATAAGGGAGAGACTGGGGTTGCAGTTGCGTAAAGAATATGACCAAAGCTGGGTGGTGGTGGCACAGGCCTTTAATCCCAGCACTTGGGAGGCAGAGGTAGGTGGGTCTCTGAGTTCAAGGTCAGTCTGGACTACAGAGCTAGTTCCAGAACAGCCCGGGCTATGCAGGGAAACTCTGTCTCATAAAACAATAATACCAACAAAGAATATGATCAAAATATATTGTATAAAATTCTTAAAAAATAAATAAAGCCGGGTGGTGGTGGCGCACGCCTTTAATCCCAGCACTTGGGAGGCAGAGGCAGGTGGATCTCTGTGAGTTCGAGACCAGCCCGGTCTACAAGAGCTAGTTCCAGGACAGGCTCCAAAACCACAGAGAAACCCTGTCTCGAAAAACCAAAAATAAATAAATAAATAAATAAATAAATAAATAAATAAATAAAAATTATTAGAAAATAAATAGAATTTTTTTAAAGAAGAGTGCTCTGAGGAGGTAGAAACTGAAAGATACTAAGATTCATAAATCAGTCTGTGCTGTCAAATCCATGAGCTCTAGGTTCAGGGACAGACACTGTCTCAAAAAAGAAGGTGGAGATCAATTAAGGAAGATAATCCATGCATGCACACACATGTTCAAGTGCACCTATACATGCATATGCATACACATACATACACAGTCACACAGACAAGAAAAAATACAAATAATGGAATATTAATATTCCTATAATTCAACTTTTAAGTATAGCTCACAGACCTTATCCAGAGCAGCCTGAACCACAGCTTCACTTTCTGTGTCCAAGGCTGACGTCGCCTCATCCAACAAAAGGATCTTGGGGTTGCGGATCAGGGCACGAGCAATGGCAATTCTCTGTTTCTGTCCCCCACTCAGCTGCGCCCCTCTCTCACCAACCAGGGTGTCAAATTTCTACAATTAAAACAATAAAGAAACAAACAAATTAACAGGAAATATAGTGAAACAATAAACTACCTCAGCTCTCATTTCAAATTGGGACGTAATCATCAGTGGAGCTTGGCCAGCAACACAGTCCAGTTCTTGGCAAGAAGTATCTACCACTAGTCGATAGGGTGAGCGATGGAAAATCCACAGTAAACTGGAATTCCCCTCTAAGGAAGTTCATCCAACTCACAGGAGTTTCCTGAGTTCACATGAGCCTCGGGGTGACAGAGGGCAGGCACAACTCACGTGGGGCAGTTTCATGATGAAGTCATAGGCGTTGGCTTCCTTGACTGCTCTCTCGATCTCATCCATGGTGACGTTCTCTCGGCCATAGCGAATGTTTTCAGCGATCGTGGTGGCAAACAACACTGGTTCCTGACTCACCACGCCGATGATTTCCCGCAGGTACCTCACATTGATGGTCCTGATGTCCTGGCCGTCGATACTGACCTGAAACGGAATGTGTGGTTGTCACACTTTAGAACCATGGAGTCAGAATGATGGGCAAGGGTAGCGCTGCTGGCTGCACGACCACTCACCACGCCCTCCGTGGGGTCGTAGAGCCTCTGCAGCAGCTGGACAGTGGTGCTCTTCCCACAGCCACTGTTGCCGACCAGGGCCACGGTCTGTCCACTCTGCACCTTCAGGTTGAGGCCCTTCAAAATCTGCCAAGACAGACGAAAAGCTAGTGTTAGGGCAATTCCCAGGATAGATAGACAAACATAAGTTCTATGAGCAGAAAGCTGAATTCAGTACTGGGTTTAAATACGTAACATACATGTGATTATTTGTCTTTGTTTTACAGTATCTAAAAGAATGTCTCTATCCAATAGATTATTGAATCATAGATTTATCATTTATTGCCATACCTTAACTCCACTTCGAGATGGGTAGCTGAAGTGAACATTTTTAAATTCTAAATTTCCCATTATACTGTCTGGTTTATGTCCCTTTGTTGAGAAGCTGTCAATGCTTGGCTCCTAAACAGAAGTGTATGTTAGGAGATCACCAGGTTACAATCACTACTCTGTAGTGACAGTTGTAGAGAGAGGAAGTAAAAGGGAAACCGACTCGAACAGTAATCAATCTTTTATGTAGGTGAATAAATGGGCCAGCCAGACTTACGTTATCAATTATCTTGAAGATTTCATAGGCGGCCCCTCTTGCATTTGCAAAGGCTTCTACATTAGGGGCAATATGTCCAATACTGAAAGTCCCAAATAATATAGAGTAGAAGACCTGAAGAAGGGGACCAATGCATACAATTACTTAGTGCTCAGCACAATTTTCCTCATGTTTCCTTTTTCTGCTAATATAACCAATTTCATTTCAAAATGACAAGAAAAACTAACACAAAATACTGAGACTGAGGAGAATAAATGGCAAGAATACTAAGTACTAAAACATTTTAAGTTTATGACTACGAAATTCAAGTTAAAATCGTGGTATTAGCCTACATTTAACTCTTTATAGTTTATACAATATCAAAATATTATACTGTAGCCACCAAGAGCAAATATTTGTTGACTCTTCAATTAAAATAAATAATATAAATTTAAGTTTAAACACTTAATGTGTTTAGAATTTAGAATTAGTTGACTTGCTTCATCACACAATGGTATACTTTCTATACACTCATATTTAGTAGAAAGTTTTGTTTTCAAAGATTCAGCATTTTTACTTAGATCCTCACGAGAATAACCTGAAATAAACACAAGAAGCCCAGGTCTGTACCTGGATGAGTACTGTAATCTTTAGAACATTCTCTTCACACCTTTGGCTATCAAGCTGACCTGCTGTCTAGGCTGCATCAGATGCTACAGTTTCTGCAAATGCATTCTCAATTATGCAGCACACAGCTAGATATGACTCAGTGGCCCCAGTTCATCTCCGTACACTGTGCCCTCTTTGAAATCTAATGAACAGGTATTTGGGTTTCTGTTCTTTGTTTTGTTCAAAACACTTTCTTCTTGCTACAAAAAAAAAACTCGTCTTTGATCTATTGGAGCTTTGCGAGAACTGATGTCACTACTCATCTCCGAGCCCTACAGGAATGCAACTGTGTATCATGCTGAGTCTTCATGCCCCACTAGAAGTTATGGCACATGCTCCTGTCACATCTGTTTGGCATTAGAGGGAAGCCGTAAGAGTTTAGACAGTTGCTCCAAATCAGAGCTGGTAAAGTCCAGCTGGAATTTGAAGCCAGTAGGTCTGGTGCAAAATCCTGCACCTGTATTTGTGCGCAGTCCTACAAGGCAAAAAAGCTCTAAATACAATTTTCGGTTACAAAGAACAACAATTTACATTTCTACCAAACTGTGAGGCTACCAGTCAAAAGATTTTTACTATTTACTACTCATTTTTTGAGTAGTAAATCAGAAAATAAGAGAAGCACTTAGCACGATTGTGTCAAAGGGAGACCATCTCATTAAATGTAGGCTCATAGAGGAAAGGTGGTCAATGCCAATGGTATTTAGGCTACAGGGCTGGGAATCACCTTTTCTGAAAATACTTCACGTCTTCAGATACTAAATTTTGCCAGACCTTGCAAGCAAGTTAATAATATACCTTAAGACCATTTAAAACAGTATAGTCACTTTGTTTTCCCATTGTGTATTCATCCAGTTTAGTTTTACATGCCTTTAAGAAAGCAATGTAACCAACCTAACCATGCCCTGGACTTCAGATACACGTAGCTTCTACAACCGAAGCTAAATGTGTAGTTTTAAACTATCTACTTTTCCTATTTCTGACCCAGAAAAGTCTGTGTGTGTGTGTTATGGAAATAATTTGCTAAAACCAGACAGTAACCTGAAAGCAACTTTAAAGAAAACGTATCCAGCATAAATATTGGAGGCAATAAGTGGGTACAGGTTGATAATGTCTGCCTGCAGTTCTGGGTGCTATTTAGGGTCAGTAAAGTAGCACCGTCACTTGTAAACCTCTATTAAATTTTTCAGTAAAGAAGAATTTTTCATTCCTTTCCAGTACCATGTTTTTCTATGCTGTTCAATGGAAGTAGAGCAAAGCCCTTTGTAAGTGCAGACAGACAGACGTCAAAGAGACGACACAGGGAGAAAAGTGAAGAATTCAAAGAGGACTCATTCTTAGTTTGGGTAGTTTGAGTAACAATGACCACAGGAGACTCCTACTATTTGAGTGCTTAGTCATCAGGGAGTGGAACTCTTTGACAAGATGATAAGAATGAAATGTGATCTTGTTGGAGTAGGTTTGGTCTTGTTGGAGGAAGTATAGGAAGTATACCACTGGGATCACTGGGGGTGGGCTTTGAGGTTTTCAAAAGCTTGTGCTGGACTCCTTCCCCCCTCCTATCTCTTTGCTTTTGGATCAGGAGGTAGCCCTCAACAACTTCTCCAGCACCATGTCTGGCTGTGTGCCACCATGCACCTCACCGTGATGATAATGGACTAACTCTCTGAAACTTTAAACAAGCCCCCAATTAAATGCTTTCTTTTATAAGAGTTGCCTTGGGCATGGTGTCTCTTCACTGCAATGGTTCAGTGACTAAGACACTGGTTTATAATACTCCAAGAGGAAGACTTTTTTATTCTTTAGCGCAACATTGAAACAAAAAGAATAAGTTTGCTTTTTTCCCCCTGGTTTTTCGAGACAGGGTTTCTCTGTAGCTTTGGAGCCTGCCTTGAAACTAGCTCTTGTAGACCAGGCTGGCCTTGAACTCACAGAGATTCACCTGCCTTTGCCTTCTGAGTGCCCAACTTAAGAATAAGTTTTTTTTAAAGATATCTGTAAGAAAGACAACAATATTGATTTTTGGATACATCTAATTTCCCCTCCACTCTTGAACCTAGTAACTGAATGAATGTTTCTTTATAGTATTTAATAGGTTTCAAAACACATTCTTCTAAGATTAAATTAAAACTACTCAATTGAAATGGCACTTTTAGTGAATCCTTTTACAAAGCACATATGACTTACGGTAATCACTTGTCCAACAGAGTACTCATTTGAGAGGACCAAAGAGGTCCCGTACCAGAATGCTAGTGCGTATGATGCATAGACCAATAGGTAGGCAATACCTATGGAAATGCCACCTGTGATAGCTTTTTTTATTCCAACATTTTTAGCTTCTTCTAAATTTTTATTGTACCTGGAAAAAAGAAACAGAAATCATTACATGTTACATGTACTCATAAAGATTGAGGAACTGTATCAATGTAACAAGGGAGTTACTTGAGCAGTTGGAATGTACCAGCCCTGTAGTACATATGTTTTCCTCTTATCTCCATACATTGCCCCTGAGATCTATTATTATTTGATTCCTTCACTGAAGAGTAACTGAGGCTTAAATCTTTTCTGGCTTTAGTAATCATGAAATAATAAAAATTTATCAAAAGCACATATTATTGCATGCATACACGCACACACGTACACACACACACACACACACACAACCCACAAGAAAAACCACTGCTCATGGTAGCTCTGTCTATGATCCTAGCACTAAGGAGGCTGAAGCAGGAGAAATGCAAGTTCAAGGCCAGCCTGTCCTCTTTGGGGAAGAGGGATGGGAAAAAGAAAAAGCATGGGAAGGAAGATGAAAACGGGCAAGAAAGAAGAATTCAGAAAATGTGAGAAGGAAAGGGTGAAGAACAAAGAAGGAAGAACAGGAAGGAGGAGCAGATAGTTAATGAATTGGAGATATAATGCTAGAAAACCTTAACATAAAAAAGCTACTTAAAGCTCTGGACCTTAAGAAAGTTCTAAAAACAGTTTGCTCCCTTGGGGATACTAGGAAAATAAATTGGGAGATTCTACAGAGGAGAGCACTCTGAAAACTGTGACATGTTAAACCATGTTTTTGGTATTTAAAAAAGCTGTACTCAATCAGCTGAAGAGCTGTGCGCACACCAACAATCCCAGACCCAAGGCAGCCCAAGCAAGAGAACTGAGAGCTCCAGGCCAGACGAAGCCATACAGCAAAGTGTTCCCTGTTAGAAACAAACAAGCCATACGCTTTATCTTATTTTTATAGAAGCAGTTATTAAAATCACTGTTCTACAGAAATGATTTTGGCGTGTGAATATATGGAGAGTACAGGCCGGGGAAGCTGCAGGCACCATGTGACAGCACGGGACAGTGGAGGCACAGACTGGTCTAGGGGTGCAGTAGAAACCAGAGGCTCCTAGCAAAAGACTGCAGCCTGGATCAGGCTTACATTTCACAGAAGAGCAGAGCTATTGAGTTGCACTCTGCCAGCCTGCCAGGGACACACAAGTCTACTAAACTACCACGCCTGCTTCTTCTCTTCCCTACCTGAGTAAACTGACAGAAAGTGTCTTAGCAGTGACAGGAGCCACAACACCCCAATAAAAAATGTCAGGTCATCATCCCTTACCAAAGAGAGGTGGTGCATAAAAACCAATTTCTGCTATGAAACTAACTCCAGATGGACAAGTTCCATCACAAAACCAAAAATTAGATTAAAATCCAAGACAGCAGGTATCCTCCAAAAAGTACCAATCTCATGGGAAGGGATGGTACTGTCAGGGACTTATCTCAAATTCCAAACAATTAAAAATATGACTATAGTCACACTCATAGAATTTAAGGAGAACATGAACACACCTGTCGAAGTCAACTAAAGATATGAAAATAGAATTCAATAATGACAGAAATACTGAGGAAAACTTAAGTCAAAATGATGCTCAAGACACAAAACTCAGTAAGTCAAATCAAAAGGAAAGTGGAGAAACTCTTCCGAAGAGACTGGGTAATGAACATGGAACATGGTCTAGCAGGAATCAAGATAAAGGAATTGTGCCATCCAGTCAAAGACACTGAAAATTTTTTCAAACGCTTTTTTTTATTTTTTACAAAACACATAAACAGAGCATGCGAGAACTTTGAGATACCATGAAAAGATCAAATCTATGAATGATGGGCATAGAAGAACAAGAATGGCTCAGAAAAGACTTTCAACAAAAAGCACAGAAGAAATGTTGCCACATCTAGAACAGGTGTGTATCTAGGTACAGAACACATACAGAACGCCTATGAGACAGGACAGGAAAGAAGCTCCCCGTGTCGTGTTATAGTTAAAACACTAAAAACACAGAAAGATAGGGCAGATGAGGGGAGATAAAAGCTGCAGGAGAAAAGGCCCAAATCATATACAATAAGGGACCAACCAGAATAACAATTGATTTTTTTTTTCTACAGAAAATATAAAAACCAGAAGGGTTTGGGATGATGTAGTTCAAATTCTCAAAGAACACTGCTAATAACCAAGAAAAATGCCTGCCATAATTGAAAGAGAAACGAAATTTTCCATGACAAAACAGTCTAAACATAAGATTGGCAAGTTTGAAACTGCTAGAGAAAAAAGTACGGCATATATTGAGTATATCTGGCTAAGTAAGGACTCTCAGAACAGAAATCTGGCCACTCAGGAAGTAGAGCAACTCCCAACAAACAGGGCTACACAAAAGTAAAATGTCTTTGAATTAAATGCAGTCACAATTATGGTTAAATTTCCATTCCAAAGGAGTTGGTTTCCTCCCATAGCTGATGTTTTGAAGGGAAAGTGGGATAGATTGATTGCTTCAGAAGTAGACGCTTCATGATGATATTTTCCACAACATACTGAAGATTTTGCCAAGCTGGGAGATTTAGATCATTTGCTATCCCAGACCCCATCCCCACCCTCACTATGGGAGACTTATTTTCATCTCTCAGGTCTCAGGCTAATTGAAATCTCATCTAAGAGACATTCTTTGACCATATCTAGATGTGCCCTCCTCATATTCCTCAGTACATTTCTTTTATCAAAGCATATATTTAAAGACTATGTTGGGGGAAGTGTTTTAGTTGGGGTTCTATTGCTATTAATAAAGGAGAACACTTAATGGGGGGCTTATAGTTTCAGAGGTTTAGTTATTCATTATCACCATGGCAGGAAACAGGGTGACATACAAGCAGATATGGTATTAGAGAAGTTGCTGAGAATTCTCCATCTTTGATCCGCAGGCAACAGGAAGTAAACTGAGACACTGGCAGTGGCTTGAGCATATATAAGACTTCAAAGCCCACCTCCACAATGACACACTTCCTTTAACAAGGCCACACATCCTAATAGTGCCACTCCCATAGGGGGCCATTTCTTTCAAACCACCACAGGGTAGGTATAAGCAAAGATATTCCTGGAGGCTCAAAAAAGGTCTCCTGGGGCTGGAGTTACAGGTGGTTGAGCCCCTAAGAACTCAGGTCCTCTCCTCAGTTCTATCAAAGCATATTATGTCTCTCTAAAAAATAAATTCCAATAACTCTCTTAGAATCTTTTATTTCTCAGACTAATAGGTTGTCTGTGTACCAGATACTCCTTATTTGTAGTTTCTGTGCCATCTCTTTCTTCTGTAAGAATGAAAACATAGGCCTTCAAACATTTCAAAAAGTAAACAGAACATAAAAACCCCTTCTTCTGAAGGCATGTATTAGGAAAGCATAATTAGAATTGCAATTTTCCTGAATATTAGCAAGGACAGAGAATTTTACATTTCTAGAGAAAGAAGCCCAAACCTTTCAAGTTCTTTCTTTTGTCCTCCAAATGCAATCACAGTTCTGATGGCAGCCAAGACTTCTTCGGCAACTGCTCCAGCTTTCGCATAAGCCAGGAGTTCCTTATTAGTGAATGAAGTCATTACCTGTTAAAGTGTGATCTGGTATCATTTAATAATGCGGAGCAACTCTATCTTTTGCAGAGTAAAAAAAAAAAAATAGATAGATATAAAAATGTTGCTTGTACAGAAATCATACAAAGAACAAGGTCTTTGAATATCAGGCATCTTCGGGGAGAAAAAAGTGCACTGGATTCCCTACCAGTACCCTCTAACTGACCCAATGTCTAAGCAAGGAAAAGATCCTGGACACAAAGAGACCGTTGGATCAGGTGCCTGATCTGCCTGGGACCCTCTAGCTCTTCCTACTTTTCAGGATTAACAAAACAGTCTCATGCCCACATGAGACTAGCAAAGGCCCACGAGAGGGCTCACTGGGTAAAAGAACAACTGAAGCCCCATGATCTGAGGCTGAGAGTGACAGAAGGCTCTGGAAACCACTGGAGGGCGGTGTAGACATGGGAGAGCCACTTCACAGTGAACATGGGGTTGTCCTCTACTGAGCACTGATATTTCCAGGTAAGCATGTCTTTTCTATAAAGGTGGAGAACACACAACATCCCCTTCCTTCTTTCTTATACTTTCCCCAAGTAATAGCTCGGTAGATCTGAATCAGCTTCTCCTGTCGACTGTTAAACAGAAGATTAAAGCAAGTAGCAAGCCTACCATCAGGACTGTCATGGTTAAAGACCTTCCCATGAGGTTCTGGGGAGGGTTCTGAACTCTGGATTCACCTACCTTGGCCCACATAGCAGATGACAGTCCAATAAGAGGGGTGACAGCCAAAATTACAAGGGTTAACTTCCAACCACGGATAAATCCTACTATGAAACCAGCTAAAAATGATGTTATGGAATGAAAAAACATTCCAATTTTATCACCAATTCCTTCATTAATTTTGAAGACATCACTAAAGAAAAAAGAGATCGTGTTACAAATAATGTCAGATTTGCACAGAATTTATCCAGTTATTGTTATCACTGAATCTGATATAAATTAATTTGTCGTCTAGAGTGTATGTATTTCACGTGATGGGTTAGCTGTTGCTGCCCTATGGTCCATGTGGCCTCAGCATGAATACACATGTGATGTCTAAGACAATTCACTGTGAAATTTCAAACTGCTCAGGGATGTGTGTATATGACGCTGTTCTCTATGAACACGAATCGCTGAGTTCACTGTGTCTTCTGTGAAGCAGAGGCTGACTGACAGGAGCTCCCTCCTCCTTTCCAATGTCTTCCAAGGCCACCATGGAGCCCCAGCAGGATGGTACTCAGTGGGGCTGGACAGGCCACACTGCTGCTCCCTGCAATCACTGCTCTGCTCACTCTGCATTTGACTCTGCCAGTCTGGTCCCTCATTGAGTGCCAGGCAAGCAGCAGCTCCGCCCCCCATCTCTGCCAGTGCACTGGGAACAAGAAGCTGTGTAAGACACAGGTACTGCTCACAAGGCTTTACTCTGCTCAGTGATGCACCTACACTTCTAACAGGGTGCTGGTATCTACTTCACAGCATTGAGAACAAAAGTGTATCTGACTTCAGCATAAAACTAGGTACTCACTCTGCGAGCCGGGTGTTGAGCTCCCCAACGTCATGCACGTCAAACCAGCCTATCTCCTGATTCATAATCGCATGGAAAAACTTCTGTCTAATTTTGTGTATTTGTCTTCCAGCCGCCAGGCACCAAAATGAAACCTGAATGTAGGCAACTATGAGCACACCAGCACCAATCCCCGTGTAATAGTAGGCGTACCTGAAAAACAAGAACACCGTAGTGCTGTTTGATGACCAGTCCTTCCCTCTGAATACAAGTAAGTTGAGCCTTACTTCTTCAGCTCTCTGGGGATCCCACCATCCTTAACAGACAGGAAGGGGCTGTAAGGAGCAGAACTGCCATGTCAGCGTGAGACTATATCTGCAGTGATACAGAAGAATGGCTCTGGGGTAAAGCCGGCTCTTCACTGAACTACCGTGTAAACTCAGGCAAGATGCTTAACATCTTAGGCTCCAATGTTCTAGCCAGTAAAATGGAGGTAAAAACAGTTATATAATATGTCTGAAAGGTGCTTGGGCCAGTACCTTACATATAGCAAGCACCCAGAGAACATCAGTTACTATGGAACAGTGCGTGGTATATTGGAAGTCTGCTGACATATGCCCTTGTAGTCCTAAGTCTATTACATCAACATCAGTTAATAAGCCCCATGCCCGGGCTGTCTCTGCTTGTCAAGGGACATATGACAGGACCTGTCTGAAAGTGGAAACTAGGGATGGAAGTGACTCCTTGCCCCTCTAAACTGACAGAGCTCAGCTGATAAGCGACAGCTGAAAATTAATACTATCGGTACCTACCCAATTGGTCATTTTGAACTACCCTAAAATGTTTAAGGAATCAAAGAGCAGCCCTTCTAATTTAAACAGAAATTATGAAAAATGAAAGCCTTCAAATTAAACTAAGAAAAGGTGAACTGACATTCCCATGTTCTGAGTCTTCACATTCACAAGGGCAAACCTTGGCTCCTGCGATCAGTTCATGTTCAGATAAAAGGCAAACCTTCCGATGTCCCCATCTTGAAAAGGAGAAGTTCTACTTGTTTTCTCCTGAAAACTGAAGGGTGTCATGGGAAGCATCAGCATTACTTAGAAGGAAGGGTGTCCCTCATGTGGTATTCAACAGCTCTGTCCTCAACCTGTCAGGAATCCTGCAAACACATCACACCCTGATATAGCTCATAGCTTCCAAAAAGATATGGGGCAACTAGAAAGCTTCTCCCTAACAGATGAGTCTAGAATTAATCATTTTTCATGTGCTAATGATACAGCAAGGGTAACCCCATTTAAAAAAGTATATCTTATGGTTAGGGAACAACTTGAAAGCTCTTTAGTTTCATTAATTTGTTCATTCTTTCAGAGTTTAGGTCTTTTTGTAAAGGACAGGGTCTTGCCATATAGCCTAGGCTGGCCTCAATCTCACAGCCCTCCTGCCAGAACCTTCACAGTGCTAAGATGGGTCATCATTCCTAGCCTTGGCAATATATTTTAAACAATCAAGATGTTTCTGTTAACTGGGCATTGTTGCTTGAGCCTGTCATCCCAGGACTTGTAAGGCTAGGGCAGAAGGGAGGCCATAAGCTTGAGAGCAGCCTGGGCTGCATCAAGAGGTCAGACCCTGTCCCAAAAAAAGAAGAAAGAAAAAGAAAGACTTAAAGTTATTACAATATAAAAAGAATAATGCCTCTGTACAATAGTGGTCAGTGTATTTATGTCTTCTCATTCAAATATAATCAAGGAACATGTCAAGGCATCCATAGAATAATGTAGAGTCAAATTATCTGAATACTGTCATGGATCTTTGTACATTTGTTCAAAGATATTCTTCAGGAAAAAAAAGATATTCTTCAGAAAAACGTTAAAGCCTGTAAATCATAAGCAAAATATATTCCTTAGTTAAACCAAGGTAAAAATTAAACATTTGTTAATTCCACAAATTTGTTTTGTTTGGGGGGGGGTTGTTTTTTTGTGTTTCAAAGACAGGGTCCTTCTGTGTAACAGCTCTGGCTGTCCTGGAACTCTCTTTGTAGACTAGGCAGGCCTTGAACTCACAGAGATCCACCTGTCCCTTTCTCCCAACTGCTGTTATTTTAGTTATTTTAGGATGCTTTAGTTCATATTTACAATTAGATGCCAAGTTTAAAATTTCCCTGCTATCCAATATTATTATAATTTTTACTAGGGATACTGTGTAAGAGGTACATTAATAATTACAAAGCTATATTCAATGATTTTTAATTCAACTTCAAATTATATGAGTGAGAAATTTTATAGATCATTATAACCAGATTAATGTATAAAAGATTAATGGAAAAATAAAGAAAGTGTTGAATTACGTGGCCATATCTTCCTCCAGGTGGTTGCTGCTGACATTCTCTGTACTGTTGACTTCACCTAGACAAGTAGAAAACAGAGCTGGGCCATTTATGCCTTTTTGCACTCCAATAATAATAAACATATAAAAAAAACCCAAATTCGTTTCACTTGAAAATCTATACAAAAATAGGACCAAGTGATCAGTAAAATTCAACTTTAGTTTCAATCCAAGCTTTAATGACATCCATTCAAACAGTTCTGTGTTGGCCATGAGCTACTACACAAAGCTTACATTCAATGGTGCTCATTTTCAAGAGGAAACCCACAGTGACAAAGAAATAGCAGTGTGACTGGACATGGGCACATATGCAAACACTAATACGGTATTTCTCTGTTTCATGGTTATTTCACAATTATCATAAAGAACAGAGTTATGTGAGATTCCCCTCAGTATGCTGTGAATATCATTGGTAAATAAAGAAATCTGTCTTGTGCGTGACAGGGCAGAATAGAGGTAGGCAGGGAAAACTAAACTGAATGCTGGGAGAAAGAAGGTGGAGTCAGGAAAAGCCATGGAGCCGCCACCAGAGACAGACATGGCGGAACCTGAGGGTCAGGAGTCTTATAGTAAAACATAAAATAATAGAAATGGGTTAATTTAGGAGATAAAAGTGACTAGAAATATACATAAACTAATAGGCCAAGCAATGTTGTAATTAATACAGTTTCTGTGTGATTATTTCGTGGCTGAGCAGCCAGGAACAAACAAGTGGCTTACCATTACAACAGAGCGTTATCCAATATTAGGAAGAGCTAATTGTCTGAACCAAATACATTAGAAACCCCAAACTTTAAACATTCACATAGACATACATAACTACTAGTCAACATTTTTGTGTAAGTTGTCAATTTTATTTAATATATGTGCATGTATATAAAAACTTTAAAAATACTTTTTAAAAAGTAACAAGTGTGAATCTTGGTCTATATTCAGCACCAACTCTTCTTGTCAGTGTATGCTTGTATCAATTTTAAGTCTGCATACATTTTGGTTGTTTCAATATCAAACTGTTATTGGAAACATCACTCAGTGAGTCTACTTACCAAGCAAACACTATTCCATGGGTTTGATCCAGTACCACATAAACAGACAAATAATACTGCTTAAGCATATGTGTACACATATGTGTCTATATGGTAAGTACTGTATTAGAAAAATTATCATAATCAAGATGGCTAGGTCAACAAAAGGCACATTTTGAATCTTACAGTCATTGCAAAATGTGAGATTACAGTATAATTATGTCACTTCCCCCTTCCCTTTTCTCCCTCCAAATCCTCCCATATACTCCTTGCTCTCTTTCAAATCCTTGCCTTCCTTTTTCATTAATTGTTGTCACACACACACACACACACACACACACACACACACACTAGCACACGTACAGGCACACACACTTCTAAATATATAACTGTAACTCGCCAACATGTTAACTGAGTACAACAGAGCTGTAAGTCTCTAGTAGTTTACTTTAACTCAATCTCTGCATGACCAACAGTGACCTGCACACTGAAGCTCGGAGCTAGCCTGTGTCCACCAAGTCAAGGATGTCTGTGTTAGATGAGGGAAAGGATTTCCACAGCTTACTCATTTCTTCACTCCCCCAGGGTGCTTTTTTAACATCTTTCCTTATCCATCACTTTCCTGCTTCCAATCTTGCTGAGAAAATTAAGTTCTGCCAGTCCCCTCTTTATGTAAAGTTAGACTTTCTGAGGTTTCAGGCTCCTGCAGTGAACCATGAAACTGCATCATATGAAATCATCTCTTTCTTATAAACAACTGTCTCAGACCTCATTTCATTTCTTCAATACTGGGACTGCTTTCTGACAGGCCAACACATGACCACACACGAAACTGTGCAGACGTCTCTCCCTTCCTCTTTCTCATCTCCTCTGAGAGTAACCACGTCCTTCAGTTTCTCAGGCTAAAGCAGCAGCATCATCCTCAGTCCTCGCTTACACTCAAGCCCCGGACTCGTAACTAGTGCCGCTCACCATTCACAGTGGATTAGATTCCTGTACTTCCTCCTGAAGTTGTCAAAGGCAACTTCACAGAGCTCCTTCCTTTTCTACATATCTCTGCCAACACTTGTCCTGGGTGTTCTAGCGCCCATTAACACGATCTTCTCAAACTCATTACAAGCAAGAGCTGGAGCTCCGACCCTCCACCTTTCACAGCACAAAACAACAGCACTGCAAATGGTACATTAAGTGAATGTTATTTACAAAATTCCAATAACTTCGGTACCACAAATAATCCTTACTTTGATTAGTAATGTTTGATGGAATACCAGTTTCTGCTTTTGTAAAACTATCTGTCATGTGACCAAACACCAGCATCAAGAGGGGAAGTGCAGTCCCATGGATGACAGCAGCTAGCGTTCCCAGGGCCATGTAGAGCTTGTCCAGCCAATCCGCATAGCGAAACTAGGAGGAAGAAGAGCAGGCGCACAGTGAGCGCAGGCGCACAGTGAGCGCAGGCGCACAGTGAGCGCAGGCGCACAGTGAGCGCAGGCGCACAGTGAGCGCAGGCGCACAGTGAGCGCAGGCGCACAGTGAGCGCAGGCGCACAGTGAGCGCAGGCGCACAGTGAGCGCACGACACCATGGATGGTGCTTCTAAACAGACCCCAAAGTCAAGCCCATTTCAGACTGTCACGGCTACTGCCGCACACCACGCACACACCGCTACTGGTGCTGAACTTCGGCAATCACCTCACCATGCGCTGTACCAATTCTTTTTTAATTTATTTATTTTTATCTATGTGCATATGTGGGGGGGGGCATGAATGTGAGTGTTGCCAAAGGCCAGAAGAGAACATCAGATCCCATAGAGCTGGAGCTATAGGGTGGGGAGTTCCCTGGCATGGGTGTGGCAACTGAACTCTACTCCTCTGTAAAAGCAGCGAGTGTATTGAACAGCTGACCTATTTCTTCCGCCCCCTGTACTAACTATTCCTCCTGAATTCAGCAGGTGTCTTCTCTTTGGTAATATCTGATGAAAATTTTTAAAGTTTCAAAGAAGATGACAGAAGAAAAATAATGTTTTGAAAAGGTAGAAATTACTTCTCATCCCGTGGTGGCGTACATGAATACTTTGACTGGAATACAGTCAGTGAGAAGAAATACCTTTCTCCACATGGCTGTAAGCGTGTTTCCACATTTACCAGGAGAGAGAAGACCCTGACTGTTAAATCCTAGGACTCAATAATCCACCACAACCTTTCTTAGCATGTATTTCAGGATATGTGTTCACACTGACACCACGAGACTGCCAATAAAGCTTGGCCTTGAATCAGGGTGCAGAGTTAGCAGCGAGCTACCAGAATTAGCCACAGAGGCTTTGGAGGACCCCGGATACATATAGAGAGACACGAAAAGTAGTAGGGAGGGGATTAGAAAGATTTGATGGTCCTTTTTGGATGGGGGTGAGTGGGATGAGGGTAGAAATAATAAAAAATTTAGATAAACTCTTCAAACATGGGTGGATAGGCTTTGAGGCAAACCTGTCAGGACTTCAGAAGCTTGAAAGATGTCATATTATCAAGCATGGTGATATAATGGTAATCCCAGTACCCAGGACTTCAGGGCCTTGAAGGATGGCATGTTACCAAGCATAGTGATACAACAGTAATTCCCAGGAGGAAGGAGGTAGAAGGGTCAGGAGTCTGAGGCCATCCGTATACACACAGCAATACCCTGCCATAACCTGTACCAAACAAGACAGCAGGGGATGCAGAAGCATTCCTCCACCTCGCCGGCAAGGACCATCAAGAAAAATACAGGTAAAAGATAACTGGTAACATAACTAATTTGGAAAACATTGAAATCTAAGCCAGGAAGGGGAAGCTACTGAGGTTCAGTCCATGGCAAATTATGCTTGCCATTCTTCTGAAAATAAGCTAAATCCTCAGTTAACGTCACCCCCAGCTCCACCTCCTAAAAAAGCCTAATACCACATGGAATATCTCTTTTGTGACGTATTTTAAACAATGAATGAATCCCAAACTCACCATCCCAAATATGCCAACGGTCGGTTTCTTTTCTTTCTTCTCCTTTTGACTAAAGAACATAACAAAGGAATTGAATGGAGGTTCAGAAATACTATGAAAACTTTAAAGTACCAGCCTGCTAGAGAACTAGGAGAAACATGTCTACAGCATACTAATTCACTAGGATCAGTCACTAAGACAAACATGTCTACGCAGTACTCATTCATCAAGACAAACATGTCTACACAGTACTCACTCACCAGGACAAACATTTCTACACAGTCTCAGTCAAACAGTCTGAGATCATTAATGTTGCTGGGCGGTGGTGGCGCACGCCTTTAATCCCAGCACTTGGGAGGCAGAGGCAGGAGGAGCTCTGTGAGTTTGAGGCCAGCCTGGTCTACAAAGGGAGTTCCAGGACAGGCTCCAAAGCTACAGAGAAACCCTGTCTCAAAAAACAAAAATAAATAAATAAATAAATAAAGTGTAAATGCAAATGTTCACATATTTTAGACATTTAAATATATGATTGTCTTTCTATGTTTAACTTTTACTTTGTGTATGTGTGTTCTCATGACTATGGGAGGCATAAACATGCAAGGTGCATGTAGGAGGTGGGAAACCCTGCATGCCATTCCTCGCCATCTATGTGCTAGAGACAAGGGCCCTTGTTATTCACCACTGGATTAGCCAGGCCAGCTGGCCCACAAGATTCCAGTGGTTCTCTTGTTTCCACGTCTAAAGGTTCTCCATTAGAGTGCTGGTATCACTCACACATCTCACCACATCTGGCTTTATATGGGTTCCGGAGACAAAAACACAGGTCCTCAAGCTTATGCGGCAAGTACTTTTCTCAGAGAATTACAGCTCCTATCCCAGGTGTTGGGATTTGTACAAGAATAGTTTCTTGTATCTAGATATTTCCTAATTTTTTTTAATGATTACATTCATTCACACTTTTATTTACAAGTAACATACTACACATTTAAAAAATGAGGTTTTTTTCCTTTTTTTTGGTTAATTTTAGTCTAATTATAATATTATGGCTGGGCATGGCAAAGCATATTTGTAATTCCAGGACTAAAATGGCTAAGACAGAAAGATTACACATAGGAGGAAAACCTGGGCTACATAGTATGTCCCTACTTGTAAAAAAGAAAAGACAGAAAATAAATCATGTTCCCGAATTAATCTGCCCAATTACCTTCTTGGTAAGTCTAGGTATAGTTCAATTACTACCTAGACATACATTCATTCATTAATTTTTTATTGGCAGTCTGGATAGTATTTCTCATCATTCTCTTTGCTACAGAAAGTAGTGATCAGATGTTGGACATAATTATCCTAATTTGAAAAATAATTACTCTATGGGCAAATCTAATTCTGTAAGGCATCTGAAGTCCTCAGTGGACCAAATAAAACCTTAAAAAGCCATGGTTTACAAACAAAACAACGTAACTATAAATTGTCAAAAAGATGCCTCTACATGTAAAAATGTCAACTGCTACTCAAAGTTACAAATCAAATAACTCTACCTCACAACCCACATTTGTCACCACCTGTCACTGCCAGCAGGGATGGCAAGCCATGCCAAATCACTCCTAGGAGAGACTATTTTAGAAAGAACATTATTTTAACACCGACTTTGAGGTTTAGAAGTTTATGGTTTTTTCTTCATGCACTATATGAAGTAAGAGGATCATTTTAAAAGAGAAGAAGTCCAGTTCTTAGTAGGACAAGATGGAAACAAAGCCATGAGCTCAGGATGGGTCCTGTGCTGGTGTAGCCGCAGCACAGCTTCAGGATCCCGAGCTAGGATGCAAGAAAAGAGACAGCCATGACCATCTCAGCTCTGCGCTTCCTTACTTTTTTGTTCTCTGACACTGATGCTACTTAAGAGAACAACTGACATTCTAGGTATGAGCTAGAATGATTCATTAAAAACTCGGAAGAAGGCATATGTTGACCTTTGGTAGGTAAAAAAGCATGCAGAAGAGTTATTTTAACTTGTCCTGGGTCCTGTTGATAGAACAAAACTAAGATTTAGAATGCAGTCTGCTGCTAAACCACCAAGTTGGGAGGCTGGAGATGCAGACCTCCGAGACATCAGCCAGGATGGAGCCAGTGGTACAGCATTTGCCTGTCACTGGGCTAGATATATTGTTCAAAAATAGATACTTGTCTAGCATGTACAGAGCCTGGATTCAATCCCTAGTACTGAAGGGAAAGGTATCTTTAATGTATATCTGTGAAATTTCTCTAACAACGTGAATGACTATTAGTTTTTCTTGTTGAGCACTGAGTTCTGAGCTGACAGTGCTCTGGGTAATCTACTAGTAGTGAGGACTGGTGACAATGTGGATTCTCTCTCCCTGAACTAAAGCTTAAAAGTCACTTAGAGGCTCACCCAGGCAACATCCTGGAGTAGATTCTGAGAATCACAAGTCAGTGCTGAGGAGCAGTTTAAGAGCCACTAAGCAAAAAGTACAAAGAATTTCTCTACTCTGAAGTCACAAGAGAACCAATGATAAAATGAAGACATGCATAGAATCAAACCATCTATTTTCTTTACCTTTCTCTTTGAACATCATGCAATACTTTGTATGCAATATAAGTGAGTGGTGGTGCACACCTGCAATTCCAGCTCTTAGGGAAAGGATGTGGGATGATCTCCAAGCCCCACCTTACAATACAGCAAGATCCTATCTCAAGGACAAAACAAGACCAGAGTACACGCGGGTACACATGTGAATGTGTGCACATAGTTCTTTAAGCTACTATGCTAAGCAATTACCTTCTAGAATGTACTGCACATTAGACATCTGGGTTTCAAGCAGAGCACAAAAAGAACATGAATGTTCAATATACAACTATGAACTTATTGTGAAAGAGGATGTCTTCTTATTCATAACTTTTATTACAGATATAAAAATTACTGTCTGGGATACCCAAAAGTTCTCCTAAGTTGATTTCTTTACTTTTTAATATTGATGGGGAAAGGGAGGATTTAAAACTACAAATGCATCTCACAGTGTCTTTTTCTAGACAGCACTACCCTAGAAACCTGGCTGGATCAGATGGAACACGGCTGCAAGCAGTCTCCTCAAGCCCCACCACACACTGCAGAGGTTCAGAGCCTGCACCACCATCCGTGGGGCTGCATCTGATCACCTGGAGAAGCTGCTGAAGGAACTCTCCCTTGGAAGAGCGGTTTCCCCACTGAATGCTCAACAATCCTCACCTGATGGGTAGTGTGTTCCAGACAGCTGCATTTTCCTGCAAAGAACTTTCCTAGAATGCTTTACCGCTCACCCTGTTCCCACATCTCAGAATATCAGTGAGGCATTGGCTGTATTTGACCTAGCATCCCTAAGTCACTGAGAGCAATCACTTTCTTTGAACTTCAAACTTCCCTAACATTGGCCAGTAGAAATTCTTCCAGCTTGTTACCATGACCGGTTTTTGGTTTTGTTGTTTTTCACGTCTTATTTATTTATTATGTATGG
Organism: Microtus oregoni; assembly: GCF_018167655.1. Taxonomy (NCBI): domain Eukaryota; kingdom Metazoa; phylum Chordata; class Mammalia; order Rodentia; family Cricetidae; genus Microtus; species Microtus oregoni. Next base: position 6,092,426 of record NW_024543218.1, read on the forward strand.
ACGCATGCACAGCGGAGGAAGGCTCACGCACCACCGCAAGTTCCTATGGAGGTCAGGGTCAGCTTGCAACTTGCAGCTGGCTTCTGCTTCCACTCTGAGGGCTGGAAACAGAGTTTAAATTCAGGCTTGTCAGCCTTGCAGGAAGCTCTTTGCCTGCTGACAGGCCTGGCTGGTCCTGCTGTGTCTTTTGACTAGTCCATAAATCCTGATTCCTGGCTTGTTAGCATCAGTTACTCAAGGCTCAGAGTGTATTCTCTCTGTCCTAGATCGGGCTGAAATGAGCTGTTCTATGTAGCATCCGTTTCTTTAGCAGAAAACACCAAGAGAGCTTCTTTCCAATGTCCTTTCAGTGGACAGAAAGTGAACAACTAAAGATATTCGTGACTTCAGATTGGAGTTTCTCATTCTAATTTTACTTTTTTTTTTTTTTCGGTTTTTCAAGACAGGGTTTCTCTGTCGCTTTGGTGCCTCTAATTTTACATTTTTAAACATAAAATTTATTTTCAATCTGTACGTTCCCTTTGTAGATTCCTAATAATATTAATATATCCACCAATACCTATTATCTTAGCTTACAATTTCCTGTAAACATTAGCCTAATGAGATATGTTTTTAATTTCCTGTCACAGGCAGTCTGCTGTGATAAAAAATATACTGAGAATAACTATTTTCTCTAAGCAATGACATTTTCAGGTGTTCTAATTGAAGTACAGATAACCAATCTAGAGATCTAAATGCAGTTTTGCTCTGTTTCACCTGTCATGACACATTCTGTGTTTGTGTAGTTGTTTATCAGACCAAAGCAGAGAGCCCAAGCAGCACACGGCTCAGGTGCATGAGCGATCAGCAGTGCTCATAAAGCTGAGGAGATATATACACAAAACTAAAAGGGTGTGAGTGGTGGCCGGTCTGGAGGCTGAATAGGAGCCTCTTTCTGTCACACACACCTGAAGGGCTGCTCCAAGCAGAGGAGTTCCTTCCAGTGGCTGGTTTGTTTCTGAAGGCTGAAATACCAACCACTAATCATTTAGGGCAGTCCTGGAGGCTACAAACTAATTGCTCAAATGTACAAGACATTGAAAGACTCTAAATGGATTTGTAAGCCCCCTCAACCCTAAGACATTTTTCTAAAACCTTACACTCACTCTATCTTGGAAAAGGGACAGTCGCGCCCCCCCCCCTCCCCCACACGCTGGACTGCTTATCCTCCTGTGTCCTTGTGAATAATCTTCAAACATAACTCCATTCTGGGAATTGAGGCAAAGACAACCCACAGATGTTGATTCAGTTCCTGATGTGTTGATTTAGTCACTAGAACAAGGTCAGGAAGACCACAGAGATGCTCTTCCTTATCACCTGACCACGCAGCTATTCTCCTGCTCTGGAATAGACCAATCACTGCTGGTAACCCTTTGAATAAGCCAATCCAATAAGGTGGAAAACAACCTACAGGTTCCCCCCTTGTGTCTGTGGCTTTTTGCTTTAAAAGATGGACTGTAACAGCTATCATTGTCCTTCATATCCTGAACCTGAAGGACCCTGTCACGACAGAATAAAAATCCTCTTGCTTTTGCATCAGTTTGTGGTTATGTGAGTGGTGTCTGGAGCAACTCTTCCCTGATGTTTGGACATCTAGTCCAACAACATGTTAAGTATGAAAGTGAAATAACCTGGCTACCTCTTTTTGCCCATCTTCGAGTTCTCGTCTGCTCTTCTGTTCAGGTCCTCTTCAAGCGCCATCACGCCCTGGGGAGAAACCACAGTTCATCAGCCAAATACATGCCCGCGGGGCCCAGAGCCTAGGCTGACCTCACTGCCCCGAGGAGCCCAGCAGTGAGGAGGAGCCCCACCCTGATGCTCCTGGTCTGGGTCTGGAGTAACTCAGCCTCGGGATCCAGGGAGCTCCCGGGTCACCCACCTAGACCTGGTGCTGGTTCTAGATCCTGCCGCACCCCCTGCCGGGTCCCCTTGACCCCAGCCCACTCCCCCACCAGAGCTAGGCAGCAGTATCCACCACCGGGGGCTGGCGCCCAAAACACCGGCTGGGGGCTCCCGGACCTCCCGGAGCGACATGGGGTGTCACGACTTGGTTCCCATTGTCTTCCGTGGCCCCTGCCCCCTACACCCCACCACCACCACCGCCAAGCTCAGGCATCCCGAGCAGCAGACTCTTCCTTGGAACTGCTTACTACTCGTGTTTCCACCTCCTTCGCAAAGTCCGCCAAGATGTGGAATTTGGAAGAAGCGACTGTGAGTTTTGGAGAATTTGGGAAGATGTGGGCAGCGGCCTCAGCCTCTGGGAGCTTCAAGAGCTGCAGCGGGAAGGAACTGGAAGGAACTGGAAGGCTCCCGCGGGTTGGGAAGAGCTGGGAAATAAAGTAGCCGCAAACCCGCCGCCCAGGGGCCCCGCGGCCAATCAGCCTGGTGGGCGGGATTGGGCGAGCCTGCTGGAGGGGCTGCGAAACAGGAGCAGCTTCCCAGCCCCTTTGACCTTTGTGGAGAGGCATTGGAATCCTCTGAAACAAGTCTCTGCGTGTTCAGGTAGTCTCCACATGAAAGTGTATTTGCCTGGATAGTGCTCAGTTGGCTCACTGGTGGATCACACTGAAAAGGGTAATTTACCTGATCAAGCTAATCTGTAATTAGTAAAGCAATCAGGGGCTTTGCCTAATCTTCTGTAAAGTCCCCTTCTGGCAGCATTGCTTTCTTTTTTGTGATTTTAAGGCTGGTAGAAATTTTTCTGCGAAAGCTTTCGTCAGAGTGTTTGGCATTTTTCTAAAGTATATCCACTCAGTTTTTTTGACTTGGTGATAGTATTACACAATGGGGCATTTCACAGTAGAAATTTAAAGTACATAGTACCTTTTAACTCTGGACTCAACATCCACGTTTCTCCCAGGGAATGTGAGATTCTTACGTTTTCTGGAATTCTGATTGTTTCGGGTGTTGGAGAGTAACACACCCTTTCTCCCTCTAGTTGTGCCAGACTGCAACCTAACATTCTGGCAACTCGGTGATGCAAAAAGTCAAACTGAGCCGGAGTTCCTGATCTCGTGCCAGGGAAGCACTGACCACCTAACATTCTGGCAACTCAGTGATGCAAAAAGTCAAACTGAGCCGGAGTTCCTGATCTCCTGCCAGGGAAGCACTGACCACCTGATTAGAAGTGGTAGAGAACTGGTTTTTGTTTGTTTATTTGGTTTGTTTTTGGGGTTTTTTGTTAGGTGTTGTTTTGGTTGGTTGGTTGGTTTTGAGTTTTTTTGAGACAGGGTTTCTCTACGTAACCACACTCACTGGCTGTTCTGGAACTCACTTTGTAGACCAAGCTGGCCTAGAACTTACAGAGATCCCCTGCTTCCGGCTCCCAAGTACTGGGATTAAAGGCGTGTGCCACCAACACCAGGCAACACCCCTGTTTCTTATGCCAAGCTCTCTCTGTTCTCACAGATGTCAAGAAGTAGCCACAGCTGTTTTTAGCTAACTCATTGTGAGATGAACTGGGGTCTCCTTCCAGAACAAGATGGAGGTTATAACTAGCTGCATTGGAAGAATACATCAGAGGACAACTGTGCCTTCCCTGCCCCTCAAGAGCTTCAGGGTAGGGAGGGAGCAGATCAGGTCGCCATCTTTCCTCTCATCTGTTAGTGTGGTTCTCTCATCGTCAACCAGAAGCCTCTTATTTCTCTCCTTCAGTCTGGGCTTTGTGATCTTCATGCTCTAGCTTCCTTTCAGCGCCAGCATCCTCACGTCAACACATGAGAAACTTGTAGTTTTCCCTAACATTCCAGATGGAGCCATCCCCTTCTGCAGAATACAAAATAATGTCTTCAACATTAGGAACTGGGTCAAAACTCCGCTCCATTCTCCCCAGTGGCTTAAAAAGTTCCCTTTCAATTTGGGAAAATCAGATTTGTAGCTTCGATAAAGGAAATAATTTTGGGGAAGGCATTAAGAAGCAAGGTTGGATTTATTAAAAAAAAAACACCAAAGATGCTTCAAGACAGAGTAGAAGTAAATCTGCTCTCCACACTGAGATGAGCTTCTCCAAGGAGGCTTGGATGATATTTATAGGATTTTGGAGGCACATAGTAAAGAATTCCCTTTTGCATTGCCCTGTAGTCAGACTGATGAATATCTTAAATATCACGATAGAACCTTCATCCAGCAACTGATGGAAACAGAGACAGAGACCCACATGGGAGCACTGGACTGAGCTGCCAAAGTCCAGCTGAAGAGTGGGAGGAGTGAGAATATGAGCAAAGAGGTTAAGACCATGATGGTCATGTATGACTCAAGGTCATACATCATTTTGTCCTCAGGCTGGCCTTGAACTCACAGAGATCCCTGCCTTTGCCTCCCTGAGTGCTGGGATTAAAGGCCACCACTGCCTGACTGTAAAACAGATTTATAAGATTAGTTCTCCTACACCTGTGCAAAGGTACCAGTCCCACACCTTCATCCGTTGGCCCTTTCTACGTTATGAAGGATCCTTCCTCACAGTCTGCACTGTCCTTCATTTGCCTGTATGGACTTGTTTCACCAGCTAGTCCGTGGTCTTCCAATACTGAAGAGTGTATCTTTGCCACCCTCCGTCCTATTCAGACTTACAAGGATAATAATAACTAATGTTTATTAACCGCTAGTCCCAAGCCCGTTGACGGGACCAACTCTAATTATCATCGCATTGTTCTTTGAACATCCAAGCACACTCTTGTCCTAGGCCAACGACTCCAACTGGCGCTTTGGTCTGAAAGTCTTCTCCCCTTAAGTCAGCTGCACAGTCTGGCTCATGCCTGATTTCTGTTCCAGACCTTCACTTAAATGCCATAGCATGCGCAGTGCCTTGCATCCGGCTTGTGTATACAAACATACATCAGGTGAATGAGTGAAAGCGGTGAGCAGGCTGACTCAGCCAAATACAGCCTAGGGATAAGGTTATAAGCAGGCTCTTGTTGCAAGGAACAGTACTCTTTTTTATATATTTCTTAAAATTTTTTAAATATTCCACCCTCATGAATAGACTGAATATTGTTCTCATGGGTCTGGACTTATTACTTATGAACAAATGGCTATGAATGAAGACCACCCCTTCTGTCCTGACAGCTCTTCCCATGGCCTCCCACCCTTTATTCAGCTGCTCTGCTGTGTAGTACCCGGCTCTTGGGAGATGCAACCATCTGACATGAACTTCATCCCCTAGACCCGTGACTTCAATAAATCCGTGCTATTTGTTTTGATTGCAAGGCTGAGGATAATCCTGAGGCCTTTCACATAGTAGACACGTGCTGCCACTGCTTAAGACCCCCCCATATCTACTCTATAAATTACTGAGTGTTCTGTTATAGCCTCAGACCATGCAGACTCGGTGTACTTTTGGTAACATCAAATTTTAGTTAACAGAATGTGTGGATGCTTATTTTTTATATCAATATTATCATTATTTTTTATTATCAGCTGGTTTATTTACCATCAGTTACAATGGTCTGTTTTTAATACAAATACCATATTCCTTAGACTGTTTTAGCTTTGTAATATAGTTTTAAATCGCTTAAAAAATTCTATCACATCTAGAAAATCTAGAAAATTGATTATGTTCTATTACCTAACAAGTTTGATTTATAAATCTACTGTGAAGAATTCACAGGCCATAATTGTATACTGAGATGAATACTCAAATCCTAGCTCCCCTTGGGGTTTTTTTATTTAGTGTGCATATGTGTTTGTGGGCCCATTACATGTGAATGCAGAGAGTCTCTCACTGACCTGCAGATCACCAGTGTAGCTGGGATATCTGGCCAGTGAACACTGGAGATTTTTTTTCTGCCTCCCTTCCCAGTGCTGGGATTACAAACATGTGAGCATGCTAGCTCTTAGAAACATGCACAGAGGCAATCCAAACTCAGGCTGTACTTGTGCTACCAGCACTTAGGAGCTGTGCCTTCTCCTGAGCTCCTTTGAGTATTCATTAACAACAAATTAACAGAAACCCAAAGGCTTTTCCTTGACTTCTTGCTTTAATTCTTCAGGAAGTTCTTCTCAGGCCCTCTTGTAAATTTTGTGTCTCTCCCATCATTTCTAGAGTGGCTTGTCCTACAATTCTCTGGCTCTCTGGCTTGAGTCCAAATTGAATACATCTGAAAGAGTCTGTTCTGTGAGAAGAAATGAAAATGTGTCTTGATGGACTTCTTAGCCTGGTCTGGAAAAGACTCCGAGAAGATCCCAGTACAAAGAAACACAGACACCTCCCTTGTGTGAGTGTTATGAGGGAAGGAATGAAGGACCCTGAGTAGGCAGAGGCTTCTTGGGTACTAGTTAGGACATGAGTACACACCCCAGCATGTTAGCTTCTTGAGACAGGTAGTGATACCCTGGCAGACAGGGAGTTAAAATACATTAAATAAAAATAATAATAAAAAAAACCTTAAAAGGAGACGGGTTTAAAATGCCACAGTGAAAAATCTATACACTGCTTATAACTCATTTTTCCGTGCTGGCCTTCCAGCCATCATGAATAAGCTCACTGTAGCCTTTCAGCCAGTGGTAAAGACATGTAATGTGCTTGAACCAAACTGCAAGTTAAAGATGAACCACAGGCAGGGGCTTTAAACTGGTCACAAAGCTGATGATAGTAAATACCATTAAATCTTCACTTCCAGCCAAAGCTAACCAAACAGACACACAAATAACAACAACAACAAAAATGATGTGACTTAATCCTTCCTGGCCACACAGCCAAAAGGTAAACCAATGACAATAAATCATCTTAATTCTTTCCTGTCTTAGACACAAACTGAATTCTTTGCCAAATGGGGAATTTGTAGCTGACTACAAGGTTAAACCAAATAGTATTAAAGTTACATATTTTGTCCTTTGTTGTCCAGAAAGGCAGGTCTGCTTTCACAGCCCAGGCCCATATTGCCTTGAGAGGAGAACTATAAAACATGCAAGGAATGATGTCCCTAGGCGACAGATTGGGTTCCTCTTTCTGGTATGTCCAACTTGTTCTCCAAGTAGGATCTTTCTACTTGAACTCTTATAAAAAGAGAAACTTTTCTCCTTCTTTCTCCCTCTCTCCATCTCCCTGGTCCCCAAACAAGCCCAAGTCTCAAGTTTGCCTGTTCTGCTACCTCTGTTTCCAAAAATTCTGTGTCAGGTGTGAAGTTTTCTTGTCAACGAGCCAAAATCTTGCAGAGATGAACTTGAATTTGCGCATCCTGAGACATTGGCAATTGTTAAGTATTCTATAACGAAGTCTCCTCCCTCTGATGAGTATCTGATTAATTTGTGTGAAGGACAGTAATGTTACCGATATAGAACGACTACCTCAGCTCTTATTAGATAACAGGATCATACTGAAATCCTTGGTTTTGGTTTTATCAAATCCAAATTCTAATCTGGTCACGTCAGAGAGGGTAAGTATTTCAGTCAACTTTTGAGTAACGCTTCAAAGCCATGAGTTGGATGAAGTAGTTAGTGGATAACAATACATTAACTTAATTGACAATTGATCTAATCTAGACATTATCTTACAGTGTAAAAGCATCAACAAGTTTGTGTCAGAGGCATGCCCTAAAGTCAAGGTTATTTTGTGTGGCTACTGGCTGCCCTGTCAAAGTAGCAAGTCGTCCGTGATGACACCGAGATAATATTTTTGACATATCTTTAGAAGAGAGTTCCTTTTGCAAGATGGCCCTCAGCATTTCCTAAGAGAAATAATGAAGTTTCTTCTCTGATGCTAGCTTGTACAGGCTCCAGGTCACATGTTTACTTAAGCTGTTTGTCCCCAGCGTGCAGCCTCCTGTGACTGTCATTCACCTGCTTTGAGGGAAGAATTCCTGTTGTCGAGTTTCTGTCCTGCCCAGTTCCTGCAATCGTTAAGTCCCAAAGAAATCACACAGAAGTCTACATTAGTTATAAACTGATTGGCCCATTAACTCGGGCTTCTTATTAATTCTTATAACGTATTTAACCCATTATTAGCCCATTATTTTTATCTGTGTTAGCCATGTGGCTCAGACCTTATTCAGTGGGGCAGTCACATCTTGCTTCTTCTGTGGTTGGGTCAGGACTCCAGAGGAATGGGCTTCCTCCTTCCCAGAATTCTCCTGTTCTCATTGACCTGCCTCTACTTCCTGTCTGGTTGTCCTGTCTATATTTCCTGCCTGGCTACTGGCCAATCAACATTCATTTAAAATATAATTGCCAGAATACAGACCATTCTCCCATACAACTTCCCCCTCAGCCTCATGCTGGTGCCAATTTGTTGTCAGGGATTTCTGTCCTGCCCAAATTCCCTTTCTGTTCTATGAACTGGGCATCAGGTACTGAGTACCAGGTGCTCAGGCCTGCCTCTTCTCTTTGCATTCTTACCCACACTCCTCGTGGATTTCACCATGTTGTCTTTTTCCTGCTATTTGTTTCCAGGGTCACCCATGGCCACCCACCTCCTGAGGCAGTTCCTTATGGCTTCTGTTTTCCTGCTATGGAAGAACTATGCTCAGTGTCTTCTCCACCACCCTTCAGAATATGCCCCCCCTCCTGTGTGTGTGTGTTTGTGTGTATGTGTGTGTGTGTACATGCACATGCATTCATATTCCCATGAGTGTAGGTCTGTGGGATTTGGAGGCACAAAGTTATCTTCCTCAATCTCTCTCTCCTCTATTGAGATAGGGTCTCCCCTAAATGCAGAGCTTTGGGAATGCCTGTTCCTGCCTCCGGAGTGCTGGGACAATAGGTCCTTTGCCCTTCCTACCTGGTTTTACATGGGTTTTGGAGATCTGAACTCTGATTCTCAAGCTTCTGTGGCAAGCATTTTATCCAGCAAACCATTTACCAGCTAGAAAATTAAAAAAGACAGTCCAGAATTAAGCGGAAACAATGAACTTCAGGTGTTGTGAATTTAAGTTTGGTCATTCAACAGTGGGTAATGTGCTCTCACAGGGACTGAAGTCACCCAGTTGTTGGATGCCATGGGAATGTATGGTGACCTGTTACTGGGTGTTCTGACTATTTTTCTTGCTTAGTTTTTGTTAATAAGTTGATGAGTTGTTTACTTACAAAATACTGTGTTTCAAAATAAAATAATGAGCTTATTTGTGTGTGTGTTCAGTAGATACATTTCAGAGATTACTTCTAAAGGGAAATTCATTTTATATCCAATAAGTATTTAATTGGAGCAATCCTATTTAACCATTATTCTTCTGGCCAAATCTTCTGTCTTCAGACATCAGCACTAAAGAATTTCCGGTATGAAGTAATCTGTACCTTAAAAGGCTTTTGACCTTTTCACGTGGCAGAGTTTGTGCAAGTGTCATTCCATGTTTGATCTTTTTTAATTGGCTTAATGATTCATAGAGTTTGAATTTACCTATTCTCAAATGATATATTTTGCGGAAACTAGATCAAAAAAGTTTGAGACTGCATTTACTCTATGACTTTTTAAAAAAGACTTTTGAAAAATCCATTTAAAGTGTATTATAAATATATTATATTTAAAATAATAAATAAGAGATGGTGTTCAGATGGGCCAGCGCATAGTTGGTTACATGTGAGTTTTACAATTGCACTAAGTCAGGGAATATTTTATTTTAAATTTGTTATTTAATTTTTAAATTTAATTTAAACTAGGAATTCATTCATTCATTCAATACTATTGGGCCCTGTTAGATTTTACAATCTATTCTAGAATTCAAAGTTGAGCAAACCAAAACCTCTGCTCAGGTATGTTTGATGTCGCAACTAGGAGAGAGACAGAAGTTTAGCAAGTGATTCAGTGTGTTCCAAGGTAAAAAGTGCTCTGGGGACAAATTTGAGGGAGAAGACAGGCAGCAGCAGATAAGGAAAGACTACAGATTTAAATAGCTCAGTCGGGACACCTTACTGAGGAAGTGGCATTTATTTTTTTCCTTTTTTTTTTTTGTCTTTTTAAAAATTATTTTATTACTTTAAAAAATACCAATCCCCACTCCCTCCACTCCCTCCCCTTCTTCCACTCCCTCCCCCCTCTAATCCTAAGAGAGGACAAGGCACCCTGCCCTGTGGAAAGTCCAAGGCCCTCCCTACTACATCTAGGTTGAGCAAGGTTTACATCCGAAGAGAATAGGATCCCCCAAAGCCACTACATGCAGTAGAGACAAATTCCAGTGCCACTTTCAGTGGTCCCTTAGTCTGTCCCAACTGTTAACCACATTAAGAGGGACTAGTTTGATCCCATGCTCCTTCACTCCCAGTCCAGTTGGAGTTGATGTGCTCCCATTAGCTCAGTCAAACTGTCTCAGTGGGTGAACCCCTCATGGTCTTGACCTCTTTGCTCATACTCTCACTCCTTCCACTCTTCAACTGGACCTTGGGAGCTCAGTCCAGTGCTCCAATGTGGTTCTCTGCCTCTGTTTCCATCTGTGGTTGGATGAAGGTTCTATGGTGATATTTAAGATAATCATCAGTCTGAACACAGGGCAAGGCCAGTTAGGCACCCTCTCCCCAATTGCTTAGGGTCTTAGCTGGGGTCATCCTTGTGGATTCCTGAGAATTTTTCTAGAGCCAGGTTTCTTGCTAACTCCATAATGGCTCCCTCAATCAAGATATCTCTTTCCTTGCTCTCATATCTGTTCTTACTCCATCTTGAACATCCCATTCCCTCAAGTTCTCCTCAACCCTCCCTTTCCCCCCTTTCTTTTACCCCCGCCACCCTGCTCCCAAATTTTGTCAGGCAATCTTTTCTGTTTCCAATTCCCAGGTGTGCCTATATTTGTTTTTCTTTGAGTTCACCTTATTACTTAGCTTCTCTAGGACCATGAACTATATAGGCTCAAAGTCCTTTGTATAAACAAAGTATCCACTTATGAGTACATACCATATTCATTTTTTGGGGGGTCTGGTTACCTCACTCAGGATAGTGTTTTCTAATTCCATCCATTTGCATGTAAAATTCAAGATGTCATTATTTTTTTACCGCTGAGTAGTACTCTAATGTATAAATGTGCCACACTTTCTTTAGTCATTCTTCAGTTAAGGGACATCTAGGTTGTTTCCAGGTGCTGGTTATTACAAATAATGCTGCTAGAGGAAGTGGCATTTAACTAAGACAGAATGGAGCTGGGGAGAGTTTGAAATGATTCGGGCAAGACCCTGGAAATCTTTGAATATAGAAGCTTTTAACCTTGTTTAGCGTGGTTTCTACTATAGGGTGCTTTTCACATATCAGTGCTTCTAGATGGTTGGGCTTGGAAAGATCATAGAGACCATCACATGCAGTCCTACATTCCACTGAAATGCAAAAGAAAAAAACCAGGGCAACACAGTCAAGTAGGAATATGGCTGTGTTAGTAATGTAGGACTTGGAATTTGTTGTTCTTCCTGCCCTGTTGAAAATAGGGTTCTATTCTATTCTGTTCTGTTCTGTTCTGTTCTATTCTATTCTACTCTATTCTATTTTATTCTATTTTATTCCACTCTATTCTATTCTATTCCACTCTATTCTATTCTATTCTATTCCACTCTATTCTATTCTATTCCACTCTATTCTATTTTATTCTATTCTATTCCACTCTATTCTATTTTATTCTATTCTATTCCACTCTATTCTATTCTATTCCACTCTATTCTATTTTATTCTATTCTATTCCACTCTATTCTATTCTATTCCACTCTATTCTATTCTATTCCACTCTATTCTATTCTATTCCACTCTATTCTATTCTATTCCACTCTATTCTATTCTATTCCATTCTATTCTATTCCACTCTATTCTATTTTATTCTATTCTATTCCATTCTATTCTATTCTATTCCACTCTATTCTATTCTATTCCACTCTATTCTATTCTATTCTATTCTATTCCACTCTATTCTATTCTATTCCACTCTATTCTATTCTATTCCACTCTATTCTGTTCTCTTTCACAGGTGACCTGGGGATGGGAACAGGAGGGATCAGGTGGGAGAGTGGAGGGAGAGAGTCCTGGGAAAAATGACTGGAGCTGAGGAGAATTTCAGGGGCAAGGTAGAAACCTAGTGCCATGGAAATCCAAGGACTCCTAGAAATGGGGGATACAGAGCTTGAATGGGCCGTCTTATGTAACCAGACAAGGCTTCCAGTGGAGGTACTGGAGCACCACTAACCCAGCCACAAAACCTATAGTTTTTCATGCCTACACGATGTGCTGGGGTAAAGGTAGAGCAGAACTGCTGCAGTGACCAACCAATGACTGGTCCAACTGGAGACCCGTGGCACATGAGGGAAGCCACCCTCATGGTGCCTGGAGTGCCAGCAACCAAAGGCTGTACAGCCCAGAAGCCTAGTAGTAAACCAAACATGACCAAAAAAATAATAATAAGTCAGGCATTCAGTCTTAGGATTCATAGGGACAGGATCACGCCTCTTTTTTTAAGGATTCAGTAGAGACAGCCACAGTTTCTTGGGATGTCTAAACACTGTATTCAGTGGTACCAAAAGAGACAGAGAACAAAGCAGAATGTTTGCTGATAAAAGAGAAAAATCTAATTTTAAAAATAAATTGGGGAGTGACCTCCACAGGAGCAGGTACAAGGGAGCAACCACTCAGGAAGCAGGCCTGAATCAGAGATCTCTGCAAGACCAGGGCCTAGTCAGGGACATCCACTGAAGCAGGTCCAAGCCAGCCACCTCTGTCAGAGCAGACCAAAGCCAGCAATTTCAGTGGAAGCAGCCTCAAGCAAGTGACCCTCTTAGGAACAGGCCCAAATGACTTCAGAGGTTGCAGTACACTGAGCAAGCCCCAGGATTGAACTCTGGGGTGATTGGAACCATGGCCCTGACTGAACCATGAGGAACAACTATCTGAGCCTTGGATTCACTGGCACCTGGAGAACTAGTCACCAGAGACACAGCCCCAACTACACCAATCAGAGGAAAAGATGGGTAGACAAGGTAAGAACACACTCAATACCACAAAGAGCAATACGACATCAACAAAAAAACAGTGGCTCTATAACAGCAAGACTTGAACAGCTCAGTGTAGATGAAACAGAAGAAATGATGTAAAATAACTTTAAGAGAATGTTTGAGGCCCTTAAAGGGGAATGAAAGATTCCCTCAAAGGAATAAAGCAAAAGAAAAACAAAAAGTTGGAAGACATCAACAAATCCCTTAAAGAAAACCAAGAAAAAGCAGTCAAACATAAGAAAGAAACTATTCAAGCCTTGAAAACTGAAATAGAGACAATAAAGAAAACACAAACCAAAAAAAATTCTGGGAACAGAAAATATGAGAAAATGATCAGGACCGACAAATGCAAGCATAAACAACAGAATATAAGAGATGGAAGAATCTCAAGTACTGAAGATAAGATAGAAGAAATAGACTTATCAATCAAAGAAAACATTAAACCAAGCAAAAGCTTAGCCAAAATTTCTAGGAAATATGGGACATCATGAAAAGACCAAACCAAAGAATAATGGAAATAGAAGAAGGAGAAGTCCAGCTCAAAATTACAGAAAATATATTAAACAATATCATAGAAGAAAACTTTCCCAACCTAAAGAAAGATATACATATGAAGATACAAGAGGTTTACAGAACACCAAATAGACTGGATGAAAAAGAAAAAGTCCCCTTATCACATAATAATCAAAACACTAAACATACAGAACTAAGAAAGAATATTAAGAGCTGCAAAAATAGGCCAAAAGAAAAAAAAGGTCAAGTGACATATAAAGGCAGACCTATCAGAATTACAACTGACTTCTCAATGGAAACAATAAAAGCCATAAGTCCCTGGTCAAGCATTATGCAGACATTAAGAGACCATGGATGCCAGTCTAGTCTACCATACCAAGCAAAACTTTTAATCACCAGAGATGAACAAAATAAGATATACCATGACAGAACCAGGTTTTACCAATACCTAGCCATAAACCAAGCCCCTCACAAAATACTAGAAGGAAAACTCCAACCCAAAGAAGTTAGCTACATCCACAAAACATAGGCAATAGATGATCTCACAGCAGCAATCCCAAAGAAAGGGAAAACACACACAATAACATCACCACCACCAAAAACTAATTTAACAGGAACTAGCAATCACTGGCCATAAATATTCATTAATATAAATGGACTCAACTCACCTATAAAAAGAAAACAGAATCCATCCTTCTGTTGCATTCAAGAAACACACCTCAACCTCGAAGACAGACATCATCTCAGAGTAAAGGGTTGTGAAAAAAATTTCTAATCAAATGGACCTAAGAAACAAGCTGGTGTAGCAATTCTAATATCTGACAAAATAAACTTCTAACTAAAATCAATCAAAAGAGAGAAAAAAGGACGTTTTGTATTAGTCACAGGAAAAATCAATCAAGAGGAAATCTCAATAGTGAACATCTATGCCCCAAATACAATGTAAAAGCAAGATTTCTAAAGCTTAAATCACACATCAAACCAAAGACTAATAGTAGGAGACTTCAACCCCCCACTCGCACCACTGGACAGGTCTGCAAGACAGAAAATTAACAGAGAAATAAGGGAACTAACAGACGTCATGGTTAAAATTGACTTAACAGACATCTATAGAACATTCCATCCAAACGCAAAAGAATATAGCTTCTTCTCAGCACCTCGTGGAACCTTCTCAAAAACTGACCACATACTAGGTAACAAAGCAAACCTCAATAGATACAAAAACTTGGAGTAACCCCATGTATCTTATCAGATTACCATGGCTTAAAATTAGAATTCAACAGCAACACTAATTTCAGTAAGCCCACAAACACATGGAAATTAAACAATGCTCACCTGGATTATCAATGGGTGAAGGAAGAAATAAAGGGAGAAATTAAAGACTTCTTAAAACTCAATGAAAATGACCACACAACATACCCAAATTTATGGGACACAATGGAAGCGGTGATAAGAGGAAAGTTCATAGTACTAAATGCCTACATAAAGAAGCTGGAAAAACCCACACAAGTGAATTAAGAGAACACGTGAAAACTCTAGAACAAAGAGAAACAAACTCACCAAGGAGGGTTAGATGGCAGGAAATAATCAAATTGAGAGCTGAAATTAACAAAATAGAAACAAAGAAAACAATACAAAGAATCAATGAAATACAGAGTTGGTTCTTCGAGAAAATCAATAAAATAGACAAGCTTTTATCCAAACTAACCAAAAGGCAGAGAGAATATCCAAATTAACAAAATCAGAAATGAAAATGGGGACATAACAACAGACATGGAGGAAAGCCAGGAAAACATCAGGTTATACTTCGAAAACCTGTACGCCACAAAATTTGAATACTTGAAGGAAGCGTATAATTTTCTGGATAAATATCACTTACCAAAATTAAATCAAGACTGGATAATCAAATTAAATAGACCTATAACTGCTAAAGAAATAGAAACAATATAATCAAATTAAATAGACCTATAACTGCTAAAGAAATAGAAACAGTAATCAAAAATCTCCCAACCAAAAAAAAAAAAAGCCCAGTACCAGATGGTTTCAGTAAAAAATTCTCTAAGATTTTCAAAGAAGAACTAATACCAATACTCTTCAAAGTGTTCCACACAATAAAACAAAAGGAACATTGCCAAACTCTTTTTATGAGGCTACAAATACCCTGATAACCAAACCACACAAAGATATTACTACAAGAGAATTACAGACCAATCTCCTTCATGGACATTGATACAAAAATACTCAATGAAATACTGGCAAATCAAATCAAAGAACACATCAGAAAAATCATTCATTATGATAAAGTCAGCTTCATCTGACTGAAGAAAAAAACACCACATGATCATCTCATTGGATGCTGAAAAAGTCTTTGACAAAATACAATACCCCTTTATGATAAAGGTCTTGGAGAGAGCAGAAATACAAGGAACATACCTAAATATAATAAAGGCAATATACAGTACCCAACATAAAACTAAATTGAGAGAAACTCAAAGTGATCCCACTGAAATCATGAACAAGACAAGGTTGTCCACTCTCTCCATATCTATTCAATATAGTTCTTGATGTCCTAGCTAGAGCAATAAGACAACAAAAAAAGATCAAGAGGGATACAATTCAAAAAAGAAGAAGTCAAACCCTCACTATTTGTTGATGATATGATATCTTACATATATGACTCCAAAAATTCTACCAAGGAACTTCTACAACTCATACACACCTTCAGTAATGTATCAGAATACAAGATTAACTCAAAAAAATCAGTAGCCCTTCTTTATACAGATGATAAATGGGTCGAGAAAGAAATCAGAGAAATATCACCCTATGCAATAGCCACAAATAACATAAAATATCTCAGAGTAACTCTAACCAGAAAAGTAAAAGACCTGTAAGATAAGAGTTTTAAATCTTTGAAGAAAGAAATTGAAGAAGACATCAGAAAATTGAAAGATCTCCCAGGCTCTTGGGTAGGCAGAATTAACATAGTAAAAATGTCAATCTGACCAAAATCAAACTACATATTCAATGCAACGCTCATCAAACTCCCAGCAAAATTCTTCACAGACCTTGAAAGAACAATACTCAACTTCATATGGAAAAGGAAAAAAAAAACTAGGATAGCCAAAACAATCCTGTGCAATACAGGAACTTCTGGAGGGATCATGTTCCCTGACTTCAAACTCTACTACAGAGCTATAGTACTGAAAACAACCTGGTATTGGCATAAAAACAGACAGGAGGACCAATGGAACCAAATCAAAGACCCATATATCAATCCACACACCTAAATGGCTGATTTTTGAAAAGGAACAAAAAGTGTAAAATGGAAAAAAGACAGCATCTTCAACAAGTGGTGCTGATATAACTGGATATCAACATGCAGAAGAATGAAAATGATCCATATCTAACACCATGCACAAAATTCAAGTCCAAATGGATCAAAGACCTCAACATCAATCTGACCACACTGAAACTCATAGAAGAGAAAGTGGGAAGTACACTTGAGTGCATTGGCACAGGAGACCACATATTTCCTAAATATAACCTCAGTAGTACAGACACTGAGAGAAACAATTAATAAATGGGACCTCCTGAAACTGAGAAGCTTTTGTAAAGCAAAGGACATGGCCAAAAGACAAAGCAGCAGCCTATAGAATGGGAAAAGATCTTCACCAACCCCACATGGGACAGAGGACTATCTCCAAAATATACAAAGAACTTAAGAAGTTGGTCATCAAAAGAAAAAATAATCAAATAAAAAAATGGGGTACATACCTAAACAGAGAACTCTCAACAGATGAATGTAAAATGGCTGAAAGACTCTTAAGGAAATGCTCAACATCTTTAGCCATCAGAGAAATGCAAATTAAAACAACTCTGAGATTCCATCTTATACCTGTAAGAATGACCAAGATAAAAAATACTGATGACAACTTATGCTGGAGAGGTTGTGTGGTAAAGGGAACACTCCAGCATTGCTGGGGAGTGCAAACCGGTTCACCCTCTTTGTATATTAGTATGGTGATGTCTCAGAAAATTGGGAACAACCTTCCTCAAGACCCAGCAATACAACTTTTGGGTGTATACCCAAAGGATGCTCAATCATACCACAAGGACATGTACTCAACTATGTTCATAGCAGCATTATTTGTCATAGGCAGAACCTGGAAACAACCTAAATGCCCTTCTACTGAAAAATGGATAAAGAAAATGTGGTACATTTACACAATAGAGTACTATACAGCAGAAAAAAATAATGGCATCTTGAAATTTGAAGGCAAATGGATGGATCTAGAAAACATCATATTGAGTGTGGTAACCCAGAACTAGAAAGACAGATATAATATGTACTTGCTCATAAGTGGCTTTTAGACATATAGCAAAAATAAAAAATAAAAAAAACCCAGCCTACCACTCACAATGCCAGAGAACCTAGACAACAATGAGGACCCTAAGAGAGACATATCTGGATCTAATCTACATGGAAAGTAGAAAAAGATCTCCTGAGTAAATTTGAATCATGGGGATCATGGGAGAGAGTAGAGGGGAAAGGGAGTGGAAGGGAGGGGAGCAGAAAAAACTATATAGCTCAATAAAAACAATTTTTTTTAAAAAAGAAGAAAGTCAATGAAATGATTCCTAATGATACTCTGCTATACTGGTAGACCACAGGCTAGGATAATTGCCATCAGAGGCCTCATCCAGCAACTAAGAAGAGCAGAGACAGAGACTCACAGCCAAACATTAGGTGGAGCTCAGAAAATCCTGCTAAAGAGAGGAAGGAAGGATTGTAGGAGCCAGAGGGGTCAAGGATGCCACTAGAAAACAGTCAGCAGAATCAACTAACCTGGGCATGTAGGAGATCCCAGGATCTGTGCCAGAAATCAGAAAGCCTGTAGGGATCTCACGCGTGTGCTCTGGATTTATGTTATGATTATGTAGTTTGAACTTCTTGTGGGCCTCCTAAAAGTATGAGTGGAGGGGGGCTGTCTCTGACTCTTTTGCCTGCTCTTGGGACCCTTTCTTCCTACTGGGTTGCCTCATCCAGCCATAATATGAAGGAATGTGCACAGTGTTATCATAACAAGAAAAAAGAGAGAAACTGTCACTATGTAAAGTGAACATACGATGTGTTTGTCCATTTTCAATTAAAATAAAAGAAAAAGAAAAGGTTGTTCTAGTGGTTATATCTTTATTTGCACATGCAGGGTACATGTGAGGGCCAGGCCAGTCCTGTTCTCTAGCTGGGTCTTATCTTTCAGCTGGTTTCTCTGGGCATCAGGACTCCCCAGAGAAGTACTTTGTGATTCTATCAAATACTTGATTAGACTGTTTCTGGTGTTCAGCATAGGGTGCCATGAACTTGTGCTTAGGTGTCCCTGCTAATTCCCAGAGTGTGTTATTGTCTTCTTAGCTGACCTGCTTTGGGCTACAATGTCCATTTTTAATGTAAAATAGTAACTTTAAATGATATACATTATTTTATTCTGAGTCGAATATGAGTGACTATGGCTGGGGATGCTAATTCAAGTTACTCTGAATGACATATCCCACTGTGAGAGAAATTATGTGGACTTTTATTGGCAAAGAACAAAAGAAAGTCATAAATCAATGTATGTACAAATTCTACCAGAATGTTAGTGGGGTGAGCCACATTAAACCATGGTAACCTCTTTTGTAAGTTTTAGGTGTTAATTATAGCATTCTTAGCTTCAGGGATGTGGAAGCTAGAGGTCTGCTAAGTTTAATGATGCATTCTGAAAACTACATAATAGTTACAAGACTATCAGTTTAGACAAAAATGTTGTAGTGATGATGAAGGACCTGGGTGGCTCCCGGCAATTTTGGATTTTACCCTAGATTTTCTTTATCCACATTCATGATGTTCCAGTCAGCTATGGTCAAACTGTCTGCAGGAACTATAGCTGTAACTTCTTTAGAGAACTTCACTCTATGACTCCCATTGGCGAAGCACCACACTGTGTATGTGGAGGTCAAATGTTTACTTCCATGGAGTTGGAAAACTCATGTCTAGGATCCACAAATGAGGCCGTGTAGGCAGGGAGATGAGTGAAGATGTTAAAGTCAATTAAAATTTCCCAGAGCCTACTAATGTTATTAGCCTTTATGATCTGGTTCTTTCTTTTCTTCTTTTTCCAATCTTTACATCTGGTCTATCATTTACATGAGCCACATAGTGGCAGATTACCTAAAGTTCTGATAATAAAGAGCTTAATGTGACCCATGAGGAGAAAGTGGTGGATGAAGGACATAGGCATCCTCGCCACCCACGCATCCTCTGCATGAATCATCATATGCTTGAAACCTACAATTAAGAAAATTTCCTGGGGCTGGAGAGATGGCTCAGTGGTTAAGAGCACTGCCTGCTCTTCCAAAGGTCCTGAGTTCAATTCCCGGCAACCACATGGTGGCTCACAACCATCTGTAGTGAGGTCTGGTGACCTCTTCTGGCCTGCAGACATACACACAGACAGAATATTGTATACATAATAAATAAATAAATAAATAGAAAATTTCCTGTTTATCTTGTCATATATGATTTATGAAATGTTTTATCTCCTATAAATTCTACTTTGATAACAGAGGTATGATGTAATGGAAAGAGGCTAGAAGTAACTTTATGAAAGATGTGTGTGTGAGAGAGAAGGGAGGTGTGGGTACCTGGAGAGTCCAGTAGATGCCATTGGTTACCTAGGGAACTGGCGTTAAAGATAGCTGTGAGCCACCAAAGTGGCTGCTACGAAGCAAACTCAGATTCTCTGGAAGAGCAGAAAGTGTTTTTGACCACTGAGCCATCTCTCCAACCCTCAAAGTTTTTTTTTATTGACTTCATTATTGTAACTTGTATCTATTATTAGTACTTTTGGTTTGCTCTATTGTTTGCTATTATACCAGATCCTAAAATGTGGAGATAAATTGATAGTTCCATTATAGAAGTTAGAAAAATACACAGTCATAGACTGAATTATTTTTTCCATATGCCAAATATTATTAGTAAGAGCAAATAGAGGCACCAGGTCAGACTTCTGAGAAATTGTTTGTATAGACTTTGTGTAGATAGTCATACTTCTTTAAAAAAAAACTATAGTTAGAAGAGGAAATGAAATTCTATTTACTGTGGGTTTTGGTAACATTTTCCATGTCCTCTCTAGTGGGAGAGCAGTATTTTTCTAGGGCTGGATAACTGTGCCTGAGATAGCTTAAAGACCTTCTTACCAGGTGTGCTGGTTTAAAAGAAAATGGTCCCCAATGTGAGTGGCACTATTAGGTATGGCCTTGTTACTGGAAGTGTGTCACTGTGGTGGTAGGCTTTGAGGTCTCCTATGCTCAAGCTACACCCAGTAAGACAGATCACTTCCTGTTGCCTGCTCATTAAGATGAAAGACCCTCAGCACCAGCACCATGTCTGGCAGCACACTGGCGTGTCCCACTATGATGATAATGGACTAAACTTCTGAACTGTAAACAAGCCATTCCATCAAATGTTTTCCTTTATAAGAGTTGCTGTGGTCATGGTGTCTCTTCATAGCAATAGATACCCTAACTAAGACACCAGGGAACCCTGAGAACTAAAGTGATGTATTTTAGTTAACAAGTCCCATGTGTTATTTTCACAACTGATGCTTTCCATAGCTTGCGTAGACCCTTACCCCATTTTTTCTTTCAGAAATTTATATATATACATATAAGTAATATAAATTAAATATATATAATACATATTTAATTTTTAAAATTTTTACATACTAGCCCTAGTTTTGCTTCCCTCCCCTTCCTTTGCCCCCTCCCCCATCCATTCCTCAGAGAAGGTAAGGCTTCCCTTGGAGAGTTAATAAAGTATGGTATGCCAAGTTCAGGTAGGACCAAACTCCTCCTCCTCGTATCAAGGCTGAGCAAGTTTTCCCAGCATAGTGAATGGGCTCCAAAAAGCCAGTTCATGCACCCAGAATAAGTCCTGGTCCCACTACCGGGGCCCCCCAACCGATCAAGCCACATAACTGTCACCCACATTCAGAGGGCTTAGTTCAGTCCCATGTAGGGTTCCCAACTGTCAGCCTTTCCCCAATTTTTACATAAAGAAGAAATGACCATTGTTTCATAACCACTAGATTTTTCTGTATTGAAAAGTTTCTGTATCTCAATAAGCCTCTCCACTGACACAGCAATCCAAATCAAACCAAATCAAACTGAATTAGAAAAAGCCCAGGTTTAATGGATACAACACTCCAGAATGATTTTCCAGCCTCCAGAGAGGAGATGGGAAAGGAAGATGGGAAAACCATGCATCTGTTTTCTAGGGTGCAGTTTAAGTACCGTGGGAGTGGTCTTGAGCATCTCTGGGGGAGGGGTCATGATTTGGTGGACTTTCTGAGGTGCAGCAGGATTCAGAGAGAGATGGGGGAGGGGTTTGGTGTGAAACTTCCACCAGAACATCCCATGCCAGAGGCTGGGGTGAAGCTTCCACCAGAACCTGTATCACCATTGCCAATAGCTACTGAGTTTAAAGCGAAGGCGCTGCCACTGTTTAGTTCAGAAGTCGTCCTGTATAATTTGTTCCATACCCATGCATGCACATATATTCTCTGCGCGTAATCTTGAGTTCACAAGCATGTGTTCATACAAGTACACAAATGTACCTTGGTCATGCCTCCTACCCTCCTATTGTCTTATTTCTCCTACCTCATGTTAGTGTTCTTAGAGCCCCTAGACAGTTTGCCTTTACTTTCATGCATATGTACATATAGAGTTTTATGTATCTACATAAAACCTAGGATATACAAACAAATCATGTAATATCTTTCAGAATCAGGATTTTTTTTAACAAATGTCCCATTTTTTTCTTTTCCCCAAATAGCATTCCCTTAGATGTCCTACTGTTTGCAAAGTGAATTCTTCCTTAAAGAATATCCTTATAATTTTGGTTGTGAGCCTGCCTTTAATTGCTAACTCATAAGGGGATTTTAGGAGTAAAGTATAGAATAACCAACCTACAAGCCACAGCCATAAAGATGCTCGATAACAAGGGGAGCCCCAAAGAGGGATGCATGGATTTCCCTGGGAAGCAGATATAGAAGAGATTTCCTGGGCAAAATAAGGCTGGGGAAATGGGATATGGTGGGATGCAAATGTGAGGGAGAAGACTGGTCTGGGTGGGCTGGGGGCAAAAGTTGCATTGGTGCAGGACAGAAGGGGAGAATAACGAAAGAGACGTCTTGATGGGGGAAGGCCATTTGGAGAAACATGTTGCTAGAGAAACCCCCAAGAATCCACAAGGATAACACCAGCTAAGACTCCTAGCAATAGTGGAGAGGCTGCCAGAAATAGTTATCTACTGTAATCAGGTTGATAACTACCCTAATTGTCATCAAAGATACTGTTTCCAGGAATTGATAGAAGCAGATGTAGAGATTCACAGCCATGCACTGGGCAGAGCTCCAGGGGTCTTGCTAAAGAAAGGAAGGAGGGATTATACAAGCCAGGGGTGTCATGACAGGGAAATCCACAGAGATAGCTGACCTGAGCTCTTGGGAGCTCATGGCCTCTGGACCAACAGGTGGGAAGCCTCCGTGGAACCAGCCTAGGCCCTATGCATATGCATGACAGTTGCGTTGCTTGGTCTCTTTGTAGGGCTCCTAGCAATGGGATCACGACCTGTCCATGGGACTGAGCTGGCTTTTGTGAACCTATTCCCCATGCTGGATTACTTTGCCCAGGCTTAACACACCGGAAGGAGCTTTGTTCTGCCTTAACTTGATGAGCCAGGCTTTGTTCAGGCCCATGGGAGGCCCTCCCCTTTCAGAATGGAGACAGAGGAAGAGTGGAAGGCAAGGGGTAGATGGGAAGCAGGAGTGAGGGACTGGGAGGAGGGGAGAGAGGGGAAAATGTTACTTAAAATAAAATAAAAAATGAATGTTACTCTTCAAAAAAAGAATATCTTTATTACAAGAAACTTAAATTTCCTGTCCTAAAATTTCTAGTCCAAACTTACTATCTACAGTGAACTTTTTAGTTCTACTATTTGATCAAGAAATGATATGAATATTGTTGCCACTTGAAACTAAGTGATGGTTTTGTTAGTTTAAAATCTAGAAATTTTATCTAAAGAATACCAAATAGTGATAGAATTACGTGGAATTAGTTGTTTAAAATGTGAAGCTTTCCAAGTATAGAGACTGTTTAAGTAAGGTATAAGGTTTGGGAAAGGGAAACAATCATAATAAATTATATTTAGTGAGAAGATAAGATATCATCAGTGTTTGTAATTTCATTAAGATCATCAACTTAATACTAGTTCATAAGAGAAATTACACAAAGCAAATCTGAAATATGTGAGGTAAGTTCCTTAAGTTTCAGATAAAGATGTTGCAGGCATCTGAAGAATGGGTCAGAAGCCAAGAGGGCTAGAATTTGACTTGGTTTCCTCTCCTTCAAATGTGTTATCTTGTCGGACATTAGTCCTATTGTCTTATTTGGTGTACGTGTTTATGTGTGTGCACATGTTCATATGCACACATGAACACATGCTCATGTCTGACATGTGTAGATATGAGACAGCACATAGGCCCGCCCAAGTGTAGTGTGTGTTGGTGTCACAAGACAACTTTCAGAAATTGGTTCTCTCTTTCTTCTGTAGATTCCGGGGATCCGACGAGTTTGTCACACTCAAGACATGTCCTCAGAAGGCATTGGTACACGTTTGGGGTGGGAAATGAGAATTCAGGAACTGTCCTATGAAGAGTTGTGAACACAGGTGATCAGCTGTGCTGATTAGGATTCTTTTAACTAGGGCTGTGAAGAATCTTTGATGCCATGTCTCTTCCAACAGGCCAAGAAAAATCTCCTTTAAGGTTCCTTTAATCCTATGTCTTTTGAGTGTTGGCTTTGTAGAAATTCTGTAGTCTGCTGTTAAATTCAATTTGTGCAGTGGGTATTGACTCAAAGGCTTATATGAGCCTTATTGACAGGAGTTGTACTTTTGCAGAATTTTGACAGGCATTGGGTAAAAAGTTTTTAAAAATGAAATGTAAAACAAAACTAACAGGATCAAAACTATATACAATTTTGTAACAATTTTAAACCAAGAAATATTTTTGTATAACAGCAACAAACAAACTCGGTTATTTATAAAATAAATTTTATTTTAGAAGCTGCATAAGAAATGACTTAGAATAACTGTAGTTAAAGGCAGGATGACATTCATAATCAGGAAAGGAGTTTAATACTGGTAGCACACAACAATTTAATATTAGAATATAACTCATACACTAACACAGCTTTGATTTTTTTTTTAGGAATCCACATCCATACAACTCCAGAACACTGAGTAGGTGCATCACACTGATGAAGGTCTGCTCAGTGTCTTTTGGATTTCTAGGAACCCTCTGGAAAACTCAAAGTCAGTTTAGACAAAAAGACCCAACTTTAGAGTTTTAAACCATAGCAACATGTTAAGCATTTGGTTAATGGGATCAGTATGCTTGAGTTAAGGTGATAAATGAACAACCACAGTTAAGGCATAGGTGCTAGCTTATCAGTGTGGCAGGCCATGGGGAAATTTCTATACTGACTCACCTTCAGCGTGGCCTTTCCTTTGGTAGCCACTACAGTTTTGGCAGGAAAGAAGTCTCTGAGGAGATTCTAGATGCTTTATTCGTGGATCCCACAAGGCAGACAAGAGCCGGCAGAGAACGCTAGCCACCACACATCCAGCAGCCTGGTCTGGCAAGAGCTGCAAACTTCATCAGGGAGGCTTAGCATAGCCGGAACTGCTCCAACCCGCCATCTTGAGGAAGATAGCTGTGCTGCACACAATCTACCATCGTCCCTTTTGGAATCATGACTGCAAGCTGAGCATGCTCAATAGTATATTCTTTGAATTGGGTATGTGGAGCAATGTGCTAACCCCAAACACGTCCCCATATGGCTGTGAAGGATACAGCTCTTGTAATAGTCACAGGGCTGTTTCTACCTACTGGTAGCTAGCAAATCTTCCTCCTCTTTTATGTTGAAACTCTGCTGGTTTGGGCCTCATCGAGATGTAAACCCCCGAATTCAGTTACAGAAGACTTAAGTAGAAAGTGAAATCATTCATGGCTTCCTAAGAATAGCTAAAACAGGAATGCTCTTTTCAATTACTATTTAGCTCCATAGAAACATGCCTTTGATATTTGAAAATCTTTTTAAAAATTATAAGTAACTTTCATCTGTTTTTGTCACACAGAATCATTCTGGAGTTTCTTTTCAAAATACTTACACAGTTTTTTTCAAACCTCTCCCAAATTATCCAACCCCTTTAATTCTTCAGTAGACTTTTTTTTTTTTTTTTTTTTTTTTTTTCCTATTTGAGAACCATGGAACAAACTGAAGTTCCCAGCAGGGGGAGAAACAGAAAAACAGGCCACATGTGTGTGAAAGATTCTACAAGGCTCATTGAATAATTAGAACTCAGTGACCTGAAGAGCTGTAATGTTCCAGATCTAGGAGCAATTACCCTGGGCTGCCTTTAAGTCCTTAATCCTCATTCTTTGGCCACTTCTGCGTGTGACCTAACATCCTTTTGACTATCAGGTGAAACCTTCTTCAATGTATTAATTTAGCTGCTCACTGGCTTCTACCAAAGCAAATACTGAGAATGTCACCAGATGGTCTCTGAGACCCATAGAGATTGTGCCTCTTTGTGGCAACTCAGCTTCTCAATGTCTCCACCAATGCTTGTGAAAATTGCCTCACTTGAAGTCTTGTTCAGTGAGTGTTAAAACTTCATGTGACCATTTCCATGTTAGAACATGTCATTCAGGCAATCACTCCCAGGTGGCTGAAGAGGAAACCGTTTCTTATTTTTATCAATGTGTAGGTTTTTATTTTTATTTTTTTACTTTTTAAGATATATTTAGCTTTTTAAGAAATTCCTGTTCATTCATGATTGTGTGTCTGTATGTGTATTAGGCATGAGTATATGACCTGTTTACAGAGCACAAGGATAACCTAGGGGTTTCAGCTCTTTCTTCCTACCCTGGAGGCTCTGGAGGTCCTTGAACTCAGGTGGCCACCAGATTCTGTGACAGGCAACCTCACCTACTGAGCCATCTTGCTGGGCCCATATGTTTTAATTTTTTTAAAAAATTCAACTCTCAGAGCACACTATGACTTCCAATTTCAGGGAGAAATTTTCTGCTACAGCTCCGCCCAGGTAACTGTATATTTCTTCTCTAGTTTAAGTTTGGTCCTTTGATGATTTATTTATCAGATGTAGATGATTATCTTATTAAAAACATCTTTCCTTAGATATAAGTCTTGGACTTTGCTCTCTCCCCTTTTTCATCTGCTCCCTGCCTCCTTCTTTTTCTTTTCCCTCCTTCTCTTATTTGCTTGAGAGGGTGGTTCCTGTAGCCAAAGTTGGCCTCAAAATTAAACTCTATAGATGGATGAGTGACTTTGAACTTCTAGTCTTCCTGCTCCCAACTAGTGTCTAGATTACATGCGAACACCACCATGCCTGAATAAACCTGTATTTCTTTAGTTAAGAGAAAAAATAGACCCAGCACTCGAGAAGCAGAGGCACGCAGATCTCTGTGAGTTTGACGCCAGCCTGGTCTACAGAACTAGTTCCAGGACAGGCTCCAAAGCTACAGAGAAACCCTGTCTCGAAAAAAAATCAGAAAGTGGGGGAAGGTTAGATATAGTAAAATAAATTATCAGTATTAGAGCCATGTTCTTTTTTGTTTCAACTTTTACTTATTTTCATTTTATATGCTTTGTCTGCATGTGTGTCTGTGGACCACATGTGTGCAGTGCCCATGTAGGCCAGAAAAGGGTGTTAGATCCCCTGGGACTGAAGTTACAAATGGCTGTGAGCCACCATGTGGGTGCTGGGCATTGAGCTGGCATCCACTGGAAGCGCAGCCAGGCTCCTAACCTTGGGGCACTGTGGCTTCAGAGCCTTTGTTCTTTTTGACTGATCTCTACAAAACTAGCTTCTGTTCAACTATTCCTGGGGTTGATTACTATACCTAATAACCTTTCTTTGCTTTGATCAAACAATTCTAAGTGATCTTTGCTACCCCCAAACAAAAGCAACACAGCGGATAAGAGGAAGTCTTCACTGATAAAGACTGCAACATTTCTTAAATTATGACACTTGGAGTTCACGAGCAACCTTGATCACGAAGCATCAAAGTGAACAGTGGTATATTCAAGATGGATGGGTTTCTTTTGAGTGAGCAGTGCTGTGGTCTCACACGAGGCAACCTGCATTGCTTGATAGGCTGTTCAGGGATTCATACTCACTGCTGTTGGTTTTGTCTTGTCGGTTTTTTACTTCCATTTTCGTCTCTTCTCTTACACTCTGCAGTTTACTAAGGAAAAAGTTCTGAGCACCTGTCCACTTTACAGTCCCCCACAGGCTAATGAAAGAATAAGGCTGCAAGGTGTCTAGCCCACCGAGGATCTCCTTCTTGGAGAATAAGAAGGAAAAATGAGGTTTGTAAAACAGGCCAGGCGGGCTGGAGAGATGGCTCAGTGGTTAAGAGCATTGCGTGCTCTTCCAAAGGACCCGAGTTCGATTCCCAGCAACCACATGGTGGCTCACAACCATCTGTAATGAGGTCTGGTGTCCTCTTCTGGCCTACAGGTATATATGCAAACAGAATAGTGTGTCCGTAATAAATAAATATTAAAAAAAAAAACAGGCCAGGTGCTTGGCTTTTGCCTCTGATCTCAATCCCTCTCGTTCACATTCCGAATTTCCAGACAGCCTCCTTCTGAACGTTGCCAGAAATATATTTGAGCAGGATGCCTTTCTGTGACGCTCAGCTGCCTGGACGGTGGCATCCAAGCACCTCTGCCTGATACGACAGCTCTGGAGCCTGACCCCACTACGTGTCGCAAGCCTCTTCTCTAGTTTTGTTTCTGCAGCTCCAGGGTCTTCTGTCCTGCGCAGGACTTTGCTTGTGCTCCAGTCTGCGGGGAGTGCTGCTCTTCCACGTCCTCCTCCTAGAGATCTACCCACCCAGTCTTTTCCCGCTTCTGGGCTCGAGTGGAATTAATTACCATGAGCGCCAGGTAAGAAACGTTAGCGGTCATGGTGGCATCCATCATGGCAGAAATGACTAAGTAATAGCAAATTCACCGCCACATAAATTCGATGGCTTTAGTTTACTGAATATGCCTGGTTTCACGTGGTATTCATAGCATCCACAGGTTCTGTTGCTCTAATCTTAATTACTAATATTTATTATCAATGTCTGTCTGGGCAACAGGCAGTTTGGTGTCTGTTTAAATGTCCTGCATGGACTGAAGAAAACATGTTCGAGCCAGCACCTGTGCACGCGTCCTCACTTCTGGTGGGTGTGTCTGTCACATCTCAGCCTTAGGTGCTGTCTCCTTTAGTCCCAGCTGAAGAGGTTACATTCAGTGGGACTTGTGTGATGCTTTTGTTTTTTTTTTTGTTTTTGTTTTTTTGGACACAGTTGGTGCTGGCAGATGGTGGCTGTTTACTTGCATAAACAAATGGCCCTTTTTTCTTTTCTTTCTTTTTCTCTTTTTGTTCTTTGAGATGTAGCCCTGTCTGTCCTGCGACTCACTATGTAGACCAGGCTGCCCTTGAACTCAGACAGACCCAACTCTCTCATATGCTGTGGAATAGTCCTTCTGTACACTGTGAAGACCCATCTCTCTCACATGCTGTGGAATCGTCCTTCTGTACACTGTGAAGACCCATCTCTCTCACATGTTGTGGAATCGTCCTTCTGTACACTGTGAAGACCCATCTCTCTCACATGCTGTGGAATCGTCCTTCTGTACACTGGGAAGACCCATCTCTCTCACATGTTGTGGAATCGTCCTTCTGTACACTGGGAAGATGTGTTGCTCTCATTGTTAATAAAAAGTGTATTTCTCGAAAGCTAGGCAGAATTTTCAGGACAAAGAAAATGCTGAGAAGAAGAGGAGTGGAGTTTCGGGTGTCAGGAGAAGTCTTGAGCCAGATACAGAAGAAGCAACATGGGCAGTTCATAGAGGAGGTAAATGAGCCTCGGGGCAGCACATAAAAGAATAGAAATGGGTTAATTTAAGTTATAAAAGCTAGTTAAAAGTAAGTCTAAGCTGTTGGCCGAGCATTCTGAAACAGAGCAAATAGAGAATATTAGGTCCATTAAGTAGGAAAGAGGTATATGAGACTTTAGTCAGTACTTACTAGCTCACAAATGATAAATCAGGAGACCTCTCAGCACACTCAAATATATATGTCTTAGGGTTTCTATTGCTGTGAAGACACACCTTGACCAAAGCAACTGTTATAAAGAAAAACATTTAATTGGGGTGGCTTACAGTTTCAGAAGTTTAGTCCATTCTCATCATGGTGGGAATGGTAGCCTGTAGGCAGACGTGGTGCTAGGGAAGCAGCTGAGTGTCCTACGTCTTTGCCTGCAGGCAACAGGTAGTGAAGGGGGGAGGGGCATTGTGTGTGGCTTAAGCATAGATGAGACTGAAAAGCCCACCCCTGCTGTGACAGGCTTCCTCCAACAAGGCCACACCTACTCCAATAAAGCCACACCCCCTAATAGTGCCACTCCCTTTGAGGACTTTTCCCCAAACTACCACAATATACACATATTACTATCTGATAAATCAATGTCAAAATCCTATTTAGCGCTAGTATCACTATTGGCCATTTGCATCAATTAGACTTTTGTCAGCTGACTCTCACATGAAGTTCTATAAAATTCAAATATGAAAGTGTCGAAAAGAAAATAAACATACTAGAGATAAACAGAAGGGTGTTCATCACTCAGGGCTACAGAAAGCTTTCCCAGGTACTCTATAAAACTAGCAACAATACGTGTGAAAAAAATACCTTGACTACATACAAACCCAAAGTTTTTACAGGGAAGAATACATTATAAAGAGATGCAAATGAATAGTAACAAACTGATGAAGAGTATGTTGACCATATGTCACAAACATGCTAGAAAAACCAAGTACATATATCTCTCTTGTGTGTCTACAGAAATATCTTGAAAAGTATTGTCGCGAATCCTTGTGTTGTTGGGATCAAGGACAACCCCAGGGTTTCTAATGGTCCTGATGAAAGGACAAAGGGAACATTAAATTTTGTGTCCTTGTCCTGGAGCAGATGTGCAAGGTCCTCTCTGTGGCTGGAGCCAGGGCCTTGAAGTCAAAGTTGTAGTTTCCGGTGATCCAGCTCTTCCCCCCTGGGCTGTGGTTATCAAAGCTGTGTCTGAAGCATCCTGTGTTCTTTTTGCCAAAATTGTCTGACCTGGCTGTCTGCCGAACTTGGCCATTTCTCCCCTTCAAATAGTTTGTTAGAAACTGTGCACCTAGTAAACATACTTGGCATATTCTTTTGAGCAGAAGAAATCTTTTGTTTGTTTGTTTTGTTTTTTGAGACAGGGTTTCTTTGTGTTTCTTTGAAGCCTGTCCTAGAACTTGTTCTAGAGACCAGGCTGGCCTCAAACTTATAGAGATCAAACTATCTCTGCCTCCCGAGTGCTGCAATTAAAGGTGTGCGCCACCACCACCTGACTAAGAAATTATTTTTATAAGCCCAACTGTTTTATTAGAACAGTCAACAAACATCAAATTATTGCAGGTTTCTACAAAATTTTGCAAAGAATTGCCGTGGGCATCTGTACTGACCTCATAGAAGACTGAAAACGAGCATCCTGAGACCAGCAAGGGCGTGAGAAGCACTTTGAGTAAAGACACCACCACCTTACCATTCAGGAGAGTTTAAGGCAACACAGCTCAAAGCCTGAACTACTCTTTGTTGACTAGGGATACTGAAGCTACCAGGTAGCACCCGTTTAAAGACACCAAAAGTCAGTTGCATTAACCTTCCCAGTTACTGCCCCAAACAATGTCCCAACTCCCTCCAAGACTTGCAGCTTCTGAGAGAGAGGCACAAGTCAAAGGCTCCGAGGGAGGAGGATTCTGATGGCCACTTAGCAGTTCTGGTTTCTTTTTCCATTTTATTTATACTTAGCTTTTGAGTAGGCGGCGCTTGGCTCATCATTCTGGAGCTTTCCGTCTTCGTCTCTATCCAGGAAGACTAAGCGGTTGTGACTCTAAGTGAAACTGGAGTGTTGGGAAATGCTTTACAGACTCTTTGTTGCTTTTGTTAGCCACACATTTTGTCACCCTTGAAGTGGGTAATAGTGGAGAGAAGTCAAATAGATGCAAAGAGGAACCAACTAGTTGAGATTTATAACTTTCTTTATTTGTTTTATTTCTTTGTGTATGTTCATGAACGCAGGGTAAATGTGGAAGCCGGAGGACAACCACAAATGTCATTTCTCAGGGGTCACCCATCTTGTTTTCTGACACTTTCTCTTTGTTACCTAGGGCTCACTGAGTAGATGACGTTGGCTGCTCAGCGTCTACCTCTCTGTACCTCCCAGTGCTGGGAGTATAGCGCATCCCTCATCTCTGCCTTCCACGAGGGTGCTGAGGGCTGACCTCAAGACTTTTCTACTGTTAGGTCATTTTTGGGTCTTCTCTAAAGTTCCCACATCCTATGCCCTGGTGCTGACCACTGGCATTAATCTCTCTTTGCTTCTTGATGGTAGGTTCCATGTGACCCTTGCTGCATGCCGCCAAGCAACAATGGCCTGTATTACCATGAATGAAAATAATCTACTTCCTTTGGTGGATTTTGCCAGGTATTTTTTTCACAACAATGAGAAAAGTAACTAAGGTATGTGCTGAATCACTCCCTTTGGATATATGCCCAGGAATGATAGCGGAACCAAATAGCAATTGTATTTTTAAAGATTTATTTATTTTATTCTATGTCTATGAGTGTTTTGTCCACCTGTATGTAAGTGCACCACATGCATGCCTGCTGTCCTCAGAAATTATAAGAGAGGGTCGAATCCTCTGGACCTGGAGCTATGGATGGTTGTGAGTCAACACACTGGTGCTGGGAACTGAACCCACGTCCTCTGCGAGAGCACCAAGTGATCTTAACCATTGAACCATCTCTCTAGCTCTAGTAATTGTATTTTTAATGTTTTCATGAAGCTATATACTGTTTTCCATGGTTGTTACATTTTCCCCAGCAGTGTATAAAGGTTTCTTACTTTCCGTAGCCTTGACAGCATCTACTCTACTCTTCTTATTTATTATAGAAAATGGTAGTCCTTTGAGCATGCGTGAGGTGGAGTCTCGGTGTAGTCTTCACTTACTGTTTTCTGGTGGATTGAGGATGGTCAGCATTTTTCATCTATTCTTTAACCAGTTTTACTTTTATTAGCTTTTCAGTTGAGTTACAGAATAATGGGCTCCATGAAGATATTTCATACGTGTGTCCTCCTTTCTGCCACACAGAAGCCACACATGAGCTTCCATACATCTGCTTGTGTGAGCAACACCCTGTCTGCTTTCTCCTTTCTACCTATTACCTTATCTGGTCCTCTCTCCCTCTTTTTAGACCCCTCCTTCCCTCTCATTGCCCCTTTATCATCTCTCCCATAGTTTCATTCTGTATCTATTCTGAATCTGGTCTAGTTTGTATAACCTGCAGGTCTCCACATCCACTTTCCACAAAATGAGATCATGTCATTCTTTTTAAATTTTTATTTGTTTTTAGAATTTCATACGAGTACTATGTCCTTTCCTCTCCCTTCCCATCCTCTAAATCCTTCTATATCCCTCCTTCTTGACTTCATATTTAATTATTGTTACTTATATATGTATACACACACACACACAGAGAGAGAGAGAGAGAGAGAGAGAGAGAGAGAGAGAGAGAGAGAGCTGAGTGAGTTCATTTTGTATTACTTTTATGTTTGTGTATGTATTAGAGCTGACTGCTTGGGGTTGGTCAACCTACTGGGGCCTCATCCCTAGAGAAGACTGATTTCCCCTTTCTCAGCTCCAATTAATTGCGTGAAGCTCTTGATCTAAAAGTGGGGCCATGTGAGATTTCCCCCATCCATGTTGGTATGTCAACTGGTGTTGTCATTGTCCAGGTTTTGGTTAAGAGAACATAATGGTGAGGTTTCATGGGTATACCTTCCCTGTCATCTCACAGCAGAAGTCTCTGGCTCCTACATTCTTTCTTCCCCTTGTCCAAGATCTCCCCTGGACTTAACACATAGGACTGTGTTGTAGATGTATCAGTTGGACTTGCACAGCCCACAGTCAGCTGCTGGCTGCATTGTGGCCAGTTGTAGAGACCAACACTCACTGTTTCTGAAGGTGCTATGCATGCTGCCAAGAAAGAAAGCAATCACCAGTCCTAACCAGCTGTGAATTCTGTAAATCACAAGGACAAGCCTGGCAAGCTACTCCCATACATAGGAGTCTTGCCATATGGTTGTTTGGTTTTGTTTTGTTTTTAGAAATCACTATTTAGATTATTTTTCAATTTTTGAAATGGATTTAGATTATTTTTCAATTTTGAAATTGGATTGCTTGGTGTGTTGTTATTGCTTTTTAATGATTTATTTAATCTGGATTAGTAACCATTTGTAAAATAGCTAGAAAAGACTTTGTTCCCACTGTGTATTGTTTCTTTTTTAAAAAATTTATTAGATTTTTAAAAAATACCAATCCAAGTTCCTCCTCCTCCCCTCCTCCCATTCCCTCCACATACCCTCCCGCCCAGCCCCCTCCAGAGGGTAAGGCATACAGCTTTGGGGAAGATCTGCCTTAGCTTGCTTCTGAACTGGGTTATTTCTTTTGATGTGCAAAAGCCTTTGCATTGGATAGAATAGTACTCGCTTAGCTTTGGTTTATTTCCTGAGCTACGGGCATCAGAAACCCAGGAGGCTGCTACTTGTGTCCACATCTCAAAGCACTTCTCCTATGCTCTCTTCAAGTAGACTCAAAGTTTGAGGTGTTTTGTTATATGAAATAGTCTTTTACCTATTTGGAATGGATTTTGATATGTGAGAGATAGGGTTATAGCGTCAGTCTTTCACATGCAGGTATCCATTTGCTGGAAAGTCTCCTCCCCCCCTTGTATGTTTTGCTTAAGAATCAGTTGGCTGGCTTTATTCCTGAGACCTCTTTTCTGCTCCAATGGTCTATGTGTTTGTTTTTATGCTGGTAACCATGTATTTTTGTTACTATAGTTCTGTACTATGCCACGTAGTCAATTATTATAATACTTTCAGTTTTATTATTTTTGTTCAAGATCATTATGGTTATTTCATGTCTTTTGAGCTTACATATGAGCTTTATATATGTTGCATATTTTGTATTTATTTGTGCTTCTTTTGAGAATTGTTTATTTTGTGTACTTATTTCTTGACTGATATTTTGTGTATAATTTTGTATTCATTCATCCTGTAGGATGTCTTGTCACTTTGCTGATGCTTTTTTTCCAGTGAAGAAACTTTTTAATTCCATGTAACCCTGCTTATCAATTCTTTTGATGATTATCTGTACTGCTGGAGTCTATTTCAGCATGTCCTTGCCTATGCTTATATCTTGAAGTGTTTTATGTGTATTTTCCTTTAGCAATTTCAAACTCTCAGGTTTTTACATTCAAGCCTTTGATGTGTTTTAAGTTACGTTGGTACAGAGCATCAGAGAGCCATCCACTGTCATTGTACATGAGGAAATCCACTTATTGGAGAGACTGTCTTTTGCCTAACTTGTGTTTTCTGACACCTACATGAAAAGTCACACAGGGTACCTGCATGAGTTTATTTCTGGATAGTCCATTACA
This sequence comes from Microtus oregoni, assembly GCF_018167655.1. Taxonomy (NCBI): domain Eukaryota; kingdom Metazoa; phylum Chordata; class Mammalia; order Rodentia; family Cricetidae; genus Microtus; species Microtus oregoni. Next base: position 6,127,572 of record NW_024543218.1, read on the forward strand.
CTGATCCACATGCCTGTATTTGCATCAATGCGTGCAGTTTTGTTAGAATTTTCCTGTAGTATAACTTGAAATGAGGGATTATGAAACTGCAGCACTGTTATTTCTGCTCAGGATTGTTTTGGCTACTTACGATCTCTGGGCTTCCATAGGAATTTTAGGATTCATTTTCACAGTTTCACAAAGTATTTCACTGACTTCATGATTTGGATCGTATTGAAGCTGTGGGTCACTTTTGGTAAGACAGCCAACCTTCACCAGATGAGCTCTGAGGATCTGTGCGTATGGGACGTCTTTGCTCTTCTGGTATCGTCATCCAGGGCTTTCTTTAGTGTTTCAGAGTTCATTGACCAGGGTTATTCTTAGGTATTACATGTTACTGATTTATTTATTTTGAGGCTGCTATAAATAAGACTGTTTCCCTGATTTTTCTCAGCATGTTCCTAATATTGGTGTATAGAGAAGCTACTGATTGCTGAAACTACTTAGCTAAGCATTTTCCAATAGAGTCCTCAGGGTCCTTTAATAAGATCCCCCTGTTTACAGTTAGGGATATTTTCATTTTCCCTTTCACTCTGGTGGTTTCGTTCATGGCCATAACATCCTTCAATCATATTTATCCAGGTGCCCTCTTTCGTCCCGTTCCCTGACCTTGTTAATCCCCTTCATCTTCTTGGCTAGTCCTCCTTTAATGTTTTGGGGATTTATTTGTGTTAGAGAGAGACAGAGAAAGAAAATGAAGGAGAGAGAGATAAACTGAATAATTTCCATTGGGGTTGCTTACAGAAACACAGGTGAGGGTCTGTAATTGGGACATGATACATTACTAGTGACTGGACCAAGGAGGAAAGTGTCTTTCTCTTCCCAGCCACCCGCTAACGGCATACAAGCCCGTTGAGCGAAATGGAGCCTCATGAGCCCCTTCCCAGCCACCCGCTAACGGCATACAAGCCCGTTGAGGGAAATGGAGCTTCATGAGCCCCTTCCCAGCCACCCGCTAACGGCATACAAGCCCGTTGAGCGAAATGGAGCCTCATGAGCCCATTCCCAGCCACCCGCTAACGGCATACAAGCCCGTTGAGCGAAATGGAGCCTCATGACCCCTTCCCTCTGATGTCAGCGTGCTGACTGATCCAGCCTTTGTAGATCTTGTGCAGACAGACAATCACAGCTACTATGAGTTCAAGAACGTAGCACTCATGTCAGGATGCTATACGTCTCCTCGCGCCTTCCTCTGCCCTTACATTCTTTCTGCCCCCTTTTCTGTAACGTTCCTTGATCTTTGGAGGCAGTGGTATCTCATTTATGACTGCCCATTCAACAGTTAAGTATGAGTCTGCAGTCACCGCCGATCGCAGCAAAATGAATCTTCTCTGGGCAAAACTGGTGGAAGCACTATTTGATGAATTTGATGGGCACCTCTTCTTCCTTTCTTATTTTATCTCTTTAATTTCAAACAGCCAGCATGTGTGTGTCTGTCTGTTTGTACATACACGTGCATGTTATGTGTTTGCATGAGTGCACATTTGTGTATACTAGTCCATATAGGAGTGTAGGGGCCAGACATCAATATCAACATGTTCTCATTTTCCTTTCTCCTCTTATTTTTGAGACAAGGTCTCTCACTGAACCTGCATCTCCCTATTTTAGCAAGCCTGCAGGATCTGCCTGCTTCTGCCTCTAGCACTGGCATTACAAATGCATGCCACCATACCTGCTTCTGTAAGTGCTAGGGATGTGAGCTCAGGTGCGCATGTCTATGCATCAGGCACTCTTCCCATAGAGTGACAGCCCCCCCATAATAGACTACTTCTTAAGAGCTAAAGAATCCACAATATTCCAACTGATAGATATATAATTTCACATGTATTTTGGACAAGATAATTCAAAGGATATAAAAGTTTAGTTTTACTATATATACTTTATACAAGTATATAGTATACATTTACTTGTATACATATACAATACATTTCAGTAATTTTTGATACATACAATTTGTTTAGCAAGGAAATCAATTATAGTTACAAATGAGAAAGTATAAATAAAAGTATATATTATCAAACATGTATTTTTAATTCTTTTATGTATTTTATAGTGCAATTTAAATGATTACTCTCCATTTGGTGATATATCTATTTCTGTCCCTTTGATACATAGTCTCTGAAGACTCCACTCTGGACGAAATGCTTTTCATTGTGACAGGAAATAGATAACTAGCTATTCTAGTAAATGCTTTCTTTTTGACTTTGATTAAATGCTGTTTATTAATTCAAATATTAAAAAATATTTAACATTTTACATGGTCACAGTTCACGAGCGCTTTGCCCCAGTCTGCACACTAACCATTGAGAAATAGATGCCTTTCTGTGCCAGCAGCTGCTGGTGGGTGCCCTGCTCCTTGACCTTGCCGTTCTGAATCACCACGATCAAGTCCGCGTTCTGGATGGTGGACAGGCGGTGAGCGATCACGATGCAGGTGCGGCCTTCCCTGGCTTTGTCCAGGGCTTCCTGGACCACCTGTTGATATAGATATGAATAATTTGTAATACTATAGATTTTGCTTTATTGATAGAGATTTAAGGTCAATTTTGTTATATGTATATGTATTTCTGATCTTTATTAAGGTATTGTGATTGTGTAGTTCACTTAAAAATGTAATGTATATAGGTTGTTAATGGATAATAATAGTCAAGCTTGTAATCATGTTAGTTAAGATTTTCTAGAGGTACATAGATATATTTTAGATAGGCATTCTTCATATCTTTCAAAGATTATAGAATATGGCATTTTAAATGTTTTAATAACTTAGGACTTTTCATGACAATGAGACACTCTGCTCCTGGCAGCACCAATCTACTTCAAGAGGAAGATGGGCATCGAAGAGGCTCCTTATGGAATTTGATAGCCATTTGGGCAAAAAACTGCTCTTGCCTGGACTATTGCATAAACTGGACACAGAGAACCCATAGAGAGAGGACTACTGAACTTGCCTAAGGTGAGATGATCTTTCGGGGTTCTTGATTCATGAAAGAGTCTGCGAGACATTCTGCAGGACACAACAGATAGTGACTGAACTGATTTTGAATTTTCCTGCTTTATGGAAATGTCTGCTGGATACCATGTGCCTGAAGGCTGAAGATGGATGCCCCAACGGTACAAAAGAACTTTGGGTGACTGTCCAGGCAGCGAGATGTCTCTGTCATTTCTAGAGTCTTAAAAGTTGCTTTTTTCTTGTTTGCTTAGGTAGTATTATATCTTTCTGGAGTCTTTGATGGAGTTAAGAATAGTTAGCTATAGTTATAGTTTTCCTTAGTTATGATAAAGATTATTATAACTTTTACTTGATAACTGTTTCGTTATATGTAATTTTGCTATGTTAAAGTTAAAGCCTTTTTTTTTTTTTGTTTAAACCGAAAAGGGGAAATGATGGAGGAAGGTCATTGGTTAAATAAAAAGAAACTGCTTGGCCCTCATTGGTTAGAAGATAGGTGGGAGGAGTAAACAGAACAGAACTCTGGGAGGAAGAGGAACTGAGCTCAGACTCCACAGCTCTCCTCTCGGGAGCAGACGCCTCAGCAGAGACGCCATGCCCCGCTCCCAGGCAGACGCACGCGATGAGGCTCCGACCCAGGATGGACATAGGCTAGAATCTTCCTGGTAAGCGCACCTAGGGGCGCTACACAGATGATTAGAAATGGGCTAAATTAATATGTGAGAATTAGCCTAGAAGAGGCTAGATAGAAATGGGCCAAACAGTGATTAAAAGAATACAGTTTGTGTGTTGTTATTTCGGACATAAGCTAGCCAGGCAGCTGGGGTGCTGGGGATGCAGCCCCGCCGCCCTTATTACTACAACCTGTTGACCAGTCACACAAGAGAGTTAGGATAAAGGCCATCCTCTTCCTATCGTCCCCTCCATAACCAGCCCCAGGGTTTGTACACTCTGGCCTTCAACAGTAGAGGTGGAGGTGAAAGCACAGATTGAAACCAAGGTATCAGTCTCACCACCAGAGAAGTGAACCCCAGTTTGGACGAGTTCTGAGACAAGAGAAGTCTGACATAAGGTAAGGGCAGTCAACAGAGTCCATCCGACCATTTACAAAAACTCTCTGCCCTCGCCACACAGCAGCCCTCAAGCTGGCCTCCAGTCGGCTCCACAGCTCATCAGGAAGCTGGAGCACAGGGCAAAGCCATCGCAGCAGTAGAAACGTCCTCTGAGCATCTGCCTTTCAGACAGCGGACTCTTAACCTTTCTCAAGCTGGAAGCAGCTGTGTCCAGGGCACGGCCAGACCTCGGCCCTGTCTCCCTGCAGCTCCTCACAGGCTGCCGCAGAGACGCAGGCTGCAGGAACAGCCTGCTGCCAGCATGCAGCTTGCAGGCAGACTTCACAGAACACAGAGGGCCCAGGACTACTCTTCCTTTTATCACTTCAGGCAGGGCTCCTAAATCTCAGCTGCAGACAGATTTTAACTCCACGGGGAGCCCACACAGGCAACCATCAGCTATCTGGCTCAGCGTTCTCTACTGTAGCAGAGAAAGACTCAACTCAAATCCTTACCTTTTCGCTCTCCGTATCCAGAGCCGAGGTTGCTTCATCCAGAAGCAAAATGTGAGGCTGTCTGACAAGGGCGCGCGCTATGGCGATGCGCTGCTTCTGCCCACCCGACAGCTGAGTCCCTTTGTCTCCTACTCTGGTGCTGTATTTCTGTGAATGAAAACAGAGCTGACGACCAAGTGCAAACACAGTGTGATACAGAATATGTAATTTTCTAATATACATAATATATAATATAAAACGTGGATTTAACAGTCAAAATCCAAGTATGAAAACAAAATCTATAGCTCACTCATTATATATATATACATATGCGTGTACATATGTATACACATATTTATATGTATATATAATAACTAGAAAATTTAGTCCTACAAGTTAAAATGGTTCATTGAAGAGAACAACAAAACAGTTTTAAAATGGTGAATTTAATATCCCTGTTATTTTTATGTGTTTTTACATTGTGTTTCTGTGTGTGTGTGTGTGTGTGTGTGTGTGTGTGTGTGTGTGTCTGGGATCACAGGACAATTTGTAATGGTTAGATCCTCCCTGGGGATCAAAATCATGTGTCCAGCATGGCAGCAGACTCCTTTCCTTCCAAAGCGATCGTGGGAACTCTCTGTCTCCTTTCCTAGGGTCCCACTCCGTATCCCAGGGAAGTCTCACGCTACACAGACCAGCCTGTCCGTGAACTCTTCCTGTCTCTTACGAGTGTTGAGAGGACAGATGTGTGACCTTACACCTTATTTTATCCTGGCTAAAACTAGATACCTTAAAACCGTGTGCTTTATGTGAGCTGACCAAAATTTCTAAGTCTAGGAATTTTGCAGTGATGCTATCTTTCACCTTTTGGTCCCATTACGTTTAAGGACAAGATTTATGGGAAATTCAAACAGCTGTATGATATTATCAAAGCTTGTCTTATTCAGAATCTGTACTTGATGCCCTGTGAAGTATTATAAAGTAAAAAAAAAGAGAGAGAGAGATTTTTAGGATGTTAGCATTTGGATCTTTGTTTTTATGAACTGTCACCAACAAGTAAATAATGTTAATTAATTGATATTAAAGAATTATACTTTAATATTTTACCTTGAAAAGTCATTCAAAATTCTTCCTATACTGTTTCCCACCATAGGCAATCACCACTAGTCAATATGACGTAAGAGACAGAAGTTATAGGGTATTCAGAGGATGTGGCATCGTGTTCAACTAGAAAACATTCTTTTCCTATATCTGAACCCTGAATATGCTGAGATTATAATAAAAATGTGGGTTCTAATTTTTATACCTGAATTTTGACTCTTGAGTTCATGTTCTATATGTGTACTCCTTTCTTATTGGTGTGCGTGTGTGCGTGTGTGCGTGTTTGTGCGTGTGTGTGCGTGTGTGTGCATGCGTGTGTGTGCATGTGCGTGTGTGTGTGCGTGCCTGTGCTGCGTTCCTTGGAAACTGTTCACTCTTTTCTTGAGACAGGGCTTCTCACCGGGATCTAGGGCTCACTGACTAGGCTAGGCTGGCTGGATGTGACCTCTGAGGGATCCTCCTCTATGTGCCTCTCCAGGGCTGGGATAAGAAGTTTGTACCCCACCTTTCTCTTTGCCTGGGTGCTGGGGATTAAACTCGGGGCCTCAGGTTTGACTGCAAGCACTTTAATGACAGAACAATCTCTCCAGCCTCTGGAGAGAAGGACCCCAGTAAGGTCTGGGCAGATGCTTGATAGGGTCCCACCCCTGAGCTGTGTCTGCCTCAGAATCGAGGTGCTCTGATGTGACTGTGGAGTCACCAGACTGCAGGAACTCAGCTGTGACTCTTGTGGGGTCCATAAAGACAGTACTGTGACCACAGGAAGGGGGAAACAGACGGGCAGAGTAAGCCAGATTCCAGTCTAATCACTGACAGAGGGGCGCTTAGAGAACAGGTTGGTCTTGAACACTGAGAATAAAAACCATGATGTCCACAGAGATGATCTGAGTAACAGAGAGAGAAAGATCCAAGGCCAGAGGTGGGGCCTTGCTGTTGTCAAATACCAGAGGACAAAATCATTTTAAGAGATTATAGCTATAGTGGTTCTGTGTTTTAGCCTGCATCAGTATTATCGCGGCTTTAAGTCCCAAAGCCTTCAGCCCCACGGCCAGAATATTCTTCTTCACCAGAGATAGGGTGGCGCCTGGTACTTCGTACTTTTAATAACTTCCTCGGTGATATTAATCCACATTCAGGCTTTGAGAGTTGGTGACTCTTATATTACTGGATTCTGTACTTTGACCTCACACTGTTAATAATTCATGACTAGACAGCACTGAGGAGAGGAAGGGGCAGGCCTCTTCCCAGGCAATGTGTTTGAGGATAGCAGTTATTTGTGAGAAGACCAAAGGACAAAAGTTTAGGGAAGTGTTTGGGCCACCTTGTGTCATACTTGTCTGGCTGGTTTGAGGCTACCAAGCCTTATTTTATCATGAGCACTTCCTGTAATGACAAACATAACTAGTGAGGATATGCGAGTGTATAATATTTATGTCAGATCTAAGAAGATATACAAGAAGGTGAGAGGGTCAATTTATCTAACTTACAGGAAGAAATGAGAGAAGTCCATAAGATAATAGCCCAGGAAAGATGTTGAGAGTCAGTTCTAAGATTGTGGCTCAGGACCCTACAATGGATGGTACAGCAATTATAAATTATATAATACCACAGCCATCCCAGTGACTCAGCTCTATCCGGAGACCCTTCTTTCCGGCATGGGCAGACGTCTCTTGTCTGGCCTAACTCCATACTGTCCATGGATCACTGAGGGGAGCTACAGAATGACTGTGCCTGTTTTCTCTGCAGAAACAGTGCAGCGTCCATGGAAACTAGATGCGGTCTGTCTACCCTTTACCTGGGAGGGGATGCTCACGTGTATCCCCAGACCAGAAACTGCTGGATCCAAAGCTAAGAAACTAAAGGACTGTTCCAACGTGTATTCTCGAGCTTATGGCCCTAAGGGTTGTCCCAGTTCTCAAAGTTCCTGTCTCTTCTGCTTGAATACATCTAATATTGTGTTGCCTCCTCACAATGACAGGTAAGAGATTGGGCAAACATAACCTCTAACTCGGATAAGAAGTATGAGTAGATGTCTCTCTACTGGTAAGATATATTTTGATTTCTAATTTCTCTTTACCTTTAGGCAGCCAGACTTCTGGGTTTCTGATGACAGGCCTAGGGGTGCCTGCAATGTGCAATGCCCTGGGTTTCATCCCCAGGATGGGGAGGGGGAGCAACAAAGAACAACTGAGAGGAGCCGCTAACTGCCAGGCCCAAGGTACATACGTTAGGCAGCGACTCGATGAACTGGTGGATGTTGGCCTCCTTGGCCGCCCTCTCAATCTCATCCTGGGACACGACCCGGCTGTTGTCTCCATAGGCGATATTCTCGGCGATGCTGCAGTCAAATAGGATGGGCTCCTGGGACACAATGCCTAGGTGTGCTCGGAGCCACTGCACGTTCAGTTGCTTTGCTTCTTTGCCGTCTACAAACTGAGAGCGAGGGTTCACAGACCAACTTCAGGATCAGCACAATTCAGATTTAGACAATTAGCTACCATTATTTCATAGTACAAAACTCTTGGGTTGCTGCAAGATTAAGGAAAAGGCTTTCTGGTTGATTTTTTAGTTGACATGCAAAATAATGAGTTAATTATTATACTTTCATGTGTATGTATCAAGGTACTTTGATTTGTTTCTCACTACCTCTGCAACTTTACAGAGTGGGATAAGGTCTCACTCTGTAGCCCAGGCTGGCCTGGCACTCACACAGTGGTTCAGGCTAGCAATGACTCCATGGGAATTCTCCTGCCTCAGCCTCTCAAATACAGAGACTATAGGCATAAACTATCAACAGCCGGGCCTTACAACTCTTTACAAAAATATTTAATAATATGTTTAACAAAATAAATTGTTTATATTTGAGAATTTAATCAGAGTTTGAGAGCCAACATTTCACTAATTTTGAATGTAGTAATAGCATTATTTAGTCCTGTGTTCCAACATCAGTGATAAAACTGAAACCTGAAATCAGAACTCTCAGAAAATAGTTTATAGAAAGGGCAGTAAGGAAAGAACAGCGATCTTGTAACCAGTAAAGAATTGATGCAGTAAAGTCATGATGTGTGTGTGTGTTTATTTTTGTTTTTACACCCGAACCACACACACCCTCCCATCCACTTTTCTGCCTCCATTTCTCTACAGAAATGGGCAGGCCTCCATGGATATACACCAGCCTTGGCATATCAAGTTGCAGTGAGTCTAGGTACTTCCTCTCCTATTAAGGTCCCAAAGTAGGTAACAGAGTCAGAGACGGCACCTGTTCTGACTGTTGGGTGTCCCACAAGAAGACCATGCTACATAGCTGTAACACATATGCAGAGGGCCTACGTCCCATGCAGGCTCCCGGGTTTTCAGTTCAGTCTCTGTGAGCCCCTATGAGCCCAGCTTAGTTGGTTCTGTGGTGTCCTTGACCTGTCTGGCTCCTACAATCCTTCATCCTATCATAACTCTGTTGGAATAGAATAGAAAAGTGGCCAGCCTGGTCTACAAAGAGAATTTCAGGACAGCGAGAGCTGTTACCCAGAGAAACCCTGTTTCAAAAAAAAGCAAAGTAGGGCTGGAGAGATGGCTCAGTGGTTAAGAGCATTGCCTGCTCTTCCAAAGGTCCTGAGTTCAATTCCCAGCAACCACATGGTGGCTCACAACCATCCGTAATGAGGCCTGCAGGAAGAATACTGTATACATAATAAGCAAATAAATAAATATTAACAAAGATTTTTAAAAAAAAAAGCAAAGTAGCAGTGAATACTTATTGTGGGGAAATTGAAAGAACCATGGACAGCAGGTGAAAAAATTCTCTTTTCGTCTCAGTCACTAGTGCTGCCAAGCCCTGGTCATTGCTAATGCATCTGCGATGTTCCAAGTACTCATAGCTAAACGCATACATAGTAACAGTTCGCTGCTCTGAATTCTGTTTCTTTGGCTCTTTTCCTATTTCTCGCTCATTGTAATCATTAAAATTCATTACTCCCTGTAAGATTTCTTACTCTTGCCCAGCACCTAGGATGGTTTTCCCAAAGGCTCTCAGAGTTTTGTTGGATATGGAATCCTGATTTCTCCCTCACCATTTTAGTCGAGAAGTCAAAAGGGCATTCCTCCATACTCCTAGCCACTCTGCATCTTACTATGGGAGCCGTGTACGTTTTGTTGTGCCATGGAAGATGTCCTCTGTATGGTCAGTAGTATTGTCTTATCCTGGCCTTGAAGATGCTAGGGACTCATCTTCACCAGTCCGCTGACTGCCTCCCATTCCTGCTGCTGTGCTTCCTTGCCTCTTTTACCCTGATTTTCTTCATCCCCACATCCTTCTCTAAGCATCCTTCATCCCTGCCGACCTGTTTACACTACCAACTCTTCACTGAGAGCAGAGTGAGAGGTGGAAGTCGCCCACAAATGGCCATGTTGTATCGTGACTTCTCAGTCCTCACCTTTCCATATCCTGGGTCCTTGCAAGCCACATTTTCATTGAAATACATCCTACTCTCGACTTTCACCCCATTTCCACCTCTTGCAACTCTTTATTTTTCTGGCTACTTCAGGTCTTGCCAGCTCTTACACTGTCAGATGAAATCTCACCATGGCAAGGGAGAGAGGTGGTCAGATGTTGCTTGCAACAGAGGACAGGGGACAGCGTGTTGAGGGTAAAGCTGGGTAAACTGGCCAGTGTAGTTGGCATAGATTGGCCACCTGGGCTGTCAGATTATCTAACAAAGGCTAGGCTTAAAGGTTCAAAAAACCCGTGGCCAATGGTTAAACACTTCCAGCCATTTAGATGATTAAAAACCTGAAACGTTCTGAACACAAAAGTGTGCTCACCACTGTCCCGGCCCTGGGGTCGTAGAATCGCTCCAGCAGCTGGACCACTGTGCTCTTCCCGCAGCCGCTGCTGCCCACCAGGGCCAGCGTCTGGCCCTTCTTCACCTCCAGGCTCAGCCCCTGAAGCACTGGGATGTCGGGTCGGGTGGGATAGTTGAACATGACGTCTCTAAATTGCACATTTCCTTCCAATGTACTCTAAAATGAGAACAGTAACACACAGTTTGATCGCCACAATCTTGAAAACACAGGCTACCATGGGAACTCCTAGTTCCGGGTGTTGGAAGGGAGCTTCTGTCATAGTCAAGCTTCATTTTGATTCTGGAACTAAATCTAAAGAGGTAATGGTTTTACAGCATGAATTATCAATACAGCACTGATATACTCTCCCAGACTGGAATAGCTACATACAAAAAAGCCTATGAACTGGATTTCTATAGTATTATCTCTCTGTAATTTTGTATTATAAAAGCAATTACTATTAATACAAAGTATTAACATTTATTCAAATCAGCCCATCTAGGTCTTAGCAAAAACATCAAATTTTTAAAATTAAAGCCAATTTTACTATATTTCCCCTTTGCATCTTTTCATTGAGAAGTTAGGGCTGGATCATCCACCGAGAGGACAGACTCACCGGCTTCAGGCCTTCCGTGCTATAGCTGTCAATCTCAGGAACTTTCTCAATGATCATGATGATATGCGATGCCGACACTTTGGCTTTGGCGTAGTCAGGAGCGAATGAACTGACCTGTCCAACTGCCATGGCACCGAAGACAATAGCTGAGAATACTCTGGAAAAGAAAAGACAGGCATGTGCAGACAGTGATAGCCACAGTGTGGTCAACGTGGCACTCTGTAACCAGGGAGCCATTGCAGTTTTAAAGGTGAAATATAAAAAGCCCTTTCATTCCCTTACATGCTGTCATCGGCAGGACAGCCCCCTTCACCTCCCCTGTTACCCTCAGCTTTTTATGTGACCTTTGCTCCTTCCTTCTGAGAGTTACGAATTTGTTTATCCCTTTTTGAACCTGGGGTGGCCTTGTGCGCGGTTTCCCAGACAGGATGTGGTGGAAATCCCTGCTGCCAGCTCCAGTCCTATGACTCAGCATGTTTTCTTCCTCTATTTTTCTCTCCTTCACTGGATCTGGCTACTGAGCTCACTGCAGACAGCATCCATCACAATAGGATCTAATATGCCCTGCTCAGCTAAGGAGAACTGACCCAGAGACTCCAAGCAGAATAAATGTTTATAGTTCCATGTCACTGAAGTTTAGTTTCCGGTTATTGCACACTGTAACTGTGGCAATGCATACTGTTGCCACTATCCATTCCTAGATATCACGTGAGCCAAGCAATAAAGACAACGTTATTTCCAAATACACGGCTATGATGCCACTTTCACGAAACCACTGCATTCTTGACCTATGATGTGGGACTCATGCAAGCAACTTCAAAAATCTTGGAATAAACAATAATCAAAAGCATGATCAAATTAATGTCCCAGTTCCAGGAGTATCTGGCTTTGGTCTTTGGTCATAATCACACAAACCCCCAGGATGCATGTATGTTAGGTGAACAATTTAAATCTTGACTTAACTACAATGTATGACTAACTCAATGCTTAAGCAGGGCAGAAACGGTGTGTTAACACACTATAATACCAGGCTTATCTGTTTTGGGGTGCAATGCAAACTCTTAACAGCACTAACCATGTTGAACTATTTATTAGGGAGAAGAGTCTGGCCTGGCCTGCCGCCACTTGGAAGCTCAGGAAGTTCATCTATCATTTTGACAACCAAGCGACATATTTGGTGACATCACTAGTGCGATTTCTCTCAGGCTTCTCTTCCCATGACCAAAGTATAATGTTCAATGTATGCAGAGACACAGAAGAAAAATTCTAGTTTAGATCTTCCATTGTCATTGAAAAATTCCTTCAGCTTCTGAGGGATGAAGAGTTAGTCAGACCCCTGACCAGTAAACAAACAAGGAAAAGGGCCACTGATAAATAATAACAGTGGTAACTTCTGGATTTTCCCTTAGCCTCCTTCCCAAGACAAAAGGCTGGCAGACTTCCGTTCCTCCTGCAGGCCCCCTTCCAGCTGACCAGTGCCAGCTGGTCAGATATGGTCAAGGCTGGTCCTGGTGTGTTTAGGTAAGGCTGTGGACTTCAGCAACCCTTTGTCTAAGCTGACTAATCGGAAGTGACAAACTGTTACAAGGCCACCCATAACACTTAAAAACAAACAAACAAACAAAAACACCCAGCCCTTTTGGGGAAAGGAGGGTTTCAGCTTCTGAGTAATCTTCCCACTTTATGGGGAAACTTTCTATGCTCTCTTATTCTCTGTCTCTGTCTCTGTCTCTCTCTCTCTCTCTCTCTGTGCGCGCATGCACACGCATGTGGATGCATGCATATGTCTGTATCAGTATATCTGAATGTGTTTCTTCATCTTTAATGTTTCATGTTTAATAACAGTTGGCACATCACCCACCTCTTAGCTGCCCTGTCTGAAAGGTTCATCTCCTTGCTGAACATACATAAGACCTTTGTGCAAAGGCATGGCCTTCTGGAGAGCCCTGACTGAATCTACACGTCTAGGCACAGATCTGGAATGATCAGATATGTGTGAATCAACCAGGATAGAAGAGTGTCTGATGAAATGCAGGGTGTCCGCAGTGTCACACGGACTCTCAGGGGCAAAATGCCACTTTCTTCACCACCAGATGTTCTCCCTGATACTTCACCATACAATTTCTCAATCCCAGATTTACTTTCAGGGTTAAATTATAATTATGAGCATAATACTTACAACAGAACATTATCAAAAGTCATCAGTTCATGAGCCACCAAGTAGGCACCAAACCGGAAACATGCAGCATAGGAAAAATACATCATGGCCTGGGTGAAGGAGAACGTGATTCCAAAGATGTGGGCTTTCCTCAAAGAGTTTCTGGAAAGAAGAGAACCCAAATTCACCCCACTTCATTTCTCAGTCATTCAAGTAACTTCCTGTGGGCTGGCGGAGGGACACACAAGAGGGACAGATACAATGGATTCCATTCCTAAAGAATTGGGCTTGAGCCCTTTGACTGAACCGGTTTCGTCTCTGAGATGCAGAGGTGAATCTGTCTTTAGTGTAGGACTATTACATCTTATTGGGTTTATAACCAGACCTGTAACCCTGAGAAGAGCCTGTTTTACATTAACAAATGAATGGTCCTCCCCCCCTCCCCCTACTTGGGGATCAACACTTCTACCCAACACCCTCCAGCTGTGGGTGGCAGAGCAGCAGGCCTGTCCTTGCCTGTGGGGATCTAGAGGAGGTGTACAGCAACAAAGCAGCCAGGAAGTTTGGGGGGGGGGGGGAGCAAAAGGCACTGAAGTGCCTAGAGCCAGGGAGGCTTTACAAAGCATTAACATTCCAGGAATGTCTGAACAAGGATCTTGGGTGTGAGGTGAGGACAGGAACAGGGTGGGGATGGGCAGCCCTTTGACCTTCCTATTCTGCTAAAACCACCAACTTTCTTCTTGTCTTTGCCTCTTACTGGATTTTTTTAATTTATTTTTTTAAAAGAAAACAAACTATTGTTTTTCATTTTACATACCAATCCCAGTTCCTTTCACCTCCCACCACCACCACCACTACCCCACCCAATCCACTCCTCAGAGAGGGTAAGGCACGTTGCTTTGGGGAAGGTCCAAGACCCTCCCTACTGTATCTAGGCTGAGCAAAGTACCCATTCAAAGAGAATGAATTCTCAAAAAGCCAGTACAAGCAGTAGGGATAAATCCTGGTGCCACTGCTAGTGGTGGCCCTTCAGTTTGCCCAAGTCATACAACTGTCATTCACATTCAGAGGGTCTAGTTTGATCCTATGCTGGTTCCTTCCCTGTCCGGCTGGGGTTGGTGAGCTCCCATTAGCTCAGATAAACTGTTTCAGTGGGTCCCCATCATGGTCTTGACCTCTTTGCTCATATTCTCTTTCCTCAGAAAAAGAGGGCCTGCCATGATCATGACAAAGGTGCTTGGAAACCTTCAGAGAGGTTTAGTTCTCTCCTTGTCCTAGAGGAGGAGCTGAGACTCCGAGGCTGGGCTCGCTAGTGTCCTGGTCACCTTTCCTTCAGAGCTGTCATAGGTACTGCTGGGGTACAGGGAGAAGAGAAGGTCTCCCCAGGAAAGGAAGGAGCAGAAAGTATCCTGGAGAGGTCCCCTCAGTGTCCCACAACACCTCCATAGAGAACCCTCCCCCCAAATACGGCAAACAGCAGGGTCATCATCCCGACTGGACACCAGAGGCGTTACCCGTGGTCCTCTTCTGTCCTCCCCAGTGTCACCAGCCCTCACTGCTCTACCTCACAGATGCCCCTGCCTAAGCTCAGGTCTCTTCCTCTCTCTTGATAGTCTCAGGCGTTCCTTCTAGTACTTTCTTCTGTTCACTCTACCTTTTGGCAAAAGCGATCCTGAAAACGGAAGTCCTCACTAGAAAACCCCCCAGAGCCCTGGCCCACTCTTCAGGGCTTCTTACTTGTATGGTATCTGCAAGCTCTGAGCATACATGTCTTCAAACTTCTGCTCCCGAGTCAAAGAGACGACAGTGCGGAAGTTCTCTATGGCTTCAGTAGCGATCTGTAAAAGTTCACCCATTACCAGGCACAAAGTCAAATACAGGAAATGAATTCTACAACTAATAGCATTAACCTATTACATATGTACCATTTATCGATATATGTCCCATTTATCGATATGTGTACTATTTATTGATAGCCATCTTCTGTATGAAAAAGAATGATGACTTATGAAACTGAATTTTGCATCCTTAAGAGAGACCTAGTAATTTAGTCTGGCCCTTCATACAAAAAGAGAAGCTGGGGCACCAAAGCAAGAAGGATTTGTCTGAAGACACATGGCAGCTTTCAAACGAGTCTGTCTTCTGTGAATGTGATATTTAAAAAACAATTTATTGTTACTTTTTTAAAAATGTGATATTTATACATGACTTTTTCTCTGTGAAACTGTTACTCATGACAACTCCATAAAGCTTAAAAGATGTTCAGAGAGTGATGAAAATAATAATTACATACTAATATATTTTTCAAAGTAGCTTATACACGCTTTTCCTAAACACATATATCTTTAACAAAATGAGACTGAATTCTCCATTTTGCCTAACCAATCTCAACAATATTTTTCAAGCTCTTTCAATATACATTAATAATGAGTTGGGGTTTTGGTTTTTTGTTTTTTTGAGACAGGATTTTTCTGTGTAATAGCACTGACTGCCCTGGAACTTGCTGGCCTCAAGCTCACAGAACTCTTCCTAACTCTGCCTCAAAGTGCTAGGATTAACCACAGCAGGCTTAATAATGAGTGTTTAATGGCTACTTAACCTTGTGGGCAGTTAGTCATTACTAACAATGGCTTCAGTTCTTTTATTAAAAATAGCATTGTAATAAATATATCCTTATATATAAACATAGTGATAAGAGGTCAAAAGCAATAAATTGCCTTTTAATAAGTATCAGATTTTTTTTTCTTTTGGTTTTTGGTTTTTGGAGACAGGGTTTCTCTGTATACCAGCTTTAGCTATCCTGGAACTAGCTCTTGTAGACCAGGCTAGCTTCGAACTCACAGAGATCTGCCTGCCTCTGCCTCCCGATTGCTGAGATCAAAGGCATGCTAAATACCATCTTTTGATGAGCATGATATATAATCTTTTTCAAGAGTGTGTCTAATATTTAGTTGTGTTTTAATTGCATTTACTGCCCCAAGGCTATTTAGTTAGGAAACTATAGCTGTCACCGCTGTTTAAATTCTCTGTGAAGAGAAATGGAGACTCATCAAGAACATCTGGCAATGGGGAGGGATTTTTGCCTTCACCACCAGTGGACCTCACATCACCATGGCCTCTCATTTGCTTCTCTGAAAGGGGGATATGGACCAGAAGGTCTCTAAAGTTCTTCTAAAATGCAAGTCTGGTTCGGATTCTGTGCCTCTGTCTGGTGGTTTCACTCATCTGAACGGATCCTAGAAAAGACACATTCTAGTAACCTAGCAATTTGCTACTTAAAAGCCATCTGTGGGGATTCTCATTTACACCTCACTGAATCTTACACAAATTATCAATAATAACAGCAAATATTTCATAATAAATTAAGTCAGTTTTGAAGACCAGAACAAAAAACTACTAGGAAAAAAATGAACAAATTTCTTAAAACACTTACTTGGAAAATTAAAATATTTTTCTCTGATCTTGACCCACCAAGAAGGTAATTAGGAAGAAAATTATTTTATAAGCTTGCTCATTTCAAACATAATACATACTGACTTTAGAAAATCCCGGAAGTACTGATGGTAAGATGTTGGAAGAAATTATGAACTTCAATGAAACTCCCCAAAGACAATCTTCATTTATACATATTAGAAACATTTTGAATTATAATGGTTCCAAGAAAGAGAAGAGGTTTTCTGAATCAGTAATAATATTATAAAACATTATCGCTAGGCTGGGGAGATGGCTCAGTGGGTAAGGATGCTTGCTTTATAGTCTTGAGGACCTGAGTTTAAATTGCCACCACACACATAAAAAACACAAGGTCATGCATGCCTGTAATCTCAGGGCTGGGGCAGAGTTTGCAGTGTGAAGACAGTAGTGGCTGCACAGCACAGTCTTCTCATCCGATGCACAGTGAGACAATTAGGAAACGCCTGAAGAAGCAGCCACGTCCTGTCCTCACAACTTCAATAGAGACCCCATCATCACTAGCAAGAAGGAAGTTCAAGTTCAAAGAAGAGTAAACAGCAGTATCCTTTGAAGGGGTGGTTTACTGAGTTGTTCTGAAGACAGGAAAATGTGTGTCTCAGAAACAAACTTGTGCTTCTCTTTCTCCCCCAAATAGACTGAGGTTAAATTTGAATTCCATATTAAAATGATAAATGTGTATATTACACAAAACTGCTCAGTATCCCATGTAAATGAATTAGAACAGTATCAAACCCTAGTCATAGGCACAGCGGAGCTTATCTGCATGTTCTGACATTGCACCACAAAGACAGGCTATGAGTGGGGTCTCCCATTACCCTGATCTGCTCCGGGATTCCACACACATGCACTACCAAGTGCATGGCATGGATTCCTCAGTCAGGGCCAGTACTGAGTCAGACCACAGACAGACCCCAAGATTAGCTAGTTCCCCATGGCAGACTGATGGGACCTCTCCAGAGGGTGAACTCCATAGACCCTGGCTGGAAAAGACTAAAGCTAGTCTGAGCATTTCCATGAAAGAACCGATGGAAATAGAGCAACAGGTCTCAACATGCAGAGAAACCAAGTGTCTTTAATGTCTCTGGGACCTTCCTCACCTTTCCCATCAGTGGGGTGCCTGGCTCACAGGCACCTGGTCTGGAAACCACAGCCCTCTCACCTGCCTGAACTCCTGCTCTGTTTCTTGGTACCTGGAATGCCAGGGGTCAATCCTGTTCTGACCTCTCATTTCTGCAGAAGGCATATGCCATCTCACTATGCTCCACCATAACAGAACTTGGATTTCTAGCTAATAGGTGCACCATTGTCTGAGTTTGAATCCTGGTTCCAGGAGTGACTGGCTCTAAGGCAGCGTGTGCTGTGTGTGTGTCCCTCAGCCTCACCTGAAAAAATGAGGTAATAATAGAATATATCTGACAGAGTCCATGTAAGGAGTAAAACATTTTCCAGGGAACCAAGTGAATGACACACAAATCTTTGTTGAGCTATGAAAAAATAAAATAGCTGGGTGTGCAGAACAACGGGATGAGGGGAAAGAACACAGACGTGAGACAAAGGGAGGACACACAATAAAGAAAGCGAGGGTGGTAAAGGATCTGGGCTGTTTGCGGAGAAAGCAGCTCTGGGGCCAGAGCAGGGATATAACATGGGATGAGGTTCCAGAGGAATTCTAAACTAACTATATTAAATAATCTAAAACGGAGAGAAAAAATACACTTGGGACTTTTCCACTTTGAATCTCCCCAGTCATTCAGAATACGAGGATAGTTTTAAGCCTGGTTGAAAGGAAGACAGAAGAATAGAGGGGAATGTGTGCGGACTAATTTATGTCAACTTGACACAAGCTGGAGTGATCAGAGGGGCAGCCTCAGTAAAGGGAAAGCTTCCATATGACTGGACTGTAGGCAGGCTTGCGAGGCATCTTCTTAATTACTGATTGACAGGGGAAGCCCAGCCCATGGTGGATGGTGCCATCCCTGGGATGATGTGTCCTGGGTTCTATAAGAAAGAAGGCTGAGCCGGGCGATGGTGGCGCACGCCTTTAATCCCAGCACTCGGGAGGCAGAGGTGGGCGGATCTCTGTGAGTTCGAGACCAGCCTGGTCTAGAGAGCTAGTTCCAGGACAGGCTCCAAAGCCACAGAGAAACCCTGTCTCGAAAAACCACAAAAAAAAAAAAAAAATAAGAAAGAAGGCTGAACAATTCATAAAGAAGTAAGCCAGTAAGCAGCACCCCTCCATGGCTTCTGCATCAGCTCCTACTTCCAGTATCCTCCTTTGTTTGAGTTCCTCCTCTCAATGCTTTTCATAATGAACTGTGAGTAAAATAAATCCTTTCCTACCCAAACCGCTTTGGTCATGAGTCTTTCATCGCAGCAATAGAAACACTAGCTAAGAGAGAGAGAGGAAAGAGGTGGGAAAAAATGATATAAAGAAGAAAAGGAGTGGATGAGAAGGGAGGAATATGAAGACAAGACACTGGCCACTAGCTTCAAACAAACAAAACCCTGAAAAACAGGTGTCAGAATTTGAAACTTAAGATATGTTTCTAACTGTTCTTCAAATTCTAATCTTGAGATAAGTATAATAAATGTTGTCCAAATGGTAGCTATTAAAATACTGTCGTAGACTGAGGAGATGGCTCTGTTGGTAAAGAACTTGCCTGGCAAACACAAAGACCTGAGTGTGACATCTAGAACTTGGGTTAAAAACATCTCAGCTATGCATGGTGGCATATGCTTGTAATCCTGGTGCAGGAGGCATAGGGGTGGTCGGAGAGACCCTATCTCCAACAGCAAGAGACCATATCTCAAAATGCAAAGTGGTCCATACCTGGGAAATGATGCCCAGGGTGTCTCTGATCTCCACACAACATGCACATACATGTTCACCCACAGGAACCCCCACCCACCCACACACAGACATTGTTAGAACATACTAACAGAGAGTAACAACACATCACTGGAAAGTATATTATTTCTACTTAGGTAACCAATCATACTTAGTTTAACTGACCTTCCCAGAACCTTCTAGTTCCTTCTTATCTTTCAGTGCTTGTCCAGACAACATTTTCATCTCTACCACTCCTGCTATGGCAATGATGGGTACAATTGCTAAAAGCAGAAGAGTCAACTGCCAGCCGTAGATCAGGGATATAATAATTCCTGTGCCAAGATTTGCTATATTCTGGGTAATGATAGCGAGTCTGGATCCTGTAGCCTGAAAAAGAAGAGAAAATTAGGGACACGTTTTATATTCTAAAATATGTTCTAGTACATTTTTAAGGATAGTAACTCATCTTCATGAAAATCTTCTCACCTATGAAATAAAAGGAAAGATGATGTACTTGTAGGAAGGTTTTGGTTTCTAGAATGAAGATTTCCATGATTTAAGAATACTGAATGTAGAGCGATAATTCAAAATGCAAGTACATATTTCTATCTATTTTAATCTCTCAGTACCAAGAAAATGTTTCTGTACTGAAGCAGATGACTAAACCAAACCCAGCAATCAGAATGGTAAGAATCTGGCAATTCTATTAAACTGGTACTGGTGGTAGGTATAGCTTAGGTATAAAACTGCTTATAATTTAAGGAAGGTATGTGTCAATAAAGGTGTTCAAATATATTTGGGCCTATTTTTTCCTTTTGTTTTGTTTTGTTTTTTCGTGACAGGGTTTCTCTGTGCAGCCCTGGCTGTCCTGGAAGTCAATCTGTAGACCAGGCTGGTCTATATACTCAGAGATCCATCTGACTCTTATTTGGGCCTGTTTGGAACACTGATTTTCTTGGGGGGAAAATGAACATTTGAAAGTTAGAAACCATGGTGTAGAGGAAGCAGAACCTTTGGTAGAATACGGGGAGGGTCGTGATGCGTGGCTTTCATAACTATGTAGCAGTTTCCAGCTCTAAACCAGCAGTTAATCTAGTCAGGTAAGCACAAGTGCAAGTGGTGTAGTCTGTATCTACTCTACTTGGAAGTTCTCTGGTAACACATACAATCTCACGTCCCTGCTGTGGCTTCCACTCCCAGTTTCTCTGCAAATAGCACACATCCTTTACTAGTCCTAATTTTTTTTCCCCACTTCAGAAGCATGGCTGACTAGTCTCAGTAAAGATCGGCCCTCTCTGTCACTTTTGACAAATATCTTCCAATTCCAAAACTGAGCAGATTCTTTGATTAATAACCACAGCCTCTTCTCCATTCTGAATTCTGGCACCACCCTTCCCATATCATTTAATACCTACCTGACATAATCAGTAGATGGGACTACAACTCCCATGAGCATTTATAAATTTTTAGTAGGAAATGGAAAGCAGGCTGAAAGTGATAACATGGATAACACAGCATAATCCAGCATCTACAATCCCACACAGAAGCTACTGAAGGACTGAAGTACTCAGAACATCGACCCTGGACTCGGTAGAGACAGTAGAGACAGTTCCCTGGGCTTGTAAGTTTTTAGGCATATGCAGGCCTTGCTTTGGAACACACACACACACACACACACACACACACAAATCAAAATAGTTCCAGAGATGATAAATTCCTTGATGTATAGGCAAAGTGAACTAAATGTTTTAATCAAACAATTTTGACAATTTAAAGTATACAAAAAGTAGAAAGTAAACTTTTCATGTCTTCTTCTGTTAATATGTAAATATGGCTCTTTCATATTTTGCCCAAAGTCTTCCAGCCATATGTCCAGCTGTGATCGTTGTCTTTGCCTTTCTCTGAAGACCGGCCTATCAGGCTTCTACTCCCACCATGCCTGTCAGTCCTTGGGTCAAGCAGCAGTGCCCCGTGTACCGCCTGTCAGCTCTCTCCTTACCGCACTGTCTTGGTTTCACTTCCAGAACACCTATCTTATCTTCTCTTTTTGTTTTGTTTGTTGAGACAGGGTTTCTTTGTGTAGCCCTGGCTGTCCTGTAACTTGCTCAAACTCAAACTCTGAGATCCTCCTGCCTCTTCCTTCCCTAGTGTTGGATTAAGGCGTGTGCCACCACCACCAGTGACATAATTCTTCTATGTCCTTGTGTCCTGATAGTCTCTGCTCATCTTCAAGTCCCTGAGACTTAAGAACTCAAGACTTGCTCTTCACATGATTTATTTGCCATCTTTTCATGTCTTTAAAAGCTATCGTCTCACTGGAAAACAATCTCCAAGTGAGTATTGACAGACCAGACTTCTCTGCTAAACTCTAGACACACAAACGTCCCGTCTTACTGACATGTCCAATGGGCCATCCAATGTGAACATCACAACTAATCAAGTCACACATAAACCTCTGTTCTTCCCCAACCCTCATGCTCCAATTTCTTTAAAGAACAACTTTGTGGTTTTTTTTTTTCAGTTGTGTAGGTCAAACATTTTACCTCTCGAATCCATCATCCAATCTAATCAACAAATTCTGTAGGTTGTACCTTTAAAATATATCTGGAATCAGCTACGGCCGCTCTAGGAGACTTCTAGATGACCTCAATAGCTTCTCTCTTCCTCTTCTTGTCTCCTTTGGCTGTTAGTCACACGACAGCCACATAACTCCCACTTTTAAACCTTAACCAGTGCCTTCTTATCCAATTCCTGATGCGATGCTGACCACAAACTAGTGCTCTTCCTCACACTTCCATCTGGTGTTTTTATGCTGTGAGTTGTAGGAATGGTCTAACCTCAGGTCCTTTATCCTTACTCTTCTGATTGCAATGCTCCTTTAGAGGCAGGAATGCTTCCTTTCTTCCTTGCTTGATTATACCACATCACTGAAGGCTTTCTTCCTTAAAGGAGGCTGCCTTTGGTCCTATAGCCTCCCTCCAACCCGTACCAAGTTACCTTTTGATAATATGACCTAATGTGTAGATTCTACAAGAGCAAAACAATTGTCTGTTTAAGGAAGTTCTAAATTCATTCAGTGTCCAGTTTGTTTTCTTAAGTTTATATGCCTGTATCTATAGCATGGGTTTGTCAGTTGTTTGCTTTAAGTGAAAAGAGCTGCACAGAACAGTAATTCTTAAGATTTGTGCTGCAATTCCACAGTTATGTGTGCTTTCAAATATCATATTCAATTTCAAATGAGACCTGCAATTAGGTCCCATCTATTAGACAGAGGAATCTGTATAGTTCTGCTTTTCAGGAAGGCTGAAACAAAATGGGGACAGGGCTCAAGCCAGATTCACACAGTGGAGACCAACACCATGTTACAGACTTTTGCATGAAAACTGTAGCTAGAGGAGAACCTGTCACTTCATCCAACAATCAAAACCTCATTGTTCAACAGTTTGTATTTTCATCTACTGGGCCTGAGTTAACGGCACATTTTCAGGTCTATAATTTTCGCAAGTTTCTTTCTGCCCATGCTAATTTTAAAGTGCTTTACATTTTTTTTATGGATTTTCAGAATTTTTTTTTGTTTCCTACTGAACTGTAATATCCCCTAAGCTTAAGATAACAACTACACTATCCCTTTTCCTTCTAACATCAATTCAAACATTAATTGAGCATGGAAAACAGAGATCCTGGTAGGAATGCCAAGAATTTTTCCTTCCCTAAGTAAGTATTCTCTAGTATTCATCTATACACTATATGGTATATAATCATCTATACACTCTATGGTATATCATCTATACCCTATACAGTATATGATCCACACACAATATGGTATATGATCTATATACTATATGGTATACAATCTACACACTATATGGTATATAATCACCTTATACTACATGGTATACGATCTACTCACTGTATGGCATATGATCTATACAATATATGATATATAATCTATACACTATATGGCACATAATCTTTACGCTACATGGTATATAATCTACACACTATATGGTATGCAATCTATATACTATATGGTGTATAATCTATGCACTACATGGTATATAACCCCCATATTATATGGTATATATAATCTATATACTATATGGCATATAATCTTTACACTATATGGTATATAATATATAAACTATATGGTGTATAATTTTTGAATTTTAACATATTTACTGTAAAGAATTTGATACATTTGTGGGATAGAACTTGTGGGGGGTTGAATGAGAAATGTCCCCCAAAGGCTCAGGCATTTTAACACTTGGTCCCCAGCTGGTGGTACTTGAAGGGTTTTTAAAGAAAATAAATCTCTCTGCCAGACACAATAATCCAAATCAGACTAAATCAAACCAAATTAGAAAAACCCCATCTTTAATGGATGCTAGCCCTCCCAGGTGGCCTTCCAGTCCCCAGAGAGGAGATGGGAAGAAAGACAGAAAAACCATAGAGAGGAAAAAGGAAGACTGGGAAAACCACGGAGAGGGGAAAGGAAGACCAGAAGGCCACGTGTTTGTTCTCTGGGGGACAGTTTAAATAGCCTGTGGGAGTGGTCTTCACCCTCTCTGCGGAGGGGTCACTGTTGGGCTTTCTCAGAGGTGGAGTCTGGATTGAGGCAACTCCCAGAGGAGGAGGCTGCAATGGAATTTTTTTACCAAATATTTCAAGACTCCTTGGATATAGAGGTGCCCAGGGGCTGGGGTGAAGCTGGACCCAAACATTCCAGACTTTTTTGGGTATAAGTATGTTAGGGGCTGAGGTGATACTTCCAACCAAACGGTACTGTTGGGAGAGCATTATGAGAGGGAGGCACAGCCTTCCTGGATGAAGTTTATCACTGGAGGGGGGCTGCGAGAGTTTAAATCCTCCTACCAGTTCTAGGTCACTGTCTCTGCTTGTGTCTGCAGTTAAAGATGTGATCTCCCAGGTCCTGTTCCTGCTGCCATGCCTACCACTTGCTGCCACCCTTCTCTGCCATGATTTATTCTTATCCCTCTGGAACTTTAAATCCAAATACACTCCTTCTTCTATAAGTTGGTTTTAGTAATGGTGTTTTACCACAGCAATAGAAAAGTAATTAATACAAATATCTAGTAACAGTATCTTAAAAATGGTTACCAGGAAGTCAGTTTCATGCTAAGCCTAAAACAGCATCAAGAGGAACACCCACAGAAAGGAAGTACGCACCCCTTTAACTTGAGCAGCGTCATTGGCGAGCCTGGTGGTCAGCGCTCCAGTGGTGTTTTTAGGATTATCAAACCAGCTCACATCCTGCAACACAAAGAGATTTGTAATCTTAAAGTCCTACTTATGAGACTTTAGCTCTAGGAGGAAGGTGACAGGGACACTTTTGTTTAGCATTCATATCCTCTTCATTTGGCATTCAGGATGTAACAGTAAATAGACAAGAAAGGGATTTAAAAAACAAACAAAAAGGGGCTGGAGAGATGGCTCAGTGGTTAAGAGCATTGCCTGCTCTTCCAAAGGTCCTGAGTTCAATTCCCAGCAACCACATGGTGGCTCACAACCATCTGTAATGGGGTCTGGTGCCCTCTTCTGGCCTGCAGGCATACAGACAGAACATTGTATACATAATAATATTTAAAAAAAAAACAAAAATAGGTTATTCCAACTGCCCAAAGTATGTCTTAGTCTCAACGTTGTTTAAAGCCTGAGCAATGAACACTAATGGCAAAGTTGCTGGTGTCTTCAAGACTTCCTTCTAGAGCTGGAAGGCACACAGAAATAAGCATACACTATCTCAGACAGTAATGAACAAGGTGGAGAAAAAGAATGGGGTGAGAAAGGTGCTGCTTTACAGAGTAGGGAAGAGACAGGGAAGTTCTTTCCAAAACCATGAACAAAGACCATAATGAAGGAAGGGATGAAAGCATCAAAGAGAAGGAAGATTCAACACTTGCAAAGGCCTTGAGGCCGAGGCATTCTTGATCTGCTCCCACAAGTGAATTTCATCCTGCGGGTAGTCTAATTTGTCCTGCTGGGATTCCCCTAAGTCTCTCCTCCCCAACCTTTGTGCAGTTACCTATGGTGCCCTGAAGATGACCTCTGTGATGTGGGTGGGGGATGCATACCATGCATGGCCTTTGGCAACTATAGAGACTCTCCCCTGGAAGACCCAGGCTGCCTCTAGATTGGGATGAGGAAGGAGTTAACGAAACCAGCTAGGAGGCTGATGCAGCATGAAACAAAGAGGAGAGTCATCAAGATCTGAGTCTGAACAACTGGCAGAGAGACATAAAGAGTAAGGAGGTATGGCACTGGGTGTTGGTGGCACACGCCTTTAATCCCAACGCTCTGGAGGCAGAGGCAGGTGAATCTCTGTACAAGGCCAGCCTGGTTTATAGATTGAGTTCCAGAACAGCCAGGACTACACAGAGAAAGGATGTCTTGAGAAAGAGAGAGAGAGAGAGAGAGAGAGAGAGAAAGAGAGAGAGAGAAAGAGAGAGAGAGAGAAGACATGAAGTGGTGAGCCTTTCAGGGCAAGAAGAATAAAAAGTTCAAGTTGGAAAATATTAAAGTGTGAAGCATTTATTAGTATGAGAAGAGAAAAGGTAAACCTGATAGGTATCACTAGTCAGGGCAGAATACATCAACTGATTTAAAAACAAATCAAAAGCAATCTAGGTTTTAAAATGCACATACAACATGAAAAGGAATTTTATTTGTAAAACGTCATATATTTTCATTTTTTACATTTATTAATGACTGATTGTATGTCACGAACTTGCCATGACACATGTATGGAGGTCAGAGGACAGTTTATGGGAGACGGTTCTGTCCTTCCAAATCACATGGGCTGTGGGGATCAAATTCAGGTCAAGCACCTTTAATGGCTAAGCTTTCTCACATCCTCATATATTTTAAAATAAACATTGTGATCTTCAATTATGAATTTATGTCTGTCACAAATAGCTTTAGATTCTAAGATGTTACCTGAATTCACAATTTGTATTAAGGAAGTTACTACCTTTTTATTTTGAAAACCTAGAAAATGGCCCATTATAGTCTGTATCAACTGACTTTTTAGTACTCAGGTACTTAGGCGTTCCACCACTGGAATGTGACATCCTTGAAAAAAGAGACCATTTAGATTTGAACGCCTTGCAAAATTTAGTACCATACTTCATAAGCAGAGGCTGTGATATGCCTGCTCCTTTGAGTAGTCTGTACTGTTCCTACACACCAACCGCTCAGCTCTCAACACATAATGAACCTGACTGACAGCTGGCCTGAAGGCTGATGGGGTAATAGGGCATTTGGTGCTGTAGCGAGGTCAGCTTTGAGATTGTTTAAGTAGAATCTAGGTTATAAATACAGCTTGAAAGCTTGTGATTCCAGAACTTGGGAGATGGAGTTCAATATTATGCTCAGCTAATATTGAGTTTGAGGCAAATTTTGAAAAAAATGAGAGGATATATATGACCTGACAGAAGAGTCCAGGGGAGGGACTCCCATAAAACAGTGCTCTCTCACCCATCAGATTCTGCTTCAGCTGTGACTATCACTAGCTAGCTATTTGAATAAAGACTTATTTCTAGAAATACGTAAGTGGTTGCAGATGAGGTAAAAAAGACTGTCTTCTAGAAAGTTGAACACACAAAAAAACCCTGGCATTTTTCATTCTTGGTTTCTTTCTTTCTTTCTTTCTTTCTTTCTATTTTTCTAGTGCTGGGACTGAGTGAGCATGACGGATTCAGGTTCAACCTCTGTGTTACATTTTAGTCTCTTGGGACGGCTTGTGGATATATCCAGTCTATAGCCCACGAGTCTCATGCATCTTAGGATGCTATTAATGTGGTCCAACAAGTTTGTAGATAACAATACCACATTTTAGTGTAAAAATGTTGGACACCTTTGTATCAAGAGCATCGTTTTATGGAGGTAACCAGTCATTTTGAAAAAGAAGATTTAAGGTTATATATAACATTTTCATGATGGCTGAGGTTTGAAAGGGACTGCTAACAATATTGTCGGTTGTTGGGGAACTGAATGTACAGAGCAATAGGCACTCATAGTAAGTCATAACCAGCTAATAACAGTGTAACTCACTCGGATTATTCTTCTGTCTTGCCTCAGCAAAGAATCTCAACAGAGAGGGATGGGCCCTGAAAACAAATCTGAATTTGGGCAAGAGGAGTGCAAACTATCTCCAGGTTCAGAGTGTCATGACAGGATGTTCTGAGTGTGCAAGAAAGAGAAGGTGGCAGAGGGGCACAAAGCATAGAAGATCCTTCCTAACACTTCTCAGCCTTCGGGCTAAGACAAGGTATAGAGGACCATCTTGACTCATGCTGCCTCTCACTGCTGAGATAAGAGCTGATGGAGAGTTATTAGGAGACACAATAGACTCAACTCCTGGTTCCTTGTGCCTGCCTGCACCAAACTGCAGCGCCACAGCCTGCATCTGCAAATGGCTCAACAGCACCTCCAGAGGAGGCTGAGGGAGACCCATGCAGGATCTCTAAGGAACTTGACAGCACTCCTATAATCTGTGTCCATGGAGCACAAGAGAGAATTCCTACTCCCCCGACCCCAGGGTGCAAGCCACAGCAGCCGTACCTGTCTCAGCATGGACTTGAACACGTGGTATCGGAGTCGCTTGGTGAGGATCTCTCCAGCTTTGCCAAACGTGAAGCCCTAAGAAGAATGAGAAGGCGTCACACAGAAGGCTGGCCAAATACACAGTGGGAATCAAGGCCTGTGAGAGTGTGGAGCAGGATGGGACCCAGTCTGAGCTCCTGTTCTCACTCAGCTCCCTGCCTGTCTCTCAGATGACCAGCTGGGCAGTCTCTGCTTTCCAGCTGTATTTACACGTTGGAAGTCCGCGAATCCTCTGCCTGCTCTTAATATGTTTGCAGTCATCGGAGACAGTCTCAGCACCATAGCCAGAGCGGATGGAGCTGCTCTCTCTCCTGTATTTCACCATCCCAATTGTCAAAGCAGAAGTGACCAACTTAAAGCTGCCTCACTTCCAATCTCTTACCACAGTCACGTGGAGCAACTGTTCATTTTTACACACCCGCGACACTCTTACCGGCACTGTCGCTCTTAAGTATTTGGTGAAGGAATACTATTTTTCTTTTGTATTCCTATGTTAAGAATAGTGTTTTCTTTTTCTGTTAAAATAGTAATATATCAGAATGTATTAAATAAAGTAACTTATTTAGTTCCAGCTGAGCTTATTTTACATGTGTGTTGTTAAAATACTAATATAAGCCAGCTGGTGCTGGTGCACACATTTAACCCCAGCACTTGAGGCAGAGATAAGTGGATCTCTGTGAGTTCAAGGCCAGTGTGGTCTACAGAGCAAGTTCCAGGACAGCTAAGACTGTTACACAGAGAAACCCTGTCTCAAAAAACCAAAACCAATCAACCAAACAAAACCCCAATAACCCTAATAATATTTAGAATGCGTTTAATAGGGAAATCTATTTAGTTTCAGCTAAAAATATACATGTGGACTAATTATTGATGCATTAAGTGATTACTTAGATTTTTACTTAATAAGTAGTAACATAGTATCTCAAATCAATCTGAACACTTGGTCACATGAGTTCTCTTAGTTATCAAGAGGCAACATTGCCCCCATTTACAGATAAGGAAACGGAGGCTTAGACAGTCTAAATTACTAGACTGTGTATATGTGCAAAACATGTCTGTAAACATGTGTCTAACACCAAAGTCCATACTTTATGCTTTTCCATGATACACTCCAAGAACATTTGGTTCATTTACAATTATATTTGAGCCAAATGGTCTACAGGCTGCGAAATACCTTGTACGCATTTCTTAGGATTTTTAAGACCATAATTTTTCCATTCTGCGCTTGCTTTTCCTTTTGTGAGTTTGATAAGCTTTTGAAACAGTTTTAAATCAGTGTGACCAGCTTAGGGAGTTTCATTTGTTTCTTTGTTTGTTTTGGAATACAGGAAGACATTTCTCCAACTATTCAAACTGACCAGCAGAATGTACTTAATGTACTTCCAAACTCATATTCAGGGCTTACCCCAAAGTCTGTACTTGGGTCCTCACCTTCCATTTCCATACTAGACAGAAGAACCTGTGCAATATATTACATCCCTGTTTCCATTTGGGCCATGGTTGGTTGGGAAAGAGTAAGTGAGGGCGCAGTCAAAGGCTAAAGACAATCTGGCTATCATTGGCCATGGTAAAAAAGGAATAATCTTATGATAAGGACAATTCATGTTTCTAAACATGAGTGGATGAAGTGAGAATAACACACTTACCTGAAGAAAAAATGTAATAAAAGAAATGATCCCAAGGACCAGAAACAATAAGGAAAACAAGTTGCTTTCCTGCCGTTTGGTTTCATCATCACTTGGTTTTGTAAAAACCTGTAAAAAGTATTTGAAGGGTGGTTAGTTCCACACTAAGAAGACATTCCACATCTGCCCCCATTTCACAGATTGTTCAGTGTAGGAGCTGGGAAGTCTTTGGACACTGGGATAGCGCCGGCTTCTGACATAAAGTAGCCTCCAGGGCACCTGCACTCGGCTGCTATTCACAAATTCACCCAGCAGTCTTTGCACTCGTGTTCCTCTTAGAGAAACAGGTGCTTTGTAAGAAGACATCAAGCACATACTCCCCTCCTGACTTTCCTGTAACAGATTGTATGTAAGTCATGTCTGTCAGGATGAGCAGCTGTGTCTGGGGGACAAGGGTCAAGCTGGTACGCGGCTGCTGAGGATTTTCCACTTTGTGTTTCAGATTTCCTTATTTTATTTTTCTGTGCATGAGTTTTTGTCAGCATGTATGTATGTGCACCATGCGTGTGCCTGGATCCCATGGAGATCAGAAGAGGGTTCAGATCCCCTTGAACTGGAGTCACAGATGATTGTGAATCACCAGTTGAGCATTGGGAACTGTGGGTCCTTTGGAAGAGGGGTCATGGCTCCTAACCAAATCTCCAGACCTTCCACGTTGTTTTGTATGATGGTATTTCTCACTGAACTAAGGGCTAGAATGACTGGCCTGCTTGTCCTGGGATCCTCTTGTCTCCCAGCACTGGAATCCAAGTGTGTGCATCACCGCCCCTGGCTTCTAGGATGTTGGTGCTGGGGAGCAAACACAGGTCTGTGTGGTTGCACAGCAAGCGTTTTACTGAGTCATCTCTACAGCCCCAGCTCAACTATGTGGACACTTCATAGTATTTCGAGGTATCTGGAGAGAATATATTTGTGTGTTCTTGCTAATGAAAGGGTGTCATCCGTCCATTCAGCCTTTCAGAGAGAAAGGTACCGTTCCCAGTATATCTTGTAGGAGTTATAGTCACAAAGTCAGGTGTCAGTGGCAGCCAACTGACTGGGGCCTCACACAGACCTTTCAAGAGATGGTTAGAAGTGCAAAAAAGATGTTTGGAGCTGAAAGCATTTATAGCACAGTCACTCAACAGGGAAAGAAAATATATCATTCTTTCTAAGGGTCAAGTCAGTTTTTTGAGAGCGACATTCCTAAACCAATTCAGAAAACTTTATGCTTAAAAAAAAAAAGGACAAAATAGTTTTGGAAGACATTAACTCAATTATTCTTGATTAGTCATTCAGACATTGTACTATGCTAGGCACATGTACTGATCCTTCCAACTGGGGGCATCTGTTATATTACTTTCACCATTTTACAGAGAGAAAGTGAAGCAGAGACATATATTAACTTACTCAAGAGAGCCAGGAAAAGATGGGCCAAACACAGACACCCAGGCCTTATGACCCAAAGGCCACTGTTTGCAGTGAGGCAGATGGCTGCCTGCCTAGCTACTGTCCTAGAGCTAATGTGCTGGCCATCAGTCACCAGATAGATCTCTGCAGGAAGAATGAGGAAACCCAAGCACCACTGTTGGTTGCTTTTTTGGGTTGTTTTGTTTGTCAAAAACGGGCAAAGCCATTTTTAACTTACCTTTATTTGCAGTAGAAATCACATGACCAGCAAAGGCTAGAAATGTTTTCTCTTCTTACACTTTACAGAACATGTTTGCTGGCCTGTGTTCTACAATGTATTCCATAGAATCAGATGTTTTTCCTTCTTTGTAGTATTTTCATAGCACATGAAAATACCTCACACAAACTGGACAGTGAGCAAACACTTCTTGAGTGACATGTTAAACATGAGTGTTAATCTAGAAAGGCATAGGTAGACTAGAAGAGTTATGGATTTTTGGTTGTACAATGAATAGTGCTTGTTTTATCCTTCTTATGACGATGTTTCTTTCTGCAAAAGATTCTTAGCAGTAAGGCAAATGTGTCTTCAGTACAATGTCTCACGATTTGCATCTGTCACTAAACCAAGAACATGACCGTTTGGACTTTACTGCTATTTGAATGCTGCTGTTAAGATTAGCTAGAGCCAGCCTGTGAGCTTCTACCTTCAAGGATCCTGTTAGAGTTTGCATATGAAGTCTCCCCACAAAAGGCTCATTTGGTCAATATTATTCCTTAGCTGGCGGGTCTAGTCATTGATGGGTGATTAGATCATGAGTGCTCAGGCCTCATCAATGGCTGGAAGAACTGGATGTGCATTATGGGAAGATAGGACCTGGTTAGAGAAAGCAGATCACAGCACAGGGAGGGAAGGAGTCCTGGGAAAATATGCCTTGTTCCTTGCTCATTCCTATCTTCCTTTGGTTTCCTGGATGCCATAAGAGGGGCAGCTTCTGCCACATGCTCCTGCCCCTACAGTGCACTGCCTTGGGCTCACAACAATGGATCCAGATGACTTTAGCCTGAAACCTAGGAAATGGTGAGCAAACTAAAACTCCCTTTCTCTTGTACTTCTTCTCTAAGAATCCAGCATAGTAACACATATCTGAAACTCTAGGACTGAAGCAGCAAATCTGAGGTTCAAATTCTGCCTGGGCTACACTCAAGCTTGGTAGCTTAGAAAGACCTTGTCTCCAAATAAAAACAAGAAATGGCAAGGGTGTGCTCAGTGGTGCAGCACATGTTTAAAATATGTGGATCGTGGGTTCAGTCCCCTGTGGCATGAAGAAAGAAAAAGCCCTCACCTGTGCTCCAGAGATGAAAAGCTAACTAGCGCTGAGCTGCTTCCTTCTGTTTCAGTCTGAGGAAGTAAGTGTAGTCTAAGGGCCTGCTCATGTCCTGGCATGTGTGGATCTTACACAACAGGTCATTGTCTGCCCAGTTTGTTGCCCATTGGCAACCTGGATCAATCAGTTAAGTTCATCAGATCAGTTCATGACTTTGGCTCAGAGCTCAGTGTTGGCAAGCATGGGCGATTAAGTTCCCCGGTTCCATTGATTATGTCAATGAGTGGGTGCCCAGGGCACTAGAATAGAAACAATTAGGGACCCTAGATAGAAATTCATATAAAAGTTGTTTACAACATTGTCCTTATAAACCAAACTTCAATTATACTTTCATCCGAGTTTGTTTCATGTAAAGGGAAATGCTTCTATGACATGAGTGTGTCTGTGTGTGTGAGAGAGAGATGTGTGTAGATGTGTGTGCATTGAAGATAGTTCATTCACTTGTCTAGAGTCATAAGTCATGTAAAAATGAATATAATCACTTACCCCTACAACCTTTGAGAATATTACAGCAAATGCTGGCTGCAAGCCTCCATTTATTATGGCACAAAGTGTACCAACCACAAAATAAGGCCATTCGGTTGAATTCAACTTTAGGATCCGCCAGAAGGAAACCGGAGGCACATCTTCGTCCTAGAAGACACATGCATTACAACAAGATAGTTTTATGTTTTTAAAAGACATCCTCACTGATTTCTCACTGTGGAGGGTTCTGGTGAGGCAGAGTCTCATGGATTTTAGGCTGGCTTCAATGTCTAATCTTGCCTTCACCGTCCAAGGGTTGGGCTTACAAGAAGATGGGTACAAGTTTTTAAAATAACTTTCACCCTATTTTTATTCCTTAACAGTTGATGGATATTTGCCATCAAACACAATAACACATTATAGTGCCTATTTATTTATTTATTTATTTATTGCTTTTCGAGACAAGGTTTCTCTGTAGTTTTTGGAACCTGTCCTGGAACTAACTCTTGTAGACCAGGCTGGCCTCAAACTCACAGAGATCTGCCTGCCTCTGCCTCCTGATTGCTGGGATTAAAGATGTGTCACCAATGTCTGGGTCCTCTTTATTTTTTAAGAAATGAATGATGCTTCCACAAAAATTTAATTCTTGGCATTCAGCAGATGATAAGAATATTGACCAATAAGGATAACCATAATAGAAACAGTAATACTTAAACACCTCTCATAGTCTCTATTTCTAAACATCTTGGTATTAAATTTTAATCTTACACCTAAACTAACTATAAAACATCACCATTTCAGGTTTTTAGAACACCGTGGAGAACAAATCAAAAAGATTATAAAAAATATGTTGTTTTTCCCACTCCTTCAGCTTAAGCACAGTCAACTAGGAGGGCTCAAGAGGAGGATTTGTAACATAGCATTGCATCTTGGTCCATACCGGGGTCTCTTTGATACTGAGTTTCCTGTCTTGGTCCTGCTGTGCACGAACACTTCTGCGAGTTGATCTTCTTCTTATCAGACTGGATCCCGAATCTTTTGAAGACATGTCTAAATTATCAGTTTCATTTTTAGATTCACAAACTTCATTTCCTAGTTCAATTTCATTTCCTGCTGTCTAAAATAAATAAGAGATATGAATAGTTTAACCTCGAATAATGGAAATTAACCATTGAAAATAACTATCAAGAAAATACTGAATTATTTAAATCAAAGGAAAAGATGAAATTAAACTACTAGCCCTTCATGTATGATATGTTAGGAGAAAAAAAAACCCTAACATTAATGATTTTTTGTGAATATGCTGAATTAAAAATGGCAAGCCTTCTGCGTATTTTCTCTGGTCATCTCTTCTCTGGGAATACATGGCTCAATCAACTTCGCATTTGAACCAGTGTGCGAATAGAAACTCAAAAGAGATCGAAACGTTTTAGACTATTAATAAAACGTTATTTTTTAAATTTATCATTTTTTGTACTAAGCCTTCAAAATTTGGTGTACATTTTCATCGTTCAATGTTTACAATCACAGTGGCTATTAAGGTTAAATAGCTATCACATGTGGCTAATAAAGTTCATAGGTCAACTTAAATTTTTTTCCCCACTTTTCCTTAATTATGCTTCTTTGGTTCCTCTCTTTTGCAAAAGAGAAAAATTAAAGTAGTACTGGATAGTGTTATATAAAAATAGTAAGGCAGCAGCATTCCATTCAGAAAGAAAACTGAAACATTCCAAGGGTCCTCAAGGCTATGCTTAGCCCTCAGGGTGGGAGGAAGAGAATTAGACAGAACAATGCAGTTCATGGAGATCTAAGTATAACCGGGCACTAAGAGAATCTTCCCTTTAAAGTATAGAGGGGAGCTTCATTGTGAATGAAATTGAGAGAGAGGGGAAGAGGAAAGAAGAGGGGGGGGAGAGAACTCACATTCAAAGTACCACCCCCTGAGGAGTCTTGGACAGGTCCAAAAGGCGAAAAAAGGATGGAGTTTTCAGACCCTTTAGAAGTGGCAAGGACTTTATATGACAAGACTTAGTTCAGCACAGTGTATGGGATAAGGTGTGCGGAGGAACCTTGCACCATAACTTGAGAATCATCAAGTTACAGTACAGTGCTTCTTTGTTTTTATTTGTTTACATGGTTTTAAATGTAAGGCCCTTTATCAAAAGAGAAAAGCCACAAGATGAAAATGAAGGCAATGGAAAAATTCAACTTCTCACGACCCAAACAATTATCACATCCTTAAAAAATAATTTTCAAAAGTATTGTATAAGGTATGTTGCAGGTTTGCATTACATTAACCAAGATTGTGCCAATTAATAATTCTGAATAAATTTATTTAGACGTGAGGCTTTAAAAATAATTTTTAATATAAATATATTTATCCCCTACATATGTTTATTCTTGCACTTTGGGGTCCCGAAACAAGACTAGAGTATAGCTTACAGACTTATATTGCCATTGAAGTCTTTGCTGCCATAGTTATTTTAGGTTTTATGTGTAAAAGAGTCATTGACAAAAAAAATTTAAAAAAGAGTCCTTGATTTGTTCAGGGCTGGGGAAATGTCTGCAAAGTGTCTTGAGTTTGTTTATTAGAAAGGGATGCCTTGAAGATCTAGAAGTACAGCACTTCCTAACACTGTCCTCAAGACAGCGAGGGGGTAATGTGGCCTGGGTTAAGCTATGGGATCAGACCTAAGGTGCAGGCCCATGTTCTAACAAATCCCAAAGTACTCTTCTCCTATGTCCCAAGATTATACAATAAAGTAACACTTATCTATAAATTGAAAATACTGACACCAGTGAATGAACAAAATAAATTAGGGCGTTTCCAGAGTTCCATTGTACCTGTGTCATGACAAGTTTGAAGTAAATGCCCTTCTCTTTCATGAGCTCATCGTGATTTCCTTGCTCCACAATGACACCACCATCAAAGCCAGCAATGACATCAGCGTTGCGAACTGTAGACAAGCGGTGAGCTATCACAATGGTGGTCCGGCCTTCCCGAGCCTGGAGACACAGAAACCTGGTTTTCGAATCATGAATAATTACAACAGAAAGCACTGCCTTTAATTAAAGCATTGAGGAGGCAGAGGCAGACAGATCTCTGCATTTGAGGACAGTCTGGGGTTCAGGGCAAGTTTCAGGACAGCCAGGGCTACACAGAGAAACTGTGTCTCGAAAAACCAAAGTCTGGCCATTGTCACTGATATTGCATGGACCAGAAGGTCTCCAGCCCCATCACACAGTGCACCCTCTCCTGGAGAAAGGGGCTTTGCAATTCCATAGTCTTCAAGTGGCATTAAGCGACTTCTATTTGTATCTTTCTTTTGGTTGACACTGAAAAACCAGATTAATAGGGCTATTTCTCTTTTCAGTTCCATAGTCTTCAAATGACATTAACTGACTGCTACTCATATTTTCCTTTGGTTAACAAAACTGTAAATTCTCAAAACCAGATTAGTAGGGTTATTTCTCTAAATTTTCATGATCAAAACAAAGACTAATTTTTACTTGAGCCTCCATTTTCCGTTTTTATTAATTTTCTGTTTTTCATTTTTAATTAAAAGATATTGACATGCCTTTTGATGAAAATTTATTTATTGTAATTCAGAAAGAGAGAGAGAGAGAGAGAGAGAGAGAGAGAGAGAGAGAGAGGGACATGAAGTGGGGCTAGAAAGATGGCAGTAGTTAAGAGTGCTTCTTGCTCTTGCAGAGGTTCAGACCCAGCACTCCCATTTGGTGACTCATAACCGCCACTGACTCTATGCTCAGAAGATTTAACATCCTCTTCTCATGTTTTCACACACATGAAAACACACACAGTGACACAGACATATAAATTATAAAATAAATATTTTTTAAAAGATATAGAAGAAGCAGAAATTGGACAACAACCAAAACATTTAGGAAGTCTGGTGCTTTTCCTTAGTAACAGGTATAGAAGCTATCAAAAGTTTCTGTTCTAAGGCAAGTTTAAGAAGAATGAACAATGGAATACTATTATTCTTATAATTCAACCTTTAATTATAGCTGACCCACCTTATCCAGAGCAGCCTGAACCACAGCTTCACTTTCTGTGTCCAAGGCTGACGTCGCCTCATCCAACAAAAGGATCTTGGGGTTGCGGACTAGGGCACGAGCAATGGCAATTCTCTGTTTCTGTCCCCCACTCAGCTGCGCCCCTCTCTCACCAACCAGGGTGTCAAATTTCTACAATTAAAATGATAAAGAAACAATTAAAGTAACAGGAAATGTAGTAAGGCAATAAACTACCTCAGCTCTCATTTCAAATTGGGACGTAATCATCAATGGAGCCTGGCCAGCAACACAGTCCAGTTCTTGGCAAGAAGTACCTACCACTAGTCGATAGGGTGAGCGATGGAAAATCCACAGTAAACTGGAATTCCCCTCTAAGGAAGTTCATCCAACTCACAGGAGTTTCCTGAGTTCACATGAGCCTCGGGGTGACAGAGGGCAGGCACAACTCACGTGGGGCAGTTTCATGATGAAGTCATAGGCGTTGGCTTCCTTGACTGCTCTCTCGATCTCATCCATGGTGACGTTCTCTCGGCCATAGCGAATGTTTTCAGCGATCGTGGTGGCAAACAACACAGGTTCCTGACTCACCACGCCGATGATTTCCCGCAGGTACCTCACATTGATGGTCCTGATGTCCTGGCCGTCGATACTAACCTGAAACGGAATGTGTGGTTGTCACACTTTAGAACCACAGAGTCAGAACGATGGGCAAGGGTAGCGCTGCTGGCTGCACGACCACTCACCACGCCCTCCGTGGGGTCGTAGAGCCTCTGCAGCAGCTGGACAGTGGTGCTCTTCCCACAGCCACTGTTGCCGACCAGGGCCACGGTCTGTCCACTCTGCACCTTCAGGTTGAGGCCCTTCAAGATCTGCCAAGACAGACGAGAAGCTAGTGTTAGGGCAATTCCCAGGCAGAGAAGCATGTAGATTGTATTTGCTGGCATTTCAATTCGGTAGCATGCAGATTTTACAGACACGCTTTTCTCTACAACCGGTTAGAAACTTTCCACGCAACAGAAAACTGTCACCATACCTGAACTTCTTTTCGAGACGGATAACTGAAGTGAATATTTCTGAATTCCAAATTTCCTTTAATGTTGTCTGGTTTGTGCCCATTCGCTGAGAAGCTATCAATATTGGGTTTCTATAGAGATGAAAATTGGCAGAGGTTATCACGGCTCACCTAGGCCAGCAAGGATGACACAACACCAGAGCTCTTCCTGCTGCAGTTTATTCAGGACCTTTTTACAATGCCTTCTCTCTCTCTCCTTTTCCCTCTCTCTCTCCTCTCTCTCCTTTTCCCTCTTTTTTCCCGGGCAAGCCTCTCCCAGCCCTTAAATAGTCATGGGCTACCAACCCTGGATTGCCAGGTGGGCACTGCCCATAGGTCCACGCATATGCAAGCAGCTGACAATCATTGCGTGATAATAGCGTAAGTCAGGCTTTATCCATAATGGAAGTTGATTATCATAGAGAACACTCGCTTTCAGGATCGTGGAGGGTGGGAGCCAGTACCATCAGGTGTGGCTCCACGCAGCTCGCTACAAGGGGTCACTGAGTGACAGTAATGGCTTCATAAAGAACTTTTTGATGAGCTAAGATAAAGTGATAGAGGAACTATCTCAGCTGGAAACTCCTTTCTTAGCAGGCTAAGCTGGCAGGCCAGACTCACATTGTCAATTATCTTGAAGACTTCATAGGCAGCTCCTCTTGCACTGGCGAAGGCCTCGATATTCGGGGACGCCTGGCCAATGCTGAACGCCCCAATCAATACCGAAAAGAAGACCTGAACGTGTGAAGAAAAACCATCCTGTCACTTCGTTTACCACAGTCCTCTCCTATTTCCTCTCTCCTCCAGTACAGCTAATTCCACTTCTAAATGTCAACGCAACGTAAGAATACCAGGTGTTAAGAAAAATCTTAAAATTTCATCATTGTAAATTTCAAATATATCACCACCAAAATGTAAAGTGAAGAAACTGAGATTATTTAGCTTCATGTGATCACTTCACATTGTACACATGTCAAAACCTCACACTATATTCCTGAAAGATAATACATATTTTCAACTGAAAAATATAAACATTGACAATGTGAAAAAGTTTTTAAACTTTCCATAATTTCATTAAGCCTACAATGCAGAATTAATCTCACCTTTTCAGTGAGGCAGCAACATACAAGCTCTGAGTATTACAATAAAACATTTTTCTACTTTTTCAATGACTAACAATTTTTATTTAGGTCATAAGGGCTGTGAAATGGAAACCAACACTGAAGAGCAAGTGAAGAGACCAAGGTGCACACCCTAAGTTAGTATTACCAGTTACACATCTGCAGGACATTCTCTCGGAAAATTCAATCTTCCATTTCATGGACAAAAACAGAAAAGACTATTTGTTCTCTCCACAGTTGTATCAGATGACACCGGCTGTGACAATACTTTGTAAGTTACAAAGCACAGGCCAAGGGCTGATTCTTTATGGGGTCTCATCTCCCAAGTTTTGGAGTTACTTTAATAAAAATATTTGTCTGTAAGGGCTTAGCATTATTTACCTCTGTTGGAAGACGATGGGAACTAACATCATCCATTATTTCTAGATCATTCAGGAATTATTTTGCTCAATAATTTGGAGGGAAGAGGCTTTTGCTAAGTGAGTCTGTATTCGTTACTCTTTTTTTTTTTTTTTTTTTTTTTTTAGTTTTTTGAGACAGGGTTTCTCTGTGGCTTTGGAGCCTGTCCTGGAACTAGCTCTTGTAGACCAGGCTGGTCTCGAACTCACAGAGATCCGCCTGCCTCTGCCTCCCAAGTGCTGGAATTAAAGGCGTGCGCCACCACCGCCCGGCTCGTTACTCTTTATAGTACTAACAAGCAGGCCACATGAATCCTGTCACACATGTGGCAGAAGGCGTAACAGAGATTTGAAGAGTGTTAATGATTGTTCAAACCTTACAGTTGGTAGGTAGTGTAGTTGGAATTTGAACCCATTGGGTCTGATATCAAATCCTGCAGTCTCCGTTCTAAACGCTGTTTGTGAAACAGCTTTAGACTCCATGAATATGAGATTGAAAGTACTGTTTCTAGAGTCAAGGCTACAGACCCGTGGTACAAATGTATGTTAGGCAATATTCAGTAAAATAAAGTAAAATCAGATTCTTTATATCAAAATTAAGCAGTTTATATCTTATTGCAATTTAGGTTTATCCAGGTTCAGTATCACAAACAAAACAAAAACTATCTTGGTGAAATCTGTCCATATCTAAAAAGCTTCACATATAAAGCACAGTTCAAACAACAATAAGAAAAACAACAACAACAAAAAAATAAGGAGTAACTATGAAATTCATGTTACATATCTGAATCCCAAGAAAGGGAACTACTTTAAGGGATTCAAAGAATTATGGTTTGTCGTTAACTCTGTCTCTTTGTGGTTAGCCTGAGACAAAGAAATAGAATGAATTTTCTAATAAGATACATATTCAGTTTGGTTGCAAATAATTTCAACACCTTAAAATAAAATAATGTCAAGGGTAAAGTCTTTTACACTTGCTTAAATTCTAAAATGCAGAAAATAATTGTGATGGTTAATACTGATTGTCAGCTTGATAGAATCTAGAATTACCTAAAAGACCCTGCCCACTGAAGGCCTCAATCCATTTGAAAGGAGAAAGCATGAACGGAAAATGCCACTGAGGGGTTCCCTGCTTGAAACCAACCTCCTAGGAGAGTGTGTCTCTACAAACAGCCTGAAAGGTATGCGGAGGTCAGTGAGTGCAACTGTGGTCCAAAGATGCTGAGTAAACCGTGAACTGGGAACAGACTTGATAGCATCATTCACAGGGTGATGGATTGAGGGGTGTGAAGGTTTCAGAAAGTCACTAAGACAAAGCAGTGTGGAGCAAGTTTGGGTTCCTAGCGAGGAGGCCCTGAAAGATCGCGTGTAAAGCTGTAAGTGAAGCCTGACTTGAAATGGAGACTCCAAGACATTGCAGATGGTAGGACTGTTACACAGAGAGGGTGCAAAAGATAGGTTATGAGTACCACAGAGAAGAAACCGGAAGGATGGGACGATCCAAGGCTTCGGGGTCAAGATGATTTCATCAGAAGGCCCAGATGCCTCACATAGCAATGTGGGCTTTGATATTTTCTCTATTTGGGTTCAGGCAAGTGATCTTTCTTTGCTATCTCCATGCTTTCCTTTTGGAATATGAACATTTATTCTGTGCCAATGTATATGGAATATGTAACTTAAAATATGATGTAATAGGGGCTCAGATAAAAGACTGCCTGAGTCTCAGAAGAGACTATATTTATACTTTTGAACAGATATTGCTGGGACTAACAAAGACTATTGAGACTGTCAGACTGAATGTCTTTTGTATATGGGACAGCTCTGAGCCTATAAAGACAAGGAAGGGAATGTTGTGGCTTAAAAAATTATATATTTGGGTATCAAGTTGGCAAGGGGTAGAACTGTGATGGTTAATTTTGCCAAATTGATGGGATTTAGAACTCTTACAGAGTTTGAGTATAAATTCAACCTATGCTTTTCTATGTGTGAATAGTGAATTAGAAAAAAGGTAAAAAACTTTAGTAGCAAGTTTGATACAAAGAAAAAAATTTCATCAAATGAAAATTCAAGCTGCAGAAGTTGGTAATGTTGATATTTAGGGGTTGCAATTCCAAAGCCTACATTGCTATGTAAGAGATCTGGAACTCCAGATGGAAATGGCACTAAGGTTAATATTTAGGCCATAGTAGAAATTGTACAACAGATCTACAGGCAAAATTGGTGCATTTACTTTCCTTTCAACTCTTTAACCTAAAATGCATATCTCTAGCATTTAACACTTATTCAAAGTATACTTTTTTCAATACCACCCAGTTGCATTAGAACTTCTTTTTTTGATTCATGTGTAACTTACAGTGAGCACTTGTCCAATAGAGTATTCTTTTGAGATGACCAAGGAAGTCCCGTACCAGAAGGCCAGAGCATATGATGCGTAGATAAGCAGGAAAGCTGCGCCTATGGAAATGTTGGCCGTGATGGCTTTCTTTATCCCAAGCTTTTTAGCTTCTTCTAAATTGTTATTGTACCTGGCAGAAAGAAGGGAAGTAATTATGTAGACTTATAAACCTTATGGAAATGTGTTAGTGTAACATGATTGCTATTGGTCAGTTGGAATGTGCCCAACCCTATAGGACACATGTATTTTCTTCACATACTAACATTATGATATGTTATTCCTATTTTATCCTCTTCTTGTAGAAAGTGATATTGGGGTGTGTAGAGAGTTTTTTCTTGTGGAAGTCTTCTAAAAGTTTCTTCCTTCCTTCCTTCCTTCCTTCCTTCCTTCCTTCCTTCCTTCCTTGGTTTTTAGAGACAGAGTTTCTCAGTGTAGCCTTGGCTGTCCTGGAACTCACTCTGTAGACCAGACTGTCCTGGAACTCACAGAGATTCACCTGCCTCTGCCTCCAGAGTACTAGGATTAAAGGTGTGCACCACCACTGCCTAGCCTAAAAGTTCTTTTTATGTGAGCCTTAGAAACAGTGCAACCAGTGAAGTGATGTTTAGCTAGCTTCTAGAATGTGTATTATTTCATAAATAAGAGAGAAGACACAAAAAGCAATTATTTTTCATTCAAAATATAAATTTTTAAAAATTAATTAATAGAAAAGATTGAATGTTAGAAAATCCTAAACACAAGAAGATCATTTAAGTTTCTACAATTTTGGGAAGCTTTTGGACAGATTGCTTCCTAAATTGTCTCCTTCTGGAATTATTGAAATGATTGATCACAGGATAATACATGTAAGGGCATATTTAAAGCTATGAAATGCTCTACAATATTTTTACATTT
This sequence comes from Microtus oregoni, assembly GCF_018167655.1. NCBI lineage: Eukaryota > Metazoa > Chordata > Mammalia > Rodentia > Cricetidae > Microtus > Microtus oregoni. The sequence goes on from NW_024543218.1 coordinate 6,170,568, forward strand.
AAATAACCTATAGAAATTTTCTTTCTCCCATAGCTGTTTTTACTAGCAGCCTCATCTTTTATACTTTGTACATATTGCTTATAATCCTTCCTATGGATGTCCCCTGTTGTGTAAGGAAATGTAGGATGGTAGACTATAACAGGCATCAAAGACAGAAAAAAAAGCCTGTCAATAGCTCTGTAACCCATTTATGGGTCAAATCTTAGAGAATACCTTAAGACAGTGTTTCTCAACCTTCCTAATGCTGTGATTTAGGGAACACATACAGATACCAGGTAGATACAAATACCAGATAGATACAGATAAATGAAAATAAAGGGATAGAAGAAGAAATAAACAAGCATTACTGTGTTTACATGGGTCTTTTTAAAGTTTAGCTTGTAAATGAACATGTCACTGATGGGAAGCCAGGCATAAAAACCATCCATTCATTAGAGGCTCTAGCAGGGAAATGATAATTAAAAATGAATGTGTAATTAACAAAACAGTGCCTAGAAAACATTCTCAATTATCATGAAGAAAGTGTTAATTATGCAAGGAGCTATTTATATAACTGTGCAAGTAGCACTTTTGGTTAAGCAAACAAATCAGTACCAATGGAAAAACATTTATAAGAAACAAGTGAGGAAAAAAACATGTAAACAAATTTTGGGTGTGGGAGCATTCTTTGTCAAGGTCTTATTTACAGCTCAGGGTGGCCTGGAACTCGGGGTCTTCTCGCCTCAACTCCCCAAGTGCTAGGGTGATAGGCACAGGCCACCATACCCAGAAAGAAAGCACTTTTTGAGAACAACACTGTGCTATTGAATTAAAGGCCTTCACAATTATAGTTAAATCTTTATTACAAAAGAGGTAAATTCCTCATCACCAGCTATTTTGAAGAGAAAGTCAGACAAAGACTGATGCTAAACTAGAAAGAAAATCTAAAGATATATATGTTTGCTTTAATAATAATCGGTGGCCAGCAGGATGGCTGCTGCCTACAAACTTGCCAACCTGAGTTTGATTCATGCAACCCCACGGTAGAAGGAGAGAAGCAACTCCTGCAAGCTGTCCTGTGACTCTGGTGTGCACCCGTGTGTATGTTCAAGCACATACCAGCTCACTCTGACATGCGCACCCCACAGCGAATGAATTGAAATGTAAAATTTTAAAAGTTTACAAAATCTTGTCAGTTCTAATTCTGAGTTCAATTCCAACTCCCAGAGCTTTCCATCACCGTCTTGTCCCTACCGCTAGGCCAGGTTAACAACCATTGTTGTCTGTGATCCCGCCCTTTGAATGTTCTCATCCACTCACCAGGACCCGTCCAGACAGAGGAACAGATGTATAAACTCCTCAGATTCACACCTTAGGACAAGCCCATACCCTTGGTTGTGGGTGCCACAACTGCCCGGCAACACTCATTTACTCTTAAGAGACTCCAGATTTAGTATAAAGGGACAAATAATGATCATCAGAGACATAAAACACATTTCAGCCTTAGGCACTATTTTATGGCACTAACCATCTAGAAAATGTTAGAATATTCTTTGAATAGCAGCTATAAGAAGAATATAAGTACAATGGTGAGTTTTCCAGAATTTTACTGATGCCTATATATATATATATCTATATATATTGACTTAAGAAGATGATGAGGCTGGAGAGATGGCTCAGTGATTAAGAATCATGGCAGCTCTTCCAGAGGACCTGGGGTTCAATTCCAGCATCCACATGGCTCACAATTGTCTATAACTCTAGTTCCCAGGGATCAGACACCCTCACACAGATATACATGCAGGCAATACACCAATGCACATAAAATTAAAACATAAATAAGTAAAATGAAAAAATTCTAGAGACTTTAAAAAAAGAAAGTAAGAAAAATATCATATTTAACACTGCCATCCTAAATGGCATGTGGAATCACAAAATTAATATTTCTATCAACTTGAAAAAAACTTCAAACCTTTCAAGTTCTTTCTTTTGTCCTCCAAATGCAATCACAGTTCTGATGGCCGCTAAGACTTCTTCGGCAACTGCTCCCGCTTTCGCATATGCTTGAAGCTCTTTATCAGTAAATGAAGATAATATCTGTTTAAAAATGCAACTTCAGATTATTAAAATATTAGCAGTTATAAATAAACAAATGCTGGTTGAATATTAATACTTGTGAATAATTAAAATCTTTCAGTTGTCTTTGGCCATGATATTCTATTAGTGCATATGTGTGAGTGTGAGTGTGTGTGTGTATGTGTATACATCACCATTAAGGTATCCCAAGTTCCTTTTTCTTCCATTATTTTTTTTTTTGACAATGAAGACATAAAACAAATTAGATGAACCACAAAATTTCCTACTGAGTATTTCATGGATAATCATCAAAGCAACAATTGAAACTTTGGGAGATGTTAAATTTCAGAAAAGAAAACATTTACCATTTACCACAATATAATCATAAGCCATTATAGAAAATGGTTTTATAGCTAGGACATGTGTTATTCCCAGCAACTCTTAGCAATACCCTGTTTCAGAAGTGTTAGGGTGGGAGACTAGAAGAATGTAGAGAACCAAGCTACAGTTTCCTCTGCTGGTGATGCCTGGAGAAAGAGCACATTGTCATCTACCAGGAACGTTTTTTTGTTTTGTTTTGTTTGAACGATGCTCTTTGATCTGTCTGTTTGATTCCTGAGCACTTAGAAACACACTCCTACTTGCCTCAGAACATAGGATCTCATTTAGTCTTTGCAATTATAAAGGGAGATGGGTTTTCCTAGCTTATATAGAAGGAAATGGAAACTTGACAGGTTAAGTAATTAGATAGCAAGTGGAATGTCCAGGATTCAAGTCTGAGTGCATGTGGTCAAAGCTTGAATTAACATCTGAACTATTACAACAGCTTAATCAGTTTGTATGAGGAAAGGACCAAGGTTACCATCTGGACAGGAAGGACAAAGTTATCAGCCATCTAAATAAGTATTGTGCACAACTACTTCACCAAGTTCTGACTTAACAGCATTACACCCTTTGGGTATGCAATTTGTTCTCACTATTTAAGTAATAGGAATCAATTCTTTCTTGTCGGCAAAAGACTCAAAGCCTTTTTATTTTCATAGTGCATATCTTCTTTTCTTGTGTGTTGAAACAAGGAGCAACCATAGACATAGGAGCAGGGTGATGAAGGGAAATGCACATTTAGCAATAATGTCTATATGTAGATATTATCCTAAAACAAGACGAGCAACCATAGACACAGGAGCAGGGTGATGAAGGGAAATGCACATTTATCAATAATGTCTATATGTAGATATTATCCTGAAGGTATCTGTCTTCATCGATGCCTGAAACAAATCCCCCTGATTATCCAGACCTTGAAGATGTCCCAAAGTCATCCTGTTAGGGCTGCCCCACACTGTTGAATCTTTGGAAGTTCTGGATCCGAGGTAGGCTGGTGAGCACTGTCCCCGAGCAAGCAGGTTTGTAGAATGCATGGGCTCACATGACATGCTTTAGGGATGCTTCTCCCTTTCTCTTTACTCCCTGTGGCACTCACAGCAGAGGCCGCCACCAACAGCGTTACTAATATTTTTGAATTAGGCATTAAATTGAGCTATTTTAATTTATTAATCTTTCTAAGATATTTCTTGATTCAAGAAACCTTTTTCCACCTATGCCCTTCCTTAATTATATGGAGACATGAATATAAAAAAATTAGTATAAATCTTTTTCCTCATAAGAGATCATATCTGTTAAGAAAAGAAAACATTTTCTTGGGGAACCCCATAGAAGAGGAGGCAAAAAGAGTTTAGGAGACAGAGGGGATGGAGCGCACCAGGAGAAGAAGACCCTCTGAACCAGTGTGGCCAAAGCTGATCTGAGCTCACAGAGACTAAAGCAGCATCCACAGTGCTGGCCCAAGACTGCGCCAGGTCCTTTGCATATATATGATGGCTTCCAGTTCAGTGTTTTTATGGGAATCCTGAATCTGTGAACAAGTGGGTCTCTGCTTCTTGTGCCTTCTCTTGGACACGTCTTCAGTTTGTCTGCTTTGTCCAATTCCAATGTGTTAGATTTTATCTTATTACATTTTATTATTATCCCTTGGAAGCTTGTTTATTTTCTAATGACAGTCAGAAGCTAGGAGGAGTCAAAGGAGGGGAAACTGTAATCAAGATATTACGTGAGGAGAAAAGCTATTTTCAGTGAAAGTCAGAAAACTTTTAATCTTTTCTCAGGGATACAAAAATCCACCTTCAATTAACTTCTAACATAAAGCAATGGAAAGTTAAAAGGTGTCTAATATAGGTAATTTTATATTCAATTTAATACATTCAAAAACAATATTTTAAACTATTACAGGTGCTCTGACCACATTTAAATCCAGTATTTCCATTTCTTAATGTACTCTTTTGTTTTACTGTTTTACAAATACCTTGGGCTCTTTAATGACTCTAAGACACTTATGGGGTCACATGTAGAAAGCAATACATTGACATTACATATGTCCTCTATCCAGTGTCCCCAATAGTAACATTTTGAAAATTACAGGAATACTATCACAACCAGACTTTTTTTTTTTTAAGACAGGGTTTCTCTGTAGCTTTCGAGCCTGCTCTGGAACTTGCTCTGTAGACCAGGCTGGCCTCGAACTCATGAAGATCTGCTTATCTCTGCCTCTCAAGTGCTGGGATTAAAGGTGTGAGCCACCACTGCCCAGCCACAACTAGGAATGTAACACTAATATACTTCAAAATTATTCACACTAACCAATTTATACACATGTGACTTTATTCCTAGGAAACATTGTGACCTACATAGATCAGAGTGACTGTCATTTAAGTCAGCTGCTTTTATAGCCCCCACCACCTCTGTCCTTCCTCTCCTCTTCCTAACATCTCTAATTTACAGAATCCACTAATTTGTAGTCATCTTTATATCATTTAAGAATGTTGTAGGTGGTATGTGCCTTAAATCCACACACTCAGGAGGCAGAGGCAGGCAAATCCCTGAGTTCAAGGCTAGCCTGGTTTCCAGAGGGAGTTCTAGAATAACCAGGGTTACACAGAAAAACCATGTCTCAAAAAAAAAAAAAAAAAAAAAACCAAAAACAAAAAGAATGTTCTATAAATGCAATCAAATAGTATGTTACTCTTGGGGCTAGGATCAACTCACGTGATATAATTCTTTGGACTACACAGCTTGCTGCATGTATGAGAAATACTTTGTTGGTGGCATTGCACAGTAGACACGCACTGTTTGTCTAATTCATCCAGGCAGGGTTAATATGAATATAGTAGCTACAAACTATAACGTCTAGGTTTTATGTCAGCATCCCTTCCTTTCCTTGCAGATAAACGCGTGGGAGTGTGGTTGCTAGGTCAAACAATAGCTGAGTGTTTGGTTTGATAAGAAGCAGTTGAGGGGCTGAGGAAATGCTCCATGGTTAAGAATATGTACTGTTCTTTCAGAGGCCCGAGTTAGATTTCTAGCATCCACACCAGGTAGCTCACAACCAACTGTAACTCTAGCTCCAAAGACTTTTGCATCCTTTTCTGGCCTCTGCCGGTATCAAACATGGTGTATTTACCTTGTGGTGGTTTGGATGAAAATGGCCCCCTTGGGCCATAGGGCGTGGCGCTTTAGGAGGTGTGGCCTTGTTGGTGGAAGTGTGTCAATGGGGATGGGCTTTGAGGGTTCAAAGGCTCAAGTCAGTCCCAGTGTCTCTCTCTTCCTGCTGCCTGCTAATCCAGATGCAGAGCTCAGTGCCTTGTCCTGCACCATGTCTCCGTGCAGGTCACCATGCTTCCTGCTATGACTATACTAGACTAAACCTTTGAATCCATAGGGCAGCCCCAATTAAATGTCTGCTTTTAAAAGAGTTGCTGTGGTCATGGTGTCTCTTCACAGCAACAGGACTAAGACACACATTCAAGTAAAGCACTTACACACAATGGTTTTTTTTTTTAGGTCTTAAACAATAACAAGATTAGCTTTTAAAGTTGTGCCACCACTCTTTGAGTGATCCAGTACTTGGCATTACACATTTCTGTTTCAGCCACTCTGGGATAAGTTCAATGATATGTCATTGTGGTTTAATGATGCTTAGCAATTTTCCATCTGATATCCCTTTCTCTGTCTCTGTCTATATATAATACATACAATGTTTACAGAAAGCATAATATATACATTGTCTTCTACAATACATATATGATCTCAGAGGCTTGGGCATGGGGGTGTAGCTCACTGGTAAAGCACTTGCATAGCTTGTGTTAATCCCTGCACTCAATCCTAAGCATCAGGAAGCAAAATTAGCTGGATATTTACACAGGTCTGTTTCTTGGTTTCCTATGCTCTGTGATCTGCTTGTCTAGTCTACCATTGATTTTAGTAATGGCAGAGTAATTTGCAATATCAGGTGGACTTCTTTCTGCAATTTTATCCTTGTCAATGTCATTTTATCTCTTTTACTGCCCATGAATTTACTTGTAATTTTTATGATACACTCACTTGCATATGGCTACAAAAGTCCTTAGTGAAATTTATAGAAATTGCCAACTTATAAGTTGGTTTAGAAAAAAACTGATAACTTTTTTACACTGAGTTTTAAATCATGACTACACTATGCCTCTTTGTTCAGTCATCCTTGATTTCCTATAAACATTTAATAATTTTCAATATGCAGATCCTTTTTTGTTTTTTGTGACCGGGTTTCTGCGTAGAAGCCCTAAGACATTGCTGTCCTGAAACTAGCAGACCAGGCTGCCCTCAAACTCACAGAGATCTTCCCACCTCTGCCTTCTGAGTGCTGGGATTACAGATGTGCACCACCATCACTGCCCAGCTCAGGATGCAGATCTTATATTTTCAAGAAATTACCTAAGTTTTATATTATACCAGAATGATTGTGAAAGGTATTATTTCAGCATCAATTTCTACACGTTCATCACTGTCTGTGAAAAAAATGCAGTTGATATGGTATTCTGTGACCTTTCTATACAGTTTTTATGTAGGTTACTTTGTAGACTCCTTGGAATTCTATGGAAAATCATGTTATCCATAGTTTTATTTCTTCCTCAGCAATCTATATGTCTTTTTACTTCTCTTGCCTGATGGCAACAGCTAGAGTTCCAGGGTTTCAATGAAAAAGAAGTCAGAATAGATTCCCTTGTTTTATTCCCAATCTGGTGGCAAAGATGTCGTTTTACCATTCAGGTATCTATGGGGGTTGCCTAAGTGGCCTCTACAGGACTGAAGTGACATTCTTCTATTCTTACCTGCTGAGAGTTAACATCAGGGAGTGCTAGATAATGTCAAATGTTCTGCTAGATGATATGATCACTTATTTTCTTTAGCATATAGTAGGGCAGATTATACAGATTTTCAAGTGCCATATTATTATTATATAGCTGAAATAAATCTCATGCGGTCATAATACATAATTATTTTTATATACAGCTGGATTTACCTTGCTATCAGTCAAATTCCTCAATGCAGGATTATTTTTTTCCTTCTTTGATTTATCAAAAAACATTCTTATTCCTTTTGATTTTATTGTTTTGTTGTTGTTGTTGTTGTTGTTGTTGGTTTTTTTTGTTTTGTTTTTGTTTTTTTTGTTTTTCGAGACAGGATTTCTCTGTGGCTTTGGAGCCTGTCCTGGAACTAGCTCTGTAGACCAGGCTGGTCTCGAACTCACAGAGATCCGCCTCCCTCTGCCTCCCGAGTGCTGGGATTAAAGGCGTGCGCCACCATCGCCCGGCTCCTTTTGGTTTCTATTGTAAGATAACTTTTGGTTATGATGTAGTCTGTTACGGATTTCTTTGATTTTATCCTTCTTAGGATCAGATTAATTTCTTACATCTGATTATTGTGTTTGTCAGTCACTGTGTCTGCAATTCTTCCTAAAGCTCTACGCTTTTCCATTTCTTGTGAGACTCATGGTGATGATATGAATATTTTGTCTCACATGACCCTGAGGCTCTCTTCATTTTCTGTCTTTCAGACTCACTTATTCTAAATATTCTATACTCTATAATTTCCTTTTGCATAGATTGAACCAATTCTACAGCATAACTCTTTTTGCTGTTATCTCTCTCAGTTCACTAACTTTTTTATCTTTTAAATATTTTCCTATTTTTTAGCTGGTGAGTTTTGGCTGCTGCCTTAAAGGAATTTAAACAAATGAAACATTTTTATGGTAGTTATTTTAAAATCACACTCTGATAATTCAAGTATCTTATTCACCTCAGTGTGTGGCTCAGTAAAGTGTGTGGGCGGGGGGTGTTTATGTGCATTCCCTGGTTGAGGGCATGACAGGGGCCTTTCTATCACATTCTAGACATTTTGTCATATTAGGGAAGCAGGACACATATACTTTTTAATATGGTCAAAACCCAAGATTAAAAAAAATGCAGAAAATCATATCAAAAGATTATCAAAGAGCATAGATAAAAATAAAAGTCTCAACAGATAACCAAGGGCTCCCTTTATTAAATAAATAGTATCAGAAGCAATGCAAGATTAATTATTAAAAACTAAGTAATGGTCTGCTTTCCCAACTAAGAGTAGATATCAGTATACTTTAGTTTTTCATTAAGTTCTGTTGTGAAGAATTTGCACCTAATTTGATCAATGTTCTACTAAACAGAAAAATCAATTAAGACAAAGCAGCTTTGCCAGCTTTCGGCTGATAACTATCGGTAACACCGTTTCCATCGTGTTCCCGAGTAGGAAATCAGCAGCATTCAGGACTTCAGTTACTCTGTCTGCTAAATGAGCAAATGCCTATGCTTCAGCTGTATCTGGTGAACCTAGAAAATGCCTAATAAAGGGAGCTACTGTTTGCAATAACAAAGCAGCACCCGTTAGAAAGGGGGTTGATCCAAAAACTCACCAGTTACACCCTGACTTACTATGTGTAAGGTATCATTTTGGTTGGATTTTCATTTCTTATAATTTTTATTACATGTAACCTCACGAAAATCTAAATACTGAGCCAATCTCTCCATCACATAGCTACACTTACATCCACTGATTTCATAAAATAAATTACATGCTGACCCAGACATGGAAGATGAACCACAAAATTATGAGAGGCATGTGAATGGAGTGAAGAGAACGTCTGTGTCTTCATGATGGAAAGAGATAATTAGAGGCGAAAGATTTACATGTTTCCATGGCTGGACAGTACTTCCACCAACTAGTTGTACTGCAATGGATTTAAATATATATATATGTAATTTATATATATATATAATTTTATATATATTTACACACATGCATATGTATACACAATCATTTGTACCTATGACAAAAAGATAAAATCCGTTTACAGAATAAACAAATCTATATATATACAAATTCTAAAACTGAAAACTGAATGAGGCATTTAGTCTTCCCTGAATTTGAACCTCTATTTTCTGAGGAAAATGGCACTATGATACTTCATGATGGTGGTGGTTTAACTGAGAATGACCCTAATAGGCTCATATATTTGAATCCGTGGTACCCAGTTGATGGAACTGTTTGGGAAGGGTTAGAAGGGGTGTTCTTGTTGGAGGAGATGCGTCACTGGGGGTAGATTTTGAGGTTTAAACAAACCATACTATTCCCAGTTAGGGCTCCACACCCCACTCTGCCTTGTGTTTGCAGATAAACATGGAACCCTCAGCTCCAGCTCCAGCACCCAGCTCCAGCGCCATGCCTACCTGGCCACTGCCAGGTACTCCGCCATGATGGTGATGGACTAACCCTTGGAAACTGTAAGAAAGCCCGCAACTCTTCCTTATATAAGTTCCTTTGGTTATAGTGTCTCTTCATAGCAATAGAAAAGAGACCAAGATTGGTGTTTACAGACTTTATGGGGTCACATCTTTTCCCATGAAGGTCAAGGATAAGCTTAAAATTTCCTTCCCTCTTTTTCATTTCTTTTTACAAATATTCTCATGGCCAAGGGCAGCATGAAGCACTATGGGGCTATATCAGCTTAGTCTGCTGATGTTTTAACAGAAAGTGCAAAATCACATATAAAATTCACAGCCATGGGTATTATGGAAAGAGCTTAAAATCTGGACTCACAGACTTCACCTACCTTTGCCCAAATGCCAGCTGACAGTCCAAGAACAGGGCTAATGGCCAAAATCACAAGAGTTAACTTCCAGCCACGAGTAAATCCTATTATAAAACCACCAAAAAATGTTGCCATTGCCTGAAAGAACATTCCAATTTTGTCACCAATGCCTTCATTAATTTTGGAGACATCACTAAAAGAAGAAAGATTGTGTTACAAGTAATGTCAGAACTGCAAACACAGGATTTTTCTACTGAGACTAGTGTTGTTTTGTTGGGAAGGACCACATTAACTTGTGCCTAGGATCTTTGTATTTGCCTGGCCCTGGGCAAATACATCTGGGGAGCCGTGATGAAGGAAAGCTGTCATTTCCAGTGGGAGGTTTGTCCTTAATAGTATTTTGTGCCCAACGTGACCTCAGAATATAGACATGGGATGTCTAAGACAATTCACTGTGAGATTTCAAACTGCTCAGAGATGTGTGTATATGGCACTGTTCTCTATGAACACAAATCGTTCAGTTCATTGTGTCTTCTGTGAAGCAGAGGCTGACTGACAGGAGCTCCCTCCTTCTTTCCAATGTCTTCCAAGGACACCATGGAGCCCCAGCAGGATGGTACTCAGTGGGGCTGGACAGGCCACACTGCTGCTCCCTGCAACCACTGCTCTGCTCACCATGGAGCCCCAGCAGGATGGTACTCAGTGGAGCTGGACAGACCACACTGCTGCTCCCTGCAATCACTGCTCTGCTCACTCTGCATTTGACTCTGCCAGTCTGGTCCCTCATTGAGTGCCAGGCAAGCAGCAGCTCCGCCCCCCATCTCTGCCAGTGCACTGGGAACAAGAAGCTGTGTAAGACACAAGGCTTTACTCTGCTCACTGACACACTGACACTTCTAACAGAAGCTGGTATCTACTTCACAGCATTGAGAACAAAAGTGTATCTGACTTCAGCATAAAACTAGGTACTCACTCTGTGAGCCGGGTGTTGAGCTCCCCAACGTCATGCACGTCAAACCAGCCTATCTCCTGACTCATTATCGCATGGAAAAACTTCTGTCTAATTTTGTGTATTTGTCTTCCAGCCGCCAGGCACCAAAATGAAACCTGAATGTAGGCAACTATGAGCACACCAAAACCAATCCCCGTGTAATAGTAGGCGTACCTGAAAAACAAGAACACCGTAGTGCTGTTTGATGACCAGTTCCTCTCTCAGAACACAACTGAGCCTTACTTCTTTAGCTCTCTGGGGATCCCACCATCCTTAACAGACAGGAAGGGGCTGTAAGGAGCAGAACTGTTATGTCAGCGTGCAACTACGTCTGTACTAATGTAGAGGAATGGTTAACAGTTGTCGCTGTACTGGGGAAAATCCCAGCTCTTCACTTAACTACAATGTAAACTTAGGCTGGCTGCTTAATAACTCCAGCTTCCATTATATTATGAAAAAAAATAGAAGAAATACAATATGTCTGAAATGTACTCTGGCCAGGGTCTGGTGCACTGTAACTACTCAGAGGATGCCAGTGATTTGGAAAGATCGCCAGTGTACAGGCGCATAATTTAACATGAACAGTTGGAGTCTTGTCTGCTTTTATTACATCAGTATCAACTGATGAAGCCTTTAGGGTGGTCTTTGCACCTTGGGAGATGGAAAGGTGTGATGGACTTGTCAGAAAGTGGAATCAAGAGGTGGAGATGGTGTCCTGATCTTTCGAACTATAAGTTTAGCAGAACTTGGAAGACGACAGACAAATAAAATTGATAGTGATCCTGTGTTATCTACTCAACTGGCTATTGAGAGCTAATCTAAAATGTTCAATAAATCAAATGGCTTCCCTCCCACTTGAAACATTTAACCAGGTCTTCTAGAAAAGCTGAGCAAGAGTTTTCTTGCTGTGTTTCTATAGCTAAAGATCCCATGACTTCACTAAGCACTCTGAATGTAGGTTAAATAGAAACCCTGTGTCTTGTAATTGTTTTTCTGGTGCTTGTGATGGAAGCTCACATCTCATCCATGCTAGGAAAATGCTCTACCATCAAACCACACCTCTTTCAAAGCAAATGTCCTAAAATTAACTAAAGGATGCCATTTGGCATATTTTAAAATGTTCTTTACTTGCCATCTTTGAATAAGAATGCTTACACCAAGTACTAGGTTTAAAAATAGATGTATAACACACAACTAGCCTTTTATGTTATGTTCGCAACTTCAAGAGCAACCTATCAGAATGTTGCTAAGCAAGTCATCATTCAAGCTGTATCTTATAAACTATACTTATTAAAGATGTTATTGGAACATTAAATTTTAGTTAATAGTTAACTGTATAATTAATTACTGTGCAAATGATAATGCAAGAAAGAGTTCAAAGCAAGTTCCATTTAACAAGTAGAACTTATACATGATGAAATACTGATGTGCTTTACTGTAATGCATTTTAAGACTCGTAAATTTTACTATTTAAGAGAGTAGACTTTCCCCTATATTAAAAATATGCCTCATTATAGTAAATATTTATAAGTATTTCATTTTCATCTTTCCAAATGCTATTGTATCTCGACTTTCTTTACAACTATCAAAGAAATCATAGTAAAGTACAGAGCCATTATCATCTGATTCACCAACACATACCTTTGTACATCTGTTACACGCTAGCCCACAGAATAAAAGTCAATGTGCATAAATCATTAACAAAATAAAAAGTCTGCCCATGTCATTTAAGGCCAGAGTGACTCTATTTCTTCTGGGATGTTGTTTTTTCCTATTTAGCATGAGTTTAAAGAATTTCTGTTTACTTATCTTACTTATCATTATATCATGACTGGAAACAGCCAGGAAGCAAACTACTCACTAGGGAACGATTGAAAACAATTATTGTGAATTCAAATATAGCTAAGGGGCTTTCCACTCCTCTAATTCCCCTGCATATGTTATTTCATCTTTGCAAGTGCATACGTAAGTCTAATTGAAGTTCAAACTTAACTTAGAACATTTTATGTTATGAACACTTTGCTTTAAAAAATATTTATAATGGATCTTCCAAGAAAACTAATAGTCTCAAAACTTCTAATCGTACTATTATAATGGAAACTGTAACTACATTACAGTAACTATAGCAATGCAGAAAAGAGTAATAGCAATAAGGATAATGTATAATTACGTGGTCATCTCATCCTCCAGGCCGCTAAGCATGTCTGAAAGGTTGTATGCAACTGGAACGACAGAAAACAAACACAAACACTTGATGTTTCGTTGGTTCCCATTAAAACCCAGCATACAGAAATAAACTATGATACGATAGTTTACATAAGCAACCCCAACAATTCTACCAAGGAACCTCTACAACTCATAAACACTTTCAGTAATGTAGCAGGATACAAGATTAACTAAAAAAATCAGTACCCCCCCCCTTGCACAGATGATAAATGGGCTGAAAAAGAAATCAGAGAAATATCACCCTTCACAATATCCACAAAGACCATGAAATATTTCTGAGTAACTCTAAACAAGTGGAAGACTTGTATGACAAGAACTTTAAATCTTTGAAAAAAGAAATTGAAGAAGACACCCGAAAGTGGAAAGAAAGATCTCTCATGTTCTTGGGTAGGTAGAGTTAACATAGTAAAAACGGTGATCTTACCAAAAGCAATCTACAGATTCAATGCAATGCCCATCAAAATCCCAGCAAAATTCTTTACAGACCTCGAAAGAATGGTACTCAACTTCATATGGAAAAGCAAAAAAGCCAGGATAGCCAAAACAATCCTGTACCATAAAGAAACTTCTAGCCGGGCAGTGGTGGCACATGCCTTTAATCCCAGCACTCAGGAGGCAGAGGCAGGTGGATCTTTGTGAGTTCGAGGTCAGCCTGGTCTCCAAGAGCTAGTTCCAGGGCAGGCTCCAAAGCTACAGAGAAACCCTGTCCCAAAAACCAAAACAAACAAACAAAAAGAACAGACTCAGAATATCCAGGAAAGAGAAGCCAGTATCTGGCTACCTACGCAGACCCCAGAGTGAGACCTCAGAAATGGACAGCACCCAGAGCCTCTTGGACCTGGGGAAATTCAGATTCTAGTGCTCACAAGGGAGGGGAACAAAAAAAGCTTGAGTCAGTTCCTGTGTGGACGGTGTCAAACATCATTTGGCCTTCTTATCTGCAGTTATGTTGTGGGCTGGAGTGTACCTCAGTGGTAGAGACCGCCCATGTGCTAAGCCTTGGTTCAATCCCCATCAGTCTCGAAAACACAGATATGTTGGTCTCAGGTGAGAGCTACACTAAAACATCTAAGCTATCCTAAACAATTGCCACTTTAGATAAAGAGGGACTCAAAATTTAAATTATGTTGTATAAAATAAAAGGGTTTTTTTTTTTTTTGCACACTTGGGTTCTGAAATATCACATTCATTATGCGAATTTCCAGACTCAACTCACAGCCCTTTGCCATTCCCACCTTCCGGAACTCTCATTCCATAGAGCCGACTCTGAGCACACCAAGGAATTTATTGTTCTCCAATTCTGTCTACGTTATCTACTCTTTCCTCAGCACTTTTTTCATTTTCTTTCTTAACCTGATTATTGTTTACTATTTTTCCCTCCAGGAAAATACATCTCCTTCACAAAAAAGCCAAAACATGACCCCTTCTCAAATGACTTCGCCATAGCATAGTGGCTCACCCTGTCACAGAATTCCATAGCAACTGACACATGATTAAAATTTCTAAGTCAATGAAGAATGAAAGCAGGACCGCTTCTAGCTGGCCCCGCTCATTCCTCTGGGTGGAAACTGAGGAAAAACTGGGCAATGTTTGCTCTTTGTGTCCCCATGCTCAGCTAGTTGTATCACTATGACCCAGCCTGTTCCAAAGATGGGAAAGCAGTCTCAGAAAGCCACCACCACGGATGCCTTTAATCCCAGCACTGGGGAGACAGAGGCAGGAGGATCTCTGTGAGCTAGAGGCCAGCCTGGTCTACAGAGCGAGTTCCAGGATTGGCTCCAGAGCTATTAAAAAACCTTCTCTTGAAAAACCAAAATAATAAATAAATAAATAAATAAATAAATAAAGTCACCACCCATGCCAGACAATTTATCAAAAATAGCTAATCCAAGAATTCTTCTCCTTGTATTGTTAAGAGTCACATAATATAAACATGATAATAATCTACCAGATTCTATGTGGTGAAGACAGCCTTTTGTAAACTCAAGTCAGACCCCAGAGAAACTTCACCGTGTACACAGCATGACTAAATGCCATTTAGGGATTACATCATGTTACAGTTTTATCCAAATGAAGCACCTCAGAATGTTTAGAAATGTCAATTACTGAGCACTTAGGAAAAGTATAAATGAAAAATATGCGACTTGAATGTATATATTTAGGAATATTTATGTCTGTATGTAATAATTTATGAGATGGAGACTATAAATTTGAAAGAGAAAAAGAATGGGTCTTCCCCCCTCCATATGGGGGGAAGAGGAAAGGGAGAAATGATATAATTACATTATAATCTTAAAAAATAAATATTTTAAAAATTATAAAGAACTAAAAAGGTGGGGAAATGTGACATGAATACATTAGTAATTTTTCCTTACTGAGAAGTTGAAGTTATAGTGGAAGTATTATCCTTTTTTATTTTTGTTACTAACCATTTCATTTTTTAAATAATGAAACAATTCTCCTATTCCAGAAGCAATTTCTGAGGAGGAAAAGCTTTCCTATAAACACAAATTCAAAGGGTGTTTTTCAAGCCATCTTTCACATGGCCTAGTTTCCAGGCACTAGGGACGCCTAGAATGAGAGCCGCCCTTTCTAATCCCACCCGTCACTGTTCTAGCAGGGAGTTCGTCCTCCTTTAAGTCCCAAATTTCATGAGACAGGGTTATACTGCTGAAAACTCTAGCCAAGGTTGTCTACAAACTTCCTTTTTATCCCTTGTGTTTTTCCCACCCAAGAAGTCACAGTAGGCAAGCAGAGCAACCTCTGAACCAGGGAGTAATGACTCCCATAAGCACAGCAGTGACGTAACTATACCACCGCTGTGAGAAGACAGATGTGCACAAACAGGTGGGGTCGGAACCACCCCAAGTCAGCCACGAGCTGAAGTCCAGGAGAGTGAGGTTTATGGGACAGGTGGGGCTGAGCGGGGCATGTCACAAGAGCCAATGAATGCAAAGTGAACGTATTACACGTCATGGGAAAACACTGGGACCGAAGTGCTTTCTGCTTTTGAAAAACTCACTGTGACACCATGCAGAGAATTGGGTAAAGGCAGGCAAGAATTAGAACATGGCAAGGCAGATAGAGCTATGGGTGAGGAAGATGGCAGACACACAGGCTGGAGCTGGGGCACGAGAAGGCTGGATTCTCACAGGGAGCTCAGCGTCGTGGAAGGTGCCAGAAGAACAGGCCAACAGAGGAGAACCCAGCTCTGGATTCCACTCTATTACTTTAAGTTTGGGCTGTCTCTTTGAGATCTTTTTCCTGGTGCGTTTTCGTGACAGATGTCACTTAAGATGTCACTGGAGAGTTTGCTGATTGAAAAGGCATGTATGATCCACAGGCCTCTTTTATCTCTCAGACATTATGATTCCGGATTTCAGGATGCTCCATCAGCCACAAGCAGGAGAAACTGGACCTTTAGCCTAGGAGATCCATTTCCCACACATCTGTCCTGAGGGGAGCCTGTCCTCAGCCCAGTGGGCTAAGTGCCAGCGACACAGATGAAATAGCAGCTACAATCTCCCACCTCTGCTCTTCTCCCCTCTGGAGAGCTTGGCTGCTGACTGGGTGCTGATCCTCTCGCCCGAGACCTAACCACCTTCCAAAGCCTCTGCCCTGCAACACGCTTACAGCAAGAGTCATGATGGCCCAGTTGATGTTGAAGGACGTAAGCGCTCAGACCATAGCACTGTCCGTCCTTATACATAGGTCACTTGTGTCCTTAAAGAGGTCAGGAACAATTCATGTCTAGGTGATGGAGAAATGAAGCAATACGAGACATGATAGAGTTAGAAAAAGGACCACTACATAAAATATGACATAACATATGGCGTTTCTGAAAAAAAAAAAAAACCTCATGTTTTGCTGGTGGAAATGAATGGGTCATGATAGCCCTAACCTGAGCTGTGGGTTAATCCACAGATGGACTCACACTTTGAAGACATTCTTGGGGAGGATGGGAATCTTAACGGGTTGGGACTAATGGAAAGAAACGGAAGGTGAGGGAAGTAAAGTCGCTGGGAGTGGGCCATTGAAGAGTATCTTGGCCTTGGGCTGGACCCTCCCCCTCCCCGTGTATCTGTGTTTGTCCCTCTATCTGCCATCTCCTGGCCATCATGAGGTGAACAGCGCACCTTCCTCATGCCCTCTTGCTACCATAATTTCTATTTTTCCTCTGCTCTAAAGCAACTGATGCAACTAAACTTAAAATAAAATCTCTGACACTAGGTAGGAATAAATGGGACAGTTCCTTCCTTTACGAGCTTTCTCTCAGGTCTTGTCTCAGCAAGGAAAATAGATGAACTTGATGTGCACACTTGATTGTTGCTCATCAGAAGTCAGTTCTTCTAGCTTCAAAAAGTCACCTGACAGTTTCTTCCCAAGCTAGGTCAAATTTCAACAAGTGAATAATTTCTTTATTGACAGCTGAGTTCAACTACTCTCCCCTCATACTGTGTCCACAACATGTCTAGTTAACACCTCTCACACTGGTCGAGCAGTGTTTGTATTTAGACTTCACAAAACACAGGGAAAGGTTAGAATGGCATAAATGCATGCATTATGTCTGCTGAACTGCTAGAGAATTCTGTAAGGGGAGATTATTCTACTAGAGGCCAATGAGAAAGCCAACTCTGCAGTTTGCTGCAGAACATAGGGTGTACAGGATCTAAAGAACTCAGAAAACACTCAAGACTACTCAAGACTTTCCTTGGGTGAATGTTACAAAGGAAATATGACATTTTGCTGTTGACCCAGGATGTTTTGCAAGCTCTTTGAATATCATGAAGGTGGGAGAAAAAGCATATAAATTTTACATTACTCAAAGCTACTATAAAAATTTCCAGCTCAGGGCTGGAGAGATGGCTCAGAGGTTAAGAGCATTGCCTGCTCTTCCAAAGGTCCTGAGTTCAATTCCCAGCAACCACATGGTGGCTCACAACCATCTGTAATGAGGTCTAGTGCCCTCTTCTGGCCAGCAGGCATACAGACAGAATATTGTATACATAATAAATAAATATTAAAAAAAAAGAAAAATTTCCAACTCAAACCATTATTTGTATTAACAGAATTGAAGTAAACTTAGGTAAACTACAGGTTATTTAAGTAAGTAAATACTTAAGTAAGTAAACTTAGGTAAACTACAGGTTCTTTAAGAATACAAAGTAGGTCGGGCGGTGGTGGCGCACGCCTTTAATCCCAGCACTCGGGAGGCAGAGGCAGGCGGATCTCTGTGAGTTCGAGGCCAGCCTGGTCTACAAGAGCTAGTTCCAGGACAGGCACCAAAGCTACAGAGAAACCCTGTCTCAAAAAACCAAAAAAAAAAAAAAAAAAAGAATACAAAGTAGTTTCCAGAACCCAAGACAACTACCAAAGATTCCCTAAATGCCCCTATTAGTATTTACCCGCCCGTTTCCAGGGGAAAGAGTCCACAGCATGCACCAGAAACTTGAAATCCAGATGTTATCCTTCAAAGCCCTGGGTTTAATCCCTAGCCTTAAGTAAAAAGAAGATTCCAAATGTTGATGCTACTTTGTAAGTCAAGAACTATCAATCTATTTTCAAGGTATTTCTTTTTTGGGTAGTCCTAGGAACTGAACACAGGATTTCATGATTGCTAGGCTAACACTTTGTCACTGAGCTACAGCCTCGTCCTTCTCAGCATTTCCCCGTGTGGCAACTGAGTCCTAAGTCTTGGAGTAGTTTGGTTTAGTAAGAATTCAACCCTGCTTGGCTGAGGTGACCTAAAGATTGAATCTTAGCGCTATTAACCTGTCTTTCCCAATCAGGTGTGTAATATACAAATCCTCCCAATAGTCCGTTCACTTTCCTGCTCTCATCTCAGTCCTTATGAAGCAAATTTCAAAAGCATGAGAAAACTGAAGTGTAGAAGCCTCTTTGCCACATTTAGACTTTTTGTGGTTTCAGTTTCCTGCAGCCAACCACGAGACTGTAATACTTCACGTCATCACAAGAGGAAGTGGGGTGAGAACGGTGCTGTAAGTTATTTTGAGAAAGTCAGAGAGACCACGTTCACACAGCCTTGAATGTAGCACATTGTTATAGCTATTCTATTATTACGGTTATTAATCTTATTGTGCTTAATTTAAAAATTAAACTTTATCATGGAGATGTATGTATATGAAGATATAATATATGCAGGTTTCGGTACTATCCTTTCACGTGGCCCGCATGGCGACCATTGCTGCTTGACAAAGGTCCAGCGTTTCAACATTGCAGACCCTTCTCCAGTACCTGTTTACTTTCAATTTTAGTGATTCTCACTATTAATGCCTTTGCCTTTAGGAGATTTTGTTCAGGCTTTGGTAAAAGATGAAAATGTGTACAATGGTAGCCTCTCTAAACAAAATAATTCTTAGGAAAAAAAAATCCCTGTCACTTTGGAATCAAGAATCCCATTATGCCCTTCTAATTAAACCAAGAACAGGAAAGCTAGAGATTTACTAGGCACGCCTGATCCCAAGGATGAACTACTTACAATCCAGATCCAGAGCCTGAGGCCATTAAAGCAAGAGTTCAGTTAATAAACATAGAGAATATCCAGAAATCAGAACGGGAGGGAATAATGGAAAAAGACTACGACTTCTAGATCTTCCCTTTGTGAGTTTTATGAAGGGAACAGGCCCATATGGTAAGACTAGGAGATTGTAGTATAGTCTGCTCCCCAGAAGTCCTTTTCCAAGGTCAGGCATTTGGATAAGGATCTCCATACTCTTGGGAGCTTGAGGAAAGGTTCTGCTTGAGAAAGCAGTCAGAATTTGCAGCCCTTCATTAACATAAGGCTGGTGCCCTCCGTTGCCTATTCTCAAGGTTAATGCTATATTCTACAACCCCTGACCTCAGCCACACTCCAGCTCACCTGCCCCAGTTTAATACTATGTTAAAAGTATAAAAGATGTAGTCTTTCTTCAATTTGGTGCTGTTAGCAGTCATCCTGATTCACCCTCCGATCCTGTCCTAACTTCCTTTTCCCCAGCCCCCAACCCCATCCCCAACCTCGCCGAAACAGGTCTCTGGCAAACCCTGGGTCTGAATTTACTGGAACAACTCACTGGCAAAGGAAAGGATCTGCTATCATGAGAGCTTCCTCAGAGCCCACCTCCTCATGGACTCGCCTTTGGACTCTGGCACACAATACTCTCTACCTCTTCCTGGTATTGAGGATGAACTCTTGCACCTATCTTAATCAAACATTTCCTGAGCCCAGGATCTCATGCTTTCTCACAAATCCTTTCTAACAAACCTCGTTATCCTTTCCTTGGTCCCATTTCTCCATTCCCGGATTTGCTCCTAAAGACCTAACCTTTAACAACATACAAACCACAATCACCTTCCAGATGAAACCCTAATTCTTTACTTTTACACAATCGTAATTTATAATAAAGTTTAGAGTTTAAAATGAATTACTTTAACAATAGGATACTTGGTCCTTTACAGTAGCCACTGTCTTCAACTGAGTTATTAAAGAGAATGCTGAATTTGGAGTTAGGAGATTCAAGATTGAATTTCAAATTTACCATTTACTAATTGTAGAATAAAACTTCATAAATATTCAATCCTTGTCTGGAAAATGAGGGCAATAATATCAGCCCTATCTGCCTCACTATAATATTTTAAAAGAAAAATATGATGTGTTAAAAGTTCTATAACATTTTTCAGACAAATACAAGCTATTAGTATTGTTGTCCTTGTCAGCTTAAATGAAGACCACTGAGAACAAACAAATAAAATAAATATACAAGAAAAAAAAACAAACCACAATTGCTGGCATTTACTACTGCTAAAATCTACTGAAATTCCATCTTTTGCAACTTATTTGAGAATGATGATGTTCTTCTAGCTTCTCAGGTCAAATGCTTTAGAAGCGTCCTAGAATCTTTTCTTTACCCACGTTCAGTCTGCCACAGCCTCTCGTGATAATCCGAGCTTTCCATTCAAGGGCCTGATGAGATTTCTGTGCTTCTTCCTGAAGCTTTATATATATATATATATATATATATATATATATATATATATATATATTTCAGAGATCACCTCTCAATTTCTACACATCTCTGCCAACACTTCCACTGGTTACTCTAATGCTGTATCATCTTCTGCTGCTCCGTACAAGGATGAGGAGGCGTTCACCCCCTCCACCACCTAGACCTCTAAACACAGTAGTGCACCCTTAGTAAGACCCCACAAAGAATGACTTCAGGTCAGTGATTTGTGCACGCTTCTAACACAATCAGAACCACAAACAATACTTACTTTCATCAGTAAAGTTTGGCTGCATGTTTCCTACGTTTGCAAAGGAGTCTGTCATGTCTCCAAACACCAGCATCATAAGTGGGAGTGCAACTCCATGGATGATAGCAGCGAGAGTTCCCACCAGCATGTACAGCCTGTCCAGCCAACCTGCATAGCGGAACTGGAGAGAGAAGAAAACAAGGGCATGACATCGGGCATTTCCGCGAATGTTCTCCTCTACCTCCAAATCCTCTTTCAAATCCAAATGCTTTTTTTTTTTTATTTTCAGATTACTAGCTACTGGTTCAAGCTACTCTCCTGCCTTGGCCTCTTTGCCCTCTACCCTATTACTACAATAGCTTAAGAAAAAAGGGCATTTGATTCGTTTATTAAGTTTTGTCTTCATTCTTCATAGTAGAATAATCTGTCTTGTCTTTTTATGTGCGAGAATTATAAAAGTTGTTAGTGAGCTGATAGCAGAGGTATCATAACTTTGTTCTAGTTTCAAAGAGTAGAGACCACTTCATGGAAAAAAATTCTGAATGCCAAAGGTCTCCTTGAAGACCCCACTGAGGAAGCACTGTACTACTTTTTAAAAATCATTTTTGATTAAAGATCTGTTGTACAATGATATTATTATAGCTGAAAATAATTCAACATATTTGTAACAGAAAAGCACTTACTTGAATGACTATTTCCTGAGAACACTTTCTCTAACGACTACTGCAGATTCCCCAAGAACATTTCTCTAAGAGTTGAATATGATCACAGTGAATAACTATTGCAGATTTCCCGAGAACATTCGCTAAGAGTTGAATATGATCACAGTGAATGTACTGCAAATTAACACCAGCTCTCTAGTCACTGGCAAGACACAAAACGCAAAGCAAGGCTTATCTGGATCCAAGCAGTGATGAAGGCTGAACAGCATAAGAAAGAGAAAGTGAGCCTAGACAGGGTCTGTCTAGGGGGCTGTTTCACAACTGTGAATAACTCAAGAAACTGGTGCAGAACTGAAAGGGGAAAAAAGCAAGAGAAAATGAAAATACAAAGTACCGAGGCTAGAGTATGCAGACAACCCCTGAGAAAATGGCTGTCACGTGATGTGGCATTCAGCTACAGGTAGCATGTTTGTGATTATGGGAGGGAAACTGGGAAAAAGTCTAAGTGGGAAATGAGGAAGCTTGAAGAATAGGGATCAGGTGACAGCACCAAGCTGGCTGGGAGCCTACAGACAGATTTGGAAGCAGATGGGTGTCATGTGTCTACATGTAGCTATAGTCAGGAGCTTTCTAACACAGGGAGGAAATTGGATAAACAGCCTTAGCTCTAGGCAGGAAATGTAAACAAAAGAAAAGACCAGGGATCTAGGAGCACAAAAACACAGAAACTAAGATTTTAAAGCTTATATTTATTTCAGAGTGAAACAGAAACTAATCCGAAAGCCACTTAACGGTACTAAGTGAGGATAAGCATTGAAAGGACACGTGGAGAAACAAGGAGTAAAGGAGCTCTAGCTAGTACTTAGAGGTACTCCACATAGCAGGAGCCCAAACAAAAACAAGTTTTGTGAAACAATTATTGAAACCTAAGGCTTGGAGTAAAAAAAAAAATGCATTAAATGTTATAGTTATTAGGTATTTGCCTTTAAATTACATCTTGGAAATGTAACCAAATGAGATTAAGCCTGGGTTAATGGCATAATTTTCAAAACATCATCTTCTTTATAAATTAAACCCTTAAGGAAAGAGTAGTGACTGGGCATATTTCATGTTTCTAAGCAACTGTCTTCTTCCTTAAAAATATACAGGAATAATCAGGCAGAAAGTATCCTTTTTAGTTTTTGTTTTTATTTCTTTTTGTTTCTCAAGACAGGGTTGCTCTGGCTGTCCTGGAACTAGCTTCGTAGACAATGCTGGTCTCAAACTCAAAGGGATCTGCCTGCCTCTACCTCCTGAGTGCTGGGATTACAGGCATGCACCACCAGTGCCTGACTGAAATTATCTTTTTTTTTTAAAAGAATCTATTAAATACACCAAATATCAGACTCTTCAGAATAAGAAGGGAATGTGATTGATAGGCAAAACTTTCACTCATTACCACCATCCTCAGTTTTCTACCTCCAGAACTTCTCATTGGCCAAAATCAAAACAAGGGAGGTGATGTGTGCACATATTTCCTGACTATTTAACTAAATGACAGATACAAGCTACAGAGCATATGCCAAAGATACCTAACTTCAGAAAGCTTAAAGAGCAGGAGAAAGACAAAGCAAAAAGTACCAGCAATGTACATTCTGCATGCTTTGGCAGCAAGAGTAAATAACAGACAACAAATGAGTCAAATTCTCTCCCCTGTGGAAATCCATCATAGGATAAATGGCGCTGCCTCCTAGTTTTGAAGGATGAACACGTGTTCAGAAGCAAGATGGAAGGCATTCTAGCCAGAAATAAGAGCAAGCAGAAGCAAGAAAGATTCCAGTGGGCTTTGAGAAGATTAAAGTTGCTCAAGTTTGAGGTTTGATATATGAAAGTACAAAAATAAAGCGCATTAACTACTAAGTACCCTTCATGGAGATGGGGAAAACTGGAAGAGTCGAGTGATTGAAAAGGAGAACAGGGAAGTCTCCTGAGCATGGTTTGCATTCTTATCCAAGAAGTAAAACACCACATCAGAGGCAGACCTTTACAGTGGCAGTCATAGGAGTGGATTAGCTCATGTAGTGGAGAGCGGGGAAGTCTCCTGAGCATGGCTTGCATTCTTATCCAGGAAGTGCTATCCAGGAAGTAAAACATCACATCAGAGGCAGAGCTTTACAGTGGCAGTCATAGGAGTGGATTAGCTCGTGTAGAAAGACTAAGGGATGTGTGGACTAAAGACAAATCTGGAAACAAAGCAAGAGAAATAGACGGTTAACTTTTCTTGACCTTGGGATAAAAAGAGAAGAAGAAAAGGCAACTAGAAGAATACCGTGCAAATGATGCCCTAAGTTTACAGGTAAGCCAGACAGAGAGACAAGTGGTGAAAACACAGGAAGAATGCCGTGCAAATGATGCCCTAAGTTTACAGGTAAGCCAGACAGAGAGACAAGTGGTGAAAACACAGGAAGAATGCCGTGCAAATGATGCCCTAAGTTTACAGGTAAGCCAGACAGAGAGGCAAGTGGTGAAAACACAGGAAGTCAGCAAGGGTAATAGCCTACGAAATAAAGGAAGTAATTGTGTCAGGAACCTGAGAAAGGGTCTCAGCTGTAGTAAACAAAATTAGGAAATGAAGCAAGACAGTGTCATGATGCCCTACGATTCTTTTTCATTGCTAGGGGAGGTGTATACAAGCTGTCACCACCATGTTAAACAAGTGATCAGAGATTACCTTAAACAGGTGGGGAATACCTTAACATTTGATGTCTTTAGAGTCCTGAGTGCTAAGGGATACAACGTTCCCCTATGTAATATTTTTACTAAAAATGTTTCTTATGAATGCAATAAAACATTTAGATGTAACATCTATATAGAAAAAGGCAAGCATGGAAAACTAAATCTAATGATGTCACAAGGAAGCGACATAACCAGATAAGCAGGTGGGGCATTCTATAGGCTACTGGTTCATCCCTTTCAGGCCATTCTAAAGAGAAAACAACAAATGATGTCACAAGGAAGCGCCATAACCAGATAAGCAGGTGGGGCATTCTATGTATAGGCCACTGGTTCATCCCTTTCAGGCCATTCTAAAGATGATGTCACCAACTAACTTATTTTGAACAAATCAACCATAAAACATAATTATTAGATCATTTGGAAATTTCAATATAAAAATTATAATATTAAGGAAGTATTGCTCGTTTTGCTAAATAGGGAAAATATATTTTACAGGAAAAGTTTTACAGAAAATCTGTTGAAATTAATAAAATGAGAAGGCTACGTATGAAATACCATGAAACTTGTGGATGTAACTGCAACATGACAAGGCAGCATGTTAATAATCACTGGCAATACATGATGTGTGTATGAATCTGAAGTTTCCTATTCTACCCTTTTATATTAGACATTTTACATAGTAAGGCTTGGCAAAGAGAAGATGGTTTACAAAGCATGGAGAGGTATTTCTCTTCATCTCAGACTGGAATGAATAAGCTAAGAGTGGATTCTGCAACAGAGACAGAAAGATAAGTCAGCTTTCTCTAATTTCTTTGTGACTTCGGGAAGAAAGGATGAGATTTGGGGAAAGGAGTAATAAAACGTTGAGTAGAATGAAAACTTCCATCAAATGTCTCAACTTCACAACTTTTTAGCAAAGAGACTGGGGGTGTGCAAGTAGAAGATCTCATATTAACCTTGAGTCTCACAGGGAACACTGCAGAGAGGGGGCAGAAGATTGGAGGAGCTAGAGGACCAGGAAATCTGCTGGGAGGGTGTGTCTCCTAGAAATGACAGGGAGACTTTACTCATGATAACTCAGTAAGACTTGCCCAAACAAGACCTGAACGAGGACAGCACCAATAAACATGCTAACATGATTGGAGAAAGTTCCATGGGGGCCTCACCTCCAGGCAAAGAACTCAGGGGGACTAAGAACTGCTGAGAGAAGGAGAATTAGTCTTTCTCAGGGATGAACCCCTAATTGATTATCCAATACTAAGTGGTCAGTCCTGAAATCATATACATGCAAACAATACTAAACGGACCCAGAAAGTTGCATTAACATATCGATGTATAATATATATAAACAGTTAATATAAAGAGGAGGTGAGGGACTTAAGGGGCCGGCAGGTAGAGTTGGACAGGGAATGGCGCGGGGGGGGGGCATTATGTAATTATATTATAATTTAAAGAATTTGAGCCTCAGTTTTGGTATTTATAAAAATAAAAAAATCACACAGATGTTACAAAGATCACAATGCAATGCAGAAATTTTTATCAAGAAGGTAGTATGAAAAACAAAATACCCCATCACTATAATTGGTTTGCAAACATAACAATAAGAATTTACAGTCAAAAAATAAGCAGACAAAATTGTAACATATCAGGTGCAACACAGGGCTGGATAAAGGTATTAACTGGGTGCAGCTGAGGGATTTTAAAATAAAAAAGGAGATGGAAGATACTTGGTTAGAGGCTGACAGAAAAGACAGAAAAGTAAACCATGAGCACAAAACACAGGTAAGTGGTGTGGAAAGCTGAAGGCTAATCGTCCCAGGGAAACGTGGATAGTACAGGCAGGAACACAGTTTAGATAAGAGTTACAGTGTGCTTACCAGTGTGACCTGACTGTGACCCCTGGGTTAGAGAGGAAGATCAGCGCAGTTCATTCACTCACTCAACCTTTGGAACTTGTTCATAAGGTACAAGAAGATTCGCATTTGGTTCTTAGTACTGGCAATAATGGTAGATAACATATGTCACCTGTCCTTAAAAAGCTTAAACTGTGTGCAGCTGGTAATTAGAAATAGATATGGTCGCTATCCACTCAGTGTCTCAGTACCTATTAAGTCTCTAGACACTGTTCTAGACCTTTGAGGAGCAAAAGAGAACAAAACATAAAGACACCCCACTCTCATGAGCACACATTCAGGAAGAAGTGTCAGAAGTGAGGAAGTGGTTAAGCATTTAGAGGCTAAAACTTCAAACTCAGACAGGGACTGAGAGGGTCAGTGAGTTCAGACTGACAGCTCAGGGAACACCTCCCTGAGATGAGACCTCAGTAACAAGAAGGATGTGGTTTATCGTGTGGGGATCTCTAAACAAAGCTTTCAGCCGGGCGGTGGTGGCGCACGCCTTTAATCCCAGCACTTGGGAGGCAGAGGCAGGTAGATCTCTGGGAGTTTGAGGCCAGCCTGGTCTACAAGAGCTAGTTCCGGGACAGGAACCAAAGCTACAGAGAAACCCTGTCTCGAAAAACCAAAAAAAAAAAAAAAAAAAAAAAAAAAAAAAAACCAAAAAAAACCAAGAAAACCCAAAGCATTCAGAAGAGCATATGCAAAGATTCTTTAGTGGATTTGTTTGGTATTCATGCAAAGGTGCTTGGGTAGACGTGAGTTTGGTGTCCATTAAAGAATGAACACTGCAGTAAGAACAGAAAGGGCAGAATCTCTTTCTATGATTAATTCATAAATAAGACAACTCATACCATAAGTGATTTGTATATTAGAAAACAGCTTGGTTTTTCCTCCCAAATTCCCCTTCAGTAGAAAGGAAAGAGCATTACCAGCCTGAAGTAGAGAAGAAAAGCATTACAACATCTGAAGGAAGGGACTGACGTGATCTCTTGTGACTCTGACAAGTAGGTCTTGAGAAGTATAAAACCGGAGCATGGACACTGTAGGAAAGAGTGGCTGAGAGGATAAAGCCTTACCAGGAACAAGAGACAAAGGAGGTTACTCCTAACACGTGTACGATCTAGCCCTGGGACCCTGTCTGGGGATATGCTCTTTCTTATATTGTTTGACATGATGAAATGGACCATAAGTGTTATGGGTTTGGGAAGATTATCCTGGGGCATCCAGGTAGACCCTCTGTAATCACAGAGATGCTTCTAAGGCAGGAGGGTGAGTGACACAAGAGGGGGCACAGAAATGTAAGTGCCCCCTAGAAACTCAAAATGGGAAGGGAAACGCAATCTTAGGAACTTCCATCAGGAATGAAATCCTCCTGACGCCTTGATTTAAGTTCACTTCAGAACCAGAAGAGCATTAAGTTTATCTTAAGCCTACCTAACAGTGTCTTCTGAAGAAGCCCAGCAGAAAATGAATGCAGTGCCAAAAGAGAGATAATAAAGGAGAAACTCTACTCAGAAGGAACCAGACACTGTAACTGAAACTGATATATTTGATCGTGACGTTATAGACAGAAGTTTTCTTGATGTGAGATTTCCCTCTCTATGGTGTGATTACCATTGATAAATAAAGGATCTGCTTTGGGCCTATAGCAGAGCTATAGGGGAACAGGCCTAGGCAGGGAAAACTAAGCCGAATGCTGGACGAAAGGAGGCAGAGTCAAGAGAAGCCATGGAGCCGCTGCCTGAGACAGATGTGATGAAACTTTGCTGGTAGGCCACGACCTCGTGGTGATGCACAGATTAATGGAGATGGGCTAAATTAAGATGTGAGAGTTAACCAAAAAGAAGCTATAGCTAATGGGCCAAGCAATGGTTTAAATAATACAGTTTCTGTGTGATTATTTTGGGGCTGAGCTGATGAGCAGCCGGGAACCAACAAGCGGCCTCCTCCAACACTTTCTTAGAAGGAGAGGACCCAGGTCCTAACCCATAAATATAATTGAGAAACGCAGAGTATGAATGGGGATGTTGTAGCTGAGTCAAAGAATACCGAGTCTGAGGTAACAAGGTTACTAAAACAAAAGGGTGGCTGGAGTAGGTAAGTGAAGCTGACAAGGAAGGTGTGGTGTCAACTGGAAAAGAATATCCTTGTAAGTGGGCAGAAGACAGATGTGAGAGAGAGCTTTCTGCACAAGGATCAAACATAATTTGGAAATGTCTGTGTAGAAGCAGATGAATGCCAGCCTCGTCCATGATTCAGGGGATAAAGGGTGTGGAACTGCTAAAAGGCGAAGGTGACTCTGGGAGGAAACCACACCATATCATCCCAGAGACAGTTTGGTGGCCAGTGACAAGGACAGTGTCTAGGACAGACGGAGTTTTCAAATGCCCACTGAACTGAGTGAGTGGTAGGAATAGAAGTCAAATTCTAAAACATTCAAGCTGATTGTCAACAGAGACTGAAGAGACTTGTCATTCTAGCAAAACCCCGTTCAGAGAATGAGGATGTGGAAGAAGAAGATGATGATAGCTCTATTTGGCCTAGAAAAGGCAAACGAGGTAGGAACCGAAGTCCAAGTAAGTGATGTGTGGTAAGAACTGGCCCAGGAGTGGTGGCTCACACCTATGATCGCTTACTTCTAAGGAAAAAGAAATATAAGTTAATTTCAAGGCCGCTTGGACAACACAGCAAGACTCTGCCTAAATAAACACGCCAAAAAAATCCTGGGTATCAGCATTAATATGAAAAACAAGAGGGAACAGATCCAAGTTCCCATAGGTTTTTGAGGTGGTTAATGTCATAAAGGTCAAGGAGTGGTTATTCATATGACAATAAAAGTCACACAGTGAGTAAGAGGATCAGGAGTGGAAAGGAAGACACTAAGCCAGGTGGCAAAGTCTTCAGTGACCAGATGGTCAGAAGATAAGAGCACTAACAAAGAACTCTTCAGCCTCAGAAAGGTTACATGTTAACCAAACGTAAGCTGTCATAAACAACTACAGTTTTAAAAAGTAATAGTCTACATGCAGAGCTGGGCAAAAGTTGGGCCCTCCGTATCTGTGACTCGGAGTTCAGCGCTTAACTTCTTTTTTTTTTTTTTTTTTTTTTTGATTTTTCGAGACAGGGTTTCTCCGTAGCTTTTGGTTCCTGTCCTGGAACTAGCTCTTGTAGACCAGGCTGGCCTCGAACTCACAGAGATCCGCCTGCCTCTGCCTCCCGAGTGCTGGGATTAAAGGCGTGCGCCACCACCGCCCGGCAGCGCTTAACTTCTTAGTGTGCATTTTATCCAGCAATGCATCAGGGCGAGAGGAGCTCACACAGCACAGGTTGAAGTCAAACACGGAAGGTACTTACAAATGATGGTTCCTGACATGGATGGTATCGTCTATTTAGTGCGATGGTGGCTAATGTGATGCATTATGTAGACAGCTTAGAGTAAAATCTGCCTTCATGATAGCAGCGCGTGTAATCTCTGAGGCGTTCACTTCAGGGGAACTGCAGACTACTTGCGTTTAGCCTGCTTTAGCTTTCACGTGTCCAGTTTCCCCACTTGACTTTAAGCTTATTCTACATTTGTGTTTCTGTGAAGACTAAAACTAGGCCTGACATAAAGGGAAACCTAGTATAAAATTTTGAGGGAGTTATTTTCTTTGTAACTATTCTCTCAAGACTCCTAAACATAAATTAAGTCCGGAGGCAGAAAGAGTTCAGGAATGTCTAGAAAGAACCACTTAGATGGTTGGTACTTGGTTGCCATCTAGAACGTGGATCTGGGAAGGTTCCATCACTGCAACTGGTAACCATGGCCAGTTTGCAGTGTGGATTATGCTGAATGACTTGCTTTCCTCGTGAAGCTGCAATTTTGGTGCCTACTTGATGGAAAGATCCTTCATGCTCAGCCCCCAGTGAAAACCTTGGCCCTGTGGCTGAAGCAGTCACCGACAGAAAGCACTGTGCATCTGCTGTAACCTTGGCCCTGTGGCTGAAGCAGTCACCAACACAAAGCCCTGTGCATCGTTGCGACCTTGCCCTGTGGCGGAAGCAGTCACCGACACAAAGCCCTGTGCTTCTACTATTACCAACGCCCTGCTGAGGACGTGGGTGTTTGGAGTAGATAACTCCGGGAGCCTATGCCTGATTTCTTTGAACCTTGCACCAAGTGACTTTTGTCATTACTGATCTTGCTTTGCATTCTTCTGCTAATAAGTCTTAGCTGTGGCTTTTCAGGGAGGCAGTGTCATAGCCAAAGAGGTTTATCTCAGATGGGATTATTGCTAATTGAGTACATTTTAGCTGTGAGCAGGACTTTATCTTGTGTCTGAGTCATCTTAAGAAGCCATTACACTCGGGCTCTTTGAAATCCTCAATACACACAGTTTACTCTTACCTAGAAACTACTAATAAACATCATAATAGTATTAGAATTTTACCCTAAAAATTTCTGATTATATCCCTATGTTTATAGGTTTTATATAGCAGTTAGGGTCTGGTTTTCTATATCAACTCTTTGGGACAAGAGAAAGATACTTGTATTAGCTAATTTTGGTTGGTTTCATATCCAAGAAGAGGGAACCAAACTGTAGAATTGTGTCCATTGGATGCCCTATGACCACATCTGTAGGGCAAATACTTGATTGATAATTGATATAGGAAGATTTGGCCCACTGTGAGAGGCACCATCCCTAGGCAGGTGGGTCTGGGCTGTGTAGGAAAAGTATGTGAGGTAGAAGCAAGCCAGTAAGCAACTTTCCACCACGGCTTCTGTTCCTGTTCCTACCATGTCTTCCCTCAGTGATAAACTATAACCTGAAATATGAAGGAAATCCTTTCTTCCATATGTTGCGTTTTATCAATGTATCTAGAACAACACGAAAGTCACACAGCACCTCTTCAAAAGGCTTAGGATACTTTCCCTTCATCCTCATCCTATAGGTATTTGGGGGCAAGAAAATGCTTAAGGATGAAAAAAGCTTGTATGGGAAGCAATTGTGACAATGTCTGGTACATATTGCTGTACATGTGAGATTATCACAACTTCACATGCAAACTCTTTATTTGTGTGTATGTGTCTCTGTATGTACCCCCCCCCCTTCTCTTTCTCTCTCTCATTGTGGCTTGAATTCAATATTGATAGCACTAACTCTGTATAGCAGTCAGGGTACATTTTCTGAAATATAAAAATTTCAAGTCTTTAAGGAATTATAACCTATAAACTAGAATAAATAAACTACAGTGTTAAAGATGCAGCTTTCTGGTGGTGTGTGCTTAGCACGCACACAAGCCCTGAGTGGATGCCTGCACCGAAACAGGACAACAACAAAAACCCAATGAGACAGAACTATGTTCATATCAAAGTAAATTTACAAATTAAATTTAAAAAATGAATCCAACATAAAAGTTTAGCATAAATGTTTCTTCCTGTGCAAGAATATAAGAATGAAATCTTTTTAAAGAAGAATAAAATCTAAAACAAAAAGCTGTCATTTGGTGATTCAAGAATTATTTCTGTTATGACCTGCGTGGTACGCTTGTATCCTCAGCACACAGGAGGATCACGGATTCAAGGTTATCCTCAACTACACAGGGAGTTAGAGGCCAAGATACTTGAGCCCTTGTGTCAAAACCACCAGCAACAATAATGACAAGGACAAAAAGGGGAGTGGAGATGTGAAACCAAAGGAGCCATGCAAGAAGAAATGTAAGCAGAAGAAGACGTAGATGGTCTAAGATAACCAGTCTTCAGTTCAAGTCAGAAAACTGTTTTCCTACCTAAATCTATTTTTATATTGAATGTACAAAGACACACTTTCCACGGCACCTTTCCAGTTCTCCATACTTCATAAAACATCTCCTATGGATGGGTGAATTATAAGAGTGCTGCAAGATCAAATGGTTGAGCACTCTCCCAGGCTCCGAGGCCTGGAACAGTTCAGGTAAGTTTGCATGGAACCTTAGAAAAAAGGAAGTGCTCCAGGAAATAGAGATAAAATAAAATTCCTGTCATATGAGCTTTTAAAAGGCTTCCAAACAACTAGCATGCAACCAGAAAAACTAAATAGTTATGTAATTCTTTCAAGTTTTACATTTTTCAGCCATTCAGCACAGAGGAATAATGGCATATGCCAAATCATCATAATAAATAAGCCATTGCTACTTTTTATTATTGTAACTATTGGGGACTTTGACCCTGCCAGGATGTAAGGAGCATTAAAAATGTCACGCAATGTAGCCATCTCCCATTTTTAGATGGCAAAGATCACGACAAGGAAAGATGTCTATGGAGACCATAGATCACAGATGCGTAACTCATAAGGATAATACTGAAGCTGAGACAAGAAGGTGTGTCTGCTAAGCAACAAGGGGAGCCTATGAAGTCACAATCCAGATGTCAAATTATAAACAACCTTCCTTTGAAAACAGGAGAACTCCAGTCTAGCTTTATCTCCCCATTACTACCGTCTCCAAGGAAATCCTAAACTGATGAATTATTTCTTTTCTAGGGGACAGAAGGAGGAGATAAATTTGAAAGTATTGTAGTAAGAAATTCAAAACTCACCATTGTAAACACACTGACCACTGGTTTCTTTTCTTTCTTCTCCTTTTTACTGAAAATACAGAAGAATAATTACATAAAACTTTAAAAATTATGTCAAACCTTAAATTAGTAAATCAATTTACAGAGATTTTGCTAAACGACAAGACAAAATTCATGTCTATATTAGTCAATAAAAACTTAATAGTATGACATGAGATTTAAATGTAAATATGTCTGCATATATCTTAGAAGCCAGCATGGCTACTGGTAAAAGCTGGGATCCTTGTACCTTAGACATTTATTAATTTTCCACGATGTGTATACACACACACACACACACACACACACACACAAACAGTAATGCTTTACTTTTTTATTCCAATTACAAAATTCTTCGTGCTTTTAGTATTGATTGCCTTGATTGTCACCTGAGTAAATTGTATCACTAGGCATCCTATCTATCGATTGAATATTATTCTTTCCTAATAGAGCAAAGCGATGATCAGATACTGAGCACACCAGCCTGAGAAACAGAATAATTAAATCAGCCTCAGAGGAAATCTGATTGAGAAAGGGTAATGTGCAGCACTAAGTGAGCCATTATGGGAAGACATGGGGTCTAGAAACAATGCTCTGTAAACAGGCAGAAAGCTGTCCTCAGACATAAAGGTTCAACCCAGATTCAGATGACTCCCTAACTCATTTTCAGTACACGTAACTGCCACCTAGGATGAAAAGTAAACTCACCATACAGTTTCATTATTTCTATTGTAGAAACACTGTTAGAATGGAAAGCCTTACTTTTACATGCATTTTTAAGTTCAAAAAGTAAATTTGTCTTCTCTCTTTGTTTGACAAAATGGTGTTCAAAAGAAAAACTCAGTACCTTTCGCAATCGCTCTCCACTTTATTTTTCAGACACTCGCTGAATTTGGATCTTAGACTAATCAGCAATAATCAACAGTCTAATTTGCTTAGACTGCGGGTCCTCAACCTTGGGATCCCAGGCACAGATGACAAGCCTAGCTTTTTTTAATGTGGGTTTTTGTAGCTAGAACTCGAGTCCTTACACTTGTATGGCAAGCATTTTACAGACGGAACCATCATCCCAGTGCTAAAAAAAAAAAAAAAAAATCTTCCTAAAGGGAAAGGTCAGAGGTCATTTGCATTTCATTTGAGTTAGATGTCCATGGACGGACTACACATAAATATCTTCATGTTTGATTTCACCCCATTCTCTCTACAGGCATATTCAGTATCCCGGAACCCAGAAAGAGACGAGAACAATAACCATAAACAGCCCAGTTTTAATTCCATGCCTTTTTTGCTCCCGTTCTCTGAAATCGATGCTATTTGGGGATGTTATACTAATATCCCAGGCACTGAGTAAGCATCCCCCACACAATGTGTAAACAATTCTGAGGAAGGCAAACTTTTTTCTCTCAGGGAGGAGAAGATTGCAGAAGAATGAAATCCCACAGTGGGAACAAAACCCAAAACTTAAACTTCCGAGTTACAGGGCTGAGCTCCACACTGTAAGATACTCTCAGACTTTTAGGATATTGTACGGTTTTACAGCAGTTCTCAGCCCTAGACTATTCTCCACCCCCATCAGCACAGTCTTTACAGAGGTATCAACCATTATTTTAGAGCACTTGTATAGAGTGCGCAGGGCCTTGGTTTTGAACAATACTGTGAAACAAACAAAAAACAACAAATAACTATTTGTGAAGAATGTGTGTAAATGCATATAATCCAGGTAGTACTATTATTAGTTCTCCATTTTCTATCAACAAAACTGTCAAGGTTAGTATATAATTGACCTAGATTCATAAATTGCTAATATTCAACTATTTATCCATATAAAGTGTTTGTGTTATAAATTGTTAAGATTCTGCAAAACTATTAAGCTGAAAATATTAGAAATATTAGTAGAATATTCAGACATTCCACTATCATTACCATACCTAAGAAACTTAACCTCAATGCTGAGATGACTTTGAATCCAACCCACAAAGTTCTCGAGTGTGCTCTCTGTCTTCACTGAACTCCGACTTAGCGCTCACACAACACATTTCTTTAGTATCTCTTAAATAGAATCCCCCTTTTGTTGTGACACTGGTTTTTCTTAAGGGACAGCTGTACTGTGGTTGTATGTGCTTCAGACTGAGTCCAGATAGAGGTGAGCGCTGAGTAATGGAATTCGCAAACTGGATATGTCACTAGGAGAGCTTGTCTCTGATCTCCCTTCTGATGGGCTGAAGAGGAAGAGTCATGACCAGCGCACTTCAGTGTGTTTGGTGGGTTCATCAGGCAGTCAGTTCTCGGTCTAAGAGGGTATCTGATGACATTCTAGGGTGTGTGTTAAGGGATGCTTGGGATCTGCTTGGCTAAGACAGTTGTGGGAATGATAGGCAGGCAGACAATGAGGGTACTATAGGGGCTGAAGACTGCCTAGGATAATTTGTGAGCAGGTTCTAGACCAGCAACATTCCTACCTCTCCCCATCCTTGGATTTCTAATCAGTTAATCAGCCTTCGGAGAATTCTGAATGCAAGACATAGCTTCTTTCTTTCTGTGGTAATACAACCACTTTATATAAAAACAGCTATTGGCAGCTAAACAAAATGTAACGTTTGCCTCTCTTTCTTTTGCCACAAACAGGGGATTTCTACAGAGTTTCTTTATCAGAAGCAAAATAATGGACCACGGCAGAGACCCAAGCAGCATATGGCACAGGTGCACGAGTGATCCAAAGTGCTCATAAAGCTGAGGTTATAAAACTAAAAGGGTGTGAGTGGTGCCAGCCTGGAGGCTGAACAGGAGCCTCCTTCGTCACACACACCTGAAGGGCTGCTCCAAACAGAGGAGTTCCATCCAGGGACTGGTTTATGTTTCTGGAGGTTGAAATACCAACCACTAATCATTTAGGGCAGTCCCGGAGGCTACAAACTAATTGCTCAAATGTACAAGACATGTTAAGTATGAAAGTGAAACAATCCTGCTACCTCTTTTTGCCCATCTTCGAGTTCTTGTCTGCTCTTCCGTTCAGGTCCTCTTCAAGCTCCATCACAACCTGGGGAGAAAACACAGTTCATCAGCCAAATACATGCCCGCGGGGCTCCAGAGCCTAGGCTGACCTCACTGCCCAGCTGGAGCCCAGCGGTGAGGAGGAGCCCCGCCCTGATGTTCCTGGTTTGGGTCTGGAGTAACTCAGCCCCGGATCCGGGGAATTCTAGAGTCACTCACGTGGACCGTGTTATGGACTCTGAATCCTGCCGCCCCTCCTGCCCGGTCCCCTCGGCCCCAGTGCGCTCCTCCATCCGCCCGCGGCTTGGAGCCGGGCAGCAGGATCCACCGCCCCGGGCTGGCGCCGAAACACCGCCGGGGGGGGGGGGGGGGGGGTGGCTTCCGGAGCGACTTGGAGATGTGGCCACTTGTTCCCAACGGACTTTCGAGGCCCATACCCACCCCCCGGACCAGGCTCAGGCATCCAGAGCAAGGAACCCTTTCTGGGAACTGCCTACCTCTCGAGTCTCTACCTCCGCTTTCCTTCGCAAAGTCCGCCAAGACGTGGAATTTGTAAGATGCGACCCTGAGTGTAGTGGAGCCTGGGAAGATGGGGACAGCGGCTCCTGGAAACCGCTGCCTGAGTGTGCTCGGGCTTTCTGAGGACAGGAGAGTACATTTGGTGTGCTCAAGCTACGCCCAGACACAGTCCCGCCCAGTCAGCGAGCATGACCAGGAGGTTAACTAGCTCCTGGCCCAGCTTGACTCAAGGATTATTGCAGGAGAAATTGCGAAACAGGTTGGATTTCTAGACGAAATGCGCAGCCTGGGCTCCCCTCACAAAGGTCGAGTTGACAAACTCATATCTCAGGAATCAACAGAGACACACTTATAAGAGTCGCTTCTCTACATGGGCACACACGCACCCATATAAGGAGTTAGTTGTGTACAGATCTGCACTTGGCTCTCTGCACGAGGAAACTTAAAGGACACCTTCTATGCTTAACATCCGATAGTCAATTAAACAATGCAGACCCTGCCCAGTCACTAAAATTTCCCTTCCTTGGAAAGAATCCCTGTGCGGAAGATGTTCTTTAGTATATTTCATAGTTTCTCAGGTACACCTGTTTATCTTTTATCAAAAAACAAAACCAACCAGAAACAAAGAGGAAGATTTCCAGTATATAAATGGATCATTACGGTGTAGCAATGGTATTTGAAATTATGTGAAAATTTGAGCTTTTAACTATCAAATCAATGTTCGTGTTCCTCCAGGGCATTTGAAATTCTTACAGTTCAGTTGGATTACTAAACATAATTTTAACACATTACTTTAGTCGCTATTTCTCTCTGTGTTCACCTTTTATATTTGTTCTGAGATCTTTTTTCAAACTGGCCAGTAAGTAAAAGCAATCTTCCTAATTCAAATTCACAGAGCAGTTTTCACTCCTCTGTTTCATTCTTTTGTAAAACCTAAGGAAAGTGGTTGTTTTGTAAGCCCTAACTTTCATTATCTAACTTGTACCCTTGCCTCTGGACTTGCTTCAACCATTGAGAAAAAGAAAACCCTGCCATTGTTGCTGCAGAGTGTGAAAGTGTTATTTCTTCCTTTAATATATTTCAAAGCCATTTTTTTTTCCACTTTTTTACCCAAAAACGTCCTTGCTTTGACTCTTTTGGGAGGGTACATGTAACTGATTTAAAAAAAAAAAACTAATATTGTTATAGACCTTCTAGCAGTTCACTGGTTGTTTTGTTCGTCTTGGTTTGGGTTTGTTTGTTTTAGGTGGGGGAGGGTTGTTTTTCTCTTTTCTAATTGGCTGTTCTCATGTACAGCACCTGTAGTCTACCTAGGGCAAACATATGTAAATCCTCACATTCATCTAAGCATTCCCAGTCTCGCTGGTGCTTTTGCTGTCTCACTAGAGGCTGCACTTCTCCTATGTTTGTCCTGTACACACTTGAAGGGACAAGAGTAACTAACATTTTTTTTTTTTAGCACTGGTCACATATGA
The DNA here is from genome assembly GCF_018167655.1 of Microtus oregoni. Classification (NCBI taxonomy): domain Eukaryota; kingdom Metazoa; phylum Chordata; class Mammalia; order Rodentia; family Cricetidae; genus Microtus; species Microtus oregoni. Next base: position 6,208,920 of record NW_024543218.1, read on the forward strand.
GAAACTGCACCAAGCACATCAACAGGATAAACTCATTTAATCCTCACATGAACTGATGGAGTTGTTGTTATTCCTGCTGTTCTCAGTTCCCGGGGAGAAGCAGGTCTACAGCATTTGTCAAAAAGCATCAGACCCAGGGCTTGAAGGTGCTGTGACAACTATCCTTCTTTTTTCTTTCCCTCCTTATTTTTTGTCTCAATATAGATTTCCAAATTGGCTTTGAACTTGCAGTATCCCAGTTTGAGTCACTGGAATGCTTGGCGTACAGGCATGTACCACCCCACACCTTCACCCTTATAGCTAGGACATTTTTGCCCTTCCAGTTTGAATCTCATGAAACTTTTCACCTTAGGACTCGGCTTTGGAAATGCTATAACAGCCTCTTACATCCCATCTAAGAATTTATTAGGTTTTAAGGACGGTAGCACAGTCGTCTTTCTACTCTTCTGCCTCACCTCCTTAGACCATCTCCTCCAACACATCTATGCTCATTCCATTTCAGCCAGTGCACTGTACCTCTTGCTTTTCCTACATGTGAACTCCCTGTGTTGAAGACCTGGACCCAATGCAGTAGGATTTAGAGGCTGGGCTTTGGAGAGTGGTTGGGCCATGGAGCTCTGACCTAAAGAGTGGATTGATCCAGTGGTGAATTACTACTCTACTGGGCTATTGGGGTTTCACTGAAATTTAGACGGTGGAACTTAGTTCCAGGAAGGTGGTCTATCCTCATAATTATGTTTTTCCTAGTCTCCCTTCATTGCCTCCCTTTGTTTCCTGAGGGCCATGATGTGAACAGCTGTGCTGTACCACATAATCCTAGCCATGATGCTCTTCAGCCTGGCCTGTGAACTGACATCTTGAAAATCATGAATCAAAATAAACCCTTTCTGCTTTGAATGTTTCTCTGGGATATTTCATGACAGCAATGTAAAACTAACATGTGTTCTCCTAAGATTTCTAATTATTCAAGTTCTTCTCATGACTCTCTTGTGAATTGTGTCTCTTTCCTTGATTTCTATAAGAATTAATTTCCTCTTCTCCTAGCTCTTCTATTTCTACTTTGAGTTCAAATTTAATATATTCTGAAAGAGGAGCAAAGTTCACCTTGATGAACTTACTTGACTTGAGAGTAAAAGACTATCACAAGATCCCAGTGCAAAGCAGATGATTCACTTGTGCTAACAATAAAGGATTCACAATATTACAGTGTCCACCCATTTCTATGTAACTGACTTTTATCCGTGAAAGACATTCGACTATCTAAGTGACAAGGACATTGAATGACTGTACCCTAACTCACATCACCATCATATTGCTTTTAAAATCCTGCATTAGAAAAATCCAAACTTTTTTTTATTGATATTTATTGAGCTTTACATTTTTCTCTGCTCCCCCCTCTACCTCTCCCTTCCCCACTTCAACCCTCCCCCAAGGTCCCCATGCTCCCAATTTACTCAGAAGATCTTCTCTTTTTCTACTTTCTACTTCCCATGTAGGTTAGATCTATGTAAGTCTCTCTTAGTGTCCTCATTGTTGTCTAAGTTCTCTGGGATTGTGGTTTGTAGGCTGGCTTTCTTTGCTTTATGTTTAAAAACTACCTATGAGTGAGTACGTGTGATAATTGTCTTTCTGTGTCTGGGTTACCTCACTCAAAATAATGTTTTCTAGCTCCATCCATTTTCCTGCAAAATTCAAGCTGTCATTATTTTTTTCTGCTGTGTAGTACTCCATAGTGTAAATGTACCACATTTTTCTTATCATTCTTCAATCGACGGGCATTTAGATTGTTTCCAGGTTCTGGCTCTGACAAACAAAGCTGCTATGAACAGAGTTGAGCACATGTCCTTGTGGCACGATTGAGCATCCTTTGGATATATACCCCAAAGTGGTATTACTGGGTCTTGAGGAAGGATGTTTCCTAATTTTCTGAGAAATCGCCAAACTGACATCCAAAGGGACTGTACCAGCTTGCATTCCCACCAACAATGCAGAAGTGTTTCCATTTCCCCACAACCTCTCCAGCATAAGTTGTCATCAGTGTTTTTGATTTTGGCCATTCTTACAAGTGTAAGATGGAATCTCAGAGTTGTTTTGATTTGTATTTCTGTGATGACTAAGGATGTTGAACATTTCCTTAAGTATCTTTCAGCCATTTTAGATTCATCTGTTGAGAGTTTTCTGGTTAGGTCTATACTCCATTTTTTTTTTATTGGATTATGTGATCTTTTGGTGTCTAATTTCTTGAGTTCTTTGTATATTTTGAAGATCAGTCCTCTGTCTGCTGTGGGGTTAGTGAAGATCTTTTCCTACTCTGTGGGCTGTCGTTTTGTCTTGTTGACCATGTCCTTTGCTTTACAGAAAAATCCAAACTCTTGTCTGGGCAAGATTTCCCATTGGGCAAAGGTACTTCCCACCCAGCTGACAACATGAGTGGAATTCCCAGAACACGCAGGGTAGAAGAGAACAACTCCTGCAGGCTGTTCTCTGACCTCTCTATGTATGCTCACAAACAAACAAATAAATTTGGATTTTTTTTAGTTTAAAGAAAAATCTAAACTTTTAAATTTGGTAATTTCCAAAGAGGTTGTCTTACTCTCATTGGGCCTATAAAGCAGCAGTCACAACTCAAGTAAGACGGTGATAATTGTAAAGTAACTTAATTTAAAGTTGAAAGATTCATAAAATATTCTAGGCAGAGATGATTTCCACCCTTCATCCACTCCTAGTTAGCTTTGTTTTTAATTTGGTAAATACCAGAATTTTATCTGAGGATGGGTTTTTTTGTTATTTGTGGCTCACATAAAGATTGCATATATTATTAAAATACCATGTGCTGAGGGCGCAGCATTAGCAACAGCTTACTGAAGTTGGTCTAGTAGGTTAGCTGCCTGCATTAGCTTTAGCTTTGTGAAGTTTCTGTCACCAAACATCTCCTCGAAGATCCTCTAGTATTATCTTTCAAACTCCACTAGGAAATCATCCCCCTGAGGAAGGCACTATCTTCTGTACCTACTATAAGACTTTTAAGACACTGGTAGAACAAAAGAGTAAGTTTGGATGGGGCTGAGAATGAAGTGGGCTAAGGAAGGTTTAATTCCAGTTTCATCACTTGATAGCTCTGGACAAGTTACCCAGCCTCTAGGTGTGTGGATTTCAACATTGCTAAACCAGAGGCAAATGGATAAGAATAATACAAAGACTCAAATATAACTGGGAAAAAATAAAAATAGGCAATGCATATATAAAAGGAATTAGTACACTAAAAATTAAAAAGTTGAATACTGAAATATTCATGATAGCTACAGAGAAGCACAAATTAAAGCACAAATGTATTTTGAAAAAGTGTGGCTATAGAATGTTCATAAAAGTAGAATAAGATGGCATTAAGATGAATAAAGAAACAATGTAGCCAAATATATATCTTAAATATGTTTGATCCATTAATTCAATTTGAGGAAATTTATCTTAAGTGATTAGAAGTAAAAGATTAAGGATAAAGCACAGATACGTCTATTTCTGCCTTATTTTCTTCTGTTAAAAATGAGAAGTGGCATCAATATTTAACCACATGTGCAAGGCTGAGAAAATAACAATCTCTCTTTTAAACTTTGTTCTTTTGTTATGTATGGGCGTTAGTATATGGTGTCTGTGGAAGAGAGCGTGCATTACGAAAGCCAGAGGGCACTTATATTGTTGGTATTCTCTTTCAAGTTTTCCAGAGGCTCCGGGGATTGAACTTGTGTTGCCAGGCTGGCATGACAAGTGCCCCGATGTGATGAGCCACCTTGCCTTCATCTGATACGGTCTGTTAAAGAGAGTAGGAATATAAACATCACTTATAGAGTTTGTAATAACACCGGAAAATACCCATGCTAATGCTGCCAGGAAAAGGGCGAGGAGAAATTGTGACAGCGTAATAATATGAACTATGTGAAGTGAGCCAGTCTCTGCAAAACTAGAAATAAACACACTGAAACATCAAAGGCTCTTCCTTTCTAGTGGTGGAAATTAGATGACGCTTTCAAAATTTAAACTTCTTGTATTTTGAAGTTTTCCTGCACTAAAAGTGTATTTTTTTTTCGTAGTGGAAATGGTAAAGATGATTTTTTATAAAGCACACGGAGAAGGCAGGGGGCCAGAATCCTACCCGTTGTTTCTCAATGCAGTTTGCTCGTTATTAAGAACCACTCATATCTGGAGAAGGCCAAAATGAACAGGCTAAACTAAAACAAGTGACACAGAATTCCGAGGATTCTTTTTCCTAGAAATTTTCATGCACATTTTTCTCATCATATTTCTAATAAAAGGAAGGGAAAGGGACAGAGCTAAAGAGAACTGTGTAGCATGTGAAACAGGATGACCGAGGTGGCTAGATGCCCACTGCTTTTGCCCATCAACTGCTTATATAACTTGGATGCTTTTTTTTCCCCTAACTGATAATTTCCTCAAAGATTTAAGGAGAAGACCAAAGACCTGATTGTAACTTCCCAGAGTAAACACTGGATATATCTACTTGACGAAGATTAAAGCAGGGAAGTGCCTTAAGGAATTAATTGCCATACCTTGGAAGAGTTTAAGTTCCTAGAAGTTGGCATTGTACCCCTTTTACGCTGACTGAAAGCCCAGCATGAGCAGCTAAGTGAATGTGGAAATCAATCTCCACTAATGGCATTACTTTCCATCTTAAAATATGTCCAAGCAAACAGAAGAACTTTAGCGGGAAGCCGTTTCCTTATTGATCCTTCACTTAAAATCATTGATTTCTGTATAGTGGGGACTTTGTTAGGTGTTGATGACACAGACAGGCACAAATGCCCTCAGGCTCTGGTGAGGTGAGGAATTTAGGGTTTAAAATCATTAGGATAATGTTAGCACCTGGGCCAAGAGTTTGGTTTTTGCAAATCAAACTGAATTTACTCATCTAATTTACTATCCATTTAATTTACTATCCATTTCAGAGTAAATATTCAAAGGAACTCTGCCTGTTGATGCCAGTGATGTCTGTCAAGGAATAAGACCGTGTGTGTGTGTGTGTGTGTGTGTGTACATGTGTGTGTGTGTATACATGTGTGTGTGTGTGTGTACGTGTGTGTGTGTACATGTGTATGTGTGTGTGTGTGTGTACATGTGTATGTGTGTGTGTTTTCAGAGTCTACAGAGTTGAGTGATGCCAATAGTAAAACTTGACTTTTAGTAAAACTTTCTAAAAGGTTGCAGACAAAAGACATTCTAACATGCTAGTAGGCAATATGGATGTCAGCATCAAACTGAATTCAAGAGTCTTGGGTCTTTGGATGGCTCAAACTCCTTGGTTCCATTGACCCTTATCCTTTAGTTTCCAGAGTAGTTGAAGCAACTGGCAACAGAGTAGCTAAGTTATGACTCTCAAACACTGGAAAACTTACTTTTCCTGAGATTCAGATTTCTCATTTGTAAACTAATGTACTGAATGAAAAGCAGTTCTTTAGTAATTGAAGAGTTAAATTTGCAGGTGGTTGTGTTGTTACCATTGTGAATATTCTAGGGAGTACTTTAATTAAGATTTTCAACTCAAAATGAGATGTGAGTTGGGCATGGTTGTGAACATTTATAACACTTAGGAGGTAAACTCAAGATCAAGAGTTCAAATCCAGCTGGGCATGGTGTTGGCACACAACTTTAATCCCAGCACTTGGGAGACAGAGGCAGGTGGATCTCTGTGAGTTTGAGGCCAGCCTGGTCTACAGAGATAGTTCCAGGACAGCCAAGGCTTCACAGTGAAACCCTGTCTCGAAAAAAAAAAAAAATTCTCAAAGCCAGCTTGGGATACATAGCAGAATCATGTTTCAAAAGTCATGACTAATAAAATAGTATACAGAGTTTTCTTACCCCTTACCAAATTTGTTCTCAAGATGACTGTTAAAGGGACTTTTTTAGATTTCAATTACCATTCAGTTGTAGCAATCCTAGTGAATAGCCATTTCATTCTTATCTCAGTTTATAGCCAAACCTTTTACCCTTAGGCATCATCATTAAGAAATTCCTGATGTAAATATAACATTATCTTTAAAAGTTATATTTTTACTCCTGGCAGCCATCATAAAAACATCATTTCCTGTTTAGTTTTTCAATTGCTTTATGATTCATAGACTTTGAACCTGCCTAATCTCAAATGAACTTTCTCTTGAGAGTAAGGTCAAATCAGTTCAGTGAGCCAGTGTTTGTGCGTTTATATTTTTCCAGGTTTTTATTATTTAAGATGATATATTTATTTAAAATATGCTTCCATAAGTAACAAACATTGTTCTAGGATATAGATTCATTATTGGTTACATCTCATTTTATGATTGCAATGCGTTAGTAAGCACTGTTCTGAAAAGGTTTGTATGAGGCGCGCAGTCATTCGCTCCACAGCGCTAACCGCTGAGTAAGCACCTCCTAGGTTTTTTTTATGCTGTCCTAGACTGCACGGCAGTGAATGAAAGCAAACGCAAACCTCAGCTTGGCTCTCTTGGTTTTTGCATCTGGGCCATCAGACCGAAGCTTAATAAGTGATCAGTGTGTTCAAAGGTGGAAAGTGCTCTGGAGACAAGGAGGAGGGGGAAGGAGTCTGGCCGCAGTCGGGAGGTAGGATGTCAAAGGTCAATAGTAAGGACAGGGAAGACCTCGCTGAAGGAGTGACATTTAACCGAGCGAGGAAAGGGCGGCCGGATAGTTTGAATGGTGCAGTAAACATTTTAGGAGTCTTCAAAGGTGAAGACTTTTAACCTTGTTTAGCGTGGTTTCTATGATAGGGTGTTTCTCACAAACCAGTGCTTGTAGACGCCTGGACTCGCATACAGTCCTTCATTTCACTGAGTCCCTAAAATGCTAAAGAACCAGGGCCACACAGTCAGGTAGGAAGGTGGCCGTGTTAGCAACATGGGTTCTCTGACGTGGAGCTTGGAGGTCTAGTGGTCAGCTTTCAATCAGGCAAGCGTGGGGTGCATGCTGTAGGGACAGGGTAGTGCCCTTCTGCCCCCATTTCCTCTTCCCGTCGAGATTCTCTCACCTTGATTTTATTTTTGCCATTGACCAGCTAAGCCAGCCCATTTTCCTTGTCACTCCCCAGGGTCTGCTAGAGAGGCAGTCAGTAGGAAAAGGCAGACTATAAGGCAGACAGTGTATTCACCTTTCTAGTGTCTCCCTCCATGTACCTAGGATTACAAGTCTGGAGTTTATTATAATGCACAATACTTGAAATAGAGTGAAAGAAATCATGCTCATTATAAGTTGCATTTTTAGTCTAATGATAAATTATCTCCAAAATACACAAAATAATATTAACATAGAAAATGAATGATGATGCTAACAGTACACTCTAAAATAAATTATGAAACTGGGGTCCTGGATAAATTCTGATTGTTATCTTTCCAAGAGGAGAGTTCTGTAATTTTGCCAAATATTTAGGTGTGAAGCCTTTATTATTTGACATAGTGTTGCTATGATTTCATTGCTCTTGCAGTCACACTTACTGTATATCAAACTGCAGTGTATTCATGTAGGAAGAAGCTTTAATATACAATGGATATTCTGTCGTGCTAAGTTTGTTCCTTTTATTTTCCTTGACCATTGCATATTACAATCAGATAGTTTTCACCAAACCTGACATGTTGTCCTTAAAGTCAGCTTTTCCTTATTCTCCATCAACCTTGCTGTTGTTTAAAACAATACAATGTACAAGTTCTGATGTATGGGGCTGGAGAGGTAGGTACCTTAGTCAGGGCTATTGGCTGTGTAAGAATGAGAACATGACTTTGGTCCCCACACCTCATGTAAGAAAGCTAAGTGTAGAACGGGCTCCATGCTCTCAGGTTACGTTCCGAAGCCCTATATGATCTGCCTCCTCCTTGGTTCTCCAGCCTCCGTCCATTTCTCGCCTTCTTCTTTCAAGAGGCATCCACCTATCTTTAGCCAAATCACTGGAGTTTTGCTGTGTATTCTGTTATTTTCTCTATTCTCTCCTGATCACACCTTCCTGTTCTTTCCTGTTACTCAGCACGTTTACTCTGTACACACACACACACACACACCATGCTAGCCTTGAACTCAGAGACCCTCCTCCCTCTGCTTTCTAGGTTCTGAGACTAAAGGCATATGCAACCAAGTCAGACTGTAAGTCTTTGTCCTCAGAGCAGTGTCTCCTGAACTAGAGAAACGAAGGTAAAATGTTAATAATATTGACTGTATAATAATTGAGTATTTTCTTAATTTAATCTTGACACCAATTATGATTTTTTTTCATTTTAAATAAGGAATTAAGATCCTGAAATGATTGAAATTTGAGGCAAGTATCACACAAAAATTGTAAACTCTGTAGCCCTTAGCTTTAGTTACTTCCTAATGTTTCTTTGGGTTCATAATCACAGTTGAGATTTTTTATTTGTAACATGGTACTTAAGGCAGAACCATCTGGACTCTGAATTTCTCCTTTTGACATTTTCCTCAGATCATTAAAGATTAATTTAAATGCTTCTATATTTGTGGTGGTTTGAATAAAAATAGCCCCCACAGACTCCTAGGAAGTGGCATTATTGGAGGTGTGGTCTTGTTGGAGTAGGTGTGGCCTTGCTGAAGGAAGTGTGTTACTGTGGGGTAGGCTTTGAGGGTTCAGAAACTCAAGTTCTCTGTCTCCTCCTGCTGCCTGTGGATCCAGACATAGAACTCTCAGCTCCTTCTCCAGCACCACATCTGCCTGTGTGTCACCATGCTTCCTGTCATGATGATAAAGGACTAAACCTCTGAACTGTAGCCAGCTCCAATCAAATGTTTTCCTTTATAAGAGTTGCCATGGTCATGGTATCTTTACATAGCAATAAAACCCTAACTAAGATAATATTGAAGTTTGAATTTATAGTGTATCGCTTTGTTGTTGTTAGGCCAAAATTATCTCAGGCCTGTAGGACAGAGAAAAGCCTGGCTAGAGTTTGAGGGACCCGAGTGAGGAGGAGACAGCAAAATCTAGGTTGATGCCCCTCCAACCAGAGGGAGGGCTTGGCTGTCTCTCATTGGCTGGAAGTACCCCCACATCACACGATGTCACTTAATATATGTAAGCTGACTCTCACAGTAATAAACTGACTTGAATCCCTATCGCATCTGATTGTCCTGCTTTGTGGGGCTGTGGAAAGGGCGGATAGGCACTCACCTTTCCCTGGGGAATAAGGAGACTAAGGAAGCCTAGCAGTTGTTGGAAAAAAAAAAAAACTTCAGTTTTTCTTCATCAACACGCCAAGGAAAGCTACTCAATATCATGAGGACTTCAAACCATCCTGAAAAAGCAGTTGTTATCTTCCAAAGTAAACTTTGACCTGTCACAATTAACAAACATATTAAAATAGTTTGATGAGCAGGTTTCTGAGTTAGTTATCGAATGACTCAATACTCCAGGTGGCCTTGGGGCCTGTTAAGATGGGCCAGTCCAGAAAGGTGTTGTTCTAGTTTCTAAAGGCAATGTGTGTTTAGTAGCAGTCTGGAGTGAGGTCATGAACCTTAGCTTAGGTGTCAGGCTTGTACAGCCTCATATAGTCAATGACGTTCTGTGGAACAAAAAACAAGATATAATGCCTTCTGTGCTGATTCATGATCCAAAGTATTCTAGTTCAGTAGTACGCCGATCTAAAGACACACCAAGACTTACAGAGCCAGTGGAAATATACATATATATCACATTTACATTTGGTGGACAATCACATGTCCTATCTATTGCATAGTGGGCAATCACTTGCTGTTGTGGGGATAAAGGTACTGTGGTTAAGGGCATATCTCACATGAATGAGTCTCCAGGACATACTAAAAACACAGAAAAACCATAAAGCTTTTGAGGCTGATCAGTCCAAAATCTGTTTGACTTACACCTTAGGTTTTTTGCTGTTTTAACATATACTGATCCTATATGTTTACTCCTGGCAATCCTATGTCATAAAATGTTCTAGAGTATTTACATTCTGATCCATTATCTGTGGGTTTAAAATAAACTGTTTGAGGACAGTCTAATTATTGGTTCACCAGGCAAACTTTACCTTAGCTCTTTGGAACAGAGAACAGCTTCTTTCAATGGAAACAATGCCCAGAAAACTTCAATATTTATGTTTTCTGTTTTATTTTGACGCTTTTGCAGTTTATTTTTTAGAAATGGCTAGACTGGGTTAAAGAAACCTTATTACTTTAAAATTTTAAAGTTTTATTTTACCAGCTGCATGGTAGTGGCACACACCTCTAATTCCAGCACTTGGGAGGCAGAGGCCTGCAGATCTCTGCGAGTTCAAGGCCACTGGTCTATAAGAGCTAGTTTCCAGGACAGGCTCCAAAGCTACAAAGAAATCCTGTCTCGAAAAGCCAAAAATAAAAAAAAAATGCCTCAGATATAAAAAAAACATTTCCTTGGTAAAACTAGCATCTCCAAAAAGGAAATTATCAATGTAGAGAAAGGTTCCTACTTTTCTATGATCTGTGAAAATTTTATTTCTATAAACTTAATACTGAGATCGTGACAAAATTTAATCTTTTCCTTGCTCTTTGTTTTGATCAAACAATTCTAAATAATTTTACTTTATGAAGCTAGACATCTGCCCCAAACCAAAACCTTAATAAATGAAAACTAAAGTGTGATATTGACGTTTCACAGATTGCAACATTTCTTAGTTTATGTCATTTCAAAATTCATGAGCAACAAGGTATCACAAAATATCAGACCAAAGATATTCGAGGTATTTGTTAAGTAAGCAAGTGCTGCAATCTAACATAACATGTGTTAGGCCCTTTTCGTCCTTTTAGTTTGGTTTCTTATCTGTCACACTGTAACTCAATAGGGAAAGAAGCTCAGTACCCTGTCCAGTTTTATAATCCGCAAAAGTCTATGCACATAATATAGGCTCTCATAAACACTGTCTGAATTAAGTTCTATAGTATGGCTGGTTGACAGAAAGTTAACAAAGGCCTAGGAATTAAGTAGGTAAACGCAAAGTTTTTCTAGAACAATCTACCTTATTAGACTCCTTGCCTGCTACCTCAGTTCCTTTTCGTTCAAAACCAAGCCTTACTTAATACTAGAAGAACAATTCTGACCATGGACTATTTCAGTGATGCCAGGGGAAAAAAAAAAAAAAACAGAAAATAACATGTGGTCCAATCTACACATAAACTTCATTGCATCTCTTTTCCAACCCCTCCTTTGTTTAGCATGCCATCCCAGAGACCTTAAAGGAAGGACAGAGAGGCCACCATGCGGTTGAGCATTTTACTATATCCCCCAAACCATCCTCTTTTACTCAAAATCTTAAGGTTTTCAAATAACCAATAAAACTGTAATTTACCATATATAGGAGACAAAGAAGCAGGTGCCCCGGTGTTATCTGTCCAACTGCAGTTCCAATACCCCCTGTGCTTCTTTGCTAGTGCTGATTGTACTCACTGATTGAAGCGGGGTTTTTCTCATGTCCACAGGTGACCCCTGTGCTCAAGGAGTCCTTGTTTCTTTTTTTTAAACCTATGGTATCCATCTAAAACCAATAATGCCCTCTTTCCCACTTAAACGTATCATGGATGTGAAGAAATGATGCATGTACTTGTTTTTTTTTTTCTTTTTTTAAATCAGGATTTCCATCTTCTGAGTCAGTGCTGGGAGCACATTACTCCGCTACCACACCTGGTTTATGAATACTGAATCCATAGCCTTGTGCATGCTAGGCAGGCGTGAACTCCACCAACCTGGCCACACCTCTACCCTGTCATCGGTGTTGCTAAATTATTATGTCAGTGTTTGTGCTTCTCACTTGGCTACCAAAACTTCAATGGATGAAAGTATTTTATTCAATTTTTTCAAGCACAATATAATATGTGCAGAGTAAATGATGAGCACATGAGATAAAAGAGGTAAAACTGGGAAAGAAAATCAAGGTTCATTTCACTGATTCAGGAATAAAAATCAAACACCTTTCATGTGTCAAGTATGTTTAGTACATTCATGACCAAGACATGAATCACTCTCTGCAGGAGTCTAAATATTAGTGAGTAAAAAGTGAATAAATACATGTGTGAAAAACATATTGAGATGGAGATAAGTGTTATTGGGATAAAACAATAAAAGAAAATGAGGACAGCCTTACTGTTCTTTATCTCCCCTACCCTGATTAAAGCCTCCTCTTTTCATATCCTCATTTGAATCACTTGTACCTAAAGAGCCCAGGAATAAGAAAAATTGTATGCCTATAGCCTGACAATGGCCTTAAAACAGCTACCTGGCCCTTTGCCGTACATTCTCCCTGATATGGAAGAGCAGTTAAAACAGACCCCAGCAATGTAAACATCTTGAACTAACACTCTGTAATCAGAGTTTGTAAATCACGACACCAAAAAGCACTTCATAAGAGTTGGAGACCCCAGGCCTTAGAAGGCCCTAAATCACGATCTGTACTCTTTCCCCTGTGTATAACCTTGGACCATGAAAAGACACTTCATCCCCTCGTCAGGGTCACAGAGCCAAATAACTATTCCATCTATACTGGCCCCTGCCATGGTCTCTTGTTACTTTCCTAATTTCCGCAGTTGCTTCAGGATATATAAACACTTTGGAAAATTTGGACGTAGGAACTGCAGATAAAAGAGACCCTGCAATAGTCTTTCAGGATTTGGGTTACCTCCCTCAATATAATCATTCCTAGCTCCACCCACTTACAATAGCGTGTCTTTTCCTCTTCCTATGTCCTGTAGGATAATGCCTGTATTTTCTTCTGGTGGTTTCATTTTTCACATTTAGGTTTTGGAGTCATTTTGGGTTACTTTTTGTGCAAGGTGAGAGATATCTAGGGTGACAATGTTTCCCCCCCGAGAGCCATAGATGATCTTAAAAAAAACAAAACAAGACATTAAAACCAGGCATGAGCAGCCTCTTTTTGAGATGTTGATCAGGATTGTCCAAGAGATTTCCAAAACTTTATAGACTATTGCTGTTGCTTTGATTGCCTCTCAAGATTGAAAGTAAGTCTCTGTTGCAGGAGACATCATGTTCTTTGGACATAGGACCTTGCGGACCGGAGCTGGATCAGACCTGAGAAACAGCCTTCGTGATGCCAGCAGTACCATGCAAGTTTCCAAGAGAGGGCAGCAACCAATAGTCTACTCAGCTATGATGCTCATGAACTACAACACTGACCAGGGCAGCATAATAACCCTAAGGGTACAAAACTGGCACACATACCTTGGCAGTAACTAGCAGGTTTCTAATTAGACTTGAGGCCCGCTCAACAGGAAAAAGTACTGTGCCTAATATTAGAAACCTACCCAGCTACCCAAGGCTACTGCAGCCAAGGATCCTGGGGAAGAATCTAGAACGGCCAATATAATTCCTAACTGCATTCTATTTACCCTCATACCCAGAGATAGTATAAGTCTCACCCTTCATCAAAGAAACATCTTTTTGCAACAGATTAAGAACATTACAGAAAATCACAGCTGATTAAAATGCCAAGAACAAGTAACTGCGTAATGCCCAGCCTCAACTGATACATCTACAACATAACTCAGGCTTAGGGATCGCAGCTGAAAAAGCGGTGGGAAAACTGCATGAGACAGAAGAGCAGGAAGGTTGCTGTGAGGTTGCTTCTCCAAGAAATGTGAGAGACCCTACATCCATGCCATGCCATCAACATGGCTACCTAGACAAGAACTGAACAAGAAAGACACCAGTACCCATAAAACCACGAAGGAACCTCATGGGGCCTTAACCCTTGACAAAGAGCTACAAGCAGCTAAGGAATTCTGAGACCAGGAGACACACGTTCTGTAGCATGTCTAATAAAAACCCAGAGACAGATAATGGGGTTCAACCTCAAGGTCAGAAAAACAAAATGGCCAGCCACTGGCTCTTACCTCTACCTCAGTACAAAATGGCGATCCTGCCTCCAGGGATCCTCAGGATGAGACTGACTGACAGCTGTCTCTTCCCATCTTATAGTCCTCTCTAGTGCTGGAATTAAAGGCATGCACTCCTACCACCTGGTTTCTATAGCAAACTAGTGTGGCTACTGGGATAAAGGTGTGTGTTACCTCTGCCCAGTCTGTAAGGCTGACCAGTGGGGCTGTTTTACTCTCTGATCTTCAGGCAAGCTTTATTTATTAAAATACAAATGAAATATCATTGTACACTTTCCCAAGGAAGAGGTCCCCAACTGATTATCCAATGTCCAAATGATCAGTCCTGAAATTATATACATATAAGTAACATTATAAATATTGAACAGATTGTACTTAGGAATACACACACACACACACACACACACACACACACACACACGGGGGGGGGGGAATAGTGGCCATGCAATTGAGAAAGAGCAAGGGAAATAAATACATTGGAAGAGTTGGAGGAAGAAAAGGGAAGAGGAAAATGTAACTATATTTTTATTTTGAAATGAAAGGAATTCAGAGGAAAGACATTTGCAATTTAAATTGCGTTCCAGAGTAAGTGACTCCCATAGATAAAAGAATGAGCCCTGTGGGTTCTTTACAGTAGACAGCTCAAAGGCCCTGAGGCGACAGCCTCCTAGTCACATTCAAGGATGAGTAGAAACCCAGAGTGACTGAAGCCGAGGGGCCAAAGGGAGAGAACAGGAGATGATGTTAGAGAAGGGATGTGTCATTAAATCCTGTAGAGCCTGGTCAGTCATTGCAAGGGCTTTAACTCTGAAGGAAAGAGAAAATGCAGATTTGGGAGCAGAGGTACTGCACAGTTTACCTTTGCTGTACTGGCCTCACATGCTATCTAACACAAGTTGCACATTTGAGTAACAGCTGTTAAGATAACCTATTAATAACTCACAGTCAAAACCTATTAATAAAACACAGTCAAAAGGGGGAGGTGAGCACGAAGTCATGCCAGATTCTTCTGTTTGGAGACTTGACAAAGTATAATTATTTTTACACTGGAAAACTATTTTGGAATATAAACTGTAGAAGGTAAATATCTAGAAAACCATACAGAAAATGGAGTAAGCAAAACTAATGTTATCTTTTTAACTGAAGAGAGGCTAACAATTACCCCCGTGTTTGGCTTTGATAAGTATGTTCGTAGTAAATTAACTAGCAAATGAATACTCTGAACTAGTAAATTAGCATGTTGGCCATTGCAGTACCAATGTGACAAGTTTTAAAGAGAGTGGATTGTGTGTGGGGGGTATGTGCGTGTTTGTGTGTGCATGCGCGTGTCTCTGTGTGTTGGGCACACTGTTGATGTCAGGATGCCTTTCCCGGATTCTTCCTCTTGGTTTCTGAGACAGAATCTCTTACTAAACCTAAGATTTCTATCTTGGGCAAACTAGCTGGCTAGCTAGACCCCCTGGGATCTGCCTGAATCTCCCCTCCAGAGTTGGAGTTACTGTCATGCACTGGGCAGGAGGTGCTAAGTTGTATAAGGAGCAGAGACCAAGCCAGTAAGCAGTATTTCTCTGTGCACCTGCTTCGGTTCCTGCCACCAGGATGCTGCCTTGAGCGCGTGCCTTGGCTTCCCTAATGGACTGTGACCTGGGATATTTAAGAAGAATAAACCATTTTCTCTCCAAGTTTCTTTGGCTTGTGGTGTTTTTTTTTTGTTTGTTTTTTGGTTTTTTTTTTTTTTTATCACAGTAATAGAAACCTTAAGTGAGATAATTAGTAAAAGAAGTTTATTGAGATCTTACATGTTTGCTATTTTTCATTTAAGTGAAAACGCAAACATAAGGAGGATAATTTGTACCCAGGCACTCTTGTTAGTCTTTAGGGCCAGGCAAGATCATACAGTTTCAACCACTGGAGAGTCTGATGCATCAGGATCTCTTGGACACAGGAGCTGGCAATATAGAGACAGCCTATCTAGCAAAACAAACAGACCTCAGCTATACAGGAAATTACTGTCTTTTCTGAAATTTACTCTGGGTTTTTAATTGAAAGTAATGGCTCAGGATTCTAAAACTTTGATGAGATGTGTGTCAAGTGGAGATTCTCACGCGAGGGACGAATTTCCCAGTAGCTTTAGCTGTTCTGAGTCAGAAAACACCTAACAAAGGCATATGACCTTAAGACATAAAACCACAGCCCTGAAAGGCCTCAGTTTTCAGCACAACTTGGTGTGCTCTGAGAGACGGCGCAGTACAGCAGCCTGTTATCAGGAAACCACCCAGGCTTGTAAGGAAGAAAGTTTCTATCCACAGAGATAAAAATCAACCAAACAACCAAAAATGAAAACCAAAACCAACCCAAACAAGCAAAACAAAAACAAACCCTGAGGTCATCAGTGAAACTCTAACGAAGTCACACATTTGAGGACTGCCACATCATTGTGGGCTGCACTAGCCAGCCTCCACATCCGCCAGGGTGCCCATCTCAATGTTCAAATCTGATCCCGTTATCTTTCTGAGCATCACAAAGACTGCGCCTTACTCTTAGGATGGTGGTGAAAATGCTAATGTGTTCAGTGAACCTCTCTCTTAGCCCCGTCACCAACCCTCTCCATTACCACTTCCATATTAACCCCAGGCGGTGTATCTCCTCCAGCCACAGGCCATTTGCCACAGGTCTTTTGCCTGGATTCGTTCTCTCAGAAGCTCTTCCTTAGTTCATTCTCCCTTCTCCTTTTCCTTGGCTCAACCATCAGCTCCAGCCTGCCACCCCAGCAGGGCTGTGGTTTGTTAAACTTCCGAAGCACTGTTGACTCTGTTTTTCCCAGAGTGCGCAGATAAAAACAGCTCAACTGCCACCTGGATTTCAACCTCAGGAGATTCTGAGCAGCTGCAAACCAAACTGTACGTGCCTGACCTCTGACCTAGTGAGTGGATGTGTGTAAGAATTTAAACTGGTGAAACTTGGTATAGGATACAAAACTAACAACCATAACGCAGCCTTCCCAAATCTGCCAAGAAATATTTCAGAAGATAACATTCTTAATAAGGCCAAGTTTGCGAGCCAGGATGGGGAAAATCTCATGAAGATTCCGGAGCCAGCTCCCTTTACTTAGATTCGCTAATTGACTGAGAAAAAAAGGAAAATATACTTGGCTAAATGTCTAAGTTGAGTGATGTAATTAGTCAATCTTGGGACACCAATCAGAGAATTTTATGGATATAAGTACATGTATAGATTTATATGCACACATATGTGCATATTTCTGAATAAATTGGCCCCAGTATTTCAAGAAAGAATCGTTACTATCATAGTCCTGCATGTAAGCTTGTATGTACTAAATTTACTGTGGACATACTAGATTTAATACTAAAATAAAAGTTTATTCTTTTGATTTTTATAGATTTCTCAAGAATTCCTCTCCCCCCCCCCCCCCAGTTTTTTGAGACAGAGTTTCTCTGTGTACCAGCCCTAACTGTCCTAGAATTATCTCTGTAGACCAGGCTGGCCTCGAACTCACAGAAATCCTCCTGCCTCTGCCTCCCGAGTTCTGGGATTAAAGACGTGCACTACCACAGTCAAGCCTGTTAAGGTAACAATGTCTCATTACGACTAAGTCATACCTTCTTGTAGCGTGGCTGAAAATCCCACCTACAAATTGATACTGTTAGTTTCCCTATTTTCTTTCCTATATGGTTGCCTGGGTGACATGTTTGCTTCTAAGATTAAAAAGTAAATTATGGTATGTTTGATAATCACTAGCCTACAGAATTGTGCTTGAGGACTTTTATGTGCTATATTTATAACTTTATTTCTTTTGATGAGAAGGAGAAGATTGGAGATAATGGTATACACGTAAGAATGCTGTATCCATTAGCATCATAGGATTCCTAGAGGCTGGATTTAGCATTGTGTTTTCATAGGGCATCTTATTTCTAGTGTGTATGTGTGCGAAAGTGCTGTTTTATGTGAATGTGTATGTGCATTTGGAGGTCTGAGGTCACTCTAGGTATCCATATATATGTCTGTAGTTCCTCAGGGACCCTCTACATTTTTGTGTTTAATAGAGGTCAATTGATCTAGATTTTGTCAATTAGCCTAGGCTGGCTTGCCATCAAGCCCCAGGATCTGCCTGTCTTTACTTCCCCACTTTTGAGTTTACAAATGTTCCATTAAACCAGGTTTTAAAAATATGAGTCCTGGGGATTGAACTCAGGTACTTTTAAAAGATTTAAATATTATGCAAATGTTCAAATAGTGAGTTGAGATATTTACCAAAATAAGTTAAAAATTGCATGAAAACTCATTAAAGTTTGATAGTTGGAGTATAATATATACTAGATATAACTGATTTTTAATCTCTTTCATTGCTTATACCCACGTTAATAATCTGGAACACACTCCAAACATGTCACTCATGGTAAGCAAGGGGGGAAATGTTATCAAATGTGACCCCCAAGTGGCAGTTTAATGATAACTGTCTATGTAAAGGTAAGTGGATTTTTATGGTAAAAGGTTGTTAAGCAAGTATTGGTGCCAAGCAAATCCACTAAAAGCAGTGGAAATGAGCATTATACCCTGACAGCTTGAGGTGAAATTCTACTGTTTGTAGTCAGAAATACAACTTTATAGTGCAAACAGCATGGAAATGCACTGGACGCCAGAAAGCCAATCTCACTTTCCTTGTTCTCGAATGACTACTGCCTTTCACCGTCATATACGCTTCCCTTCCAGGTCTACCAAACAAGGTCGCCTGCGATTTGCTTCTCATCTCTTTGAGACAGGCTCTTACTGTCAGCTTAGCATTCACTTTGCATCAGAAATATTTCCCAGAGGCACAGGTCTCAAATGCTCTCTCCCCACCTGGTGGCTTTAGTTTGGAAGATGTGGAATCTTTAGGCAGTAGGACCTTCTTGGAGGAGACAGGGCCCTGAAAGAAGGTCCTAGAGTGGTCTTATTGATGGTGGATTTCCTGTCACTCTACATCCTCTCAGATTTGCGGTCAACTTCAGTGCTCTCCAAGAGTCCTCCATGACGTGGAACTTCTCAAAATGGACCCAAACAAACCCTTTCTCCCTTTAACTGTCTCATCACAGCACGAAGCAAGGTCATCAGAATTCTGGGATTACAAAAGTATGCCATAATCCTTTGCTCTAGAAGTTTATTTTGTTTTATGAGGCAGGGTTTCTCTGTGTAGCCCTGGCTCTCCTGGAACTCGCTCTGTAGACCAGACTGGCCTCGAACTCACAGAGATTCATCTGCTTCTGCCTCCCAAGTGCTGAGAATTTTTTTCCCCTAAGACAGGGTTTTTCTGTGTAACAGCCCTAGCTGTCCTGGAACTAGCTTTGTAGACCAGGCTGGCCTTTAACTCACAGAGATTAATCTGTTTCTGCCTCCCAAGTGCTGGGATTTCCAAGCTGTGTTTTCAGGCCTCCAAGGCAGCATTTCCCTCCGACATTTGTCAATCCTCTGCAGGGCTCGCTAGCTGCCGGCCAGATCAGACCTCACTGCCCTGGACATACACACTCATACAACACTCTCTCCTGACTGTGGTCATGGGATGAGGCGAGGAGAATCAAAAATTCAGACTCATGTGACGCGAAATGCCACGGGCACATTCCCTGATGCCATTGTGTCGCTGTTTGTTAGGCTCGAAGAGGGCGTGGGGACAAAAGGAACTCCTCTCTTCTAGGTGGCATTCTCCTGCTGGGACTACCGAAGCGCCAGGACCAGGAATCTGAGAGAAAATCTGAGATTTAGCCTTGTCGGGGAGGGAGGGGACTTCGGACCAGAATCGCTGTGGAGCCGGCGTCAGTCCGCGCTAGGCCACCGGCTGAGTCGTCGCGTGCCCACTGGTGCAGCACGAGCCGGGTCCCGGTCTGGTAGCGGCCCACGCGCCAGGGCGGGGCTGGGGTGAGCCGCTTTAAAGGCGCCCAGGCTGGTCCCGCCCCCGCCTCCCGTCATTGGCTGTCTCCGGCACGGCCTCGTTCCCATTGGAGGAGGGGGCGGGGCTGCGCGTGACAGGCGTGGGGCCTCACCTCCGCGGCCCCGGCCCCGCTGCGGAGCTGGCAGGCTCGCCCGCGCGCTAGTGCCGCGTCCCCGGGGAGGTCGCGCAGCGCCTGACTCCCACCCCGCGCGCGCTTCTCCGGTGCACGGCGGCGGGCGGGCGGGCGCGCGCACGAGGGCGGAGGTGGCCCGTGCGTGCGTGTGTGTCTGTGTGTGTGTGTGTCTGTGAGTGTGTGTGCGTGCGTGCACGCGCGCGTGGAACCGGGATACCGGGCGCGAATGCCCCATTGCCTTCCACACCCTGCCTGCTTCGCGGCTCCTGCCTCGGTCCCTCGCGCACCCGGGGGTGGCGTCCTGACAGAAAGCCGCGGGACACAGGTGTGCCAGGCGTGCGGGACCGCCGGAGACAAAGGGGGCGCGGAGGGGAGCCCGCCATGGCCTCCCGGAGCCTGGGGGGCCTGAGCGGGAGCCGCGGAGGCGGAGGCGGCGGTGGTAAGAAGAGCCTCAGCGCCCGCAATGCCGCGGTGGAGAGGAGGAACCTGATCACCGTGTGCAGGTGCGGGGCGGCGGGCGCGCGGGGGCGGAGGGGGGGAGGAAAGAAGGGAGGGAGCTGCTGGGGTCCGCAGCTGCGGCCTCTGCTCTCGTCGCGCCCCGCGTGTCTGCGGGCGAGCCGGGCTTCGTGGCGGGGCCGGGAGATGCGCTCCAAGATGCCGGGGACCTGCCTCCGGCTCTGGACCTCCTGCGGGAGGCTGCCTGGCCAGGGCCGGGGCGGAGCCGGGGAGAATCTGTTTTGACCGTGCGCTCTAGTGTCTGAGTAGGAGGGCGGAGGAAGGGCCAGCCGCGGCGGGAGGTCCTGAGGTCGCTCTGTTGCCCCCAAATCCGAGTGCGCTCTGCTCTATGGGTTTCTCTCGTTGGCCTGTGGTTTTGACGCCTTTCATTCCGCGCATATTCGTGAAGGATGTTTAAGTCTCATCAACTACAGTGCTGGTGATGCTTGGGCGACTGTGGAAGACACAGTCCCTTAGAAGATCTCCAGTCTTTTTATTCGAAGATCTGCCCTTCCTTAAAAGCTTCCTTATTGTAAATGTATCCCTTCCTCTAGGAAATATAGAAACAAATATCCACCGTCTATAAATTTAGAATTCAGAGAGAACTGATCTTGAAAAAGCTGATAAATTTTAACACTCATAAAATTTTAGGCATCCATTTCTTAGGAACCACTCAGCCAATAAGCTCTGTGAAAATTATTTTGTTCCTTCATCCTGTTTAATCATCAACCGGTGATACTTTTCTGATTATCAGGTAAATGATGAGATCTTTCCCTCCTCTGCGGTTTATGCATGAATTTCAAATTTTTTCCTTGTTTAGAATCATGTCTACCATTTTAAGCAGATTGTAGATATATGTAGTAGGAGTTATACTCAATATTTAATCAACGTTTTAAATGTTGGATTTAATGACTACTCATCTATCAGGAAGACCTTCACTCACAGTTTGCATTATAAAATAATAATATGGTAAAATAATATGGACTGTATTTCTTATTTGTGCTGTATAGAAAACAACCTTTTGGGACAGATAGGCTTTTTAAATTGAGGGAAATTTCTAAGTTAGGCACATAGAAAAATAAGCTAGGTGGATAATTTTGTCTTTAATAGATCTTAAAACGAAAAAATTTTTATTTTAAAGAAATGAGGGTAGTTCCAAAGCAGTTTTCAACTTAAACTGTGCTTCCTGTCATCATCAAAGCTCTGGCTGAGTTAAAGTTCTGGATAATTTGACATTGGAGATTGGAAGAAGTCGCTCTAGTGGAAGTGTAACTGAGTTCAGAGTAGATGCTACGGTTAACTAGTGTGATTGATGCCACCTCCCCATTTTCCTGTCATGGTGATAGAAAAGTATTGTAGCAGCTACATGTGTCAGATGCTCTGGAACCGGAGTTACAAACAATTGTGAGCTGCCTCATGGGTGCTGGGAATCAAACCACAGTCCTCCGGAACAACAGCCAGGTCTCAGAGCCATCTCTACAGCTCAAGCTTGTGTCTTTCCAGGCTGATGGAGTTCTTTCATCTTAGTTCAAAATGAAAATCGAATATTTCACCTTTCATTTATAATGTTATATAAAATACTAAAATACACATTTTTAAACATTTGTCAAACTTTTTTTTTTTTTTTTTGGTTTTTCGAGACAGGGTTTCTCTGTGGTTTTGGAGCCTGTCCTGAAGCTCTTGTAGACCAGGCTGGCCTCGAACTCACAGAGATCCGCCTGCCTCTGCCTCCCGAGAGTTGGGATTAAAGGCGTGCGCCACCACCTAAGTCAGTTCTTTCACTGCCTAGTTTTATGTCAGCTTGACCCAGGCTAGAGTCATCAAAGAGGAGGGAGCCTCTATTGAGAACAGTGCCTCTCTAAGATCCAGCTGTAGGCAGTCCTGTAGGGCATTTTCTTTTTCTTTTTTTTTGTTTTTTTGTTTTTTTTGTTTTGAGACAGGGTTTCTCTGTGGTTTTGGAGTCTGTCCTGGAACTATCTCTTGTAGACCAGGCTGGTCTCGAACTCACAGAGATCCACCTGCCTCTGCCTCCCGAGTGCTGGGATTAAAGGCGTGCGCCACCACTGCCCGGCATTTTCTTAATTGCTGATTGATGGGGGAGAACTCAGCCTATTGCGTGTGGCGCCACCCCTGGGCAGGTGGTCCTGAGTTCTATAAGAAATCGGACTGACCAAGCCGTGAGTAAGCCAATAGCAGCTCCCACCATGGCCTCTGCATCAGCTCCTGCCTCCAGGATCCTGCCTTGTGTGAATCCTGTCCAGACTCTGATGAACAGAGATTAGTGTAAACCAAATAAACCCTTTCCTCCCAAACTTTCTTTTTGGTCATGGCGTTTCACTGCATCAATAGAAACACCAACTAAGGCAGTAGTTAAAAGGCACTTCTCGTACAAAAAAAGTAATATATTTCCTGTCTTGTGGATAAAATTACAAGGGTGATTTAAGAAGATGGTAGAGATGGCTCAGCGGTTAAGAGCACTGCCTGCTCTTCTAAAGCTCCTGAGTTCAATTCCTGCAACCACATGGTGGCTCGCAACCATCTGTAGTGAGATCCAGTGCCTTCTAGAAGAGACCTGGTCAGTCGTCATCATCAACTTAGACCATGAAACCCAATATGGACAAGTTCAACAGAACTGCTTATACGGGCTGCTCGTGCATGCTTCAGCATTGCCAGGGCATAAATTTCATATTTTCAACTTCATATAATAAGTTAAGCAGGTTAGAGACAAATGATGATTTCATAATTAAAGTACTTTAATAACATAAAATAATATTTTCTATAGGTCAAATATTATTTCACACCGGTATTATTTCAAATTAGAACAGTACCACATTTCTTAAGTGTGCTCAAGGAATCAAGAGTTCATATTTTATATGTAACTAATATCCACTTCCAGCTTAAAATTCTTACCTCAACTGTACTACTTCATCTGTCAGCACTTACTATGGGATATAGTCTTCTATATAATTAAGCTTGTAAATTAAGACACAGTAAACAGTGGTTAGACATTTTAGATAAACGACTTAACAGAAGAAGCAATCTGCTTTCTTTAGAGAAGAATGTCATAACTACTGGTACCTATGTTCTGGATGAATGCATGCTCTGTACAGTGGCTGTCCTTGGAGACTCTTTAGGTACCTTAGTTTGGTTTCCTAAATGGCCCCATAAGACCTGTGCTTAGAGTTCTTTGTTTTTTGCCACTTGCTGTTTCTTCCTATTGATTTTGCTGTTGTTTCTTTAAGGTGTGCATCCAGAATCCCTTTTCTGTACACATTACATCTTGACTTGCTGACTATTGTTGTTGTGAATCAGGAAAGGGGATACCTAAATCTGAGCCCAGAGGCACAAGTTAGCTGAGAGAACTTTAGCAGTCTTAGCATTTTAGATATTCGTCAATCAATGGAAAGGTTTTTGCTCTTGAACTTTGTAAGTGTTCAAATGTAGGTATATGAACTTTTCCTGAATATATTGACAGCAATATCCTTTAATCACAATAACCTATTATTTGTTATTATTTGCTTGAGTTATGCACTGATTACTTCAGTTTTCATTGAGAGTTAAGATAAGCAATCACAGAGGCTCTTCTTGGTGCTCTTATCAGGATCAATGTGTATCATAAGTGTAGCCGAATTTGTGAAGACTTCTGTGAGAGAAGGACCGGTTTTATTTCTATGTCAACAGTTGCCTAATTCTAGGCAGTTGGCCCATTGGCATTTATTGGGCACAGGAAATGTAACTTACAACTTTATCTTTGTCTTAGATAGCTGATAGTGTTGAATTTGTGACCAATTTCTAAAAATATATGTGAACATTGTGATAATTCATTCAGCTCCACTATACCTCTACATTTCAAATGTAATTTAATGTATGTCTCTGCATGTGTGTACAAGGTCAGTCTCAGGTGTCATTCCTCAAATACTCTCTACCCTTATTTTGTGAAATAGGGTCACCAAGTAAGCTAAACTGGGGGGCTAGTGAGCCTCAGGGATCTTTCTGCCTCTGCCTCCCTAGCCCTAGGATTACAAATACACTGTGTCATGCCTGGGATTTTTGATTGCTTGTTTTTTTTTTTTTTTTTCGAGACAGGGTTTCTCTGTGGCTTTGGAGCCTGTCCTGGAACTAGCTCTGTAGACCAGGCTGGTCTCGAACTCACAGAGATCCGCCTGCCTCTGCCTCCGGAGTGCTGGGATTAAAGGCGTGCGCCACCATCGCCCAGCGCTTGTTTGTTTTTAACATGATTCTGCAGGTTGAACTAGCATGCTCTTGCTTACAAGTCACATACTATACTGACTGAGCTAGCTCCTCAGCCACTGAAAATTGTGTTGACTTAAAATATGCATGTTCAAAAGTTTGCATAGCATAAACATAGTACTCAGTGCATTTTTGTTCCTCCTATTTGTTGACTTTTTTAAACTCTACAATACGAAGAGAATTCCTTAATTATAAAGCCGTCTGTAAATTTCCTTCATGCTTAATTCTGACCAGTTTATTAAGTCTGCTTCCTCCCAAGTGATCAGATACTCTCATTTTCTTCTAAACCTCTGTTGTTTTGCTTTAGGCATTTATATCAACAATCCATTTGTAGATCCTTTGTATTTGTGGTGTTAAATGTGGGGCCCAGGATTAAATATTGTCCTTAAAAAATCAGTTGACCTAGTACCACTTATTGAAAAGATCATACTGTGTCTAATACCTTCAAATGTTACTTTTGCCTTAAATTAGGTCATAGGACCTTTCTGCTTCTGTTTCTGGGCTCTGTCTCTCATTTCATTAATCTATTTGTTTCTCTTTGAAGTTATATCATACTCTCTTAATAACTACTGCTTTTTGATAATCAAATTTCTAGCTCTGTGTTTGAAGATCATCCTACTCTTAGCCCTTTGTCAGCTAAATTGTGTAGTCTACTGATCAGTTTCCATGAAAAACAATCTGGGTGTTTAAAACTTTACAATTTTTAATATGCATATAACACATTTTAATCATTTCATGTGCTTCCATTACCCTGTCATATCCCTCTCATGCTCCCCACAGAACCTTCTACCCAAGAAATCCCCCTTGCGTTTATGTCATTTGTTTGATTGCTTTTTTTTGTTATGACTCATTAATTTATTTTTTTCTGGTTTGTCGAGACAGGGTTTCTCTGAAGCTTTGGTGCCTGTCCTTGGAACTAGCTCCTCGTAGACTAGGCTGGCCTTGAACTCACAGAGATCCTCCTGCCTCTGCTT
Source organism: Microtus oregoni (assembly GCF_018167655.1). Taxonomy (NCBI): domain Eukaryota; kingdom Metazoa; phylum Chordata; class Mammalia; order Rodentia; family Cricetidae; genus Microtus; species Microtus oregoni. Next base: position 6,234,586 of record NW_024543218.1, read on the forward strand.
CCCTGATTGCTGGGATTAAAGGTGTGCACCACCACAGCCTGCAGTGATCCATTGAATTTAGTTAAGATTGCTTTTATAAATGTGGATGGGCTGTAGTTAATTTGAATATGGACATATTAGCAATGGATTGACCACTGAGGAGAATGATACCCCCTCTCCCAGCAGCCATGAACTACCAATAGGAATCTGGGATTTTTCTTATGCTTGCACTTATTCGATAAATCAGTTTTTTGGTAAACTTTTATATCTATAATATTAAGACATATATATTCAATAAACACAGTAAATGCTTTTCTATATTTAAATATTATGTTTCTCAGAAATAGATATGACGTTAGGATATATAGGCATGATAAATCTCTTGTCAAATTTATTCTTGTATACTGGATATATTTTTATATTAATATAACCAAAACCTTTTGCTGGTATGAAGACACACAATTGTTCTTTAAACATAACAGACTTGAATCCATGGTCTCCACCAGATTTACTTATTAATTCTAGCGGCTTTTCTGCAGTTTAAAAAGATTGGCACGTGTCAGTTCCTCACTTTCAATCGCTCTCCGCTTTCCTGATCTCCATCCTCACCGCACTGGCTAGGATGCCTCACAGTCTTAAGAGATTTCATGGCTTCAGTGGGCGTTCGCAGCAGATTTTCCTTCTCTACTATTTCTAGAATCCTAGGATTTTAAAGTAGGTACCGAATACTATGTTGTTGTCAAATGCTCTTTTTTTTTCCCCTGACAAGATTAAACACGATGCCTACTCCTTTTTCCTGTTCATGTAATAAATTCTGTTGTTTGACTTTTACATGTCAGATTGCTTTGGAATAAAGCACCAGTGGGTAGATTATATATTTGAAATTTCTGTGCATTTAGCTGAGGTAATATTTGGGTTTTTACATATTTACTCATGGGAGAGATTGGTCTATACTTATCCTTTCTTGTTATATGGTCATCTAGTTTTAATAAGAGTACCTTGTCTTTTTCCCCCTGTTCTACATAGTTTTTGTAAGGATGATATTCTTTAATATACAGGACAATTATCTAGACCACAAATTTCTTTGTGGAGATAAAAAAAAATTCTGTGGGAAAATTAGTAACAGATTTACTTTATTTGATAGGTAGTAACAATTCAGATTTTTGGTTTCTTTTCATCATTTCTTGCAATTTGGGGGGGGGGGGCGAAATAAGTTTCTATATCATCACATGTATTCGGGTTTCTCTTAGTGTCTTCTTATTTTTTCTGTTTGAGGCAGGACGTTGATATATATGTATCCTAGGCACCTTAGACTCGGAATCTGCCTGCCTCAGGATCTCCCGAGTGCTAGAGTACTAATGCCTTGTTATTGTTTAAACGTGTGTAGAGCTTTTCTAGTTTCAATCCTGAAATGGTATCTTCCTCGCTGATTCCCTGGCTAAGGCTTTATAGATGGTATTGATCTTTTTTCACAGAATCATCTTCAGATTTTGTTTATTTTCTCTGTCCTATCATAGATTTTTTTTAAAAAAATAGTTCTTTAATTTTTCAGGTAAAGTTATTCTAGTTACCTTTCACCAACTGTTTTAAACTTAATTCTGTACTGAAAATACTATATTCTGAAGGACTTCAAGCATTTGGAATTTCATTGGTGGTTGCGTTATGACCTAACATATGGCTGGTTTCCATGAGTGATTTCTGTGTATTTGCACGTTCTGTTGATTGTTTTGTACACGGCATCTATGTCTAGTGTGTTGTGCCATTCATAACTTGCCTATCCTTACTAGTTTTCGTGTACTTAATAATATGGGAGAGGTACCTGAGTTTATATCTATTTTTCCATGTTACACACACACTATATATATACATATATATGTATGTATATGTATATATGCTGTATTACTATATATTTGCTGTATTACTGGGTGTGTATTTAGAACTGAAATTTTAAAAAAAGATTTGTGTATTTTTATGTGCATTAATATTTAGCCTGCATGTATGTCTGTGTGAGTGTGCATATCCTCTGGGACTGGAGTTACAGACAGTTGTGAGCCGCCATGTGGATACTGGAATTGAACCTGGGTCGCCTGGAAGAGCAGTCAGTGCTCTTAACTGCTGAGCCATCTCTCTAGCCCTAGAATAGTGAGTATACTGTGTTTATAATTCTAATCTTTTCCTTGTTACTTGATGCATTTGTCATCAAGATATATCCCTTTATCTCTCTAACAAAACTATTTCCTTCATGGTTACTTTGTCAATTGCTAAAATTGTCATAGCTGTAGTTATGATTTGTATATCTTTGTCTGTACTTTTACTTGTTCTGGTATTATATTTAAAAGTTTTCTTGTAGGATGAGAAAGTTTTGTTTTTGTGTGTGGTGTGGGGCGTCAAGAAGCTATGTGAGTGCTCCCAGTCTGAACTGACTTCCAAGCTTAATGAACAGCATACGATGGAATTCCGCATTTTATCTAGTCTGGTAGATTTTTATGTAGGGTTCTTAGCTTACTTACATCTAATGTTATCATTATATTTGAATTTTTAAACTTTTTTATACTTTATCTTTCATATTAGTAAAGGACTTTTAGAGTTCCATTTGTCTACTGCTGTAGTTTCTGTCAGCATGTTAGTTACATGTCATTTTGCCTTTCCTATGTATATATTTAATTTACATTCCTTTGGAATGAATATTAAAACAGCTTAAAATTTTAATGCATTTTATAAACCCCACAAGACATGTCTGTCTAACATCAGATGAAAACACATGACTTATTTTTAGGGTACAGTAACAGACTAGATGCCCCCCCCCCCCGAACTCCTTAAATGAGAAGAGTCAGAGAGGTAAAGGGAAGCTAGATCCTGAAGGGAGAAAGAAAGGATGAGACAGAACAATGGTGTCCATCACTCCAACTTGACCTGGGGAGGAGGACAAAGTAGAGGACCTCTGGGGAAAATGGACAGCGCCATTTCTACCTCAGTTCTCAAAAGCCTTAAATCTAGGGTATGTGTCTCGGGAGGGCTGGGGTTGGTGTGTGACTCCTGTGGAGCCAGTGTTAGAAAAGAGGTGGAGTGCATCGATTGTCGTCTATCTCAGAGTGTTAATCAGACGCCGTCTCGCGAGAAGGCCTCTGATCTGAGAATGCCCTTTGCTGGGACCTGAGAGGAGTGAGCAGTCAGGTCAGCAGTCTGACACCCTGCCACAGCGTTCGGTTGAGAGACTGCTGCGAGAGGCAGTCTTAGAAAAGGGAAGGTTTGGACAGGGATCATCTCTCCATAGCAACTCCACCCCTTCGGACTGAAGAGCAAGGTCAGTGACTCCATCCAAAGATTAGCACAATATACTACAGATTACTGTGGAAACTGAGAGCGTCACGCCTGCACCTAGTAATTGCTTTCCTCCAAAGCTGTCTCCCTGTTACTTGTTTGCTTTGAGGAAGGACTGTGAGCTCTATCCCTTGTCCAGGGGGTTGCCCAGTATCTCATTTCCTCCTAGATGCAGGTGGACACTGAAAGAACTGATACTGTCTTAGGATTTCTGTTGCTGTGAAGAGTCACCATGACCACAGCATGATGCCACACAGGCCGACATGGTGTTGGAGAGGTAGCTGAGAATTCTACATCCAGATTGGCAGGCAGCAGGAAGAGACAATGAACCAGGCCCCGCTTGACCTTCTGAAACCTCATAATTGACCCACCAGTGACATACTTTCTCCAACAAGGCCACACCTCCTAATAGTGCTTCTTCCTGATGAGCAAGCATTCAGTTCTATGAGCCTATGGGGACCATTCCTATTCAGACCACCACATTTCAATCCCTGGCCCCAATGGCCTTGTAGCCCATAATGAAAAACTGCATTCAGTCCAACTTCAGAAGTCCCTGTAGTGTATAACAGTCTCAACACTGTTTAAAAGTACAAAGTTTCTATGTAATTTAGGAGCCTATCCTGGAACTAGCTCTTGTAGACCAGGCTGGCCTCTTCCTCCCGAGTGCTGGGATTAAAGGCGTATGCCACTATCGCCCCGCTAAAAAAAAAAAAAGTACAAAGTTTAAAGTTTCTTCTGAGAGTCTTGCAGTCTCTTAATTCTAAACCCCTGCAAAATTAAAATGAAAAAGCATATAACATACTTCTAACATATGATGGCATGGGAGATATACATTACCATTCTAAAATGTAGAGAAGGGAGCATAATAGCAAGCAAATACTGAATAAAAGCAAGACCAGTTGGGCAAATTCCAAACTCTGCATTTCCATGTCTGACATCAAAATGCTCTCTCTCTACATCTGCAACTCTGTTCAGTTTGTTGACCACAACACACTTCCCTCTCTTGGGCTAGTTCTGCTCCCTGTTAGCAGCTCTCCTTGGCAGGTATCCTATGGGTGGCATTTCCAACATCTTGGGGTCGCCAAGGCAATCCAGATTCATTTTCATAGTTTCACACAATGGTTTCTCTGAGCCTCCATGCAGGAACATCCTTGACACAGGCCTGGCCTCAGCAATTTTCCTTAGCCTTGGAGGGAGATTCCATATCTTTTTCTTGTATCCTGGACTCTAAAGCCAGAACCCTGTGACTGGACCTCCCAAGTTCTGCTGCTTGCTGGGGCTGGAGCATGGCCCCTTCATTCAAATACATTTTCACAAGTTTTCTGTTTTTGATGTTTTTTTTTTTAAATTTATTTACTTTGCTGCCTAATCTTGGCTGTCCTGAAACTTGCTCTGCAGACTAGAGTAGCCTTGAAATCAGATCTCCACCTGCCTCTGCTTCTTCACAAGTGCTGGGATTAAATGTGTGAGCCACCCCAACTAGTCCTAAACTTTCTTTAATTTCTTTTTACAAGTAGGAAGCTTATTTGGGAGGGGTCTGGCCCTGAGGTCACCACTCCTTTTATTCCTTCTAATATCAGGCTTTTCTTTAGACATTTTATCTCTTTGAGCACTGGACTTATCTCTTCTTCCGGTGCTCTTTTTCTCTTTCTCCTGTACATTTTGTATTTTTCCTTGCTCAGCATGCTCCTGATCATTATAGGTGTTCATAAGAGTAGCCATTAATAGTCACATGACAGAGTCAATACTAAGCTCTCTTGATACCTCCTCTCCCAAAACTTTTTTTTTTTTTTTGGTTTTTCGAGACAGGGTTTCTCTGTGGCTTTGGAGCCTGTCCTGGAACTAGCTCTGTAGACCAGGCTGGTCTCGAACTCACAGAGATCCTCCCGAATGCTGGGATTAAAGGTGTGCGCCACCAACGCCCGGCCCAAAACTCTTCAATTTGGCCTCAGACAGATTTTTTTTTGATAAGAGCAAAAAGCAAACATATTCTTCACCAAAATATCATAAGAACTATCTCTGGGCCACTTATTAATATTCTTCCCCTCTGAAACCTTTGCGCTGGGCTGTCATAATCTACATTGCTCAAAACACCGCTGTCTTCCTTGCTTCTACTAGTATGTCCCATTAAACCCTGCTTAAAGCATTCAACTGCTTTCCTAATCCAAAGTCCCATAGTCCACATTTGACCAACAAGGAACATAGTCTGGCCTGTCGTAGAAACACCCCACTCCTGGTACCAACTTCTGTCTTAGTGTCCCCTTGCTTGAAGAGACTTTATGACCCTGACAGCTCTATAAAGGAAAAGATTTAATTGGAGCTGGCTTACAAGTTTGGAGGTTTAGTCCATTATCTTCATGGTGGGAAGCATGGTGGCCTGCAAACAAACATGGTGCTGGAGCTGAGAGTTCTACATCTGGCAGGTGGCAAGAAGAGAGAGACTACTGGGCTGGGTTGAGCTTTTGAAACCTCACAGCCCACCCACAGTGACACACTTCCTTCAACAAGGCCACACCTCCTAGTAGTGCCACTCCTGGTGATCTAGCAATCAAAACGGTGAACCTACTGGGGTCATTCCTATTCAGACCACCACAGGACCACAGAGAGGTAATATGGTAGATTCCAATTTTAGCCCCCCACATTTCATCTGGTGAATTCCAATATTAGACACAGAAGTGTCTCTAAAATGTTAAACTTTTTGGTATTTTTACTGTACTTTTACTTTTTTTTTTTTTTAAAAAAAGGATTTATTTTTGTTTAATGTTTCTGAGAGAAGCAGGCAGAGAGAGACAGAGGGGGAGGAAGAGAGAGAGAGTTAGAATGAATGGGTGTGCCTGCTATGAAGGCCAGAGAACTCAGAGAGAGAGAGAGAGAGAGAGAGAGAGAGAGAGAGAGAGAGAATATGAAAATGAGAATGACAATGAATGGGTGTGCCTGCTATGAAGGCCAGAGGGGAACTCCCAGAGTCTTTTCTCTCCTACCACCTTGGTTCCGTGGCAGGGTCTCTAGTTTCTGGCTAATTCTCCTGTCTCGGGCCTTCCATTGTAGCATAGGAGTGCTGGGGCTGGGATTACAGAGGTGAACCATCAGGTCAGGCTGTTTTGCATAGATGCATTTCATTGGATGCTGGGGATCCAACTTAGATGTCAGGGTTGAGCTGTCTTGCTGATGCCTTTCACTATTTTTAAAAAATATTTTAACGGGAGGTGGAAGATGGCTCAGTGCTTAAGGGGATTTACTGTTCTTGCAGAGGATCTCGGTCCAGTTCCCAGCAGCCACAGAGCAGCTCACAGCTGTCTGTAACTCCAGTTCTAGGGATCTGACACCCACTTCTGGCCTCCGTGGGCACCTGGTGTGCATGTGGTACATATATACATATATATGCATGCAGGCAAAACGCTCATATCCATAAAATAAAAAAATCTTTAAAAAGATTTCATGTTTAATATTCTTAATTTATGTACTTTTCCTTTATTTTTTGATTTCTTGGTCCTTTCCTTGTCCTCGACATTCTTTTCCTTTTCTTTTTTCTTTTGTTTAGTGCTGTTTTATATATTTCCATTTTCCTATCTCTTCCTTGGTTTTGTTTTTTATTATTAACACTTGTACATTTATTAACTTTTAACTTTATGGTGTGCATTATTTTTCTACTTTTCTGTGGTTTTTGGTATCATAGTGGCTGTAATAAATTAAAAAATTGTTAGTGATATATATGTGTAGTATATGCTCACATGTGCCAGGCCCGTGTGGAGGGAGAAAGATGGCAAGTGTTCTGCTCTGTGGTCCTCCACTTCATGCGCTTGGGACAGGGTGTTCCACGGAGCCTGGAATTAGACTGCCACCAGCAAGCTCCAGAATCCTGTCCTGGCTTCATAGGCCCAGCTTTAATGTGGGTGTTGGTATCCAAGATCAGGCTCTCTCATACTTGAGCTGTAAGTGATTTAACCTATTTAGTCATTTCTCCAGTAACCTAACCAGATTTTTGTTTGTTTGTTTGTTTTTTGTTTTTGTTTTTTGAGACAGGGTTTCTCTGTAGCTTCGGAGCCTGTCCTGGAACTAGCTCTTGTAGGCCAGGCTAGCGTCAAACTCTTAGAGATCCGCCTACCTCTGCCTCCCGAATGCTGGGATTAAAGGCGTGTGCCGCCGCCACCCGGCCTAAGCAGTTCCTCTTAATAATATATACTTTTTTTAATTTTTGAAATTATAATCATATCATTTCCCCCCTCCCTTTTCTTTCTTCAACTTCTCTGTGGACTATCCTTGCTCTCTCTGGAATTCATGGTCTCTTTTTCTTTAGTTGTTGTGTTACACACACACACACACACACACACACCCCTAAATGCATAACTACAACCTGCTCGGTCCATACAGTCCATACTTCTATATGGTCTCTGGACTGGTCATGTGGTATATGTTTTCTTGTATTCCAATTCTAAATTTGCCTTGGAGGTGTACTATGGTAATTTGTTTTTTCCACTTTGAGTGGTACTAAGAATTGAAGTCTCGAAAGAAGAATGTTCATTAAGCGGAGCCCCAGAAGAGAAACCTATCCAAATAGAGACATAGAAACAGAAAAAATATAAAAACAGAAGGCGCTGACTATTCCAGTATGTCATAACACTTCAGTAACTGAATCCAAATAGATAGGAATGAAAAACGGACAAAAAACTCAAAAGTCTGATTTAAAATAATCAGTTAACTCAAAGTCACATGATATATATAATCACATGAATATAGAAGTCAATTGGAACCTTTATGAGAATTTCAGCAATCAGGATGAGAAATAGAATATTCTAAATGACAAAGATGAGAAAAGATGGTCGCAATATTTATGTGACTGTGTTACAATGAAAGCTTTTTGAAAACCAGAAGCAGAGGACTGGAGAGATGGCTCAGTGGTTAAGGGTGTCGCTGCTCTTGGAGGGAGAAGACCAGGGTTCGATTTCCATCACCCACATGATGGCTAACGGTTGTATATAACTCCAGTTTCAAGGTATCCTCTTCTGGCCTTCTCATGTACTAGGGGCACATGCAGTGCATATCCATACATTCATGTACATAAAATAAAAATAAATCTTAAAAAGTCCCAGAGATCTTTTCAGTTGAATTTAGCATGTGCATTATAGTTTGTTTATCTCTGCTTAAGGGATACGTGGGAAGCATGTTTTCATCAAAATCTTTTTCTTGGTAGATTAAAATAAAAAAAAGTGGCAGAGAATTCTTAACATTGTTGCTTGAGGAGGAAAAAAATGGGAGTTCTTAGATAATATCTGCCATGAAATATAAAAAAGGAAAGTTAGCTGTATTTGAGCAGTTATCTCCAGGTATTATGCTTACTGTTTTATATTAGTTTGCTGTGCTTTATAGCTTGTCATCGTGTATGTGCACGAGTGTAGGGTGTAGTGCATATGTGTGCATGTGCATATGGGGGCCAGAGACTGAAGTCGTGTCTCTTCTATTGACTGAAGTCAAGTGTCTCTTCTATTGCTCCCATTTTTTAAAAAAATTATTAAAGAAAAATGCTCTCACAGAACCTGAAGCTTAGCAGTTATGTTAGACTGGCCCGCAAGCCCCAGGGGTCTTCCTGTCTTTGCCTCCTAGCACTGGGATACAGGCATGTATGACTGCGCCAGGTTTCACATGTGGACGGGGGGGTCGAACTCAGGTCTTGTGTGGAAAGCACTTTACCCATCAAGTCTCTCTCTAGCATCTCTCGACAGCCATTTCCTTGTTGATTATTTGAGAGTGGAAATTGCTTTTTTCCAAAAGAGGCTGTAGTTACTCTGCTTGTATGAACTTCAGGAAATTTAGTATGAAATGGTAGAAGAAACAACTCTTATCTTTGAATTTGTACACCCTTTATTAATAGTGACAGTCATGGGCGTGTGAGATGGCTCCCGTGGTGAAGGTACTTGCTGTCTGGAGAGCAATAGGGGAAGTTCATCAAACTGTCAGGGATCAAGCTACGTTCTAATCCAGCTTCTTGGTGAAACATACCTTGTCATCATTATTTCAGAATGTGTCCAATTGGCTCCATGGTGCACGTTACTGTTTCAAGTGACATCCTTTTCTTCTACTCAAGTCAGCAATGGGGCAGAGGTGAGAGGCAGGGGAAAGGGTGGCGAGATGCCATTTCCTAAGTATGGCATGGCCATGCGATTGTAAAGCCCCATCAGTTACGCCTACTGGCCTTGGTCACATATACCTAACAGATTCTAGGAGAGGAAGTGTTATTTCAGATTGCGTGCCCACCAGCTCTAGTGGGTAGTTCTAAACCATAAATCTGGAAGGAGATGTGGGGAATAAGAGGGGCTGGCGAGGGTGGGAAGGAAATAAGAGAGAGTGGGGGTGGGTAGTAACCAGAACGCATTATATACATGTATAAAAGAATCAGAAATTCTGTTAATAGAGGAAAGATAAAATAGCCGCTTTCCAAGATCAAGATAAGCACCTCTAGGAACTTAGCAGAGGTGCATGCATTAATGTCACCGAGAAGGTGGTTCTGATAGAAAAGAGGGAGTTGTCCCAAAGGAAGTGACCCTGACAACACTTCATATTAAGGACCTGTCAGAGATGTTTCATTGGAGTAAGGAATGCAGGGTGGAGAGTTGCCGCCCGTCGGGTAGCTGACTTCATCTGGTTTAGCACTAGGTGTTTGTGCTGAGTGGAGATGCTAACTCGGGGAGAACTGGTGTGGTCGTTATGGGATCTTGCTTTGTCGATCGGTGCTCGTGAGAGATGCCAACATTACAGCTTTGCCACCTCACTTTCAAACACTTTTGTAACTGGCAAACACGACAAACCCTGTCTCTACTTTATGGAAAGGGAATCCCCTTCATTATTGCTGAAGAGAGGAGACACTAGCAGCCAAACAGTGAACGAAATGGTCTCTAAGTAACGTGGGAGAGAGGATTCTACTCTTTACATTAAGTCTCTATAGCATATGCATTCGAGTGTTTGTATGGCATTCAAGAGAAAGACCTGATTCAAATACAGAAGGGAGTAGGAGAGTTTACCAAGGTCAGACAGGAGAAGACCGAGACAAAGTAAGGAAATTTAATTCTCAGTGTTTCCAATATTTTAAGTTACAATATTCTATACTAAGCGATTTTGTTTTTCATTTTTCTATAATTAGCTAATTAGAGAATTTTTAATAGTTTGACAAAACAAAAATTTATAAAGATCACAGCAAATGTAATTTTTTTTTCTACTAAGATGATTTCTGTGTGGTTTCTGCTTTTTCTTAGCTAGGGTCATGAGAAAACAGCATGACCAAAGCAACTCGGGGAATAAAAAGGGTTTATTTCAGCTGACAGCTTCACATCACGGTCCACCATTGAAGACAGCACAGGAACTCAAACAAGGCAGGAAACTAGAGACAGCAACTGATGCAGAGGCCGTGGAGGGGAGCTGCTCACTGGCTTGCTCCTTATGGCTTATTCAGCCTGCTTTCTTATAGAACCCAGGATCAGCAGCCCAGGGATGGCTGAACCAGCAGTGGACTGGGCCCTCACCTCGGTCACTAATTAAGAAACTGCTTGCCTATAGGCCAGCGTGGTAGGAGCATTTTCTTAGCTGAGGAGCCTTCTTCCCAAATGACTCTAGCCTGTGCCAAGTTGACATAAAACTTGCCCATACATGCTCACACTCATTTTTGCAGCTTTCTGTCACTATGCTAAGAACAAGTTTTGTTTAAAAAAATTGCTGTTTAGTTTTTTGAGAGTATCATATAATTACTTAATTTTCCCATTTCCTCTCTCCAACACCCCCCCCATATACCATTCCTTGATCTTTTTCAAATTCATGAAAATGTTGTCAATTAAAAATTCATCTGTATTAGTTACTTTTCTATTGTTATGTTGAAACACCATGACTGAGGTAATTTATGAAGAAAGAATGTATTTGGGCCTATGGTTCCAGAGTGGAGGCATAGCAGCAGAGCCGGATGCTAAGGAGCTTCAAGATGCAGGGAACCCAGAGAGCTTACTTGAAATGGTGTGGATTTTTAAATTCTCAAGGGCCACCTCCAGTAGCCTGTTTTCTCCAACAAGACCACACTTCCTAAGCCTTTTCAGACAGCTCCACCAACTGGAGATCACATGCCTGAGACTCCGGGTTTTCTCAAACTACTATGTATCCCTAGACAATAAAATACTATAGCCTGCCTGCTTTTCCAAACTGCTCAGAATATTTCTGTTCATGGCAGTTAGGCAAAATCATCTAACACTGTTGTTTTCTAAGGAATAGTCTTAAATACTTAGGGTCGTGAAGCAGCTTAGTGGACATAGGCACTGGCTGCTGGCTGTGATGAGCTGAGTTCAGTTCACAAGACCCACGTGATCGAACAATAAAGCTGACTCGTCAGGTTGTCCTCTGACCTCCACATGCGTGTTGTCCTGTGACCTCCACATGCGTGTTGTCCTGTGACCTCCACATGCGTGTCCTCTGACCTCCACATGCGTGTTGTCCTCTGACCTCCACATGCATGTTGTCCTCTGACCTCCACATGCATGTTGTCCTCTGACCTCCACATGCATGTCCTCTGACCTCCACATGCGTGTTGCCCTCTGACCTCCACATGTGTGTTGCCCTCTGACCTCCACATGCATGTTGCCCTCTGACCTCCACATGCGTGTTGCCCTCTGACCTCCACATGCATGTTTTCCTCTGACCTCCACATGCGTGTTGCCCTCTGACCTCCACATGCATGTTTTCCTCTGACCTCCACATGCGTGTTGTCCTCTGACCTCCACATGCATGTTGTCCTCTGACCTCTACATGCATGTTGTCCTCTGACCTCCAAATGCATGTTGTCCTCTGACCTCCACATGCATGTCCTCTGACCTCCACATGCGTGTTGTCCTCTGACATCCACATGCATGTTGTCCTCTGACCTCCACATGCGTGTTGTCCTCTGACCTCCAAATGCGTGTTGTCCTCTGACCTCCACATGCGTGTTGTCCTCTGACCTCCACATGCGTGTTGTCCTCTGACCTCCACATGCATGTCCTCTGACCTCCACATGCGTGTTGTCCTCTGACCTCCAAATGCATGTTGTCCTCTGACCTCCACATGAATGTCCTCTGAACCTCCACATGCATGTTGCATGAACTGCGTGACCATGTGTACACACAGACACACCAACAGAAGTAAATAAGTAAATAAATGATTATAATAAAAAATTATTATTTTTGTTTTGGTTTTTTGAGACAGAGTTTCTCTGTGTAGCCTGGAACTAGCGCAGTAACTGGCCTCGAACTCACAGAGCTCTGCCTGCCCCTGTCTCCCGAGTGCTGGGATTAAAGGTGTGCATCACTACCACCCAGCCAAGAAAAATTATTTAATGCAATTTATTGAATAATATACTGAGAATAAAAACAGAATAATTATACAGCTACACTTTAGCATTGTCATAAAGTAAAAAAAATTGTCAGATTTTTTGTTTTGTTTTTTTTTTTCTCTATGTAACAGCCCTGGCTGTCCTAGAACTCACTCTGTAGGCCAGGCTGGCCTTGAACACAACAGAGATCCACCTGCCTCTGCCTCCCAAACATTGGGATTAAAGGCATATGGTACTACCTCCCAACTCAGATATTTTTATAGTATTAAGAAAGACTAAATTATAATTGTGTCATACTTTAATTCTGGTTTCAATAGCTGTATTGTACAGACAGAAAATTATCCCAAATTCTTACTTTAAGCGAAAGGTTGTATCTTAGTCCTTTCAGCATGCTCTGACAAGCTGCCCTCAGACTGAGTAATCTTTGGAAAACAAATGTATTGTTTCCAGCTTTGGAGACACCACCGTCAAGGGGCCAATTACTACAGGTACACCAAGGGCTCCTTCTCCTGTTGGCCTTTTATGTCATTTCACAGCAGAGGAGGCTGCCAAGCTCCCCTGAGCCTCTTCTACAAAGATGCTAATAGGAGAGCCCTTCCTTCTTGAAGACCTAGCTGTTGACCTGGCTCCGCAGCACTGTAGATTTTGGAGAACTCCAGCAGTAACTGCCATATGGAAGCCTGTCTTCTGTAAAACTTTCGAGTTACAGAACACATTGGATAAACAAAATTTTCAGGATTCTTTTCCAAACACCTTCTAACTCTTTTATACTTAAGCAAATGGATTTACTCTCTCTAAAACTAATAATCATCTTTTTTTCATAGATTTTCTGTGAAGACTCTGATTGATCGGTCTTGCTTTGAAACAATTGATGATTCTTCTCCTGAATTTAATAATTTTGCAGCTGTTCTGGAACAAATTCTAAGTCACCGACTAAAAGGTAACAGCATTACTATCTTACTCATTCTACCTAACAAATTCCTTGCAGGGAAATAAACTTTTAGAAATCTTGCAGTCTGTTGTGGTTTAGGTAGCGATCATGCTACACTTAAAAAGCAGCAGCATAAATTTGACTTCTTAACATCTGATCATTAGGTCAATGTCATTTAAAAGGATCTGTTTTTAATATTTACACTCATTTCTAGAATCATTGCTAATGTTGAGTATGGATATGGTGTCACATGCCTTTAATCTTAGCACTTGCAAATGGATTTGTGTGGGTTCGAAGTTGGCCTCCTCTATAGAGGGAGTTCCAGGCCAAGCATGGCTGCCTTAGTGTGACCCTGTCTCAAAACAAAGCAAAGTGTGGTGATGGAGAGTTTGCTCTGCAGTTAAGAGCGTTTGTTGCTCTCACAGAGGACCTGGTTTTATCCCAGCACTCTTATGGTGACTTAAAAACATCCATAACTCTGATTACCGGCGTTCCACCAGGCATAAGCATGGTGCAGATACATGCACGGAGGCAAAAGCATTCATATACGTAAGGTAAAACAATTAAGTCTAAAAAATTTTAAACGAGTATATCCATTGCCTTACACAAGAACAAAGCCTCTTGTCAAAGTATTCACACTCAAAGCTTGAGTGCTAACATATCCTAAGCTTACTTACTGGTTTTAAGCATTAAATTGATATGTTTATTATCTATTCCGTAAATTAGATATAGTTGAAAACTTCAGCAATAAGTATCAAAAAGTTTGATTTTGACTTTGTTTTTTTAATCAGTAAGCATGTTTATATTCTAAATAGGACTCTTATAAAATCTGAAGGGCAGCAGTGTAGTTAGTAGTAACTGCCCTTGCTCAAGTAAATAACCTGTACCCATGCGTATTCGAACAACCCTGGCCCTAGTTAAATGCCGTGGATCACACATAAAACAAAGCGAAGTAGGAAAGTGAAGAAGGGATTTGGTGGAAAAGGGATAAAAGAGAGTAAAGGCAGGATATGATCCAAATATATATGCGTGGAATTGTGAAGAATAAGTCATTTTTTAATTTAAAGGGTTTATGGGAAGCATTGTCTCAGAAGTCACATATTTTAAATTGAAAACTAATATCTAAAGCCAGGTATGGTGATGCACGCCTTTAATCCCAGCGCTCAGAAGACAAAGGCGGGTGGATCTCTGAGTTCGAAGCCAGTCTGATCTACATAGTGAATTCCAGGCCACTTGGGGCAACGTAATGAGGCCCCTGTCTCAAAAACAGATAGTATCTAAAGTATAATTAATGAAAACCAAGAATTATATAGTATGCCTTAATAACGAAAAATAACAACTTTATTACATCAATTCCATTATTTAGTCTTCAAAAAACAACTTGGTTGCTAGATGGGATTGCTTTAGTTTTCACTTTTTAAGAAGTCTTAATGATATAGTTTTACGTTTGTAACCACAAATTGCTCTGGTAGTTTACAGAAACTTCGAATTGAAGTCTGAGGGTTAATTCTGTTCTGTGCTTTTCAATGCTGATGAGAAGTTTATGCTGAGTTTTACATCATTTGAGGAAATAAATTAACATAGGAACAAAAATTCTAATTCATTTAGAATTGTGCAGTTAAAATGGAGCCCATAAACTCATCACTGCCTTTTCTGTTAAACTTAATTGTTTCTTGGGTAAAAAGTGTTACTACTTTTCATTTTTACATTTCTCTATTTCCTCAATTTTCTGCCATGAAAATATTTTAATACAAATTATGTTTTTATGAAAGTGAAAAATATGGATGTATTTTGAAATATTGTTAGAATTTTTACTTGTGTGGTAATCATTTTTAATACTAAAATTTATGACTAAATAGCACATGAAATAAAATATATTATAATAGTCACAAGTATTTTATCTTATGAATGTCCCCCATTTGTAGTATGATTGTTTCACAAAATACATTTTAAAAAGCTATCAGTAGAGCTGTGTAGTAGTAGCAAATGCTGTTAATCTTAGCCCTCAGGCAGAGACAGGCAAATCTTTGAGTTTGAGGCCAGCCTGGTCTACAGAGCGAGTTCCAGGACAGCTAGGACTACACAGAACACCCTGTTTTGAAAAACAACCACCAAACAAACAAACAAACAAAAACTATGAGTAGAAAAATATAAGGGCATCTTGAGATTCCGTGTTGAGTAATTGGGCACGCTCACTAATGTAAGTGGACTCCTTTTATATATAACAAATAGATGTTTTCTGAGTTGTACTGCGGTAAAATATAGATGATGAATGTTCAGAACTGATACCATACAATCAAATCTGTTGCTGTTATTTCTGGAAAATGCTGTAGTAAGACTATAAAATCTAGTTAATTTACCAGTATAAATTTTAGTGGTATAAATAAGGAAGCTAATATAAAGTTGGGGAAATAGCTCAGTGGTAGGGTGCTGTATGAGCAGGTACAGGGCCCAACTTCAGTCTCCAGCTCCACAAAACTCAAAAACAAAACCCCGTGGACATAATAAAGTATTGCAGGTTTAAGTTGAATGAGATCAGTAATTCACCGCATACTTTTAAAGTGTTAATATAAATCAACTTTGTGGTTGTTAATAGATATGGATCATGAGATGATTTTTGAGAAATATTTGAAAGCCTCAAGTACCTAGAAATTTTGTTTTCCTATTTATAATAATGTAATATAATTTATATTTTGAGAGGTTTTGTATTTAATTGTACACTGTAAATATTTACTTAAATTTAGTTTTATTTTAATTAAAACTCCTAATTTTTGTTTTGTTTTGGTTTTCAAGACAGGATGTCTCTGTGTAGGTTTGAAGCCTATCCTGGAAGTTGCTCTTTGCAGCAGGTTGGCCTTAAACTCACAGAGATCCGCCTGCCTCTGCCTCCCAAGTACTGGGATTAAAGACTTGTGCCACCACCACTAGACATAATTTTTTATGTAAGTGCAAATGAAAAGGATCTTATTGTATCAGATTATAAGATTTATTTTTTTATAAAGCTACTACTTGTCTTTGAAATGAAGAATATTTGGCTTATATATTAAATTTTCTCTAGAGAATGGTAAATATTTCCCTCAAACATAGTGTAGGCTTGCTGCCACAGGTAAAATGAAGAGCTGACAGAATTATCTACTTTTAATTCATTTAAAAAGTCTCATAATTGGAAAAAAGGAGGCTTTTAAAAATCTGTCTTGAGTATTATTTGCACTAATCCCTTGATCAAATGATGGTTTTGTTTTCTCTAGAATATAGTTGAGAAGGGAGAATTCATCACGGGATATTAAAAATAGTAGGAGACCTTAGTTCTGTCTCTTCCTCTCCATAGTATTTAAACTGTAGTCACTTTAAAGAAGTCGAGCAGAGCAGCCCCTCTCTGTAATCCCAGCACTTTAGAAACTGAGACTGTGAGATTGAGGCCAGCCTGAGCTCTGTAGTAAGACACTTCCTCATCTGGTTTGTGTCTTTGAATAAAAACTACTGCAGAAGAGCTGCACGCATGAGTGTTCTGCTCAAGTCCAGCTTTTCAGCCTTCTCAGCACTGAGGGCATCCTCACCATGGGTTTCCATAGCACTGCCTCAGTCAGGACAGGGCACCATAGGCTGAGAAGTACCAGTCCGTTGTAGTCTAATGAAGAAGTGCGCTTAGCAGTCCTTCCGTCCATCTGTCCGTCTTCCTTCCTTCCTTCCTTCCTTCCTTCCTTCCTTCCTTTGTTCCTTCCTTCCTTCCTTCCTTCTTCCTTCCCTCTTTCTTTCTTTCAACAGGAACTTTCTATGTAGCCCTGCTGTTCTCACTTTATTGACCAAGGTGGACTCTGAACTTACAAAACTCAGTCGACCTCTGCCTCCCAAGTGCTGGATTAAAGGTGTGCACCACCACAGCCAGCCCACTCAGTAGTATTTCTAAGTGGTAGATTTATAGACTTTTGTTTGAACACATCTGGTCTCTGGGAACTAGTAAGGCAGGTCATCAAAGTTTGGGATAGTTTAGGTAGTTAGAAAATTCTTTTGTTTATGAGTCAGCAAGATGGTTCAGGAGGCAAAAGTGTTTGCAACCAAGCATGTCTTCCACACATCCCCCCTCCACACACAAATAAATACAATTTTAAAAATTAAAAAAGAAAATTCTTATGTATGCCAGGTCAATAAATTTGTGTACTTTGACTCTTTCTGCTAATTTTTCAAATGTGATCTTAATAACTCTTACAAGATTAGTATTATAAAACACTTCTCTCGGGCTCTCTTCTTGTCACCTCCGGTAGACGGCTGTCTGTAGTCCCTTGAGTCTTTGGAGCTACTAGAGGATTGTTTTTCTTCCTGTACATCGCTGGTTTCTTACTGTTCTCTTAGAGTCTAGCCCTTGAGACTGTGTAAAGTGACTCCAATACTCTAAAGCCTGTAGTACTCTTAACTTACGATTCTACTAACGTTTAAAATTTCCCACACCACATATGTGGTTCATATTCAAATTAAAACCAAAGTACAATCCCAAGGCTTTTTAAAATACTACTTACTTTATGTTTTATGTCACTGAATTAATCTGAATGAGATGAAGTTTCTTAGTGGTAAATGCAGTATCTTTGTTATTTTTTATTGATTATATTTCTGTTCTATAAAACACCATATACTGGAAACAATTTAGAAAATGAAGGAGTTGTTTGGGCTTGTGACTCCAGAGGGATAAGAGTCCATCTCAGCTGAAGGTTCACATCTGGAACCACAAGCAGAAAGCAGAGAGAAAAAACAGGAAGAGTGTGAGACCTTAAGTTCTCAGAGCCTGTCCTAGTGGTGAATGTCTTCCAGCAAGGTCACACCTTCCAAACAAGGCCAGCAACTGGGTACCAAGTATTCAAATACCTGAGATGATGGAGCACATTTACGGTTCAAGGTACCACATACAGTTTTATTTACCTTCTCACCTACTTCAGAAATAGACAGGATGGCTATAAAATTGCAGATATTGTCATACATTACTATATAATGGAATTGTGTTCTAAGAAATGCATTGTTAGTCAGCCTTGCCACTATATAAATCATAAAGCATACTTCCACAAATTGAGGGGACTACATCACTAGCCAGTATAACCTATGGGACTTGCCTGTGATGTGAGGTCCATGGTTGACTGAAACCTTGTTGCATGGCACCTTATTGTAAACGGAAACTATATCCTATGTTTATGGATTATAGTATTAAAGATTATTAACCTATACATACCACCCCAAACTACAGATTCTGTCAAGTTTAAATACCAGTGGTTCTCAGCCTGTGGGTTGCAAGCCCATTTGGGTTGAATGGCCGTTACATAGGGGTCTCATATAGATAGCCTGTATATTCGATATTTACATTATGATTCATAACTGTAGCAATGAAGTAGCAGAAAGAATAATTTTATGATTGGGATCCCCACAACATGAGAAACTTTACTGAAGTGTTAACAGTGTTAGAAAGGTTAAGAACCTTTCCAAGGTATACGATCAACTTAAGTATCTTCTTACTGATAAATGGATAAAGAAATTGTATTCTTTGTATTTAATGGAATACCATTCAACTTTAAAGAAGTAGGAAATCCTGTCATTAGCAACGATATTGGTAAACCTAGAGAACATGTAACTACTGAGTAAAGTAATGTAGTTACATAAAGACAAATACTGCAAAGTGTCCAACACCCTCTTCTGGGCTTTGTGAGCAGCAGTACTCACACACGTAAATACATGCACATAATTAAGAATAGTAAAATTCTTTAATATATATGGATCCTTCATGATCATAGACACTAGAATCCTTAATAAAATATGAACAGATGATACTGTAGAAGAATGTTTCATTGTAGTGATAATTTATTTGTATCTTAACAAATAAAGCTTACCTGATCAGAGTGAAGAGCTAAGCCACTAGTTAGCCACAGAAGCCAGAGAGTGGAGGCACATACTTTTAATCCCAGCACTTAAGAGACAGAGGTAGAGGGATCTCCATTAGTTCAAGGCCACCCTGGGCTACATAAAAGGTAATCTGTCTAAAAGAGAAACAGAGCTCACACAAAGGTGATTCCAACACTTGGGATCCCACACCTTTAATCCCTGCACTAGGGAGGTGGAGACAGGAGTGATAAGGCTGGGCAGAGAGGAATCTAAGGCAGGAGGAGACAGAATCCGTGCAGTCTGAGGTTTGGTGGAGATAGATGGAGTCTGGAGATGCAGTCTGAGGACAGGATCGCCCCTTCAATCTGAGCATTGGTAGAGGTAAAAGATCTCTACTGGCTGGTGCTTTGTTTCTCTAATCTTTAGCATTAACCCCTGTATCTGAATCTGGGTTTTCACTATTAATACCAGTTTGAATTCAAGATACATTTCATGGTTGAAAGTGTCATTTTATTTTATATTTATTTAATACATATGTAAAATTTCAAGGAATGAAAACACAGGATCATATGAAAAGACTCATTAAAAATATTTGATGAAATTCAATGTTCACTTGCATTTTTTAAAAAAGTTTCCACAGAATAGTTGTGTAAAATAAAAGACTTCTTTCAAGGCCAGCAGAAATTCACAAATGACTTAATCAGCCCTAACATACTAACTTTGTTGATAGACAATTCTTCATTATAGTTCAGAAAGCTATATAAGATAACAGTTCTTTTCCTTTTGATCTATAGATTCAATGTAATACCAGTTTGGGAAATGTGTTTGTTTTTTTGTTTTTATTTTGTAGACAAAGTGATTCTAAGATTTATATGACCAGGCAAAGTAATTAGAATAGGTCAAGTGGTTTTACAAGGGAAAGTTAAAATCAGAGATTCAGTCTATCTGATTTCAAAATTTAGTATCATGATAACAGCAATCAGTGTGCCAATAAAATCTTGCACACATGTCAAATTAATGGAATAGAAAATTCATAAATAAACCCAATAAAAATCTTAACTTTTTTGTTTTGTTTTTGCCTGTGCAGACCATTCAATTGAGAAGTTAACAGATAATGCTAGAACAATGAATATCCATGAGAAACCTTTTAATCCCAGTATTTGGGAGACAGAGGCAGGCAGATCTCTGTGAGTTCAAGGCCAGTCTGGTCTACAGAGTGAATTCCAGACCAGCAAGGGCTATACAGAAGAACAAATGAGTTTAGATCCATAGCTAGCTGTCAGTCTACTATCCCATCTTCCATCCCTCCGTCCGTCCATCCATCCATCCATCTATCACCTGTCTGTCTATCTATCTCAAATAGTATAAAGTGAAAAAGGTTTAAAACTCAAACAAAATTAATATACGTATAATGTCAAGAACAAAATTACAAGCTGTAAACAAGAAGTGATAAAATATAGTGTATTTTAAAGCAATAACAACAGTCATCATAAAATCCCAAGAAAGCCCTTTTGTCTCACAAAGAAAAAGTTAGTTAAGACAGCAAGGCAAGCTGGGCAGTGGTGGCACACTTTTAATCCCAACACTTGGGAAGCAGAGGCAGATGGATCTCTACGAGTTGAAGGCCAGCCTGGACTACACAGTGAGTTCTAGGACAGCCAGGGTTATGTAGAGAGATCATGTTTAGAAAACAAACAAGGAAACTTTTGTTCTGAGGGTGCCTCGGGATTCACAGGCTTTAAGCAGAAGTCTGTTTAGGAAAGCAAGCGCTACAGAGAAAACAAATGCCTATGACACAGTGATTCACTAAGAATTGTAGATTCTAATAAAAATTTCATGAATGTTATTAGAGTGGATGGCGTATACATGGGGACATGGTAGGCTGTATCTCCCTTTAGGGGAATTATTCTCTCGATCCACTAGAAAAGTGTGCAGTGAGGGTGTTGAAACCACGATTTGACGCAGAGCATACTGAATCTGACTTCTTAGGGCATGTGTGGGAAATGTCCTGGCACCTTAGATTTGGCTGTAGGGTAGTCCCACACATGTCTAACCGCTCAGGAGCGCTCTGACTGTTAGAGCACAGCTACCAAGATAGAGCTGTTGTTTTGTTGGTACCCATGTCTCACTCCTTTCTGAGACTGTTCGAGGCCTCAGGGCCGAGCTTACAGCTATCTCTTGCTCAAGATATTTTGTGATGTGGAAAAGTGAAGTTTGACAGTGAAGACCGGGTCAGAGTACCGATAAACCCACAGGGCTCCACAGAGAATCCTGAAGCAGCTAGGATTCCCTCCCAGCTTTGGATTCTCTACCTTCCATTTGGCAAACCGCAGCACGCCTCCTCTGTGCACTTTGCAAACTGCTAGATGCATGGGGAGGAGCTAGAGCCGATTTACATTGCTGACAGCAGAAAATGCCACACAGCTTCTTTATGGGCACTTGTGAGTCTTTTATACAGATAAATAGAATTTTATTTCCCAGAAATCCTGGGCCTTTACTCAAGAGACTTGAAAACCTATGTTCTTGCAAAATCTATTTAGAGCAGCTTTATTTATACTTGTCAGAAACCAGAAGCAACTCAGATATCTTCAATGTGATAAATGGCTAGTTATCATGCTCAATGAAAAAACTCAGTAATCGAAAACATATATCTACTTACAACATGTATGAATATCAAATGAATTATAGTAAATATGTGAAGCAAAGTTTTGACAATTTGGATAGTGTATGATCCATTTATATGACATTTTGGAAAAGGCTCGACTGTACTGTCTAAAATGTGATTGATGGTTACAGGTTAGCACTTTGATGCTGAAGGGTTTTCAGGTGATGGAGTTGGTATGTGTCTTTTGTTTATAGTGTGTATCTCCTGTGTTTCCCAAATTTGATACACAAATGTATAGGAATAATGAATTTATTCTAAAGAGCTATAAAATAGTGCTGGCATACCATATATTAAAGAAAAACTCAAGATGTCATGTCATTTCTTCTGAATTAATCTGCTCATTGTTCTTACCAACATTGGACCTAAGGACTCACATCCAGTTGAGAATTTTGCAGTGATCCTGAATATTTTCTCAGTTTCTCTGTGTACAGTTAATCTTTTCTTCATCCGGAAGTTACCACACTGTCCTTAGCCTTTCTACCTTTCTGGCTGTACCAGGTACATTCCACCAGACAGTCATTGCCTGGCTTCCTAGGGGCCCTCTTCTTCTATGTGAATGCTCTACTCCACAATTAAAAACTCCCCAGTGAAGTCTACTCCATTCACAATGCTTAAAAGTATGAATCATCTTTCCATCTCTTACCATCAACCCACACTCCTGACATCTTTTTTCTCTGCATTATTTTCAAGTCTATTAACATATTGCACAATTTACTCATTCTTATTTGTTCTCCTCTTCCAGGTCTAAAACTTTGTCTCACTGTTGATATATTCCAAACATCTGTTACATTGATGGGTATTCAATGAAAATTTGTAAACTGAACAGTTAATGCAGATATAATAATCCCACCCCCTCCCACAAATACCATTTGAATTCAGACATTTAGAAAGAGCTAAAACGCCTGTGATTTCTGTAATCCAACTAACTGAACTGTTCTGATACCTAAGCTTTGGCTTCAACCTCAAAGCGCTTCCTGTCTTAGCTGGTAAATAGTCACCTCCCTATGAGGCCATCTTTTGAAGTGAGTATAAACACTCTTAGAAACAATAGGTAAAGATAAACCTGTCCATTTGGCTTTTGAGTTTTCTTTGTTCATTTCTGACAGCTTTCCAACTTTTGACTCCTGGTTTGCACACAAAATGAGACTTGAATTGTTTCTGTAGTATTATGAACACGTCATCCAGTAAGAGCCCTTAGACTCAGGCAAAAACAAGATACCAGAGATAAGAAACTGCCCCGATTGCCAGAATTTAGTGTTTAGACAATGGACAAGGTCACTCTGAGAAATGCCCTTTTAAGTTAAGTGCTTGGAAATTTAAGAAAGTCTCAGTAGGTGGGTTTGCCCCTCTTGGTCCTGACTTGCTCATCTTCTCCCTCCTTCCGCTCCTCATTGGGACCTTGGGAGCTCAGTCCAGTGCTCCCACCCACTGAGACAGTGGGGCTGATCTATTGGGAGCTCACCAAGGCCAGCTGGACTGTGACTGAAAAAGCATGGGATAAAACCGGACTCTCTGAACATGGCGAACAATGAGGGCTGATGAGACGCCAAGGACAATGGCACGGGGTTTTGATCCTGCTTCATGTTCTGGCTTTGTGGGAGCCTAGCCAGTTTGGATGTTCACCTTCCTAGACATGGACGGAGGGGGGAGGACCTTGGACTTTCCACAGGGCAGGGAACCCTGACTGCTCTAAATAATTTCTGAAGATAGGGTTCTATGTTCTGTGGAAGATTTGATTTACTGTCTTATATCTTAACAAAAATCTTATAAAAATAACTATTAATGTGTCTTAGTAAACATAAGGTTTAGTTGTTTAACTGTAGATTCTGAAAGTAGAAACTTGTAGATTCTAAGCCAACTGTAGAGAAAAAGGTCAGTCACTGGAAAAGATGTCACTAAGTTTCTGTGCTTTTAACATACTATTTTGAGTACCCGTTATATTCCTGTGCTTCCTTTATTCAGTGTGTAGCTGTCAGCATTCCTATCAGCCCTAGAAACGGCTCCTATCCACTAATTACGTTGTTACCTGTCTTCTCCACCTTCCTCCATTAAACTGCCATCTATGCCAGTGTATTTATTAATTTATTTATTCTGGACGTTTCATGAAGTATGTGTTCTTTGTACTTGGTTTTATGTGTGCTTTCTTTGACAGCAGTGTTTTCAAACCAGGTTATTGTATATCAGGCTTACATTCTTTTTTGTGATTAGATGATGGTCTATTATATCGATATACTCCCTTTATATCCATATAATATATTATGTGGATTTTTATATATCCATTCATTAGTTAATGGACATCTGCATTGTTTATGTATTTTTGTTGTTGTAAATTATGCTGTTAGATGTATCCACGTACAAGTTCTTGGTTCTGCAGGTTTTCAATTCTTGTGAATATTATTGTCATTTTATTTTATTCTTGACAAGTACATAATATTTACTGTGTGAATTATCAGCAGTTGATTTCTTCTGAGAATTTCCTTTCCGGGCATACTATGTGTCAGTGAAATCTATTTTTGCACAGTACTTTAATTTCTTCAATGTTATTTCCTAATGACAGTCACTAATGAATTGTTGGAATTGTGGTATTTGAAAACAAAGTGTTTATAAAATTTTAATTTTATATCTTGCCAAATTACCTACCAAAAAGGCTTTTTACCAACAGTAACGTATGTGATTGCTATTTTCTGATATCTCATTTCATTGTTATTGTTAATGTTTAACTTTTTATTTCATGGAGAATAAATATTTATATAGCATTGACAGTCTAAAATTCTAAAACAGAACCCCTGTGTATAAGGGGCTTGCTTTTGTTTGGATCCTGTGACTGTTGTAGTACTAATAGCACTGTATTTGGGGCCTGGAGGAGCCGAAAAGCAAAATCTTTGTCTCAAATATTTGTGTTTGTTAAGAGATAGAGTTAAATTGCCTTCATATTTAACAACTAGGTCACTGAGTCATTTTAATCTGTGGATTTAAAATTTACTTATTTGAAGAGAAATTTTCAGGAATATTTATTTTTTATATTTATATTTTCCAGAATATTGTATAGTAATATCACTTTTTTAAAATATTTATTTATTTATTTATTTATTTATTTATTGTGTATACAATATTCTGTCTGTATGCCTGAAGGCCAGAAGAGGGTGCCAGACCTCTTTACAGATGGTTGTGAGCCACCATGTGGTTGCTGGGAATTGAACTCAGTACCTTTGGAAGAGCAGGCAATGCTCTTAACCACTGAGCCATCTCTCCAGCCCCAGTAATATCACTTTTAAAATCCCAAGAAATCATAGGATTCAAAGAAGAGATGTATTCTACCACATATGGGGGTACTTATCATTTATTGATGGTCTCTAATAGTACTTTGTGTTTATTTTTATTTATTTGTAGCTTTTTGAGTTTTCACCAAAGGAATTGAACATTTGAAGTTACTTGCATAAAGTATTTTGCAGTTTTATAAATCATCAAAGAATTTACATTTTATTTCCTTGTAAATTTCATTATATAAACTTAGTAACAGTTTTGGTTACTTTATTGCTCTGATAGTTCCTCTTATAATAAACATATCTTATTTTGTAAAACAGAGAGATTATAAAATGTAGGAGACTGTTCACGGGGTGTCCTAATCTGAATTCTATAGTTTTCTTGCTTTCTAATCTGAGTGAGGTATTTGTCTTAAATTATTGGTAAATTTGTGGTATTGTTACCTATTTCTCTTAAAAATAGAAGCCAACTACAAGTCCTCTACCAGAGGACTAGTGCTAAGTTCCCATTGTAATCTATACCCCGATTCTTTTGACACTGTGATGGGGTAGTTAGCGTTTGAAATGTCTGCTGTGCTTGCATTTATACTATACTCTAAATTGTTGAATTGCTTTTACAGCTTTCTTGATGCTTTACATAAAACTGAAATGACTGTGTGTTCAGTTATAATTTAGAATTGTTTTGATCATACTCTTATTCATAAGTTCAAATACTTTAGTTTTATGGGAAGTATTTCTGTTAACAGTTGAGTCTTATATATTTATTTATCCAGTTGTCATTGTTTATGTAGTCTAATCTATATTGAAGTTATATACTTACTCGTTCTAAGAAAATTTTTATTTAAAACTTTTAAGAATATTTGCATGATTTAGGTACTCACAATTTTTAAATTGTTGGGCCCACAAACACTTCTCTTCACAACAATATACCAATACATAGCATGTTATATTATATATATATATGTTATAATATATTATATATGTGTGTATATAATTTTATTTTGCTTTATCTTTTGAACACAGTGTCTAACTTTGTGTTCTGGCTAGCTTGACACTAAGTATGTAAGCTAGGCTGACCTCAGACTCACAGAGGCCTTGCCTCTGCCTAGAGAGGGTAGGATTAAAGACATGCTCCTCTGTGCCCAGCTTGCTTTTTTTATGACAGCCTCCTTCTCCACCATTCACGCTGGCCTTGAACTTGCTAAATAGCCTAGGCTTTCCTAAAACTCAGTCTCTCTGCTTCAGTCCCTTGTATACTAAATCTAGATATGAGCCATCACATTCAACCTATAAATAGCATTTAAAAGCAACCTTTGAACAATTGAAGAAAAGTTGTGTATATACATTTTAAGATCACAACCTATGAAATGATGAAAATAACAACATAGATTAGCATTGCTTTATTTTTGGCTAAATGGCAGTGTCAGCTCTCACCCTATCTCTCACCCCTGGGTACTCTGCCACTTTGTGTACCGCCAGGTTCTTCTGCCCTCTTCTGCAACCCCGCTCAGCGCTTCCTTCCTGCCCATTTCCATTCCTTTGGCACACTTGATGACCCTCAGAAACACTTTCTACCAAAGATACCCAGGAGCTGTACTAGGCTGGGACTGAGTTAGGTGATGTTCCGTATCTTTTCTGTCCTTACTTTAGTCTCTCCTGTTTGTTGTCCTGCTGCAGCCTGCCAGGAAAAACCTGTCTTCACAGCTTATCTTCATCCCCTAAGAACTGAGCGTCTTTATATGGACCCAGGGAGCCCCTATTCTTTCCCGCCACTCTTTTCAACCTTTCTCTGTAGTACATCTCTATTCCTTTGTGACTGGCCAACCCTAGAAACACTCTTTACCAAGGACCCCATAGACAATGGCAAACAGCGAAACAGAACACCAATAAAGATGAGATCAGATATCTACCAAGAACATGTCAAACATCATACTAGGTCCTAGCACAAATACACAGACATGAACACCCAAGATAATATGCCTTCTCTAGAAGCCAACCACCCTATTGCTGTAGACACTTACAGAGCGATTTAGTTGAAGCACAAGACAAGAATCTCAAACTGTAATTATGAATGTGGTCAAGGACCTTAAATAGGACATGAATCTGGGAGAACACAAACAGTTCCATGGAATAACGAAAACACTTCAAGACATTAAAGTAAAATTTAACAAAGAAACAAAAACACTCGCCAGGCAGTGGTGGCACATGCTTGTAATTCCAGCACACGGGAGTCAGAAACAGTGGATCTCAGTGAGTTTGGTCTACAAAGCAAGTCCTAGGACAGCTAGGAATGTTACACAGAAAAATCCTGTCTTGAAAAACCAAAAAACTGGGGATCCTGGGGATAGAGGGGACAGACCTCAACATAATTAAGGCAGTTTAGAGCAAACCTACAACCAGCATAAACTTGTGTAGAGAAAAACTCAAAAAACTTCCACTGAAATTAGGATGTGCACTCTATCCACACCTAATAATTATAGTCCTGGAATCCTAGCTACAGCAGTAAGGCAGCTGAAAGAAATCAAGGGATTGCAAATAGAAAATGAAGTCCAAGTATCTTTTTTGCAGTTGATAAGATTTCATACATGAAAGAACTTAAAAACATCACCAGGAAACTTCTAAAGGTTGATAAACACTTTTAACAAAGTAGCAAGATAGAAAGATAACATGCAAAAATAAGTAGCCTTCATATACACATACATGTATATGTATATGACAAGCATACTGAGAACGAAGTCAGAAATATTACCTTTCACCATTGCAACGACGACAACAAAATCTTGGAATAACTCTGAGTAAGTGAAAGACTTGCATGGTAGAAACTTTAAAACACTGAAGAAAGAAATTGAAGAAAACACCAGGAAATGGAACAATCTCCCTTATTTCAAGTGGAATATAGGGCTATGGTAATTTAAAAAAAAAACAATCATAATGCAGGAATACAGACAGACATGTTGACCAGTGGAATTGAATTGAAGATCCAGATGTAAGAGAACCTGGGGAATAAGCTTGAACTCGTTGAAAGTACTTTCTGAACAGGACACTGATAGCATAAGCTCTAAGACCAATATCATAAATGGGACTTCATGATGCTGAGAAACTCTTATGTCAAAGGACACCATCACGAGAGCAAAGTAACAGCCTACAGAGTATGAAAAGACCATTACCAGTTATATATCTGGTGTGTAGTTAGTATCTAACATATATAAAGAACTCAAATCCCTGAACATCAAGAAAACAGACTAACCAATTTAAAAGTGGGTTACAGAATGAAGCAGAGTTCCCAAAAGATGAAACACAAATAGTTGAGAAACTTTTAAATGGTCAGCATCCTTAGTCATCAGGCAAGTGTAAATTAAAACTACTTTGAGATTTCATCTTACATCAGTCAGAATTTCCAAGACCAATAAAACAAATGACAGCAAACGCTGGAGAAGATGTGGATAATGGGAAACAATTAGTCATTGCTGGTGGGAGTGCAAACTTGTACAGCCACTGTGGAAATCAGTGTGGTGACACCTCAGGAAACTGGGGATCTTCCTCAAGATAGCTGATACTGCTACTTCTTGGCATATATCCAAAGGATTCGATCCCTTTTACAGAGATAATTTATTAATCCATGTTCATTTCTACACCATTTAAGTAGCCAAAAATTGAAAACAGCTTAAATGCCCATCAATTGATGACTAGGTAATGAAAATGGGGTTTGTTTATACAGTGGGGTATTATTGAACTGTTGAGAAAAATTAAATTATGATATTCTCATGTAAATTGATGGATCTAGAAAAAATCATCCTGATTGAGCTAAGCCATACTTAAAGACAAATATTGTATGTTTCCTCTTGCATGTGGATGTTAGTTTTTAAGCTTTCCATATGTCTGCTAGAATCTGAATAACCACAAAGTTGAGGTACCTCGTAAGGGACCTGGGGAATGAGAGAATCTCCAATGGAAGGGAAAATAGGTTATGGGGTTTAGATAAAGGGAACTAGAATCCGAGAGTTAAGTAGTGAGGGACATGGGAGAACAGGATAAAGGAGGGAATACAGGGAGAGACAACTAACACTAAAGGTTTTTTGAAAAACCTACTGTAGAAGCTTCTGAAATACATACACATATGAAGGACATCCGAATGAAGTCAGCATATAATGGAAACAATGTCCCCAACTAGACATCTTAGGCCACCAAAAAAAATCTCTCAGTGTCAGGAATTGATTAAATTCTACTGAGTTTTTGGTTTATGGGGTCCTATGGAATCCCCCAAACTTCATTCACAGGGTATTACTAAGGCTACTGGTTGCCCTTCACAACCTGATGTTAAAACCCTACTGCTAAAGACAACACTTATTTATGTAGTCAAATACAGAAATCCCTGCTGGTACCTAGCTAGATGCTTCTCCCCTGCTGACTAATGCTCATAGTCTGGAAGATACTCTGTATACTGTGAGAGGAGTAAAGGAATCATCAGTATCACCCAAATATAATCCATATGACCTTCAACAGCGAACTGCTCCCAAAATATACTGGTGCAATAGTAGCACAGATATTATGAAAGTAACCAACCTCTTTTTTGAATGGATTTAAGGCTTACTCCAGGAGATGCACTCCATTCCTAACATTGCTAAAATGGTCAAGAACCTGAAACTAGATAGGTTATGACACTAGGAGAAGCCTACTGTTCGTCTGCCAAAGGGACATATTAATATGATGACTCCTAATGACATACTGCTATACCTATAGAACCTTCCTCAACCCTCATTGGAGAAGCTTCTTTTATTCAAGAGATGGGACCACAGAGACCCACAACTGGACAAAATGCAGAGAGTGAGAGACTGAGTGGAACTCTCAGTCCTAAATGAGTTGTCTTCATTGAACCCTCCTCTCTAGTTCCAGGGATCTGTGCAGAAGAGCAAACAGAGTGATAGGAAGAGTCAAAGGTGATGGATGGATGGATGGCTCACTGGAACAGCTTTTTTCAGATACAATAGGACTGATCCACATATGAACTCACAGACATTGTGGCAACATTTTTTTTTTATTATTTACAGGAGACCAGATATACTAAGTATTTAAATGTTATGTGAGAAATTCCCAGATACAGAGTATTTCCTTGTCCCCCCCCCCCCCTTCTTTCTTGGGGCTGTCAGTGAGAATTCAAAACCAACAGGAAAACCAATGAGCCAATTCTCCTCCGTCTGTCACACCTATGATGCCAGAAGAAAAATAAATACCTGGTTGTGTGTGAGCCTCTCTCTTTCTGTTCATCAAATGAAAACACTGGAGACTTGTCTACAGATAGCATGGAATCTAGTGGATTCTTGTTTGGCCTGTATGCTTCTGTTTGCTTTTGTTCTGTCTAGAATAAGATTGTTAATTATGATTAAGACATTTGGGGCTGGAGAGATGGCTCAGTGTTTAAGATCACTGGCTGCTCTTCCAGAGGACCTGTGTTTAATTCCCGGTACTCACATGGCAGTACACAACTGTTTGTAAAGTCAGGATCTAACACCTTCACATATAGGCAGAACACCAATAAAATAAAAATAATTTTTTTCAAAAAGTTCAGGTAGTGTTAGTCTTTAATCCCAGCACTAGGGAGGCAGAGGCAAGTAGATCTCTGTAAGTTTGAGGCCAGCCTAATCTACAGAACAGATTTTGGGACAGCCAGGGCTACACAAGAAAAACCCTGTTTGAAAAAATCAAAATGAAACAATAACAGCAACAACAACAAAAAAATCCCAAAACACCCCCAAAAAACAAATCCAAAAGTTTCTGAGCCAGATAGTTCAAACAGCTTCTCTTAATCAGCCCTACAAATTCTGACATGAGAAGTGAGCTCATGCATTCGGGCTCCTGCTCACTGTGGAGGCTCGCCTAAGTTCTTGCATTTGGAGAGAGTGGTGCAAGCGAAAGGGCGCCCTTGCTGCTTGTTGTGAAGACTTACAACAGCCCAGTAGCTCAGGCCACAGGCAGCAGCTTAGTGTTCTTCCTAGAGGAGCATCTCACATGTGTCTTAATTGGGTTCATGTTGTTTATGAGATAAAAGTGTGTGTTTCTTTCTTCAGGGGTATGTGTGCCTTCTTATTTGAACTATTCAGTGTAGAATAATGAGCTGGCTCATCTCCAGTATGCTGGTGATGTCTCCTGCCACTGAGCTACACAGCATGGAACTGATGTACTGCAGAGGGCTGTGTCGGTTAAGTCATCTTTTCTGGTTCATTGCATGGGTTGTGGAAAACTTCCAGTTTTGTTTAATTCAGAGGGTCCAAGTGTCTTTCTCTAATTTTTAAAATTAAAATCTTGTTGTAGACTAATTTATATGAGTCTATTCTTCCTTTCCCATATAACCCTGTATATTTCCATTGCTTCCTTCTTTAGTCCTGGTTTTATTAGTTGTACATATTGTGCAGTTATATTTATTAGAACTCATAGTGATAATTGTCGGGTTATTATTCCTCAACATCTTAAGTGCTGTATAATAATACTTGATGGTATGGAAACTGTAGGTTCAAGGAAACGGCATGAAATTCCCAGTCACGCAACAAAACATACATGAGTTCTATCAACAGTAACTGCTCTGCATCCATTCACCTTTACCAGGAGCATATTTCTTAGTTTCTTTTCTCCCTGTTAGATTGAATAGCTTTATTTACTCACTGAAAATATACTAAATTTCCTGCCATATGCAAATGATTGTTGAGCCTCTGCTTTTTTGTGTGTGTT